>NW_027480470.1:1200000-2400000 GCF_051401765.1 Calliopsis andreniformis
TTTGAGGATTGGGGATTGAAGATTGAGTATTGATGATTGAATATTGAGGATTGAGGATTGAGGTTTGAGGATTGAGGATTGAAGATTGAGTATTGATGATTGAATATTGAGGGTTGAGGATTGAGGTTTGAGGATTGAGGATGAAGACTGAGGGTTGAGGATTGAGGTTTGAGGAACGAGGATCGAGGATTGAGGATTGAGGACTAAGGATTGACGATTGAGTATTGAAGATTGAGGATTGATGACTGAGGATTGACGACTGAGAATTGAGGATTGAGGATTGATGATTGAAGATTGAGTATTGGGGATTGAATATTGAGGATTGAGGATTGAGGATTGAGGATTGAGGATTGAGGATTGAGGATTGAAGATTGAGTATTGAGTATTGAAGGTTGAGGATTGTGGATTGAGGATTAAGGGTTGTGGATTGAATATTGAAGATTGAGTATTGATGCCTGAGGATTGAGGATTGAGGATTGTGGATTGAATATTGTAGATTGAGTATTGATGCCTGAGGATTGAGGATTGAGGATTGAGGATTGAGGATTGAGGATTGAAGGTTGAGTATTGAGGATTGAAGATTGAGTATTCAAGATTGAGTATTGATGATTGAATATTGAGGATTGAGGATTGAGGATTGAGGATTGAGGATTGGGTATTGAGGATTGAGTAATGAGGATTGAGGATTGAGGTTTGAGTATTGGGGATTGCAGATTGAGTATTGGCGATTGAAGATTGAGGATTGAGTATTGAGGATTGAGGAATGAGGATCGAAGATTGAGTATTGAGGATTGAAGATTGAGGATAGAGGATTGAGTACTGAGGATGGAGGATGAGGGCTGAGGGTTGAAGATTGAGGATTGAGAAATGAGGGTTGAGGATTAAGGATTGAAATTGAGGATTGGGTATTGAGGATTGAAGAATGAGGATTGAGGAATTAGGATTGAGGATTGAGGATTGAGGATTGAAGATTGAGGATTGGGTATTGAGGATTGAAGGATGAGGATTGAGGATTGAGGATTGGGGATTGAGGATTGAAGATTAGTGTTGAGGATTGAAGATTGAGGATTGAGGATTGAGGATTGAGGATTGAGGATTGAAGATTGGGTATTGAGGATTGAAGATTGAGGATTGAGTATTGAGGATTGAGGATTCAGGGTTGAAAATTGAGGATTGAGGATCGAGGATTGAGGATTGAGGATTGAGGATTGAAGATTGAATATTGATGATTGAATATTTAGGACTGAGGATTGAGGGTTGTGGATTGAGGACGAGGGCTGAGGGTTGAATATTGATGTTTGAGGTCTGAGTATTAAGGATTGAGGATTGAGAATTGAGGATTGAGGATTGAGGATTGAAGATTGAGGATTGGGTATTTAGGATTGAAGAATGAGGATTGAGGATTGAGGTTTGAGGATTGAGGATTGATGATTGAGTATTGTCGATTGAATATTGAGGATCGAGGATTGAGGTTTGAGGATTGAGGACGAGGACTGACGGTTGAGGATTGAGGTTAGAGGGTTGAGGATTGGGGATTGAGGACTGAGGATTGAGGATTGAGGATTGAGGATTGAGCATTGAGGATAGAACATTGATGAATGGGGATTGAGGATTGAATATTGAGGATTAACGATTGAAGATTGGGGATTGAGGATCTAGGATCGGAGATTGATTATTGAGGATTGAAGATTGAGGATTGACGATTGAGGATTGAGAATTGAGAATTGAGGATGAGGACTGAGGGTTGAGGATTGAGGTTTGAGGAATGAGGATTGATGGCTGAGGATTGAGGATTGAGGATTGAGGATTGGGTATTTAGGATTGAAGGATGAGGATTGAGGATTGAGGTTTGAGGATTGAGGATTGATGATTGAGTATTGTCGATTGAATATTGAGGATTGAGGATTGAGGTTTGAGGATTCAGGACGAGGACTGACGGTTGAGGATTGAGGTTAGAGGATTGAGGATTGGGGATTGAGGACTGAGGATTGAGGATTGAGGATTGAGGATTGAGCATTGAGGATTGAAGATTGATGACTGGGGATTGAGGATTGAATATTGAGGATTAACGATTGAAGATTGGGGATTGAGGATCTAGGATCGGAGATTGATTATTGAGGATTGAAGATTGAGGATTGACGATTGAGGATTGAGAATTGAGAATTGAGGATGAGGACTGAGGGTTGAGGATTGAGGTTTGAGGAACGAGGATTGATGGTTGAGGATTGAGGATTGAGGATTGAGGATTGAGGATTGAGGATTGAGTATTGAAGATTGAGTATTGATACCTTAGGATTGAGGATTGAGGATTGAGGATTGAGGATTGAGGATTGAAGATTGAGTGTTGGGGATTGAAGATTGAGGATTGAGGATTGAGGATTGAGGATGGAGAATGAGGACTGACGGTTGAGGATTGAGGTTTGAGGATTGAAGATTGAGGACTGAGGACTGAGGTTGAGGATTGAGGATTGAGCATTGAGGATTGAAGATTGAGTACTGGGGATTCGGGATTGCAGATTGAGGATTAAGGATTGAAGATTGAGTATTGAGGATTGAAGATAGAGGATTGAGTATTGAGGATTGAGGATTCAGGGTTGAAAATTGAGGATTGAGGATTGAGGATTGAGGATTGAGGATTGAGGATTGAGGACTGAGGATTGAGGATTGAGGATTGAGCATTGAGGATTGAAGATTGATGACTGGGGATTGAGGATTGAAGATTGAGGATTAACGGTTGAAGGTTGGGGATTGAGGACCTAGGATCGGAGATTGATTATTGAGGATTGAAGATTGAGGATTGAGGATTGAGTATTGAGAATTGAGAATTGAGAATGAGGACTGAGGGTTGCGGATTGAGGTTTGAGGAATGAGGATTGATGGTTGAGGATTGAGGATTGAGGATTGAGGATTGAGGATTGAGTATTGAAGATTGAGTATTGATGCCTGAGGCTTGAGGATTGAGGATTGAGTATTGAGGATTGAGGATTGAAGATTGAGTATTGGGGATTGAAGATTGAGGATTGAGGATTAACGGTTGAAGGTTGGGGATTGAGGACCTAGGATCGGAGATTGATTATTGAGGATTGAAGATTGAGGATTGAGGATTGAGGATTGAGAATTGAGAATTGAGAATGAGGACTGAGGGTTGCGGATTGAGGTTTGAGGAATGAGGATTGATGGTTGAGGATTGAGGATTGAGGATTGAGGATTGAGGATTGAGTATTGAAGATTGAGTATTGATGCCTGAGGCTTGAGGATTGAGGATTGAGTATTGAGGATTGAGGATTGAAGATTGAGTATTGGGGATTGAAGATTGAGGATTGAGGATTGAGGATTGAGGTTGGAGAACGAGGACTGACGGTTGAGGATTGAGGTTTGAGGATTGAAGGTTGAGGTCTGAGGACTGAGGATTGAGGATTGAGGATTGAGGATTGAGTATTGAAGATTGAGTATTGATACCTTAGGATTGAGGATTGAGGATTGAGGATTGAGGATTGAGGATTGAAGATTGAGTGTTGGGGATTGAAGATTGAGGATTGAGGATTGAGGATTGAGGATGGAGAATGAGGACTGACGGTTGAGGATTGAGGTTTGAGGATTGAAGATTGAGGACTGAGGACTGAGGTTGAGGATTGAGGATTGAGCATTGAGGATTGAAGATTGAGTACTGGGGATTCGGGATTGCAGATTGAGGATTAAGGATTGAAGATTGAGTATTGAGGATTGAAGATAGAGGATTGAGTATTGAGGATTGAGGATTCAGGGTTGAAAATTGAGGATTGAGGATTGAGGATTGAGGATTGAGGATTGAGGATTGAGGACTGAGGATTGAGGATTGAGGATTGAGCATTGAGGATTGAAGATTGATGACTGGGGATTGAGGATTGAAGATTGAGGATTAACGGTTGAAGGTTGGGGATTGAGGACCTAGGATCGGAGATTGATTATTGAGGATTGAAGATTGAGGATTGAGGATTGAGGATTGAGAATTGAGAATTGAGAATGAGGACTGAGGGTTGCGGATTGAGGTTTGAGGAATGAGGATTGATGGTTGAGGATTGAGGATTGAGGATTGAGGATTGAGGATTGAGTATTGAAGATTGAGTATTGATGCCTGAGGCTTGAGGATTGAGGATTGAGTATTGAGGATTGAGGATTGAAGATTGAGTATTGGGGATTGAAGATTGAGGATTGAGGATTAACGGTTGAAGGTTGGGGATTGAGGACCTAGGATCGGAGATTGATTATTGAGGATTGAAGATTGAGGATTGAGGATTGAGGATTGAGAATTGAGAATTGAGAATGAGGACTGAGGGTTGCGGATTGAGGTTTGAGGAATGAGGATTGATGGTTGAGGATTGAGGATTGAGGATTGAGGATTGAGGATTGAGTATTGAAGATTGAGTATTGATGCCTGAGGCTTGAGGATTGAGGATTGAGTATTGAGGATTGAGGATTGAAGATTGAGTATTGGGGATTGAAGATTGAGGATTGAGGATTGAGGATTGAGGTTGGAGAACGAGGACTGACGGTTGAGGATTGAGGTTTGAGGATTGAAGGTTGAGGTCTGAGGACTGAGGATTGAGGATTGAGGATTGAGCATTGAGGATTGAAGATTGAGTACTGGGGATTGGGGATTGAAGATTGAGGATTAAGGATTGAAGATTGGGGATTGAGGATCTAGAATTAGAGATTGATTATTGAGGACTGAAGATTGAGGATTGAGAATTGAGGATTGAGAATTGAGAATTGAGTATGAGGACTGAGGGTTGAGGACTGAGGTTTGAGGAATGAGGATTGAGGGTTGAGGATTGAGGATTGAGGATTGCGGATTGAAGATTGAGTATTGATGATTGAATATTGAGGATTGAGGATTGAGGTTTGAGGATTGAGGTTTGAGGAGTGAGTATTGAGGGTTGAGTATTGAAGATTGAGTATTGATGCCTGAGGATTGAGGATCGAGAATTGAGGATTGAGGATTGGAGATTGATTATTGAGGATTGAAGATTGAGGATTGAGGATTGAGTATTGAGAATTGAGAATTGAGTATGAGGACTGAGGGTTGAGGGTTGAGGTTTGAGGAATGAGGATTGAGGGTTGGGGAATGAGGATTGAGGATTGAGGTTTGAGGATTGAGCATTGAAGATTGAGTATTGATGCCTGAGGATTGAGGATTGAGGATTGAGGATTGAGGATTGAGGATTGAGGATTGAGGATTGAAGATAGAGTATTGAGTATTGAAGGTTGAGGATTGTGGATTGAGGATTAAGGACTGAGGATTGAATATTGTAGATTGAGTATTGATGCCTGAGGATTGAGGATTGAGGATTGAGGATTGAGGATTGAGAATTGAGGATTGAAGATTGAGTATTGAGGATTGAAGATTGAGGGTTGAAGATTGAGTATTGATGATTGAATATTGAGGAATGAGGATTGAGGATTGAGGATTGAGGATTGGGTATTGAGGAATGAAGAATGAGGATTGAGGAATTAGGATTGAGGATTGAGGATTGAGGATTGAAAATTGAGGATTGGGTATTGAGGATTGAAGAATGAGGATTGAGGATTGAGGATTGAGGATTGAGGATTGAGGATTGAAGATTGAGTGTTGAGGATTGAAAATTGAGGATTGAGGATTGACGATTGAGGATTGAGGATTGAAGATTGAGTATTGAGGATTGAAGATGGAGGATTGAGTATTGAGGATTGAGGATTCAGGGTTGATGATTGAGGATTGAGGATTGAGGATTGAGGATTGAGGATTGAGGATTGAAGATTGAATATTTATGATTGAATATTGAGGACTGAGGATTGAGGGTTGTGGATTGAGGACGAGGACTGAGGGTTGAATATTGATGTTTGAGGTCTGAGGATTAAGGATTGAGGATTGAGAATTGAGGATTGACGATTGAGGATTGAAGATTAAGGATTGGGTATTTAGGATTGAAGAGTGAGGATTGAGGATTGAGGTTTGTGGAATGGGGATTGAAGATTGAGGATTGAGGATTGAGGATTGAGGATTGAGGATTGAGGATTGAGGATTGGGTATTGAGGATTGAGTAATGAGGATTGAGGATTGAGGTTTGAGTATTGGGGATTGCAGATTGAGTATTGGCGATTGAAGATTGAGGATTGAGGATTGAGGATTGAGGAATGAGGATCGAAGATTGAGTATTGAGGATTGAAGATTGAGGATAGAGGATTGAGTACTGAGGATGGAGGATGAGGGCTGAGGGTTGAAGATTGAGGATTGAGAAATGAGGATTGAGGATTGAGGATTGAAATTGAGGATTGGGTATTGAGGATTGAAGAATGAGGATTGAGGAATTAGGATTGAGGATTGAGGATTGAGGATTGAAGATTGAGGATTGGGAATTGATGATTGAAGAATGAGGATTGAGGATTGAGGATTGGGGATTGAGGATTGAAGATTAGTGTTGAGGATTGAAGATTGAGGATTGAGGATTGAGGATTGAGGATTGAGGATTGAAGATTGGGTATTGAGGATTGAAGGTTGAGGATTGAGTATTGATGATTGAATATTGAGGATTGAGGATTGAGGTTTGAGGATTGAGGATGAAGACTGAGGGTTGAGGATTGAGGTTTGAGGAACGAGGATTGAGGATTGAGGATTGAGGACTAAGGATTGACGACTGAGAATTGAGGATTGAGGATTGATGATTGAAGATTGAGTATTGAGGATTGAATATTGCGGATTGAGGATTGAGGATTGAAGATTGAGTATTGCTGATTGAATATTGAGGATTGAGGATTGAGGTTTGAGGATTGAGGACGAGGACTGACGGTAGAGGATTTAGGTTTGAGGATTGAGGATTGAGGACTGAGGATTGAGGATGCGTGCTAAGCGTCGGGGATTGAGATTCGACGACTGAGGACTGAGGACTGAGGATTGAGAATTGAGGATTGATGTTTGAGGATTGAAGATTGAGGATTGGGTATTGAGGATTGAGGAATGAGGATTGAGGATTGAGGATTGAGGATTGAGAAATGAGGATTGAGGATTGAGGATTGAAATTGAGGATTGGGTATTGAGGATTGAAGAATGAGGATTGAGGAATTAGGATTGAGGATTGAGGATTGAGGATTGAAGATTGAGGATTGGGTATTGAGGATTGAAGAATGAGGATTGAGGATTGAGGATTGAGGATTGAGGATTGAAGATTGAGTGTTGAGGATTGAAAATTGAGGATTGAGGATTGACGATTGAGGATTGAGGATTGAAGGTAGAGTATTGAGGATTGAAGATGGAGGATTGAGTATTGAGGATTGAGGATTCAGGGTTGAAGATTGAGGATTGAGGATTGAGGATTGAGGATTGAGGATTGAGGATTGAAGATTGAATATTTATGATTGAATATTGAGGACTGAGGATTGAGGGTTGCGGATTGAGGACGAGGACTGAGGGTTGAATATTGATGTTTGAGGTCTGAGGATTAAGGATTGAGGATTGAGAATTGAGGATTGGGGATCAAGGATTGAAGATTAAGGATTGGGTATTTAGGATTGAAGAGTGAGGATTGAGGATTGAGGTTTGAGGATTGGGGATTGAAGATTGAGTATTGATGATTGAATATTGAGGATTGAGGATTGAGGTTTGAGGATTGAGGATGAAGACTGAGGGTTGAGGATTGAGGTTTGAGGAACGAGGATTGAGGATTGAGGATTGAGGACTAAGGATTGACGATTGAGTATTGAAGTTTGAGGATTGATGACTGAGGATTGACGACTGAGAATTGAGGATTGAGGATTGATGATTGAAGATTGAGTATTGAGGATTGAATATTGCGGATTGAGGATTGAGGATTGAGGATTGAGGATTGAAGATTGAGTATTGAGGATTGAAGATTGAGGATTGAGTATTGAGGATTGAGGATTCAGGGTTGAAGATTGAGGATTGAGGATTGAGGATTGAGGATTGAGGATTGAGGATTGGGTGTTTAGTATTGAAGAATGAGGATTGAGGATTGAGGTTTGAGGATTGTGGATTGAAGATTGAGTATTGATGATTGAATATTGAGGGTTGATGATTGAGGTTTGAGGATTGAGGATGAAGACTGAGGGTTGAGGATTGAGGTTTGAGGAACGAGGATCGAGGATTGAGGATTGAGGACTAAGGATTGACGATTGAGAATTGAAGATTGTGGATTGATGACTGAGGATTGACGACTGAGAATTGAGGATTGAGGATTGATGATTGAAGATTGAGTATTGAGGATTGAATATTGAGGATTGAGGATTGAGGATTGAGGATTGAGGATTGAGGATTGAGGATTGAAGATTGAGTATTGAGTATTGAAGGTTGAGGATTGTGGATTGAGGATTAAGGATTGTCGATTGAATATTGTAGATTGAGTATTGATGCCTGAGGATTGAGGATTGAGGATTGAGGATTGAGGATTGAGGATTGAGGATTGAAGGTTGAGTATTGAGGATTGAAGATTGAGGATTCAAGATTGAGTATTGATGATTGAATATTGAGGATTGAGGACTGAGGATTGAGGATTGAGGATTGGGTATTGAGGATTGAGTAATGAGGATTGAGGATTGAGGTTTGAGTATTGGGGATTGCAGATTGAGTATTGGCGATTGAAGATTGAGGATTGAGGATTGAGGATTGAGGAATGAGGATCGAAGATTGAGTATTGAGGATTGAAGATTGAGGATAGAGGATTGAGTACTGAGGATGGAGGATGAGGGCTGAGGGTTGAAGATTGAGGATTGAGAAATGAGGATTGAGGATTGAGGATTGAAATTGAGGATTGGGTATTGAGGATTGAAGAATGAGGATTGAGGAATTAGGATTGAGGATTGAGGATTGAGGATTGAAGATTGAGGATTGGGAATTGATGATTGAAGAATGAGGATTGAGGATTGAGGATTGGGGATTGAGGATTGAAGATTAGTGTTGAGGATTGAAGATTGAGGATTGAGGATTGAGGATTGAGGATTGAGGATTGAAGATTGGGTATTGAGGATTGAAGGTTGAGGATTGAGTATTGATGATTGAATATTGAGGATTGAGGATTGAGGTTTGAGGATTGAGGATGAAGACTGAGGGTTGAGGATTGAGGTTTGAGGAACGAGGATTGAGGATTGAGGATTGAGGACTAAGGATTGACGACTGAGAATTGAGGATTGAGGATTGATGATTGAAGATTGAGTATTGAGGATTGAATATTGCGGATTGAGGATTGAGGATTGAGGATTGAGGATTGAGGATTGAGGATTGAAGATTGAGTATTGAGTATTGAAGGTTGAGGATTGTGGATTGAGGATTAAGGATTGAGGATTGAATATTGTAGATTGAGTATTGATGCCTGAGGATTGAGGATTGAGGATTGAGGATTGAGGATTGAGGATGGAAGATTGAGTATTGAGGATTGAAGATTGAGGGTTGAAGATTGAGTATTGATGATTGAATATTGAGGATTGAGGTTGAAGATTGGGGATTGGGTATTGAGGATTGAAGAATGAGGATTGGGGATTGAGGATTGAGGATTGATGATTGAAGATTGAGTGTTGAGGATTGAAAATTGAGGATTGAGGATTGACGATTGAGGATTGAGGATTGAAGATTGAGTATTGAGGATTGAAGATGGAGGATTGAGTATTGAGGATTGAGGATTCAGGGTTGAAGATTGAGGATTGAGGATTGAGGATTGAGGATTGAGGATTGAGTATTGAAGATTGAATATTTATGATTGAATATTGAGTACTGAGGATTGATGGTTGTGGATTGAGGACGAGGACTGAGGGTTGAATATTGATGTTTGAGGTCTGAGGATTAAGGATTGAGGATTGAGAATTGAGGATTGAGGATTAAGGATTGAAGATTAAGGATTGGGTATTTAGGATTGAAGAGTGAGCATTGCGGATTGAGGTTTGAGGATTGGGGATTGAAGATTGAGTATTGATGATTGAATATTGAGGATTGAGGATTGAGGTTTGAGGATTGAGGATTGAAGATTGAGTATTGATGATTGAATATTGAGGGTTGAGGATTGAGGTTTGAGGATTGAGGATGAAGACTGAGGGTTGAGGATTGAGGTTTGAGGAACGAGGATCGAGGATTGAGGATTGAGGACTAAGGATTGACGATTGAGTATTGAAGATTGAGGATTGATGACTGAGGATTGACGACTGAGAATTGAGGATTGAGGATTGATGATTTAAGATTGAGTATTGGGGATTGAATATTGAGGATTGAGGATTGAGGATTGAGGATTGAGGATTGAGGATTGAGGATTGAAGATTGAGTATTGAGTATTGAAGGTTGAGGATTGTGGATTGAGGATTAAGGGTTGTGGATTGAATATTGAAGATTGAGTATTGATGCCTGAGGATTGAGGATTGAGGATTGTGGATTGAATATTGTAGATTGAGTATTGATGCCTGAGGATTGAGGATTGAGGATTGAGGATTGAGGATTGAGGATTGAAGGTTGAGTATTGAGGATTGAAGATTGAGTATTCAAGATTGAGTATTGATGATTGAATATTGAGGATTGAGGATTGAGGATTGAGGATTGAGGATTGGGTATTGAGGATTGAGTAATGAGGATTGAGGATTGAGGTTT
The DNA here is from genome assembly GCF_051401765.1 of Calliopsis andreniformis. Classification (NCBI taxonomy): domain Eukaryota; kingdom Metazoa; phylum Arthropoda; class Insecta; order Hymenoptera; family Andrenidae; genus Calliopsis; species Calliopsis andreniformis. Next base: position 1,210,598 of record NW_027480470.1, read on the forward strand.
GAGTATTGGGGATTGCAGATTGAGTATTGGCGATTGAAGATTGAGGATTGAGTATTGAGGATTGAGGAATGAGGATCGAAGATTGAGTATTGAGGATTGAAGATTGAGGATAGAGGATTGAGTACTGAGGATGGAGGATGAGGGCTGAGGGTTGAAGATTGAGGATTGAGAAATGAGGGTTGAGGATTAAGGATTGAAATTGAGGATTGGGTATTGAGGATTGAAGAATGAGGATTGAGGAATTAGGATTGAGGATTGAGGATTGAGGATTGAAGATTGAGGATTGGGTATTGAGGATTGAAGGATGAGGATTGAGGATTGAGGATTGGGGATTGAGGATTGAAGATTAGTGTTGAGGATTGAAGATTGAGGATTGAGGATTGAGGATTGAGGATTGAGGATTGAAGATTGGGTATTGAGGATTGAAGATTGAGGATTGAGTATTGAGGATTGAGGATTCAGGGTTGAAAATTGAGGATTGAGGATCGAGGATTGAGGATTGAGGATTGAGGATTGAAGATTGAATATTGATGATTGAATATTGAGGACTGAGGATTGAGGGTTGTGGATTGAGGACGAGGGCTGAGGGTTGAATATTGATGTTTGAGGTCTGAGTATTAAGGATTGAGGATTGAGAATTGAGGATTGAGGATTGAGGATTGAAGATTGAGGATTGGGTATTTAGGATTGAAGAATGAGGATTGAGGATTGAGGTTTGAGGATTGAGGATTGATGATTGAGTATTGTCGATTGAATATTGAGGATCGAGGATTGAGGTTTGAGGATTGAGGACGAGGACTGACGGTTGAGGATTGAGGTTAGAGGGTTGAGGATTGGGGATTGAGGACTGAGGATTGAGGATTGAGGATTGAGGATTGAGCATTGAGGATAGAACATTGATGAATGGGGATTGAGGATTGAATATTGAGGATTAACGATTGAAGATTGGGGATTGAGGATCTAGGATCGGAGATTGATTATTGAGGATTGAAGATTGAGGATTGACGATTGAGGATTGAGAATTGAGAATTGAGGATGAGGACTGAGGGTTGAGGATTGAGGTTTGAGGAATGAGGATTGATGGCTGAGGATTGAGGATTGAGGATTGAGGATTGGGTATTTAGGATTGAAGGATGAGGATTGAGGATTGAGGTTTGAGGATTGAGGATTGATGATTGAGTATTGTCGATTGAATATTGAGGATTGAGGATTGAGGTTTGAGGATTCAGGACGAGGACTGACGGTTGAGGATTGAGGTTAGAGGATTGAGGATTGGGGATTGAGGACTGAGGATTGAGGATTGAGGATTGAGGATTGAGCATTGAGGATTGAAGATTGATGACTGGAGATTGAGGATTGAATATTGAGGATTAACGATTGAAGATTGGGGATTGAGGATCTAGGATCGGAGATTGATTATTGAGGATTGAAGATTGAGGATTGACGATTGAGGATTGAGAATTGAGAATTGAGGATGAGGACTGAGGGTTGAGGATTGAGGTTTGAGGAATGAGGATTGATGGTTGAGGATTGAGGATTGAGGATTGAGGATTGAGGATTGAGGATTGAGTATTGAAGATTGAGTATTGATACCTTAGGATTGAGGATTGAGGATTGAGGATTGAGGATTGAGGATTGAAGATTGAGTGTTGGGGATTGAAGATTGAGGATTGAGGATTGAGGATTGAGGATGGAGAATGAGGACTGACGGTTGAGGATTGAGGTTTGAGGATTGAAGATTGAGGACTGAGGACTGAGGTTGAGGATTGAGGATTGAGCATTGAGGATTGAAGATTGAGTACTGGGGATTCGGGATTGCAGATTGAGGATTAAGGATTGAAGATTGAGTATTGAGGATTGAAGATAGAGGATTGAGTATTGAGGATTGAGGATTCAGGGTTGAAAATTGAGGATTGAGGATTGAGGATTGAGGATTGAGGATTGAGGATTGAGGACTGAGGATTGAGGATTGAGGATTGAGCATTGAGGATTGAAGATTGATGACTGGGGATTGAGGATTGAAGATTGAGGATTAACGGTTGAAGGTTGGGGATTGAGGACCTAGGATCGGAGATTGATTATTGAGGATTGAAGATTGAGGATTGAGGATTGAGGATTGAGAATTGAGAATTCAGAATGAGGACTGAGGGTTGCGGATTGAGGTTTGAGGAATGAGGATTGATGGTTGAGGATTGAGGATTGAGGATTGAGGATTGAGGATTGAGTATTGAAGATTGAGTATTGATGCCTGAGGCTTGAGGATTGAGGATTGAGTATTGAGGATTGAGGATTGAAGATTGAGTATTGGGGATTGAAGATTGAGGATTGAGGATTAACGGTTGAAGGTTGGGGATTGAGGACCTAGGATCGGAGATTGATTATTGAGGATTGAAGATTGAGGATTGAGGATTGAGGATTGAGAATTGAGAATTGAGAATGAGGACTGAGGGTTGCGGATTGAGGTTTGAGGAATGAGGATTGATGGTTGAGGATTGAGGATTGAGGATTGAGGATTGAGGATTGAGTATTGAAGATTGAGTATTGATGCCTGAGGCTTGAGGATTGAGGATTGAGTATTGAGGATTGAGGATTGAAGATTGAGTATTGGGGATTGAAGATTGAGGATTGAGGATTGAGGATTGAGGTTGGAGAACGAGGACTGACGGTTGAGGATTGAGGTTTGAGGATTGAAGGTTGAGGTCTGAGGACTGAGGATTGAGGATTGAGGATTGAGCATTGAGGATTGAAGATTGAGTACTGGGGATTGGGGATTGAAGATTGAGGATTAAGGATTGAAGATTGGGGATTGAGGATCTAGAATTAGAGATTGATTATTGAGGACTGAAGATTGAGGATTGAGAATTGAGGATTGAGAATTGAGAATTGAGTATGAGGACTGAGGGTTGAGGACTGAGGTTTGAGGAATGAGGATTGAGGGTTGAGGAATGAGGATTGAGGATTGCGGATTGAAGATTGAGTATTGATGATTGAATATTGAGGATTGAGGATTGAGGTTTGAGGATTGAGGTTTGAGGAGTGAGTATTGAGGGTTGAGTATTGAAGATTGAGTATTGATGCCTGAGGATTGAGGATCGAGAATTGAGGATTGAGGATTGGAGATTGATTATTGAGGATTGAAGATTGAGGATTGAGGATTGAGTATTGAGAATTGAGAATTGAGTATGAGGACTGAGGGTTGAGGGTTGAGGTTTGAGGAATGAGGATTGAGGGTTGGGGAATGAGGATTGAGGATTGAGGTTTGAGGATTGAGCATTGAAGATTGAGTATTGATGCCTGAGGATTGAGGATTGAGGATTGAGGATTGAGGATTGAGGATTGAGGATTGAGGATTGAAGATAGAGTATTGAGTATTGAAGGTTGAGGATTGTGGATTGAGGATTAAGGACTGAGGATTGAATATTGTAGATTGAGTATTGATGCCTGAGGATTGAGGATTGAGGATTGAGGATTGAGGATTGAGGATTGAGGATTGAAGATTGAGTATTGAGGATTGAAGATTGAGGGTTGAAGATTGAGTATTGATGATTGAATATTGAGGAATGAGGATTGAGGATTGAGGATTGAGGATTGGGTATTGAGGAATGAAGAATGAGGATTGAGGAATTAGGATTGAGGATTGAGGATTGAGGATTGAAAATTGAGGATTGGGTATTGAGGATTGAAGAATGAGGATTGAGGATTGAGGACTGAGGATTGAGGATTGAGGATTGAAGATTGAGTGTTGAGGATTGAAAATTGAGGATTGAGGATTGACGATTGAGGATTGAGGATTGAAGATTGAGTATTGAGGATTGAAGATGGAGGATTGAGTATTGAGGATTGAGGATTCAGGGTTGATGATTGAGGATTGAGGATTGAGGATTGAGGATTGAGGATTGAGGATTGAAGATTGAATATTTATGATTGAATATTGAGGACTGAGGATTGAGGGTTGTGGATTGAGGACGAGGACTGAGGGTTGAATATTGATGTTTGAGGTCTGAGGATTAAGGATTGAGGATTGAGAATTGAGGATTGACGATTGAGGATTGAAGATTAAGGATTGGGTATTTAGGATTGAAGAGTGAGGATTGAGGATTGAGGTTTGTGGAATGGGGATTGAAGATTGAGTATTGATGATTGAATATTGAGGATTGAGGATTGAGGATTGAGAATTGAGGATTGACGATTAAGGATTGAAGATTAAGGATTGGGTATTTAGGATTGAAGAGTGAGGATTGAGGATTGAGGTTTGTGGAATGGGGATTGAAGATTGAGTATTGATGATTGAATATTGAGGATTGAGGATTGAGGTTTGAGGATTGAGGATGAAGACTGAGGGTTGAGGATTGAGGTTTGAGGAACGAGGATTGAGGATTGAGGATTGAGGACTAAGGATTGACGATTGAGTATTGAAGATTGAGGATTGATGACTGAGGATTGACGACTGAGAATTGAGGATTGAGGATTGATGATTGAAGATTGAGTATTGGGGATTGAATATTGAGGATTGAGGATTGAGGATTGAGGATTGAGGATTGAGGATTGAGGATTGAAGATTGAGTATTGAGTATTGAAGGTTGAGGATTGTGGATTGAGGATTAAGGGTTGTGGATTGAATATTGAAGATTGAGTATTGATGCCTGAGGATTGAGGATTGAGGATTGTGGATTGAATATTGTAGATTGAGTATTGATGCCTGAGGATTGAGGATTGAGGATTGAGGATTGAGGATTGAGGATTGAAGGTTGAGTATTGACGATTGAAGATTGAGTATTCAAGATTGAGTATTGATGATTGAATATTGAGGATTGAGGATTGAGGATTGAGGATTGAGGATTGGGTATTGAGGATTGAGTAATGAGGATTGAGGATTGAGGTTTGAGTATTGGGGATTGCAGATTGAGTATTGGCGATTGAAGATTGAGGATTGAGTATTGAGGATTGAGGAATGAGGATCGAAGATTGAGTATTGAGGATTGAAGATTGAGGATAGAGGATTGAGTACTGAGGATGGAGGATGAGGGCTGAGGGTTGAAGATTGAGGATTGAGAAATGAGGGTTGAGGATTAAGGATTGAAATTGAGGATTGGGTATTGAGGATTGAAGAATGAGGATTGAGGAATTAGGATTGAGGATTGAGGATTGAGGATTGAAGATTGAGGATTGGGTATTGAGGATTGAAGGATGAGGATTGAGGATTGAGGATTGGGGATTGAGGATTGAAGATTAGTGTTGAGGATTGAAGATTGAGGATTGAGGATTGAGGATTGAGGATTGAGGATTGAAGATTGGGTATTGAGGATTGAAGATTGAGGATTGAGTATTGAGGATTGAGGATTCAGGGTTGAAAATTGAGGATTGAGGATCGAGGATTGAGGATTGAGGATTGAGGATTGAAGATTGAATATTGATGATTGAATATTGAGGACTGAGGATTGAGGGTTGTGGATTGAGGACGAGGGCTGAGGGTTGAATATTGATGTTTGAGGTCTGAGTATTAAGGATTGAGGATTGAGAATTGAGGATTGAGGATTGAGGATTGAAGATTGAGGATTGGGTATTTAGGATTGAAGAATGAGGATTGAGGATTGAGGTTTGAGGATTGAGGATTGATGATTGAGTATTGTCGATTGAATATTGAGGATTGAGGATTGAGGTTTGAGGATTGAGGACGAGGACTGACGGTTGAGGATTGAGGTTAGAGGGTTGAGGATTGGGGATTGAGGACTGAGGATTGAGGATTGAGGATTGAGGATTGAGCATTGAGGATAGAAGATTGATGACTGGGGATTGAGGATTGAATATTGAGGATTAACGATTGAAGATTGGGGATTGAGGATCTAGGATCGGAGATTGATTATTGAGGATTGAAGATTGAGGATTGACGATTGAGGATTGAGAATTGAGAATTGAGGATGAGGACTGAGGGTTGAGGATTGAGGTTTGAGGAATGAGGATTGATGGCTGAGGATTGAGGATTGAGGATTGAGGATTGAGGATTGAGGATTGAGTATTGGGGATTGAAGATTGAGGATTGAGGATTGAGGATTGAGGATTGAGGATTGAGGATTGAGGATTGAGAAATGAGGATTGAGGATTGAGGATTGAAATTGAGGATTGGGTATTGAGGATGGAAGAATGAGGATTGAGGAATTAGGATTGAGGATTGAGGATTGAGGATTGAAGATTGAGGATTGGGTATTGAGGATTGAAGAATGAGGATTGAGGATTGAGGATTGAGGATTGAGGATTGAAGATTGAGTGTTGAGGATTGAAAATTGAGGATTGAGGATTGACGATTGAGGATTGAGGATTGAAGATAGAGTATTGAGGATTGAAGATGGAGGATTGAGTATTGAGGATTGAGGATTCAGGGTTGAAGATTGAGGATTGAGGATTGAGGATTGAGGATTGAGGATTGAGGATTGAAGATTGAATATTTATGATCGAATATTGAGGACTGAGGATTGAGGGTTGTGGATTGAGGACGAGGACTGAGGGTTGAATATTGATGTTTGAGGTCTGAGGATGGAGGATGAGGGCTGAGGGTTGAAGATTGAGGATTGAGAAATGGGGATTGAGGATTGAGGATTGAAATTGAGGATTGGGTATTGAGGATTGAAGAATGAGGATTGAGGAATTAGGATTGAGGATTGAGGATTGAGAATTGAGGATTGAGGATTAAGGATTAAAGATTATGGATTGGGTATTTAGGATTGAAGAGTGAGGATTGAGGATTGAGGTTTGAGGATTGGGGATTGAAGATTGAGTATTGATGATTGAATATTGAGGATTGAGGATTGAGGTTTGAGGATTGAGGATTAAGACTGAGGGTTGAGGATTGAGGTTTGAGGAACGAGGATTGAGGATTGAGGATTGAGGACTAAGGATTGACGATTGAGTATTGAAGATTGAGGATTGATGACTGAGGATTGACGACTGAGAATTGAGGATTGAGGATTGATGATTGAAGATTGAGTATTGAGGATTGAATATTGCGGATTGAGGATTGAGGATTGAGGATTGAGGATTGAAGATTGAGTATTGAGGATTGAAGATTGAGGATTGAGTATTGAGGATTGAGGATTCAGGTTTGAAGATTGAGGATTGAGGATTGAGGATTGAGGATTGAGGATTGAGGATTGGGTGTTTAGTATTGAAGAATGAGGATTGAGGATTGAGGTTTGAGGATTGAGGATTGAAGATTGAGTATTGATGATTGAATATTGAGGGTTGATGATTGAGGTTTGAGGATTGAGGATGAAGACTGAGGGTTGAGGATTGAGGTTTGAGGAACGAGGATCGAGGATTGAGGATTGAGGACTAAGGATTGACGATTGAGAATTGAAGATTGTGGATTGATGACTGAGGATTGACGACTGAGAATTGAGGATTGAGGATTGATGATTGAAGATTGAGTATTGAGGATTGAATATTGAGGATTGAGGATTGAGGATTGAGGATTGAGGATTGAGGATTGAGGATTGTGGATTGAATATTGTAGATTGAGTATTGATGCCTGAGGATTGAGGATTGAGGATTGAGGATTGAGGATTGAGGATTGAAGGTTGAGTATTGAGGATTGAAGATTGAGGATTCAAGATTGAGTATTGATGATTGAATATTGAGGATTGAGGATTGAGGATTGAGGATTGAGGATTGGGTATTGAGGATTGAGTAATGAGGATTGAGGATTGAGGTTTGAGTATTGGGGATTGCAGATTGAGTATTGGCGATTGAAGGGTGAGGATTGAGGATTGAGGATTGAGGAATGAGGATCGAAGATTGAGTATTGAGGATTGAAGATTGAGGGTAGAGGATTGAGTACTGAGGACGGAGGATGTGGGCTGAGGGTTGAAGATTGAGGTTTGAGAAATGAGGATTGAGGATTGAGGATTGAAATTGAGGATTGGGTATTGAGGATTGAAGAATGAGGATTGAGGAATTAGGATTGAGGATTGAGGATTGAGGATTGAAGATTGAGGATTGGGTATTGAGGATTGAAGAATGAGGATTGAGGATTGAGGATTGGGGATTGAGGATTGAAGATTAGTGTTGAGGATTGAAGATTGAGGATTGAGGATTGAGGATTGAGGATTGAGGATTGAAGATTGGGTATTGAGGATTGAAGATTGAGGATTGAGTATTGATGATTGAATATTGAGCATTGAAAATTGAGGTTTGAGGATTGAGGACGAGGACTGACGGTAGAGGATTTAGGTTTGAGGATTGAGGATTGAGGAACAAGGATTGAGGATGAGTGCTAAGGGTCGGGGATTGAGGTTCGACGACTGAGGACTGAGGATTGAGGATTGAGAATTGAGGATTGATGTTTGAGGATTGAAGATTGAGGACTGAGGATTGAGGATTGAGGAATGAGGATTGAAGATTGAGTATTGAGGATTGAAGATTGAGGATAGAGGATTGAGTACTGAGGATGGAGAATGAGGGCTGAGGGTTGAGGGTTGAGGGTTGAGAAATGAGGATTGAGGATTGAGGATAGAAATTGAGGATTGGGCATTGAGGATTGAAGAATGAGGATTGAGGAATTAGGATTGAGGATTGAGGATTGAGGATTGAGGACTGAAGATTGAGGATTGGGTATTGAGGATTGAAGAATGAGGATTGAGGATTGAGGATTGAGGATTGAGGATTGAAGATTGAGTGTTGAGGATTGAAAATTGAGGATTGAGGATTGACGATTGAGGATTGAGGATTGAAGATTGAGTATTGAGGATTGAAGATTGAGGATTGAGTATTGAGGATTCAGGGTTGAAGACTGAGGATTGAGGATTGAGGATTGAGGATTGAGGATTGAGGATTGAGGATTGAAGATTGAATATTTATGATTGAATATTGAGGACTGAGGATTGAGGGTTGTGGATTGAGGACGAGGACTGAGGGTTGAATATTGATGTTTGAGGTCTGAGGAATAAGGATTGAGGATTGAGAATTGAGGATTGAGGATTGAGGATTGAAGATTAAGGATTGGGTATTTAGGATTGAAGAATGTGGATTGAGGATTGAGGTTTGAGGATTGGGGATTGAAGATTGAGTATTGATGATTGAATATTGAGGATTGAGGATTGAGGTTTGAGGAACGATGATTGATGATTGAGGATTGTGGACTAAGGATTGACGATCGAGTATTGAAGATTGAGGATTGATGACTGAGGATTGACGACTGAGAATTGAGGATTGAGGATTGATGATTGAAGATTGAGTATTGAGGATTGAATATTGCGGATTGAGGATTGAGGACTGAGGATTGAGGATTGAGGATTGAGGATTGAGGATTGAGGATTGAGGATTGAGGATTGAGGATTGAAGATTGAGTATTGATGATTGAATATTGAGGATTGAGGATTGAGGATTGAGGATTGAAGATTGAGTATTGAGGATTGAAGATTGAGGATTGAGTATTGAGGATTGAGGATTCAGGGTTGAAGATTGAGGATTGAGGATTGAGGATTGAGGATTGAGGATTGAGGATTGGGTGTTTAGTATTGAAGAATGAGGATTGAGGATTGATGTTTGAGGATTGAGGATTGAAGATTGAGTATTGATGATTGAATATTGAGGGTTGAGGATTGAGGTTTGAGGATTGAGGATGAAGAACTGAGGGTTGAGGATTGAGGTTTGAGGAACGAGGATCGAGGATTGAGGATTGAGGTTTGAGGATTGAGGATGAAGACTGAGGGTTGAGGATTGAGGTTTGAGGAACGAGGATCGAGGATTGAGGATTGAGGACTAAGGATTGACGATTGAGTATTGAAGATTGAGGATTGATGACTGAGGATTGACGACTGAGAATTGAGGATTGAGGATTGATGATTGAAGATTGAGTATTGGGGATTGAATATTGAGGATTGAGGATTGTGGATTGAGGATTGAGGATTGAGGATTGAGGATTGAAGATTGAGTATTGAGTATTGAAAGTTGAGGATTGTGGATTGAGGATTAAGGATTGTGGATTGAATATTGTAGATTGAGTATTGATGCCTGAGGTTTGAGGATCGAGGATTGTGGATTGAATATTGTAGATTGAGTATTGATGCCTGAGGATTGAGGATTGAGGATTGAGGATTGAGGATTGAGGATTGAAGGTTGAGTATTGAGGATTGAAGATTGAGTATTCAAGATTGAGTATTGATGATTGAATATTGAGGATTGAGGATTGAGGATTGAGGATTGAGTATTGGGTATTGAGGATTGAGTAATGAGGATTGAGGATTGAGGTTTGAGTATTGGGGATTGCAGATTGAGTATTGGCGATTGAAGATTGAGGATTGAGGATTGAGGATTGAGGAATGAGGATCGAAGGTTGAGTATTGAGGATTGAAGATTGAGGATAGAGGATTGAGTACTGAGGATGGAGGATGAGGGCTGAGGGTTGAAGATTGAGGATTGAGAAATGAGGGTTGAGGATTGAGGATTGAAATTGAGGATTGGGTATTGAGGATTGAAGAATGAGGATTGAGGAATTAGGATTGAGGATTGAGGATTGAGGATTGAAGATTGAGGATTGGGTATTGAGGATTGAAGAATGAGGATTGAAGATTGAGGATTGGGGATTGAGGATTGAAGATTAGTGTTGAGGATTGAAGATTGAGGATTGAGGATTGAGGATTGAGGATTCAGGGTTGAATATTGAGGATTGAGGATCGAGGATTGATGATTGAGGATTGAGGATTGAAGATTGAATATTGATGATTGTAAATTGAGGACTGAGGATTGAGGGTTGTGGATTGAGGACGAGGGCTGAGGGTTGAATATTGATGTTTGAGGTCTGAGTATTAAGGATTGAGGATTGAGAATTGAGGATTGAGGATTGAAGATTGAGGATTGGGTATTTAGGATTGAAGGATGAGGATTGAGGATTGAGGTTTGAGGATTGAGGATTGATGATTGAGTATTGTCGATTGAATATTGAGGATTGAGGATTGAGGTTTGAGGATTCAGGACGAGGACTGACGGTTGAGGATTGAGGTTAGAGGATTGAGGATTGGGGATTGAGGACTGAGGATTGAGGATTGAGGATTGAGGATTGAGCATTGAGGATTGAAGATTGATGACTGGGGATTGAGGATTGAATATTGAGGATTAACGATTGAAGATTGGGGATTGAGGATCTAGGATCGGAGATTGATTATTGAGGATTGAAGATTGAGGATTGACGATTGAGGATTGAGAATTGAGAATTGAGGATGAGGACTGAGGGTTGAGGATTGAGGTTTGAGGAATGAGGATTGATGGTTGAGGATTGAGGATTGAGGATTGAGGATTGAGGATTGAGGATTGAGTATTGAAGATTGAGTATTGATACCTGAGGATTGAGGATTGAGGATTGAGGATTGAGGATTGAGGATTGAAGATTGAGTGTTGGGGATTGAAGATTGAGGATTGAGGATTGAGGATTGAGGATGGAGAATGAGGACTGACGGTTGAGGATTGAGGTTTGAGGATTGAAGATTGAGGACTGAGGACTGAGGTTGAGGATTGAGGATTGAGCATTGAGGATTGAAGATTGAGCACTGGGGATTCGGGATTGCAGATTGAGGATTAAGGATTGAAGATTGAGTATTGAGGATTGAAGATAGAGCATTGAGTATTGAGGATTGAGGATTCAGGGTTGAAAATTGAGGATTGAGGATTGAGGATTGAGGATTGAGGATTGAGGATTGAAGATTGAATATTGATGATTGAATATTGAGGACTGAGGATTGAGGGTTGTGGACTGAGGACGAGGACTGAGGGTTGAATATTGATGTTTGAGGTCTGAGGATTAAGGATTGAGGATTGAGAATTGAGGATTGAGGATTGAGGATTGGAAATTGAGGATTGGGTATTTAGGATTGAAGAATGAGTATTGAGGATTGAGGTTTGAGGATTGAGGATTGAAGATTGAGTATTGATGATTGAATATTGAGGATTCATGATTGAGGTTTGAGGATTGAGGACGAGGACTGACGGTTGAGGATTGAGGTTTGAGGATTAAGGATTGGGGATTGAGGACTGAGGATTGAGGATTGAGGATTGAGCATTGAGGATTGAAGATTGATGACTGGGGATTGAGGATTGAAGATTGAGGATTAACGGTTGAAGGTTGGGGATTGAGGACCTAGGATCGGAGATTGATTATTGAGGATTGAAAATTGAGGATTGAGGATTGAGGATTGAGAATTGAGAATTGAGAATGAGGACTGAGGGTTGCGGATTGAGGTTTGAGGAATGAGGATTGATGGTTGAGGATTGAGGATTGAGGATTGAGGATTGAGGATTGAGTATTGAAGATTGAGTATTGATGCCTGAGGCTTGAGGATTGAGGATTGAGTATTGAGGATTGAGGATTGAAGATTGAGTATTGGGGATTGAAGATTGAGGATTGAGGATTGAGGATTGAGGTTGGAGAACGAGGACTGACGGTTGAGGATTGAGGTTTGAGGATTGAAGGTTGAGGTCTGAGGACTGAGGATTGAGGATTGAGGATTGAGCATTGAGGATTGAAGATTGAGTACTGGGGATTGGGGATTGAAGATTGAGGATTAAGGATTGAAGATTGGGGATTGAGGATCTAGAATTAGAGATTGATTATTGAGGACTGAAGATTGAGGATTGAGAATTGAGGATTGAGAATTGAGAATTGAGTATGAGGACTGAGGGTTGAGGATTGAGGTTTGAGGAATGAGGATTGAGGGTTGAGGATTGAGGATTGAGGATTGCGGATTGAAGATTGAGTATTGATGATTGAATATTGAGGATTGAGGATTGAGGTTTGAGGATTGAGGATTGAGGAGTGAGTATTGAGGGTTGAGTATTGAAGATTGAGTATTGATGCCTGAGGATTGAGGATCGAGAATTGAGGATTGAGGATTGGAGATTGATTATTGAGGATTGAAGATTGAGGATTGAGGATTGAGTATTGAGAATTGAGAATTGAGTATGAGGACTGAGGGTTGAGGGTTGAGGTTTGAGGAATGAGGATTGAGGGTTGGGGAATGAGGATTGAGGATTGAGGTTTGAGGATTGAGCATTGAAGATTGAGTATTGATGCCTGAGGATTGAGGATTGAGGATTGAGGATTGAGGATTGAGGATTGAGGATTGAGGATTGAAGATAGAGTATTGAGTATTGAAGGTTGAGGATTGTGGATTGAGGATTAAGGACTGAGGATTGAATATTGTAGATTGAGTATTGATGCCTGAGGATTGAGGATTGAGGATTGAGGATTGAGGATTGAGGATTGAGGATTGAAGATTGAGTATTGAGGATTGAAGATTGAGGGTTGAAGATTGAGTATTGATGATTGAATATTGAGGAATGAGGATTGAGGATTGAGGATTGAGGATTGGGTATTGAGGAATGAAGAATGAGGATTGAGGAATTAGGATTGAGGATTGAGGATTGAGGATTGAAAATTGAGGATTGGGTATTGAGGATTGAAGAATGAGGATTGAGGATTGAGGATTGAGGATTGAGGATTGAGGATTGAAGATTGAGTGTTGAGGATTGAAAATTGAGGATTGAGGATTGACGATTGAGGATTGAGGATTGAAGATTGAGTATTGAGGATTGAAGATGGAGGATTGAGTATTGAGGATTGAGGATTCAGGGTTGATGTTTGAGGTCTGAGGATTAAGGATTGAGGATTGAGAATTGAGGATTGACGATTAAGGATTGAAGATTAAGGATTGGGTATTTAGGATTGAAGAGTGAGGATTGAGGATTGAGGTTTGTGGAATGGGGATTGAAGATTGAGTATTGATGATTGAATATTGAGGATTGAGGATTGAGGTTTGAGGATTGAGGATGAAGACTGAGGGTTGAGGATTGAGGTTTGAGGAACGAGGATTGAGGATTGAGGATTGAGGACTAAGGATTGACGATTGAGTATTGAAGATTGAGGATTGATGACTGAGGATTGACGACTGAGAATTGAGGATTGAGGATTGATGATTGAAGATTGAGTATTGATGATTGAATATTGAGGGTTGAGGATTGAGGTTTGAGGATTGAGGATGAAGACTGAGGGTTGAGGATTGAGGTTTGAGGAACGAGGATCGAGGATTGAGGATTGAGAATTGAGGATTGAGGATTGAGGATTGGAAATTGAGGATTGGGTATTTAGGATTGAAGAATGAGTATTGAGGATTGAGGTTTGAGGATTGAGGATTGAAGATTGAGTATTGATGATTGAATATTGAGGATTCATGATTGAGGTTTGAGGATTGAGGACGAGGACTGACGGTTGAGGATTGAGGTTTGAGGATTAAGGATTGGGGATTGAGGACTGAGGATTGAGGATTGAGGATTGAGCATTGAGGATTGAAGATTGATGACTGGGGATTGAGGATTGAAGATTGAGGATTAACGGTTGAAGGTTGGGGATTGAGGACCTAGGATCGGAGATTGATTATTGAGGATTGAAAATTGAGGATTGAGGATTGAGGATTGAGAATTGAGAATTGAGAATGAGGACTGAGGGTTGCGGATTGAGGTTTGAGGAATGAGGATTGATGGTTGAGGATTGAGGATTGAGGATTGAGGATTGAGGATTGAGTATTGAAGATTGAGTATTGATGCCTGAGGCTTGAGGATTGAGGATTGAGTATTGAGGATTGAGGATTGAGGATTGGAAATTGAGGATTGGGTATTTAGGATTGAAGAATGAGTATTGAGGATTGAGGATTGAGGATTGAGGATTGCGGATTGAAGATTGAGTATTGATGATTGAATATTGAGGATTGAGGATTGAGGTTTGAGGATTGAGGATTGAGGAGTGAGTATTGAGGGTTGAGTATTGAAGATTGAGTATTGATGCCTGAGGATTGAGGATCGAGAATTGAGGATTGAGGATTGGAGATTGATTATTGAGGATTGAAGATTGAGGATTGAGGATTGAGTATTGAGAATTGAGAATTGAGTATGAGGACTGAGGGTTGAGGGTTGAGGTTTGAGGAATGAGGATTGAGGGTTGGGGAATGAGGATTGAGGATTGAGGTTTGAGGATTGAGCATTGAAGATTGAGTATTGATGCCTGAGGATTGAGGATTGAGGATTGAGGATTGAGGATTGAGGATTGAGGATTGAGGATTGAAGATAGAGTATTGAGTATTGAAGGTTGAGGATTGTGGATTGAGGATTAAGGACTGTGGATTGAATATTGTAGATTGAGTATTGATGCCTGAGGATTGAGGATTGAGGATTGAGGATTGAGGATTGAGGATTGAGGATTGAAGATTGAGTATTGAGGATTGAAGATTGAGGGTTGAAGATTGAGTATTGATGATTGAATATTGAGGAATGAGGATTGAGGATTGAGGATTGAGGATTGGGTATTGAGGAATGAAGAATGAGGATTGAGGAATTAGGATTGAGGATTGAGGATTGAGGATTGAAAATTGAGGATTGGGTATTGAGGATTGAAGAATGAGGATTGAGGATTGAGGATTGAGGATTGAGGATTGAGGATTGAAGATTGAGTGTTGAGGATTGAAAATTGAGGATTGAGGATTGACGATTGAGGATTGAGGATTGAAGATTGAGTATTGAGGATTGAAGATGGAGGATTGAGTATTGAGGATTGAGGATTCAGGGTTGATGATTGAGGATTGAGGATTGAGGATTGAGGATTGAGGATTGAGGATTGAAGATTGAATATTTATGATTGAATATTGAGGACTGAGGATTGAGGGTTGTGGATTGAGGACGAGGACTGAGGGTTGAATATTGATGTTTGAGGTCTGAGGATTAAGGATTGAGGATTGAGAATTGAGGATTGACGATTAAGGATTGAAGATTAAGGATTGGGTATTTAGGATTGAAGAGTGAGGATTGAGGATTGAGGTTTGTGGAATGGGGATTGAAGATTGAGTATTGATGATTGAATATTGAGGATTGAGGATTGAGGTTTGAGGATTGAGGATGAAGACTGAGGGTTGAGGATTGAGGTTTGAGGAACGAGGATTGAGGATTGAGGATTGAGGACTAAGGATTGACGATTGAGTATTGAAGATTGAGGATTGATGACTGAGGATTGACGACTGAGAATTGAGGATTGAGGATTGATGATTGAAGATTGAGTATTGATGATTGAATATTGAGGGTTGAGGATTGAGGTTTGAGGATTGAGGATGAAGACTGAGGGTTGAGGATTGAGGTTTGAGGAACGAGGATCGAGGATTGAGGATTGAGGTCTAAGGATTGACGATTGAGTATTGAAGATTGTGGATTGATGACTGAGGATTGACGACTGAGAATTGAGGATTGAGGATTGATGATTGAAGATTGAGTATTGAGGATTGAGTATTGAGGATTGAGGATTGAGGATTGAGGATTGAAGATTGAGGGTTGAAGATTGAGTATTGATGATTGAATATTGAGGAATGAGGATTGAGGATTGAGGATTGGGGATTGGGTATTGAGGAATGAAGAATGAGGATTGAGGAATTAGGATTGAGGATTGAGGATTGAGGATTGAAAATTGAGGATTGGGTATTGAGGATTGAAGAATGAGGATTGAGGATTGAGGATTGAGGATTGAGGATTGAGGATTGAAGATTGAGTGTTGAGGATTGAAAATTGAGGATTGAGGATTGACGATTGAGGATTGAGGATTGAAGATTGAGTATTGAGGATTGAAGATGGAGGATTGAGTATTGAGGATTGAGGATTCAGGGTTGATGATTGAGGATTGAGGATTGAGGATTGAGGATTGAGGATTGAGGATTGAAGATTGAATATTTATGATTGAATATTGAGGACTGAGGATTGAGGGTTGTGGATTGAGGACGAGGACTGAGGGTTGAATATTGATGTTTGAGGTCTGAGGATTAAGGATTGAGGATTGAGAATTGAGGATTGACGATTAAGGATTGAAGATTAAGGATTGGGTATTTAGGATTGAAGAGTGAGGATTGAGGATTGAGGTTTGTGGAATGGGGATTGAAGATTGAGTATTGATGATTGAATATTGAGGATTGAGGATTGAGGTTTGAGGATTGAGGATGAAGACTGAGGGTTGAGGATTGAGGTTTGAGGAACGAGGATTGAGGATTGAGGATTGAGGACTAAGGATTGACGATTGAGTATTGAAGATTGAGGATTGATGACTGAGGATTGACGACTGAGAATTGAGGATTGAGGATTGATGATTGAAGATTGAGTATTGATGATTGAATATTGAGGGTTGAGGATTGAGGTTTGAGGATTGAGGATGAAGACTGCGGGTTGAGGATTGAGGTTTGAGGAACGAGGATCGAGGATTGAGGATTGAGGTCTAAGGATTGACGATTGAGTATTGAAGATTGTGGATTGATGACTGAGGATTGACGACTGAGAATTGAGGATTGAGGATTGATGATTGAAGATTGAGTATTGAGGATTGAATATTGAGGATTGAGGATTGAGGATTGAGGATTGAGGATTGAGGATTGAGGATTGAGGATTGAAGATTGAGTATTGAGTATTGAAGGTTGAGGATTGTGGATTGAGGATTAAGGATTGTGGATTGAATATTGTAGATTGAGTATTGATGCCTGAGGATTGAGGATTGAGGATTGTGGATTGAATATTGTAGATTGAGTATTGATGCCTGAGGATTGAGGATTGAGGATTGAGGATTGAGGATTGAGGATTGAAGATTGAGTGTTGAGGATTGAAAATTGAGGATTGAGGATTGACGATTGAGGATTGAGGATTGAAGATTGAGTATTGAGGATTGAAGATGGAGGATTGAGTATTGAGGATTGAGGATTCAGGGTTGATGATTGAGGATTGAGGATTGAGGATTGAGGATTGAGGATTGAGGATTGAAGATTGAATATTTATGATTGAATATTGAGGACTGAGGATTGAGGGTTGTGGATTGAGGACGAGGACTGAGGGTTGAATATTGATGTTTGAGGTCTGAGGATTAAGGATTGAGGATTGAGAATTGAGGATTGACGATTAAGGATTGAAGATTAAGGATTGGGTATTTAGGATTGAAGAGTGAGGATTGAGGATTGAGGTTTGTGGAATGGGGATTGAAGATTGAGTATTGATGATTGAATATTGAGGATTGAGGATTGAGGTTTGAGGATTGAGGATGAAGACTGAGGGTTGAGGATTGAGGTTTGAGGAACGAGGATTGAGGATTGAGGATTGAGGACTAAGGATTGACGATTGAGTATTGAAGATTGAGGATTGATGACTGAGGATTGACGACTGAGAATTGAGGATTGAGGATTGATGATTGAAGATTGAGTATTGATGATTGAATATTGAGGGTTGAGGATTGAGGTTTGAGGATTGAGGATGAAGACTGAGGGTTGAGGATTGAGGTTCGAGGAACGAGGATCGAGGATTGAGGATTGAGGTCTAAGGATTGACGATTGAGTATTGAAGATTGTGGATTGATGACTGAGGATTGACGACTGAGAATTGAGGATTGAGGATTGATGATTGAAGATTGAGTATTGAGGATTGAATATTGAGGATTGAGGATTGAGGATTGAGGATTGAAGATTGAGGGTTGAAGATTGAGTATTGATGATTGAATATTGAGGAATGAGGATTGAGGATTGAGGATTGGGGATTGGGTATTGAGGAATGAAGAATGAGGATTGAGGAATTAGGATTGAGGATTGAGGATTGAGGATTGAAAATTGAGGATTGGGTATTGAGGATTGAAGAATGAGGATTGAGGATTGAGGATTGAGGATTGAGGATTGAGGATTGAAGATTGAGTGTTGAGGATTGAGGACTAAGGATTGACGATTGAGTATTGAAGATTGAGGATTGATGACTGAGGATTGACGACTGAGAATTGAGGATTGAGGATTGATGATTGAAGATTGAGTATTGATGATTGAATATTGAGGGTTGAGGATTGAGGTTTGAGGATTGAGGATGAAGACTGAGGGTTGAGGATTGAGGTTTGAGGAACGAGGATCGAGGATTGAGGATTGAGGTCTAAGGATTGACGATTGAGTATTGAAGATTGTGGATTGATGACTGAGGATTGACGACTGAGAATTGAGGATTGAGGATTGATGATTGAAGATTGAGTATTGAGGATTGAGTATTGAGGATTGAGGATTGAGGATTGAGGATTGAAGATTGAGGGTTGAAGATTGAGTATTGATGATTGAATATTGAGGAATGAGGATTGAGGATTGAGGATTGGGGATTGGGTATTGAGGAATGAAGAATGAGGATTGAGGAATTAGGATTGAGGATTGAGGATTGAGGATTGAAAATTGAGGATTGGGTATTGAGGATTGAAGAATGAGGATTGAGGATTGAGGATTGAGGATTGAGGATTGAGGATTGAAGATTGAGTGTTGAGGATTGAAAATTGAGGATTGAGGATTGACGATTGAGGATTGAGGATTGAAGATTGAGTATTGAGGATTGAAGATGGAGGATTGAGTATTGAGGATTGAGGATTCAGGGTTGATGATTGAGGATTGAGGATTGAGGATTGAGGATTGAGGATTGAGGATTGAAGATTGAATATTTATGATTGAATATTGAGGACTGAGGATTGAGGGTTGTGGATTGAGGACGAGGACTGAGGGTTGAATATTGATGTTTGAGGTCTGAGGATTAAGGATTGAGGATTGAGAATTGAGGATTGACGATTAAGGATTGAAGATTAAGGATTGGGTATTTAGGATTGAAGAGTGAGGATTGAGGATTGAGGTTTGTGGAATGGGGATTGAAGATTGAGTATTGATGATTGAATATTGAGGATTGAGGATTGAGGTTTGAGGATTGAGGATGAAGACTGAGGGTTGAGGATTGAGGTTTGAGGAACGAGGATTGAGGATTGAGGATTGAGGACTAAGGATTGACGATTGAGTATTGAAGATTGAGGATTGATGACTGAGGATTGACGACTGAGAATTGAGGATTGAGGATTGATGATTGAAGATTGAGTATTGATGATTGAATATTGAGGGTTGAGGATTGAGGTTTGAGGATTGAGGATGAAGACTGCGGGTTGAGGATTGAGGTTTGAGGAACGAGGATCGAGGATTGAGGATTGAGGTCTAAGGATTGACGATTGAGTATTGAAGATTGTGGATTGATGACTGAGGATTGACGACTGAGAATTGAGGATTGAGGATTGATGATTGAAGATTGAGTATTGAGGATTGAATATTGAGGATTGAGGATTGAGGATTGAGGATTGAGGATTGAGGATTGAGGATTGAGGATTGAAGATTGAGTATTGAGTATTGAAGGTTGAGGATTGTGGATTGAGGATTAAGGATTGTGGATTGAATATTGTAGATTGAGTATTGATGCCTGAGGATTGAGGATTGAGGATTGTGGATTGAATATTGTAGATTGAGTATTGATGCCTGAGGATTGAGGATTGAGGATTGAGGATTGAGGATTGAGGATTGAAGATTGAGTGTTGAGGATTGAAAATTGAGGATTGAGGATTGACGATTGAGGATTGAGGATTGAAGATTGAGTATTGAGGATTGAAGATGGAGGATTGAGTATTGAGGATTGAGGATTCAGGGTTGATGATTGAGGATTGAGGATTGAGGATTGAGGATTGAGGATTGAGGATTGAAGATTGAATATTTATGATTGAATATTGAGGACTGAGGATTGAGGGTTGTGGATTGAGGACGAGGACTGAGGGTTGAATATTGATGTTTGAGGTCTGAGGATTAAGGATTGAGGATTGAGAATTGAGGATTGACGATTAAGGATTGAAGATTAAGGATTGGGTATTTAGGATTGAAGAGTGAGGATTGAGGATTGAGGTTTGTGGAATGGGGATTGAAGATTGAGTATTGATGATTGAATATTGAGGATTGAGGATTGAGGTTTGAGGATTGAGGATGAAGACTGAGGGTTGAGGATTGAGGTTTGAGGAACGAGGATTGAGGATTGAGGATTGAGGACTAAGGATTGACGATTGAGTATTGAAGATTGAGGATTGATGACTGAGGATTGACGACTGAGAATTGAGGATTGAGGATTGATGATTGAAGATTGAGTATTGATGATTGAATATTGAGGGTTGAGGATTGAGGTTTGAGGATTGAGGATGAAGACTGAGGGTTGAGGATTGAGGTTCGAGGAACGAGGATCGAGGATTGAGGATTGAGGTCTAAGGATTGACGATTGAGTATTGAAGATTGTGGATTGATGACTGAGGATTGACGACTGAGAATTGAGGATTGAGGATTGATGATTGAAGATTGAGTATTGAGGATTGAATATTGAGGATTGAGGATTGAGGATTGAGGATTGAAGATTGAGGGTTGAAGATTGAGTATTGATGATTGAATATTGAGGAATGAGGATTGAGGATTGAGGATTGGGGATTGGGTATTGAGGAATGAAGAATGAGGATTGAGGAATTAGGATTGAGGATTGAGGATTGAGGATTGAAAATTGAGGATTGGGTATTGAGGATTGAAGAATGAGGATTGAGGATTGAGGATTGAGGATTGAGGATTGAGGATTGAAGATTGAGTGTTGAGGATTGAAAATTGAGGATTGAGGATTGACGATTGAGGATTGAGGATTGAAGATTGAGTATTGAGGATTGAAGATGGAGGATTGAGTATTGAGGATTGAGGATTCAGGGTTGATGATTGAGGATTGAGGATTGAGGATTGAGGATTGAGGATTGAGGATTGAAGATTGAATATTTATGATTGAATATTGAGGACTGAGGATTGAGGGTTGTGGATTGAGGACGAGGACTGAGGGTTGAATATTGATGTTTGAGGTCTGAGGATTAAGGATTGAGGATTGAGAATTGAGGATTGACGATTAAGGATTGAAGATTAAGGATTGGGTATTTAGGATTGAAGAGTGAGGATTGAGGATTGAGGTTTGTGGAATGGGGATTGAAGATTGAGTATTGATGATTGAATATTGAGGATTGAGGATTGAGGTTTGAGGATTGAGGATGAAGACTGAGGGTTGAGGATTGAGGTTTGAGGAACGAGGATTGAGGATTGAGGATTGAGGACTAAGGATTGACGATTGAGTATTGAAGATTGAGGATTGATGACTGAGGATTGACGACTGAGAATTGAGGATTGAGGATTGATGATTGAAGATTGAGTATTGATGATTGAATATTGAGGGTTGAGGATTGAGGTTTGAGGATTGAGGATGAAGACTGCGGGTTGAGGATTGAGGTTTGAGGAACGAGGATCGAGGATTGAGGATTGAGGTCTAAGGATTGACGATTGAGTATTGAAGATTGTGGATTGATGACTGAGGATTGACGACTGAGAATTGAGGATTGAGGATTGATGATTGAAGATTGAGTATTGAGGATTGAATATTGAGGATTGAGGATTGAGGATTGAGGATTGAGGATTGAGGATTGAGGATTGAAGATTGAGTATTGAGTATTGAAGGTTGAGGATTGTGGATTGAGGATTAAGGATTGTGGATTGAATATTGTAGATTGAGTATTGATGCCTGAGGATTGAGGATTGAGGATTGTGGATTGAATATTGTAGATTGAGTATTGATGCCTGAGGATTGAGGATTGAGGATTGAGGATTGACGATTGAGGATTGAAGGTTGAGTATTGAGGATTGAAGATTGAGGATTCAAGATTGAGTATTGATGATTGAATACTGAGGATTGAGGATTGAGGATTGAGGATTGAGGATTGGGTATTGAGGATTGAGTAATGAGGATTGAGGATTGAGGTTTGAGTATTGGGGATTGCAGATTGAGTATTGGCGATTGAATATTGAGGGTTGAGGATTGAGGTTTGAGGATTGAGGATGAAGACTGAGGGTTGAGGGTTGAGGTTTGAGGAACGAGGATCGAGGATTGAGGATTGAGGGCTAAGGATTGACGATTGAGTATTGAAGATTGTGGATTGATGACTGAGGATTGACGACTGAGAATTGAGGATTGAGGATTGATGATTGAAGATTGAGTATTGAGGATTGAATATTGAGGATTGAGGATTGAGGATTGAGGATTGAGGATTGAGGATTGAGGATTGAAGATTGAGTATTGAGTATTGAAGGTTGAGGATTGTGGATTGAGGATTAAGGATTGTGGATTGAATATTGTAGATTGAGTATTGATGCCTGAGGATTGAGGATTGAGGATTGTGTATTGAATATTGTTGATTGAGTATTGATGCCTGAGGATTGAGGATTGAGGATTGAGGATTGAGGATTGAGGATTGCAGGTTGAGTATTGAGGATTGAAGATTGAGGATTCATGATTGAGTATTGATGATTGAATATTGAGGATTGAGGATTGAGGATTGAGGATTGAGGATTGGGTATTGAGGATTGAGGGTTGAGGTTTGAGTATTGGGGATTGCAGATTGAGTATTGGCGATTGAAGATTGAGGATTGAGGATTGAGGATTGAGGAATGAGGATCGAAGATTGAGTATTCAGGATTGAAGATTGAGGATAGAGGATTGAGTACTGAGGATGGAGGATGAGGGCTGAGGGTTGAAGATTGAGGATTGAGAAATGGGGATTGAGGATTGAGGATTGAAATTGAGGATTGGGTATTGAGGATTGAAGAATGAGGATTGAGGAATTAGGATTGAGGATTGAGGATTGAGGATTGAAGATATTGGATTGGGTATTGAGGATTGAAGAATGAGGATTGAGGATTGAGGATTGGGGATTGAGGATTGAAGATTAGTGTTGAGTATTGAAGATTGAGGATTGAGGATTGAGGATTGAGGATTGGGGATTGAAGATTGGGTATTGAGGATTGAAGATTGAGGATTGAGTATTGATGATTGAATATTGAGGATTGAGGATTGAGGTTTGAGGATTGAGGATGAAGACTGATGGTTGAGGATTGAGGTTTGAGGAACGAGGATTGAGGATTGAGGATTGAGGTCTAAGGATTGACGATTGAGTATTGAAGATTGATGATTGATGACTGAGGATTGACGACTGAGAATTGAGGATTGAGGATTGATGATTGAAGATTGAGTATTGAGGATTGAACATTGCGGATTGAGGATTGAGGATTGAGGATTGAGGATTGAGGATTGAGGATTGAAGATTGAGTATTGAGTATTGAAGGTTGAGGATTGTGGTTGAGGATTAAGGATTGAGGATTGAATATTGTAGATTGAGTATTGATGCCTGAGGATTGAGGATTGAGGATTGAGGATTGAGGATTGAGGATGGAAGACTGAGTATTGAGGATTGAAGATTGAGGGTTGAAGATTGAGTATTGATGATTGAATATTGAGGATTGAGGATTGAGGATTGAGGATTGAGGATTGAGGATTGAGGATTGAAGATTGAGTATTGCTGATTGAATATTGAGGATTGGGGATTGAGGTTTGAGGATTGAGGACGAGGACTGACGGTAGAGGATTTAGGTTTGAGGATTGAGGATTGAGGACTGAGGATTGAGGATGCGTGCTAAGCGTCGGGGATTGAGATTCGACGACTGAGGACTGAGGATTGAGGATTGAGAATTGAGGATTGATGTTTGAGGATTGAAGATTGGGGATTGGGTATTGAGGATTGAGGAATGAGGATTGAGGATTGAGGATTGAGGATTGAGAAATGAGGATTGAGGATTGAGGATTGAAATTGAGGATTGGGTATTGAGGATTGAAGAATGAGGATTGAGGAATTAGGATTGAGGATTGAGGATTGAGGATTGAAAATTGAGGATTGGGTATTGAGGATTGAAGAATGAGGATTGAGGATTGAGGATTGAGGATTGAGGATTGAAGATTGAGTGTTGAGGATTGAAAATTGAGGATCGAGGATTGACGATTGAGGATTGTGGATTGAAGATTGAGTATTGAGGATTGAAGATGGAGGATTGAGTATTGAGGATTGAGGATTCAGGGTTGAAGATTGAGGATTGAGGAATGAGGATTGAGGATTGAGGATTGAGGATTGAAGATTGAATATTTATGATTGCATATTGAGGACTGAGGATTGAGGGTTGTGGATTGAGGACGAGGACTGAGGGTTGAATATTGATGTTTGAGGTCTGAGGATTAAGGATTGAGGATTGAGAATTGAGGATTGAGGATTAAGGATTGAAGATTAAGGATTGGGTATTTAGGAGTGAGGATTGAGGATTGAGGTTTGAGGATTGGGGATTGAAGATTGAGTATTGATGATTGAATATTGAGGATTGAGGGTTGAGGTCTGAGGATTGAGGATGAAGACTGAGGGTTGAGGATTGAGGTTTGAGGAACGAGGATTGGGGATTGAGGATTGAGGACTAAGGATTGACGATTGAGTATTGAAGATTGAGGATTGATGACTGAGGATTGACGACTGAGAATTGAGGATTGAGGATTGATGATTGAAGATTGAGTATTGAGGATTGAATATTGCGGATTGAAGATTGAGGATTGAGGATTGAGGATTGAAGATTGAGTGTTGAGGATTGAAGATTGAGGATTGAGTATTGAGGATTGAGGATTCAGGGTTGAAGATTGAGGATTGAGGATTGAGGATTGAGGATTGAGGATTGAGGATTGAGGATTGGGTGTTTAGTATTGAAGAATGAGGATTGAGGATTGAGGATTGAGGATTGACGATTGAGGATTGAAGGTTGAGTATTGAGGATTGAAGATTGAGGATTCAAGATTGAGTATTGATGATTGAATACTGAGGATTGAGGATTGAGGATTGAGGATTGAGGATTGGGTATTGAGGATTGAGTAATGAGGATTGAGGATTGAGGTTTGAGTATTGGGGATTGCAGATTGAGTATTGGCGATTGAATATTGAGGGTTGAGGATTGAGGTTTGAGGATTGAGGATGAAGACTGAGGGTTGAGGATTGAGGTTTGAGGAACGAGGATCGAGGATTGAGGATTGAGGACTAAGGATTGACGATTGAGTATTGAAGATTGTGGATTGATGACTGAGGATTGACGACTGAGAATTGAGGATTGAGGATTGATGATTGAAGATTGAGTATTGAGGATTGAATATTGAGGATTGAGGATTGAGGATTGAGGATTGAGGATTGAGGATTGAGGATTGAAGATTGAGTATTGATTATTGAAGGTTGAGGATTGTGGATTGAGGATTAAGGATTGTGGGTTGAATATTGTAGATTGAGTATTGATGCCTGAGGATTGAGGATTGAGGATTGTGGATTGAATATTGTAGATTGAGTATTGATGCCTGAGGATTGAGGATTGAGGATTGAGGATTGAGGATTGAGGATTGCAGGTTGAGTATTGAGGATTGAAGATTGAGGATTCAAGATTGAGTATTGATGATTGAATATTGAGGATTGAGGATTGAGGATTGAGGATTGAGGATTGGGTATTGAGGATTGAGTAATGAGTATTGAGGGTTGAGGTTTGAGTATTGGGGATTGCAGATTGAGTATTGGCGATTGAAGATTGAGGATTGAGGATTGAGGATTGAGGAATGAGGATCGAAGATTGAGTATTCAGGATTGAAGATTGAGGATAGAGGATTGAGTACTGAGGATGGAGGATGAGGGATGAGGGTTGAAGATTGAGGATTGAGAAATGGGGATTGAGGATTGAGGATTGAAATTGAGGATTGGGTATTGAGGATTGAAGAATGAGGATTGAGGAATTAGGATTGAGGATTGTGGATTGAGGATTGAAGATATTGGATTGGGTATTGAGGATTGAAGAATGAGGGTTGAGGATTGAGGATTGGGGATTGAGGATTGAAGATTAGTGTTGAGTATTGAAGATTGAGGATTGAGGACTGAGGATTGAGGATTGAGGATTGAAGATTGGGTATTGAGGATTGAAGATTGAGGATTGAGTATTGATGATTGAATATTGAGGATTGAGGATTGAGGTTTGAGGATTGAGGATGAAGACTGATGGTTGAGGATTGAGGTTTGAGGAACGAGGATTGAGGATTGAGGATTGAGGACTAAGGATTGACGATTGAGTATTGAAGATTGAGGATTGATGACTGAGGATTGACGACTGAGAATTGAGGATTGAGGATTGATGATTGAAGATTGAGTATTGAGGATTGAACATTGCGGATTGAGGATTGAGGATTGAGGATTGAGGATTGAGGATTGAGGATTGAAGATTGAGTATTGAGTATTGAAGGTTGAGGATTGTGGATTGAGGATTAAGGATTGAGGATTGAATATTGTAGATTGAGTATTGATGCCTGAGGATTGAGGATTGAGGATTGAGGATTGAGGATTGAGGATGAAAGACTGAGTATTGAGGATTGAAGATTGAGGGTTGAAGATTGAGTATTGATGATTGAATATTGAGGATTGAGGATTGCGGATTGAGGATTGAGGATTGAGGATTGAGGATTGAGGATTGAAGATTGAGTATTGCTGATTGAAAATTGAGGATTCGGGATTGAGGTTTGAGGATTCAGGACGAGGACTGACGGTAGAGGATTTAGGTTTGAGGATTGAGGATTGAGGACTGAGGATTGAGGATGCGTGCTAAGCGTCGGGGATTGAGATTCGACGACTGAGGACTGAGGATTGAGGATTGAGAATTGAGGATTGATGTTTGAGGATTGAAGATTGGGGATTGGGTATTGAGGATTGAGGAATGAGGATTGAGGATTGAGGATTGAGGATTGAGAAATGAGGATTGAGGATTGAGGATTGAAATTGAGGATTGGGTATTGAGGATTGAAGAATGAGGATTGAGGAATTAGGATTGAGGATTGAGGATTGAGGATTGAAGATTGAGGATTGGGTATTGAGGATTGAAGAATGAGGATTGAGGATTGAGGATTGAGGATTGAGGATTGAAGATTGAGTGTTGAGGATTGAAAATTGAGGATCGAGGATTGACGATTGAGGATTGAGGATTGAAGATTGAGTATTGAGGATTGAAGATGGAGGATTGAGTATTGAGGATTGAGGATTCAGGGTTGAAGATTGAGGATTGAGGAATTATGATTGAGGATTGAGGATTGAGGATTGAAGATTGAATATTTATGATTGAATATTGAGGACTGAGGATTGAGGGTTGTGGATTGAGGACGAGGACAGAGGGTTGAATATTGATGTTTGAGGTCTGAGGATTAAGGATTGAGGATTGAGAATTGAGGATTGAGGATTAAGGATTGAAGATTAAGGATTGGGTATTTAGGAGTGAGGATTGAGGATTGAGGTTTGAGGATTGGGGATTGAAGATTGAGTATTGATGATTGAATATTGAGGGTTGAGGATTGAGGTTTGAGGATTGAGGATGAAGACTGAGGGTTGAGGATTGAGGTTTGAGGAACGAGGATCGAGGATTGAGGATTGAGGACTAAGGATTGACGATTGAGTATTGAAGATTGTGGATTGATGACTGAGGATTGACGACTGAGAATTGAGGATTGAGGATTGATGATTGAGGATTGAGTATTGAGGATTGAATATTGAGGATTGAGGATTGAGGGTTGAGGATTGAGGATTGAGGATTGAGGATTGAAGATTGAGTATTGAGTATTTAAGGTTGAGGATTGTGGATTGAGGATTAAGGATTGTGGATTGAATATTGTAGATTGAGTATTGATGCCTGAGGATTGAGGATTGAGGATTGTGGATTGAATATTGTAGATTGAGTATTGATGCCTGAGCATTGAGGATTGAGGATTGAGGATTGACGATTGAGGATTGAAGGTTGAGTATTAAGGATTGAAGATTGAGGATTCAAGATTGAGTATTGATGATTGAATACTGAGGATTGAGGATTGAGGATTGAGGATTGAGGATTGGGTATTGAGGATTGAGTAATGAGGATTGAGGATTGAGGTTTGAGTATTGGGGATTGCAGATTGAGTATTGGCGATTGAAGATTGAGGATTGAGGATTGAGGATTGAGGAATGAGGATCGAAGATTGAGTATTGAGGATTGAAGATTGAGGATAGAGGATTGAGTACTGCGGATGGAGGATGAGGGCTGAGGGTTGAAGATTGAGGATTGAGAAATGAGGATTGAGGATTGAGGATTGAAATTGAGGATTGGGTATTGAGGATTGAAGAATGAGGATTGAGGAATTAGGATTGAGGATTGAGGATTGAGGATTGAAGATTGAGGATTGGGTATTGAGGATTGAAGAATGAGGATTGAGGATTGAGGATTGGGGATTGAGGATTGAAGATTAGTGTTGAGGATTGAAGATTGAGGATTGAGGATTGAGGATTGACGATTGAGGATTGAGGATTGAAGATTGAGTATTGAGGATTGAAGATGGAGAATTGAGTATTGAGGATTGAGGATTCAGGGTTGAAGATTGAGGATTGAGGATTGGGGATTGAGGATTGAGGATTGAGGATTGAAGATTGAATATTTATGATTGAATATTGAGGACTGAGGTTTGAGGATTGGGGATTGAAGATTGAGTATTGATGATTGAATATTGAGGATTGAGGATTGAGGTTTGAGGATTGAGGATGAAGACTGAGGGTTGAGGATTGAGGTTTGAGGAACGAGGATTGAGGATTGAGTATTGAGGATTGAGGATTCAGGGTTGAAGATTGAGGATTGAGGATTGAGGATTGAGGATTGAGGATTGAGGATTGGGTGTTTAGTATTGAAGGATGAGGATTGAGGATTGAGGTTTGAGGATTGTGGATTGAAGATTGAGTATTGATGATTGAATATTGAGGGTTGATGATTGAGGTTTGAGGATTGAGGATGAAGACTGAGGGTTGAGGATTGAGGTTTGAGGAACGAGGATCGAGGATTGAGGATTGAGGACTAAGGATTGACGATTGAGAATTGAAGATTGTGGATTGATGACTGAGGATTGACGACTGAGAATTGAGGATTGAGGATTGATGATTGAAGATTGAGTATTGAGGATTGAATATTGAGGATTGAGGATTGAGGATTGAGGATTGAGGATTGAGGATTGAGGATTGAAGATTGAGTATTGAGTATTGAAGGTTGAGGATTGTGGATTGAGGATTAAGGATTGTGGATTGAATATTGTAGATTGAGTATTGATGCCTGAGGATTGAGGATTGAGGATTGAGGATTGAGGATTGAGGATTGAAGGTTGAGTATTGAGGATTGAAGATTGAGGATTCAAGATTGAGTATTGATGATTGAATATTGAGGATTGAGGATTGAGGATTGAGGATTGAGGATTGGGTATTGAGGATTGAGTAATGAGGATTGAGGATTGAGGTTTGAGTATTGGGGATTGCAGATTGAGTATTGGCGATTGAAGATTGAGGATTGAGGATTGAGGATTGAGGAATGAGGATCGAAGATTGAGTATTGAGGATTGAAGATTGAGGATAGAGGATTGAGTACTGAGGATGGAGGATGAGGGCTGAGGGTTGAAGATTGAGGATTGAGAAATGAGGATTGAGGATTGAGGATTGAAATTGAGGATTGGGTATTGAGGATTGAAGAATGAGGATTGAGGAATTAGGATTGAGGATTGAGGATTGAGGATTGAAGATTGAGGATTGGGAATTGATGATTGAAGAATGAGGATTGAGGATTGAGGATTGGGGATTGAGGATTGAAGATTAGTGTTGAGGATTGAAGATTGAGGATTGAGGATTGAGGATTGAGGATTGAGGATTGAAGATTGGGTATTGAGGATTGAAGGTTGAGGATTGAGTATTGATGATTGAATATTGAGGATTGAGGATTGAGGTTTGAGGATTGAGGATGAAGACTGAGGGTTGAGGATTGAGGTTTGAGGAACGAGGATTGAGGATTGAGGATTGAGGACTAAGGATTGACGACTGAGAATTGAGGATTGAGGATTGATGATTGAAGATTGAGTATTGAGGATTGAATATTGCGGATTGAGGATTGAGGATTGAGGATTGAGGATTGAGGATTGAGGATTGAAGATTGAGTATTGAGTATTGAAGGTTGAGGATTGTGGATTGAGGATTAAGGATTGAGGATTGAATATTGTAGATTGAGTATTGATGCCTGAGGATTGAGGATTGAGGATTGAGGATTGAGGATTGAGGATTGAGGATGGAAGATTGAGTATTGAGGATTGAAGATTGAGGGTTGAAGATTGAGTATTGATGATTGAATATTGAGGATTGAGGATTGAAGATTGAGGATTGGGTATTGAGGATTGAAGAATGAGGATTGAGGATTGAGGATTGAGGATTGAGGATTGAAGATTGAGTGTTGAGGATTGAAAATTGAGGATTGAGGATTGACGATTGAGGATTGAGGATTGAAGATTGAGTATTGAGGATTGAAGATGGAGGATTGAGTATTGAGGATTGAGGATTCAGGGTTGAAGATTGAGGATTGAGGATTGAGGATTGAGGATTGAGGATTGAGTATTGAAGATTGAATATTTATGATTGAATATTGAGTACTGAGGATTGATGGTTGTGGATTGAGGACGAGGACTGAGGGTTGAATATTGATGTTTGAGGTCTGAGGATTAAGGATTGAGGATTGAGAATTGAGGATTGAGGATTAAGGATTGAAGATTAAGGATTGGGTATTTAGGATTGAAGAGTGAGTATTGCGGATCGAGGTTTGAGGATTGGGGATTGAAGATTGAGTATTGATGATTGAATATTGAGGATTGAGGATTGAGGTTTGAGGATTGAGAATGAAGACTGAGGGTTGAGGATTGAGGTTTGAGGAACGAGGATTGAGGATTGAGGATTGAGGACTAAGGATTGTCGATTGAGTATTGAAGATTGAGGATTGATGACTGAGGAATGACGACTGAGAATTGAGGATTGAGGATTGATGATTGAAGATTGAGTATTGAGGATTGAATATTGCGGATTGAGGATTGAGGATTGAGGATTGAGGATTGAAGATTGAGTATTGAGGATTGAAGATTGAGGATTGAGTATTGAGGATTGAGGATTCAGGGTTGAAGATTGAGGACTGAGGATTGAGGATTGAGAATTGAGGATTGATGTTTGAGGATTGAAGATTGAGGATTGAGGATTGAGGATTGAGGAATGAGGATTGAAGATTGAGTATTGAGGATTGAAGATTGAGGATAGAGGATTGAGTACTGAGGATGGAGGATGAGGGCTGAGGGTTGAGGGTTGAGGATTGAGAAATGAGGATTGAGGATTGAGGATAGAAATTGAGGATTGGGTATTGAGCATTGAAGAATGAGGATTGAGGAATTAGGATTGAGGATTGAGGATTGAGGACTGAAGATTGAGGATTGGGTATTGAGGATTGAAGAATGAGGATTGAGGATTGAGGATTGAGGATTGAGGATTGAAGATTGAGTGTTGAGGATTGAAAATTGAGGATTGAGGATTGACGATTGAGGATTGAGGATTGAGGATTGAGGATTGAGGATTGAGGATTGAGGATTGAGGATTGAGGATTGAAGATTGAGTATTGATCATTGAATATTGAGGATTGAGGATTGAGGATTGAGGATTGAAGATTGAGTATTGAGGATTGAAGATTGAGGATTGAGTATTGAGGATTGAGGATTCAGGGTTGAAGATTGAGGATTGAGGATTGAGGATTGAGGATTGAGGATTGAGGATTGAGGATTGGGTGTTTAGTATTGAAGAATGAGGATTGAGGATTGAGGTTTGAGGATTGAGGATTGAAGATTGAGTATTGATGATTGAATATTGAGGGTTGAGGATTGAGGTTTGAGGATTGAGGATGGAGACTGAGGGTTGAGGATTGAGGTTTGAGGAACGAGGATCGAGGATTGAGGATTGAGGACTAAGGATTGACGATTGAGTATTGAAGATTGAGGATTGATGACTGAGGATTGACGACTGAGAATTGAGGATTGAGGATTGATGATTGAAGATTGAGTATTGGGGATTGAATATTGAGGATTGAGGATTGAGGATTGAGGATTGAGGATTGAGGATTGAGGATTGAAGATTGAGTATTGAGTATTGAAGGTTGAGGATTGTGGATTGAGGATTAAGGGTTGTGGATTGAATATTGAAGATTGAGTATTGATGCCTGAGGATTGAGGATTGAGGATTGTGGATTGAATATTGTAGATTGAGTATTGATGCCTGAGGATTGAGGATTGAGGATTGAGGATTGAGGATTGAGGATTGAAGGTTGAGTATTGAGGATTGAAGATTGAGTATTCAAGATTGAGTATTGATGATTGAATATTGAGGATTGAGGATTGAGGATTGAGGATTGAGGATTGGGTATTGAGGATTGAGTAATGAGGATTGAGGATTGAGGTTTGAGTATTGGGGATTGCAGATTGAGTATTGGCGATTGAAGATTGAGGATTGAGTATTGAGGATTGAGGAATGAGGATCGAAGATTGAGTATTGAGGATTGAAGATTGAGGATAGAGGATTGAGTACTGAGGATGGAGGATGAGGGCTGAGGGTTGAAGATTGAGGATTGAGAAATGAGGGTTGAGGATTAAGGATTGAAATTGAGGATTGGGTATTGAGGATTGAAGAATGAGGATTGAGGAATTAGGATTGAGGATTGAGGATTGAGGATTGAAGATTGAGGATTGGGTATTGAGGATTGAAGGATGAGGATTGAGGATTGAGGATTGGGGATTGAGGATTGAAGATTAGTGTTGAGGATTGAAGATTGAGGATTGAGGATTGAGGATTGAGGATTGAGGATTGAAGATTGGGTAATGAGGATTGAAGATTGAGGATTGAGTATTGAGGATTGAGGATTCAGGTTTGAAAATTGAGGATTGAGGATCGAGGATTGAGGATTGAGGATTGAGGATTGAAGATTGAATATTGATGATTGAATATAGAGGACTGAGGATTGAGGGTTGTGGATTGAGGACGAGGGCTGAGGGTTGAATATTGATGTTTGAGGTCTGAGTATTAAGGATTGAGGATTGAGAATTGAGGATTGAGGACTGAGGATTGAAGATTGAGGATTGGGTATTTAGGATTGAAGAATGAGGATTGAGGATTGAGGTTTGAGGATTGAGGATTGATGATTGAGTATTGTCGATTGAATATTGAGGATTGAGGATTGAGGTTTGAGGATTGAGGACGAGGACTGACGGTTGAGGATTGAGGTTAGAGGGTTGAGGATTGGGGATTGAGGACTGAGGATTGAGGATTGAGGATTGAGGATTGAGCATTGAGGATAGAAGATTGATGACTGGGGATTGAGGATTGAATATTGAGGATTAACGACTGAAGATTGGGGATTGAGGATCTAGGATCGGAGATTGATTATTGAGGATTGAAGATTGAGGATTGACGATTGAGGATTGAGAATTGAGAATTGAGGATGAGGACTGAGGGTTGAGGATTGAGGTTTGAGGAATGAGGATTGATGGCTGAGGATTGAGGATTGAGGATTGAGGATTGAGGATTGAGGATTGAGTATTGGGGATTGAAGATTGAGGATTGAGGATTGAGGATTGAGGATTGAGGATTGAGGATTGAGGATTGAGAAATGAGGATTGAGGATTGAGGATTGAAATTGAGGATTGGGTATTGAGGATGGAAGAATGAGGATTGAGGAATTAGGATTGAGGATTGAGGATTGAGGATTGAAGATTGAGGATTGGGTATTGAGGATTGAAGAATGAGGATTGAGGATTGAGGATTGAGGATTCAGGATTGAAGATTGAGTGTTGAGGATTGAAAATTGAGGATTGAGGATTGACGATTGAGGATTGAGGATTGAAGATAGAGTATTGAGGATTGAAGATGGAGGATTGAGTATTGAGGATTGAGGATTCAGGGTTGAAGATTGAGGATTGAGGATTGAGGATTGAGGATTGAGGATTGAGGATTGAAGATTGAATATTTATGATCGAATATTGAGGACTGAGGATTGAGGGTTGTGGATTGAGGACGAGGACTGAGGGTTGAATATTGATGTTTGAGGTCTGAGGATTAAGGATTGAGGATTGAGAATTGAGGATTGAGGATTAAGGATTAAAGATTAAGGATTGGGTATTTAGGATTGAAGAGTGAGGATTGAGGATTGAGGTTTGAGGATTGGGGATTGAAGATTGAGTATTGATGATTGAATATTGAGGATTGAGGATTGAGGTTTGAGGATTGAGGATTAAGACTGAGGGTTGAGGATTGAGGTTTGAGGAACGAGGATTGAGGATTGAGGATTGAGGACTAAGGATTGACGATTGAGTATTGAAGATTGAGGATTGATGACTGAGGATTGACGACTGAGAATTGAGGATTGAGGATTGATGATTGAAGATTGAGTATTGAGGATTAAATATTGCGGATTGAGGATTGAGGATTGAGGATTGAGGATTGAAGATTGAGTATTGAGGATTGAAGATTGAGGATTGAGTATTGAGGATTGAGGATTCAGGTTTGAAGATTGAGGATTGAGGATTGAGGATTGAGGATTGAGGATTGAGGATTGGGTGTTTAGTATTGAAGAATGAGGATCGAGGATTGAGGTTTGAGGATTGAGGATTGAAGATTGAGTATTGATGATTGAATATTGAGGGTTGATGATTGAGGTTTGAGGATTGAGGATGAAGACTGAGGGTTGAGGATTGAGGTTTGAGGAACGAGGATCGAGGATTGAGGATTGAGGACTAAGGATTGACGATTGAGAATTGAAGATTGTGGATTGATGACTGAGGATTGACGACTGAGAATTGAGGATTGAGGATTGATGATTGAAGATTGAGTATTGAGGATTGAATATTGAGGATTGAGGATTGAGGATTGAGGATTGAGGATTGAGGATTGAGGATTGAAGATTGAGTATTGAGTATTGAATGTTGAGGATTGTGGATTGAGGATTAAGGATTGTGGATTGAATATTGTAGATTGAGTATTGATGCCTGAGGATTGAGGATTGAGGATTGTGGATTGAATATTGTAGATTGAGTATTGATGCCTGAGGATTGAGGATTGAGGATTGAGGAATGAGGATCGAAGATTGAGTATTGAGGTTTGAAGATTGAGGGTAGAGGATTGAGTACTGAGGACGGAGGATGAGGGCTGAGGGTTGAAGATTGAGGTTTGAGAAATGAGGATTGAGGATTGAGGATTGAAATTGAGGATTGGGTATTGAGGATTGAAGAATGAGGATTGAGGAATTAGGATTGAGGATTGAGGATTGAGGATTGAAGATTGAGGATTGGGTATTGAGGATTGAAGAATGAGGATTGAGGATTGAGGATTGGGGATTGAGGATTGAAGATTAGTGTTGAGGATTGAAGATTGAGGATTGAGGATTGAGGATTGATGATTGAGGATTGAAGATTGGGTATTGAGGATTGAAGATTGAGGATTGAGTATTGATGATTGAATATTGAGCATTGAGAATTGAGGTTTGAGGATTGAGGACGAGGACTGACGGTAGAGGATTCAGGTTTGAGGATTGAGGATTGAGGAACAAGGATTGAGGATGAGTGCTAAGGGTCGGGGATTGAGGTTCGACGACTGAGGACTGAGGATTGAGGATTGAGAATTGAGGATTGATGTTTGAGGATTGAAGATTGAGGACTGAGGATTGAGGATTGAGGAATGAGGATTGAAGATTGAATATTTATGATTGAATATTGAGGACTGAGGATTGAGGGTTGTGGATTGAGGACGAGGACTGAGGGTTGAATATTGATGTTTGAGGTCTGAGGATTAAGGATTGAGGATTGAGAATTGAGGATTGACGATTAAGGATTGAAGATTAAGGATTGGGTATTTAGGATTGAAGAGTGAGGATTGAGGATTGAGGTTTGTGGAATGGGGATTGAAGATTGAGTATTGATGATTGAATATTGAGGATTGAGGATTGAGGTTTGAGGATTGAGGATGAAGACTGAGGGTTGAGGATTGAGGTTTGAGGAACGAGGATTGAGGATTGAGGATTGAGGACTAAGGATTGACGATTGAGTATTGAAGATTGAGGATTGATGACTGAGGATTGACGACTGAGAATTGAGGATTGAGGATTGATGATTGAAGATTGAGTATTGATGATTGAATATTGAGGGTTGAGGATTGAGGTTTGAGGATTGAGGATGAAGACTGCGGGTTGAGGATTGAGGTTTGAGGAACGAGGATCGAGGATTGAGGATTGAGGTCTAAGGATTGACGATTGAGTATTGAAGATTGTGGATTGATGACTGAGGATTGACGACTGAGAATTGAGGATTGAGGATTGATGATTGAAGATTGAGTATTGAGGATTGAATATTGAGGATTGAGGATTGAGGATTGAGGATTGAGGATTGAGGATTGAGGATTGAAGATTGAGTATTGAGTATTGAAGGTTGAGGATTGTGGATTGAGGATTAAGGATTGTGGATTGAATATTGTAGATTGAGTATTGATGCCTGAGGATTGAGGATTGAGGATTGTGGATTGAATATTGTAGATTGAGTATTGATGCCTGAGGATTGAGGATTGAGGATTGAGGATTGACGATTGAGGATTGAAGGTTGAGTATTGAGGATTGAAGATTGAGGATTCAAGATTGAGTATTGATGATTGAATACTGAGGATTGAGGATTGAGGATTGAGGATTGAGGATTGGGTATTGAGGATTGAGTAATGAGGATTGAGGATTGAGGTTTGAGTATTGGGGATCGAAGATTGAGTATTGAGGATTGAAGATTGAGGGTAGAGGATTGAGTACTGAGGACGGAGGATGAGGGCTGAGGGTTGAAGATTGAGGTTTGAGAAATGAGGATTGAGGATTGAGGATTGAAATTGAGGATTGGGTATTGAGGATTGAAGAATGAGGATTGAGGAATTAGGATTGAGGATTGAGGATTGAGGATTGAAGATTGAGGATTGGGTATTGAGGATTGAAGAATGAGGATTGAGGATTGAGGATTGGGGATTGAGGATTGAAGATTAGTGTTGAGGATTGAAGATTGAGGATTGAGGATTGAGGATTGATGATTGAGGATTGAAGATTGGGTATTGAGGATTGAAGATTGAGGATTGAGTATTGATGATTGAATATTGAGCATTGAGAATTGAGGTTTGAGGATTGAGGACGAGGACTGACGGTAGAGGATTCAGGTTTGAGGATTGAGGATTGAGGAACAAGGATTGAGGATGAGTGCTAAGGGTCGGGGATTGAGGTTCGACGACTGAGGACTGAGGATTGAGGATTGAGAATTGAGGATTGATGTTTGAGGATTGAAGATTGAGGACTGAGGATTGAGGATTGAGGAATGAGGATTGAAGATTGAATATTTATGATTGAATATTGAGGACTGAGGATTGAGGGTTGTGGATTGAGGACGAGGACTGAGGGTTGAATATTGATGTTTGAGGTCTGACGATTAAGGATTGAGGATTGAGAATTGAGGATTGACGATTAAGGATTGAAGATTAAGGATTGGGTATTTAGGATTGAAGAGTGAGGATTGAGGATTGAGGTTTGTGGAATGGGGATTGAAGATTGAGTATTGATGATTGAATATTGAGGATTGAGGATTGAGGTTTGAGGATTGAGGATGAAGACTGAGGGTTGAGGATTGAGGTTTGAGGAACGAGGATTGAGGATTGAGGATTGAGGACTAAGGATTGACGATTGAGTATTGAAGATTGAGGATTGATGACTGAGGATTGACGACTGAGAATTGAGGATTGAGGATTGATGATTGAAGATTGAGTATTGATGATTGAATATTGAGGGTTGAGGATTGAGGTTTGAGGATTGAGGATGAAGACTGCGGGTTGAGGATTGAGGTTTGAGGAACGAGGATCGAGGATTGAGGATTGAGGTCTAAGGATTGACGATTGAGTATTGAAGATTGTGGATTGATGACTGAGGATTGACGACTGAGAATTGAGGATTGAGGATTGATGATTGAAGATTGAGTATTGAGGATTGAATATTGAGGATTGAGGATTGAGGATTGAGGATTGAGGATTGAGGATTGAGGATTGAAGATTGAGTATTGAGTATTGAAGGTTGAGGATTGTGGATTGAGGATTAAGGATTGTGGATTGAATATTGTAGATTGAGTATTGATGCCTGAGGATTGAGGATTGAGGATTGTGGATTGAATATTGTAGATTGAGTATTGATGCCTGAGGATTGAGGATTGAGGATTGAGGATTGACGATTGAGGATTGAAGGTTGAGTATTGAGGATTGAAGATTGAGGATTCAAGATTGAGTATTGATGATTGAATACTGAGGATTGAGGATTGAGGATTGAGGATTGAGGATTGGGTATTGAGGATTGAGTAATGAGGATTGAGGATTGAGGTTTGAGTATTGGGGATTGCAGATTGAGTATTGGCGATTGAATATTGAGGGTTGAGGATTGAGGTTTGAGGATTGAGGATGAAGACTGAGGGTTGAGGATTGAGGTTTGAGGAACGAGGATCGAGGATTGAGGATTGAGGACTAAGGATTGACGATTGAGTATTGAAGATTGTGGATTGATGACTGAGGATTGACGACTGAGAATTGAGGATTGAGGATTGATGATTGAAGATTGAGTATTGAGGATTGAATATTGAGGATTGAGGATTGAGGATTGAGGATTGAGGATTGAGGATTGAGGATTGAAGATTGAGTATTGATTATTGAAGGTTGAGGATTGTGGATTGAGGATTAAGGATTGTGGATTGAATATTGTAGATTGAGTATTGATGCCTGAGGATTGAGGATTGAGGATTGTGGATTGAATATTGTAGATTGAGTATTGATGCCTGAGGATTGAGGATTGAGGATTGAGGATTGAGGATTGAGGATTGCAGGTTGAGTATTGAGGATTGAAGATTGAGGATTCAAGATTGAGTATTGATGATTGAATATTGAGGATTGAGGATTGAGGATTGAGGATTGAGGATTGGGTATTGAGGATTGAGTAATGAGGATTGAGGGTTGAGGTTTGAGTATTGGGGATTGCAGATTGAGTATTGGCTATTGAAGATTGAGGATTGAGGATTGAGGATTGAGGAATGAGGATCGAAGATTGAGTATTCAGGATTGAAGATTGAGGATAGAGGATTGAGTACTGAGGATGGAGGATGAGGGATGAGGGTTGAAGATTGAGGATTGAGAAATGGGGATTGAGGATTGAGGATTGAAATTGAGGATTGGGTATTGAGGATTGAAGAATGAGGATTGAGGAATTAGGATTGAGGATTGAGGATTGAAGATTGAAGATATTGGATTGGGTATTGAGGATTGAAGAATGAGGGTTGAGGATTGAGGATTGGGGATTGAGGATTGAAGATTAGTGTTGAGTATTGAAGATTGAGGATTGAGGATTGAGGATTGAGGATTGAGGATTGAAGATTGGGTATTGAGGATTGAAGATTGAGGATTGAGTATTGATGATTGAATATTGAGGATTGAGGATTGAGGTTTGAGGATTGAGGATGAAGACTGATGGTTGAGGATTGAGGTTTGAGGAACGAGGATTGAGGATTGAGGATTGAGGACTAAGGATTGACGATTGAGTATTGAAGATTGAGGATTGATGACTGAGGATTGACGACTGAGAATTGAGGATTGAGGATTGATGATTGAAGATTGAGTATTGAGGATTGAACATTGCGGATTGAGGATTGAGGATTGAGGATTGAGGATTGAGGATTGAGGATTGAAGATTGAGTATTGAGTATTGAAGGTTGAGGATTGTGGATTGAGGATTAAGGATTGAGGATTGAATATTGTAGATTGAGTATTGATGCCTGAGGATTGAGGATTGAGGATTGAGGATTGAGGATTGAGGATGGAAGACTGAGTATTGAGGATTGAAGATTGAGGGTTGAAGATTGAGTATTGATGATTGAATATTGAGGATTGAGGATTGCGGATTGCGGATTGAGGATTGAGGATTGAGGATTGAAGATTGACTATTGCTGATTGAAAATTGAGGATTGGGGATTGAGGTTTGAGGATTGAGGACGAGGACTGACGGTAGAGGATTTAGGTTTGAGGATTGAGGATTGAGGACTGAGGATTGAGGATGCGTGCTAAGCGTCGGGGATTGAGATTCGACGACTGAGGACTGAGGATTGAGGATTGAGAATTGAGGATTGATGTTTGAGGATTGAAGATTGGGGATTGGGTATTGAGGATTGAGGAATGAGGATTGAGGATTGAGGATTGAGGATTGAGAAATGAGGATTGAGGATTGAGGATTGAAATTGAGGATTGGGTATTGAGGATTGAAGAATGAGGATTGAGGAATTAGGATTGAGGATTGAGGATTGAGGATTGAAGATTGAGGATTGGGTATTGAGGATTGAAGAATGAGGATTGAGGATTGAGGATTGAGGATTGAGGATTGAAGATTGAGTGTTGAGGATTGAAAATTGAGGATCGAGGATTGACGATTGAGGATTGAGGATTGAAGATTGAGTATTGAGGATTGAAGATGGAGGATTGAGTATTGAGGATTGAGGATTCAGGGTTGAAGATTGAGGATTGAGGAATTATGATTGAGGATTGAGGATTGAGGATTGAAGATTGAATATTTATGATTGAATATTGAGGACTGAGGATTGAGGGTTGTGGATTGAGGACGAGGACAGAGGGTTGAATATTGATGTTTGAGGTCTGAGGATTAAGGATTGAGGATTGAGAATTGAGGATTGAGGATTAAGGATTGAAGATTAAGGATTGGGTATTTAGGAGTGAGGATTGAGGATTGAGGTTTGAGGATTGGGGATTGAAGATTGAGTATTGATGATTGAATATTGAGGGTTGAGGATTGAGGTTTGAGGATTGAGGATGAAGACTGAGGGTTGAGGATTGAGGTTTGAGGAACGAGGATCGAGGATTGAGGATTGAGGACTAAGGATTGACGATTGAGTATTGAAGATTGTGGATTGATGACTGAGGATTGACGACTGAGAATTGAGGATTGAGGATTGATGATTGAGGATTGAGTATTGAGGATTGAATATTGAGGATTGAGGATTGAGGGTTGAGGATTGAGGATTGAGGATTGAGGATTGAAGATTGAGTATTGAGTATTTAAGGTTGAGGATTGTGGATTGAGGATTAAGGATTGTGGATTGAATATTGTAGATTGAGTATTGATGCCTGAGGATTGAGGATTGAGGATTGTGGATTGAATATTGTAGATTGAGTATTGATGCCTGAGCATTGAGGATTGAGGATTGAGGATTGACGATTGAGGATTGAAGGTTGAGTATTAAGGATTGAAGATTGAGGATTCAAGATTGAGTATTGATGATTGAATACTGAGGATTGAGGATTGAGGATTGAGGATTGAGGATTGGGTATTGAGGATTGAGTAATGAGGATTGAGGATTGAGGTTTGAGTATTGGGGTTGCAGATTGAGTATTGGCGATTGAAGATTGAGGATTGAGGATTGAGGATTGAGGAATGAGGATCAAAGATTGAGTATTGAGGATTGAAGATTGAGGATAGAGGATTGAGTACTGAGGATGGAGGATGAGGGCTGAGGGTTGAAGATTGAGGATTGAGAAATGAGGATTGAGGATTGAGGATTGAAATTGAGGATTGGGTATTGAGGATTGAAGAATGAGGATTCAGGAATTAGGATTGAGGATTGAGGATTGAGGATTGAAGATTGAGGATTGGGTATTGAGGGTTGAAGAATGAGTATTGAGGATTGAGGATTGGGGATTGAGGATTGAAGATTAGTGTTGAGGATTGAAGATTGAGGATTGAGGATTGAGGATTGACGATTGAGGATTGAGGATTGAAGATTGAGTATTGAGGATTGAAGATGGAGAATTGAGTATTGAGGATTGAGGATTCAGGGTTGAAGATTGAGGATTGAGGATTGGGGATTGAGGATTGAGGATTGAGGATTGAAGATTGAATATTTATGATTGAATATTGAGGACTGAGGTTTGAGGATTGGGGATTGAAGATTGAGTATTGATGATTGAATATTGAGGATTGAGGATTGAGGTTTGAGGATTGAGGATGAAGACTGAGGGTTGAGGATTGAGGTTTGAGGAACGAGGATTGAGGATTGAGGATTGAGGACTAAGGATTGACGATTGAGTATTGAAGATTGAGGATTGATGACTGAGGATTGACGACTGAGAATTGAGGATTGAGGATTGATGATTGAAGATTGAGTATTGAGGATTGAATATTGCGGATTGAGGATTGAGGATTGAGGATTGAGGATTGAGGATTGAAGATTGAGTATTGAGTATTGAAGGTTGAGGATTGTGGATTGAGGATTAAGGATTGAGGATTGAATATTGTAGATTGAGTATTGATGCCTGAGGATTGAGGATTGAGGATTGAGGATTGAGGATTGAGGATGGAAGATTGAGTATTGAGGATTGAAGATTGAGGGTTGAAGATTGAGTATTGATGATTGAATATTGATGATTGAGGATTGAGGATTGAGGACTGAGGATTGAGAATTGAGGATTGAGGATTGAAGATTGAGTATTGAGGATTGAAGATTGAGGATAGAGGATTGAGTACTGAGGATGGAGAATGAGGGCTGAGGGTTGAGGGTTGAGGGTTGAGAAATGAGGATTGAGGATTGAGGATAGAAATTGAGGATTGGGCATTGAGGATTGAAGAATGAGGATTGAGGAATTAGGATTGAGGATTGAGGATTGAGGACTGAAGATTGAGGATTGGGTATTGAGGATTGAAGAATGAGGATTGAGGATTGAGGATTGAGGATTGAGGATTGAAGATTGAGTGTTGAGGATTGAAAATTGAGGATTGAGGATTGACGATTGAGGATTGAGGATTGAGGATTGAGAATTGAGGATTGAGGATTGAGTATTGAGAATTGAGAATTGAGTATGAGGACTGAGTGTTGAGGGTTGAGGTTTGAGGAATGAGGATTGAGGGTTAGGGAATGAGGATTGAGGATTGAGGTTTGAGGATTGAGCATTGAAGATTGAGTATTGATGCCTGAGGATTGAGGATTGAGGATTGAGGATTGAGGATTGAGGATTGAGGATTGAGGATTGAAGATAGAGTATTGAGTATTGAAGGTTGAGGATTGTGGATTGAGGATTAAGGACTGAGGATTGAATATTGTAGATTGAGTATTGATACCTGAGGACTGAGGATTGAGGATTGAGGATTGAGGATTGAGGATTGAGGATTGAAGATTGAGTATTGAGGATTGAAGATTGAGGGTTGAAGATTGAGTATTGATGATTGAATATTGAGGAATGAGGATTGAGGATTGAGGATTGAGGATTGGGTATTGAGGAATGAAGAATGAGGATTGAGGAATTAGGATTGAGGATTGAGGATTGAGGATTGAAAATTGAGGATTGGGTATTGAGGATTGAAGAATGAGGATTGAGGATTGAGGATTGAGGATTGAGGATTGAGGATTGAAGATTGAGTGTTGAGGATTGAAAATTGAGGATTGAGGAGTGACGATTGAGGATTGAGGATTGAAGATTGAGTATTGAGGATTGAAGATGGAGGATTGAGTATTGAGGATTGAGGATTCAGGGTTGATGATTGAGGATTGAGGATTGAGGATTGAGGATTGAGGATTGAGGTTTGAGGAACGAGGATTGAGGATTGAGGATTGAGGACTAAGGATTGACGATTGAGTATTGAAGATTGAGGATTGATGACTGAGGATTGACGACTGAGAATTGAGGATTGAGGATTGATGATTGAAGATTGAG
Organism: Calliopsis andreniformis; assembly: GCF_051401765.1. Lineage (NCBI taxonomy): Eukaryota > Metazoa > Arthropoda > Insecta > Hymenoptera > Andrenidae > Calliopsis > Calliopsis andreniformis. The sequence goes on from NW_027480470.1 coordinate 1,255,071, forward strand.
TATTGATGATTGAATATTGAGGGTTGAGGATTGAGGTTTGAGGATTGAGGATGAAGACTGAGGGTTGAGGATTGAGGTTTGAGGAACGAGGATCGAGGATTTAGGATTGAGGTCTAAGGATTGACGATTGAGTATTGAAGATTGTGGATTGATGACTGAGGATTGACGACTGAGAATTGAGGATTGAGGATTGATGATTGAAGATTGAGTATTGAGGATTGAATATTGAGGATTGAGGATTGAGGATTGAGGATTGAGGATTGAGGATTGAGGATTGAAGATTGAGTATTGAGTATTGAAGGTTGAGGATTGTGGATTGAGGATTAAGGATTGTGGATTGAATATTGTAGATTGAGTATTGATGCCTGAGGATTGAGGATTGAGGATTGTGGATTGAATATTGTAGATTGAGTATTGATGCCTGAGGATTGAGGATTGAGGATTGAGGATTGACGATTGAGGATTGAAGGTTGAGTATTGAGGATTGAAGATTGAGGATTCAAGATTGAGTATTGATGATTGAATACTGAGGATTGAGGATTGAGGATTGAGGATTGAGGATTGGGTATTGAGGATTGAGTAATGAGGATTGAGGATTGAGGTTTGAGTATTGGGGATTGCAGATTGAGTATTGGCGATTGAATATTGAGGGTTGAGGATTGAGGTTTGAGGATTGAGGATGAAGACTGAGGGTTGAGGATTGAGGTTTGAGGAACGAGGATCGAGGATTGAGGATTGAGGGCTAAGGATTGACGATTGAGTATTGAAGATTGTGGATTGATGACTGAGGATTGACGACTGAGAATTGAGGATTGAGGATTGATGATTGAAGATTGAGTATTGAGGATTGAATATTGAGGATTGAGGATTGAGGATTGAGGATTGAAGATTGAGGGTTGAAGATTGAGTATTGATGATTGAATATTGAGGAATGAGGATTGAGGATTGAGGATTGAGGATTGGGTATTGAGGAATGAAGAATGAGGATTGAGGAATTGGGATTGAGGATTGAGGATTGAGGATTGAAAATTGAGGATTGGGTATTGAGGATTGAAAAATGAGGATTGAGGATTGAGGATTGAGGATTGAGGATTGAGGATTGAAGATTGAGTGTTGAGGATTGAAAATTGAGGATTGAGGATTGACGATTGAGGATTGAGGATTGAAGATTGAGTATTGAGGATTGAAGATGGAGGATTGAGTATTGAGGATTGAGGATTCAGGGTTGATGATTGAGGATTGAGGATTGAGGATTGAGGATTGAGGATTGAGGATTGAAGATTGAATATTTATGATTGAATATTGAGGACTGAGGATTGAGGGTTGTGGATTGAGGACGAGGACTGAGGGTTGAATATTGATGTTTGAGGTCTGAGGATTAAGGATTGAGGATTGAGAATTGAGGATTGACGATTAAGGATTGAAGATTAAGGATTGGGTATTTAGGATTGAAGAGTGAGGATTGAGGATTGAGGTTTGTGGAATGGGGATTGAAGATTGAGTATTGATGATTGAATATTGAGGATTGAGGATTGAGGTTTGAGGAGTGAGGATGAAGACTGAGGGTTGAGGATTGAGGTTTGAGGAACGAGGATTGAGGATTGAGGATTGAGGACTAAGGATTGACGATTGAGTATTGAAGATTGAGGATTGATGACTGAGGATTGACGACTGAGAATTGAGGATTGAGGATTGATGATTGAAGATTGAGTATTGATGATTGAATATTGAGGGTTGAGGATTGAGGTTTGAGGATTGAGGATGAAGACTGCGGGTTGAGGATTGAGGTTTGAGGAACGAGGATCGAGGATTGAGGATTGAGGTCTAAGGATTGACGATTGAGTATTGAAGATTGTGGATTGATGACTGAGGATTGACGACTGAGAATTGAGGATTGAGGATTGATGATTGAAGATTGAGTATTGAGGATTGAATATTGAGGATTGAGGATTGAGGATTGAGGATTGAGGATTGAGGATTGAGGATTGAAGATTGAGTATTGAGTATTGAAGGTTGAGGATTGTGGATTGAGGATTAAGGATTGTGGATTGAATATTGTAGATTGAGTATTGATGCCTGAGGATTGAGGATTGAGGATTGTGGATTGAATATTGTAGATTGAGTATTGATGCCTGAGGATTGAGGATTGAGGATTGAGGATTGACGATTGAGGATTGAAGGTTGAGTATTGAGGATTGAAGATTGAGGATTCAAGATTGAGTATTGATGATTGAATACTGAGGATTGAGGATTGAGGATTGAGGATTGAGGATTGGGTATTGAGGATTGAGTAATGAGGATTGAGGATTGAGGTTTGAGTATTGGGGATTGCAGATTGAGTATTGGCGATTGAATATTGAGGGTTGAGGATTGAGGTTTGAGGATTGAGGATGAAGACTGAGGGTTGAGGATTGAGGTTTGAGGAACGAGGATCGAGGATTGAGGATTGAGGACTAAGGATTGACGATTGAGTATTGAAGATTGTGGATTGATGACTGAGGATTGACGACTGAGAATTGAGGATTGAGGATTGATGATTGAAGATTGAGTATTGAGGATTGAATATTGAGGATTGAGGATTGAGGATTGAGGATTGAGGATTGAGGATTGAGGATTGAAGATTGAGTATTGATTATTGAAGGTTGAGGATTGTGGATTGAGGATTAAGGATTGTGGATTGAATATTGTAGATTGAGTATTGATGCCTGAGGATTGAGGATTGAGGATTGTGGATTGAATATTGTAGATTGAGTATTGATGCCTGAGGATTGAGGATTGAGGATTGAGGATTGAGGATTGAGGATTGCAGGTTGAGTATTGAGGATTGAAGATTGAGGATTCAAGATTGAGTATTGATGATTGAATATTGAGGATTGAGGATTGAGGATTGAGGATTGAGGATTGGGTATTGAGGATTGAGTAATGAGGATTGAGGGTTGAGGTTTGAGTATTGGGGATTGCAGATTGAGTATTGGCTATTGAAGATTGAGGATTGAGGATTGAGGATTGAGGAATGAGGATCGAAGATTGAGTATTCAGGATTGAAGATTGAGGATAGAGGATTGAGTACTGAGGATGGAGGATGAGGGATGAGGGTTGAAGATTGAGGATTGAGAAATGGGGATTGAGGATTGAGGATTGAAATTGAGGATTGGGTATTGAGGATTGAAGAATGAGGATTGAGGAATTAGGATTGAGGATTGAGGATTGAAGATTGAAGATATTGGATTGGGTATTGAGGATTGAAGAATGAGGGTTGAGGATTGAGGATTGGGGATTGAGGATTGAAGATTAGTGTTGAGTATTGAAGATTGAGGATTGAGGATTGAGGATTGAGGATTGAGGATTGAAGATTGGGTATTGAGGATTGAAGATTGAGGATTGAGTATTGATGATTGAATATTGAGGATTGAGGATTGAGGTTTGAGGATTGAGGATGAAGACTGATGGTTGAGGATTGAGGTTTGAGGAACGAGGATTGAGGATTGAGGATTGAGGACTAAGGATTGACGATTGAGTATTGAAGATTGAGGATTGATGACTGAGGATTGACGACTGAGAATTGAGGATTGAGGATTGATGATTGAAGATTGAGTATTGAGGATTGAACATTGCGGATTGAGGATTGAGGATTGAGGATTGAGGATTGAGGATTGAGGATTGAAGATTGAGTATTGAGTATTGAAGGTTGAGGATTGTGGATTGAGGATTAAGGATTGAGGATTGAATATTGTAGATTGAGTATTGATGCCTGAGGATTGAGGATTGAGGATTGAGGATTGAGGATTGAGGATGGAAGACTGAGTATTGAGGATTGAAGATTGAGGGTTGAAGGTTGAGTATTGATGATTGAATATTGAGGATTGAGGATTGCGGATTGCGGATTGAGGATTGAGGATTGAGGATTGAAGATTGAGTATTGCTGATTGAAAATTGAGGATTGGGGATTGAGGTTTGAGGATTGAGGACGAGGACTGACGGTAGAGGATTTAGGTTTGAGGATTGAGGATTGAGGACTGAGGATTGAGGATGCGTGCTAAGCGTCGGGGATTGAGATTCGACGACTGAGGACTGAGGATTGAGGATTGAGAATTGAGGATTGATGTTTGAGGATTGAAGATTGGGGATTGGGTATTGAGGATTGAGGAATGAGGATTGAGGATTGAGGATTGAGGATTGAGAAATGAGGATTGAGGATTGAGGATTGAAATTGAGGGTTGGGTATTGAGGATTGAAGAATGAGGATTGAGGAATTAGGATTGAGGATTGAGGATTGAGGATTGAAGATTGAGGATTGGGTATTGAGGATTGAAGAATGAGGATTGAGGATTGAGGATTGAGGATTGAGGATTGAAGATTGAGTGTTGAGGATTGAAAATTGAGGATCGAGGATTGACGATTGAGGATTGAGGATTGAAGATTGAGTATTGAGGATTGAAGATGGAGGATTGAGTATTGAGGATTGAGGATTCAGGGTTGAAGATTGAGGATTGAGGAATTATGATTGAGGATTGAGGATTGAGGATTGAAGATTGAATATTTATGATTGAATATTGAGGACTGAGGATTGAGGGTTGTGGATTGAGGACGAGGACAGAGGGTTGAATATTGATGTTTGAGGTCTGAGGATTAAGGATTGAGGATTGAGAATTGAGGATTGAGGATTAAGGATTGAAGATTAAGGATTGGGTATTTAGGAGTGAGGATTGAGGACTGAGGTTTGAGGATTGGGGATTGAAGATTGAGTATTGATGATTGAATATTGAGGGTTGAGGATTGAGGTTTGAGGATTGAGGATGAAGACTGAGGGTTGAGGATTGAGGTTTGAGGAACGAGGATCGAGGATTGAGGATTGAGGACTAAGGATTGACGATTGAGTATTGAAGATTGTGGATTGATGACTGAGGATTGACGACTGAGAATTGAGGATTGAGGATTGATGATTGAGGATTGAGTATTGAGGATTGAATATTGAGGATTGAGGATTGAGGGTTGAGGATTGAGGATTGAGGATTGAGGATTGAAGATTGAGTATTGAGTATTTAAGGTTGAGGATTGTGGATTGAGGATTAAGGATTGTGGATTGAATATTGTAGATTGAGTATTGATGCCTGAGGATTGAGGATTGAGGATTGTGGATTGAATATTGTAGATTGAGTATTGATGCCTGAGCATTGAGGATTGAGGATTGAGGATTGACGATTGAGGATTGAAGGTTGAGTATTAAGGATTGAAGATTGAGGATTCAAGATTGAGTATTGATGATTGAATACTGAGGATTGAGGATTGAGGATTGAGGATTGAGGATTGGGTATTGAGGATTGAGTAATGAGGATTGAGGATTGAGGTTTGAGTATTGGGGTTGCAGATTGAGTATTGGCGATTGAAGATTGAGGATTGAGGATTGAGGATTGAGGAATGAGGATCAAAGATTGAGTATTGAGGATTGAAGATTGAGGATAGAGGATTGAGTACTGAGGATGGAGGATGAGGGCTGAGGGTTGAAGATTGAGGATTGAGAAATGAGGATTGAGGATTGAGGATTGAAATTGAGGATTGGGTATTGAGGATTGAAGAATGAGGATTCAGGAATTAGGATTGAGGATTGAGGATTGAGGATTGAAGATTGAGGATTGGGTATTGAGGATTGAAGAATGAGTATTGAGGATTGAGGATTGGGGATTGAGGATTGAAGATTAGTGTTGAGGATTGAAGATTGAGGATTGAGGATTGAGGATTGACGATTGAGGATTGAGGATTGAAGATTGAGTATTGAGGATTGAAGATGGAGAATTGAGTATTGAGGATTGAGGATTCAGGGTTGAAGATTGAGGATTGAGGATTGGGGATTGAGGATTGAGGATTGAGGATTGAAGATTGAATATTTATGATTGAATATTGAGGACTGAGGTTTGAGGATTGGGGATTGAAGATTGAGTATTGATGATTGAATATTGAGGATTGAGGATTGAGGTTTGAGGATTGAGGATGAAGACTGAGGGTTGAGGATTGAGGTTTGAGGAACGAGGATTGAGGATTGAGGATTGAGGACTAAGGATTGACGATTGAGAATTGAAGATTGTGGATTGATGACTGAGGATTGACGACTGAGAATTGAGGATTGAGGATTGATGATTGAAGATTGAGTATTGAGGATTGAATATTGAGGATTGAGGATTGAGGATTGAGGATTGAGGATTGAGGATTGAGGATTGAAGATTGTGTATTGAGTATTGAAGGTTGAGGATTGTGGATTGAGGATTAAGGATTGTGGATTGAATATTGTAGATTGAGTATTGATGCCTGAGGATTGAGGATTGAGGATTGTGGATTGAATATTGTAGATTGAGTATTGATGCCTGAGGATTGAGGATTGAGGATTGAGGATTGAGGATTGAGGATTGAAGGTTGAGTATTGAGGATTGAAGATTGAGGATTCAAGATTGAGTATTGATGATTGAATATTGAGTATTGAGGATTGAGGATTGAGGATTGAGGATTGGGTATTGAGGATTGAGTAATGAGGATTGAGGATTGAGGTTTGAGTATTGGGGATTGCAGATTGAGTATTGGCGATTGAAGATTGAGGATTGAGGATTGAGGATTGAGGAATGAGGATCGAAGATTGAGTATTGAGGATTGAAGATTGAGGATAGAGGATTGAGTACTGAGGATGGAGGATGAGGGCTGAGGGTTGAAGATTGAGGATTGAGAAATGAGGATTGAGGATTGAGGATTGAAATTGAGGATTGGGTATTGAGGATTGAAGAATGAGGATTGAGGAATTAGGATTGAGGACTGAGGATTGAGGATTGAAGATTGAGGATTGGGAATTGAGGATCGAAGAATGAGGATTGAGGATTGAGGATTGGGGATTGAGGATTGAAGATTAGTGTTGAGGATTGAAGATTGAGGATTGAGGATTGAGGATTGAGGATTGAGGATTGAAGATTGGGTATTGAGGATTGAAGATTGAGGATTGAGTATTGATGATTGAATATTGAGGATTGAGGATTGAGGTTTGAGGATTGAGGATGAAGACTGAGGGTTGAGGATTGAGGTTTGAGGAACGAGGATTGAGGATTGAGGATTGAGGACTAAGGATTGACGATTGAGTATTGAAGATTGAGGATTGATTACTGAGGATTGACGACTGAGAATTGAGGATTGAGGATTGACGATTGAGGATTGAGGATTGAAGATTGAGTATTGAGGATTGAAGATTGAGGATTGAGTATTGAGGATTCAGGGTTGAAGACTGAGGATTGAGGATTGAGGATTGAGGATTGAGGATTGAGGATTGAGGATTGAAGATTGAATATTTATGATTGAATATTGAGGACTGAGGATTGAGGGTTGTGGATTGAGGATTGAGGATTGAAGATTGAGTATTGATGATTGAATATTGAGGATTGAGGATTGAGGATTGAGGATTGAAGATTGAGTATTGAGGATTGAAGATTGAGGATTGAGTATTGAGGATTGAGGATTCAGGGTTGAAGATTGAGGATTGAGGATTGAGGATTGAGGATTGAGGATTGAGGATTGGGTGTTTAGTATTGAAGAATGAGGATTGAGGATTGAGGTTTCAGGATTGAGGATTGAAGATTGAGTATTGATGATTGAATATTGAGGGTTGAGGATTGAGGTTTGAGGATTGAGGATGAAGACTGAGGGTTGAGGATTGAGGTTTGAGGAACGAGGATCGAGGATTGAGGATTGAGGACTAAGGATTGACGATTGAGTATTGAAGATTGAGGATTGATGACTGAGGATTGACGACTGAGAATTGAGGATTGAGGATTGATGATTGAAGATTGAGTATTGGGGATTGAATATTGAGGATTGAGGATTGAGGATTGAGGATTGAGGATTGAGGATTGAGGATTGAAGATTGAGTATTGAGGATTGAAGATTGAGTATTCAAGATTGAGTATTGATGATTGAATATTGAGGATTGAGGATTGAGGATTGAGGATTGAGGATTGGGTATTGAGGATTGAGTAATGAGGATTGAGGATTGAGGTTTGAGTATTGGGGATTGCAGATTGAGTATTGGCGATTGAAGATTGAGGATTGAGGATTGAGGATTGAGGAATGAGGATCGAAGATTGAGTATTGAGGATTGAAGATTGAGGATAGAGGATTGAGTACTGAGGATGGAGGATGAGGGTTGAGGGCTGAAGATTGAGGATTGAGAAATGAGGATTGAGGATTGAGGATTGAGGATTGAGGATTGAAGATTGGGTATTGAGGATTGAAGATTGAGGATTGAGTATTGAGGATTGAGGATTCAGGGTTGAAAATTGAGGATTGAGGATTGAAGATTGAATATTGATGATTGAATATTGAGGACTGAGGATTGAGGGTTGTGGATTGAGGACGAGGGCTGAGGGTTGAATATTGATGTTTGAGGTCTGAATATTAAGGATTGAGGATTGAGAATTGAGGATTGAGGATTGAGGGATTGAAGATTGAGGATTGGGTATTTAGTATTGAAGAATGAGGATTGAGGATTGAGGTTTGAGGATTGAGGATTGATGATTGAGTATTGTCGATTGAATATTGAGGGTTGAGGATTGAGGTTTTAGGATTGAGGACGAGGACTGACGGTTGAGGATTGAGGTTAGAGGATTGAGGATTGGGGATTGAGGACTGAGGATTGAGGATTGAGGATTGAGGATTGAGCATTGAGGATTGAAGATTGATGACTGGGGTTTGAGGATTGAATATTGAGGATTAACGATTGAAGATGGGGGATTGAGGATCTAGGATCGGAGATTGATTATTGAGGATTGAAGATTGAGGATTGACGATTGAGGATTGAGAATTGAGAATTGAGGATGAGGACTGAGGGTTGAGGATTGAGGTTTGAGGAATGAGGATTGATGGTTGAGGATTGAGGATTGAGGATTGAGGATTGAGGATTGAGGATTGAGTATTGAAGATTGAGTATTGATACCTGAGAATTGAGGATTGAGGATTGAGGATTGAGGATTGAGGATTGAAGATTGAGTGTTGGGGATTGAAGATTGAGGATTGAGGATTGAGGATTGAGGATGGAGAAAGAGGACTGACGGTTGAGGATTGAGGTTTGAGGATTGAAGATTGAGGACTGAGGACTGAGGTTGAGGATTGAGGATTGAGCATTGAGGATTGAAGATTGAGTACTGGGGATTCGGGATTGCAGATTGAGGATTAAGGATTGAAGATTGAGTATTGAGGATTGAAGATAGAGGATTGAGTATTGAGGATTGAGGATTCAGGGTCGAAAATTGAGGATTGAGGATTGAGGATTGAGGATTGAGGATTGAGGATTGAAGATTGAATATTGATGATAGAATATTGAGGACTGAGGATTGAGGGTTGTGGACTGAGGACGAGGACTGAGGGTTGAATATTGATGTTTGAGGTCTGAGGATTAAGGATTGAGGATTGAGAATTGAGGATTGAGGATTGAGGATTGGAAATTGAGGATTGGGTATTTAGGATTGAAGAATGAGGATTGAGGATTGAGGTTTGAGGATTGAGGACTGAAGATTGAGTATTGATGATTGAATATTGAGGATTGATGATTGAGGTTTGAGGATTGAGGACGAGGACTGACGGTTGAGGATTGAGGTTTGAGGATTAAGGATTGGGGATTGAGGACTGAGGATTGAGGATTGAGGATTGAGCATTGAGGATTGAAGATTGATGACTGGGGATTGAGGATTGAAGATTGAGGATTAACGATTGAAGGTTGGGGATTGAGGACCTAGGATCGGAGATTGATTATTGAGGATTGAAGATTGAGGATTGAGGATTGAGGATTGAGAATTGAGAATTGAGGATGAGGACTGAGGGTTGCGGATTGAGGTTTGAGGAATGAGGATTGATGGTTGAGGATTGAGGATTGAGGATTGAGGATTGAGGATTGAGTATTGAAGATTGAGTATTGATGCCTGAGGCTTGAGGATTGAGGATTGAGTATTGAGGATTGAGGATTGAAGATTGAGTATTGGGGATTGAAGATTGAGGATTGAGGATTGAGGATTGAGGTTGGAGAATGAGGACTGACGGTTGAGGATTGAGGTTTGAGGATTGAAGATTGAGGTCTGAGGACTGAGGATTGAGGATTGAGGATTGAGCATTGAGGATTGAAGATTGAGTACTGGGCATTGGGGATTGAAGATTGAGGATTAAGGATTGAAGATTGGGGATTGAGGATCTAGAATTGGAGATTGATTATTGAGGACTGAAGATTGAGGATTGAGAATTGAGGATTGAGAATTGAGAATTGAGTATGAGGACTGAGGGTTGAGGATTGAGGTTTGAGGAATGAGGATTGAGGGTTGAGGATTGAGGATTGAGGATTGCGGATTGAAGATTGAGTATTGATGATTGAATATTGAGGATTGTGGATTGAGGTTTGAGGATTGAGGATTGAGGAGTGAGTATTGAGGGTTGAGTATTGTAGATTGAGTATTGATGCCTGAGGATTGAGGATCGAGAGTTGAGGATTGAGGATTGGAGATTGATTATTGAGGATTGAAGATTGAGGATTGAGGATTGAGGATTGAGAATTGAGAATTGAGTATGAGGACTGAGGGTTGAGGGTTGAGGTTTGAGGAATGAGGATTGAGGGTTGGGGAATGAGGATTGAGGATTGAGGATTGAGGATTGAGCATTGAAGATTGAGTATTGATGCCTGAGGATTGAGGATTGAGGATTGAGGATTGAGGATTGAGGATTGAGGATTGAAGATTGAGTATTGAGTATTGAAGGTTGAGGATTGTGGATTGAGGATTAAGAACTGAGGATTGAATATTGTAGATTGAGTACTGATGCCTGAGGATTGAGGATTGAGGATTGAGGATTGAGGATTGAGGATTGAGGATTGAAGATTGAGTATTGAGGATTGAAGGTTGAGGGTTGAAGATTGAGTATTGATGATTGAATATTGAGGAATGAGGATTGAGGATTGAGGATTGAGGATTGAGGATTGAGGATTGAAGATTGAGTATGGATGATTGAATATTGAGGATTGAGGATTGAGGTTTGAGGAACGAGGATTGAGGATTGAGGATTGAGGACTAGGGATTGACGATTGAGTATTGAAGATTGAGGATTGATGACTGAGGATTGACGACTGAGAATTGGGGATTGAGGATTGATGATTGAAGATTGAGTATTGAGGATTGAATATTGAGGATTGAGGATCGAGGATGGAAGATTGAGAATTGAGGATTGAAGATTGGGGATTGAGGATTGAGTATTGAGGATGGAGGATGGGGGCTGAGGTTTGAATATTGAGGATTGAGGATTGAGTATTGAGGATTGAAGATTGAGGGTTGAAGATTGAGTATTGATGATTGAAGATTGAGTATTGAGGATTGAATATTGAGGATTGAGGATTGAGGATTGAAGATTGAGTATTGAGGATTGAATATTGAGGATTGAGGATTGAGGATTGAGGATTGAGGATTGAGGATTGAAGATTGAGTATTGAGGATTGAAGATTGAGGGTTAAAGATTGAGTATTGATGATTGAATATTGAGGATTGAGGATTGAGGATTGAGGATTGAGGATTGAGGATTGAGGATTGAGGATTGAAGATTGAGTATTGAGGATTGAATATTGAGGATTGAGGATCGAGGATGGAAGATTGAGAATTGAGGATTGAAGATTGGGGATTGAGGATTGAGTATTGAGGATGGAGGATGGGGGCTGAGGGTTGAATATTGAGGATTGAGGATTGAGTATTGAGGATTGAAGATTGAGGGTTGAAGATTGAGTATTGATGATTGAAGATTGAGTATTGAGGATTGAATATTGAGGATTGAGGATTGAGGATTGAAGATTGAGTATTGAGGATTGAATATTGAGGATTGAGGATTGAGGATTGAGGATTGAGGATTGAGGATTGAGGATTGAAGATTGAGGATTGAAGATTGAGTATTGAGGATTGAAGATTGAGGGTTAAAGATTGAGTATTGATGATTGAATATTGAGGATTGAGGATTGAGGATTGAGGATTGAGGATTGAGGATTGAGGATTGAGGATTGAGGATTGAAGATTGAGGATTGGGTATTGAGGATTGAAGAATGAGGATTGAGGATTGAGGATTGAGGATTGAGGATTGAAGATTGAGTGTTGAGGATTGAAAATTGAGGATTGAGGATTGACGATTGAGGATTGAGGATTGAAGATTGAGTATTGAGGATTGAAGATGGAGGATTGAGTATTGAGGATTGAGGATTCAGGGTTGAAGATTGAGGATTGAGGATTGAGGATTGAGGATTGAGCATTGAGGATTGAAGATTGAATATTTATGATTGAATATTGAGGACTGAGGATTGAGGGTTGTGGATTGAGGACTAGGACTGAGGGTTGAATATTGATGTTTGAGGTCTGAGGATTAAGGATTGAGGATTGAGAATTGAGAATTGAGGATTAAGGATTGTAGATTAAGGATTGGGTATTTAGGATTGAAGAATGAGGATTGAGGATTGAGGTTTGAGGATTGGGGATTGAAGATTGAGTATTGATGATTGAATATTCAGGATTGAGGATTGAGGTTTGAGGATTGAGGATGAAGACTGAGGGTTGAGGATTGAGGTTTGAGGAACGAGGATTGAGGATTGAGGATTGAGGACTAAGGATTGACGATTGAGTATTGAAGATTGAGGATTGATGACTGAGGATTGACGACTGAGAATTGAGGACTGAGGATTGATGATTGAAGATTGAGTATTGAGGATTGAATATTGCGGATTGAGGATTGAGGATTGAGGATTGAGGATTGAGGATTGAGGATTGAAGATTGAGTATTGAGTATTGAAGGTTGAGGATTGTGGATTGAGGATTAAGGATTGAGGATTGAATATTGTAGATTGAGTATTGATGCCTGAGGATTGAGGATTGAGGATTGAGGATTGAGTATTGAAGATTGAGGATTGATGACTGAGGATTGACGACTGAGAATTGGGGATTGAGGATTGATGATTGAAGATTGAGTATTGAGAATTGAATATTGAGGATTGAGGATCGAGGATGGAAGATTGAGAATTGAGGATTGAAGATTGGGGATTGAGGATTGAGTATTGAGGATGGAGGATGGGGGCTGAGGTTTGAATATTGAGGATTGAGGATTGAGTATTGAGGATTGAAGATTGAGGGTTGAAGATTGAGTATTGATGATTGAAGATTGAGTATTGAGGATTGAATATTGAGGATTGAGGATTGAGGATTGAAGATTGAGTATTGAGGATTGAAGGTTGAGGATTGTGGATTGAGGGATGAGGATTGAGGATGAGTGCTAAGGGTCGGGGATTGATGCTCGACGACTGAGGACTGAGGATTGAGGATTGAGAATTGAGGATAGATGTTTGAGGATTGAAGATTGAGGATTGAGGATTGAGGATTGAGTAATGAGGATTGAAGATTGAGTATTGAGGATTGAAGATTGAGGATAGAGGATTGAGTACTGAGGATGGAGGATGAGGGCTGAGGGTTGAGGATTGAGGATTGAGAAATGAGGATTGAGGATTGAGGATTGAAATTGAGGATTGGGTATTGAGGATTGAAGAATGAGGATTGAGGAATTAGGATTGAGGATTGAGGATTGAGGATTGAAGATTGAGGATTGGGTATTGAGGATTGAAGAATGAGGATTGAGGATTGATGATTGAGGATTGAGGATTGAAGATTGAGTGTTGAGGATTGAAAATTGAGGATTGAGGATTGAGGAATGAAGATTGAGTATTGCTGATTGAATATTGACGATTGGGGATTGAGGTTTGAGTATTGAGGACGAGGACTGACGGTAGAGGATTTAGGTTTGAGGATTGAGGATTGAGGACTGAGGGTTGAGGATGCGTGCTAAGCGTCGGGGATTGAGATTCGACGACTGAGGACTGAGGATTGAGGATTGAGAATTGAGGATTGATATTTGAGGATTGAAGATTGAGGATTGGGTATTGAGGATTGAGGAATGAGGATTGAGGATTGAGGATTGAGGATTGAGAAATGAGGATTGAGGATTGAGGATTGAAATTGAGGATTGGGTATTGAGGATTGAAGAATGAGGATTGAGGAATTAGGATTGAGGATTGAGGATTGAGGATTGAAGATTGAGGATTGGGTATTGAGGATTGAAGAATGAGGATTGAGGATTGAGGATTGAGGATTGAGGATTGAAGATTGAGTGTTGAGGATTGAAAATTGAGGATTGAGGATTGACGATTGAGGATTGAGGATTGAAGATTCAGTATTGAGGATTGAAGATGGAGGATTGAGTATTGCTGATTGAATATTGAGGATTGGGGATTGAGGTTTGAGGATTGAGGACGAGGACTGACGGTAGAGGATTTAGGTTTGAGGATTGAGGATTGAGGACTGAGGATTAAGGATGCGTGCTAAGCGTCGGGGATTGAGATTCGACGACTGAGGACTGAGGATTGAGGATTGAGAATTGAGGATTGATGTTTGAAGATTGAAGATTGAGGACTGAGGATTGAGGGTTGTGGATTGAGGACGAGGGCTGAGGGTTGAATATTGATGTTTGAGGTCTGAGTATTAAGGATTGAGGATTGAGAATTGAGGATTGATGATTGAGGATTGAAGATTGAGGATTGGGTATTTAGGATTGAAGAATGAGGATTGAGGATTGATGTTTGAGGATTGAGGATTGATGATTGAGTATTGTCGATTGAATATTGAGGATTGAGGATTGAGGTTTGAGGATTGAGGACGAGGACTGACGGTTGAGGATTGAGGTTAGAGGATTGAGGATTGGGGATTGAGGACTGAGGATTGAGGATTGAGGATTGAGGATTGAGCATTGAGGATTGAAGATTGATGACTGGGGATTGAGGATTGAATATTGAGGATTAACGATTGAAGATTGGGGATTGAGGATCTAGGATCGGAGATTGATTATTGAGGATTGAAGATTGGGGATTGACGATTGAGGATTGAGAATTGAGAATTGAGGATGAGGACTGAGGGTTGAGGATTGAGGTTTGAGGAATGAGGATTGATGGTTGAGGATTGAGGATTGAGGATTGAGGATTGAGGATTGAGGATTGAGTATTGAAGATTGAGTATTGATACCTGAGGATTGAGGATTGAGGATTGAGGATTGAGGATTGAGGATTGAAGATTGAGTGTTGGGGATTGAAGATTGAGGATTGAGGATTGAGGATTGAGGATGGAGAATGAGGACTGACGGTTGAGGATTGAGGTTTGAGGATTGAAGATTGAGGATGGAGAATGAGGACTGACGGTTGAGGATTGAGGTTTGAGGATTGAAGATTGAGGACTGAGGACTGAGGTTGAGGATTGAGGATTGAGCATTGAGGATTGAAGATTGAGTACTGGGGATTCGGGATTGCAGATTGAGGATTAAGGATTGAAGATTGAGTATTGAGGATTGAAGATAGAGGATTGAGTATTGAGGATTGAGGTTTGAGGATTGGAAATTGAGGATTGGGTATTTAGGATTGAAGAATGAGGATTGAGGATTGAGGTTTGAGGATTGAGGATTGAGTATTGAAGATTGAGTATTGATACCTGAGGATTGAGGATTGAGGATTGAGGATTGAGGATTGAGGATTGAAGATTGAGTATTGGGGATTGAAGATTGAGGATTGAGGATTGAAGATTGAGTATTGAGGATTGAAGATGGAGGATTGAGTATTGAGGATTGAGGATTCAGGTTTGAAGATTGAGGATTGAGGATTGAGGATTGAGGATTGAGGATTGAGGATTGAAGATTGAATATTTATGATTGAATATTGAGGACTGAGGATTGAGGGTTGTGGATTGAGGACTAGGACTGAGGGTTGAATATTGATGTTTGAGGTCTGAGGATTAAGGATTGAGGATTGAGAATTGAGAATTGAGGATTAAGGATTGTAGATTAAGGATTGGGTATTTAGGATTGAAGAATGAGGATTGAGGATTGAGGTTTGAGGATTGGGGATTGAAGATTGAGTATTGATGATTGAATATTGAGGATTGAGGATTGAGGTTTGAGGATTGAGGATGAAGACTGAGGGTTGAGGATTGAGGTTTGAGGAACGAGGATTGAGGATTGAGGATTGAGGACTAAGGATTGACGATTGAGTATTGAAGATTGAGGATTGATGACTGAGGATTGACGACTGAGAATTGAGGACTGAGGATTGATGATTGAAGATTGAGTATTGAGGATTGAATATTGCGGATTCAGGATTGAGGATTGAGGATTGAGGATTGAGGATTGAGGATTGAAGATTGAGTATTGAGTATTGAAGGTTGAGGATTGTGGATTGAGGATTAAGGATTGAGGATTGAATATTGTAGATTGAGTATTGATGCCTGAGGATTGAGGATTGAGGATTGAGGATTGAGGATTGAGGATGGAAGATTGAGTATTGAGGATTGAAGATTGAGGGTTGAAGATTGAGTATTGATGATTGAATATTGAGGATTGAGGATTGAGTATTGAGGATTGAGGATTGAGGATTGAGGATTGAAGATTGAGTATTGCTGATTGAATATTGAGGATTGGGGATTGAGGTTTGAGTATTGAGGACGAGGACTGACGGTAGGGGATTTAGGTTTGAGGATTGAGGATTGAGGACTGAGGATTGAGGATGCGTGCTAAGCGTCGGGGATTGAGATTCGACGACTGAGGACTGAGGATTGAGGATTGAGAATTGAGGATTGATGTTTGAGGATTGAAGATTGAGGATTGGGTATTGAGGATTGATGAATGAGGATTGAGGATTGAGGATTGAGGATCTAGGATTGGAGAATGATTATTGGGTATTGAAGGTTGAGGATTGTGGATTGAGGGATGAGGATTGAGGATGAGTGCTAAGGGTCGGGGATTGATGCTCGACGACTGAGGACTGAGGATTGAGGATTGAGAATTGAGGATAGATGTTTGAGGATTGAAGATTGAGGATTGAGGATTGAGGATTGAGTAATGAGGATTGAAGATTGAGTATTGAGGATTGAAGATTGAGGATAGAGGATTGAGTACTGAGGATGGAGGATGAGGGCTGAGGGTTGAGGATTGAGGATTGAGAAATGAGGATTGAGGATTGAGGATTGAAATTGAGGATTCGGTATTGAGGATTGAAGAATGAGGATTGAGGAATTAGGATTGAGGATTGAGGATTGAGGATTGAAGATTGAGGATTGGGTATTGAGGATTGAAGAATGAGGATTGAGGATTGATGATTGAGGATTGAGGATTGAAGATTGAGTGTTGAGGATTGAAAATTGAGGATTGAGGATTGAGGAATGAAGATTGAGTATTGCTGATTGAATATTGAGGATTGGGGATTGAGGTTTGAGTATTGAGGACGAGGACTGACGGTAGAGGATTTAGGTTTGAGGATTGAGGATTGAGGACTGAGGGTTGAGTATGCGTGCTAAGCGTCGGGGATTGAGATTCGACGACTGAGGACTGAGGATTGAGGATTGAGAATTGAGGATTGATATTTGAGGATTGAAGATTGAGGATTGGGTATTGAGGATTGAGGAATGAGGATTGAGGATTGAGGATTGAGGTTTGAGAAATGAGGATAGATGTTTGAGGATTGAAGATTGAGGATTGAGGATTGAGGATTGAGGAATGAGGATTGAAGATTGAGTATTGAGGATTGAAGATTGAGGATAGAGGGTTGAGTACTGAGGACTGAGGATTGAGGATTGAGAATTGAGGATAGATGTTTGAGGATTGAAGATTGAGGATTGAGGATTGAGGATTGAGGAATGAGGATTGAAGATTGAGTATTGAGGATTGAAGATTGAGGATAGAGGGTTGAGTACTGAGGATGGAGGATGAGGGCTGAGGGTTGAGGATTGAGGATTGAGGATTGAAATTGAGGATTGGGTATTGAGGATTGAAGAATGAGGATTGAGGAATTAGGATTGAGGATTGAGGATTGAGGATTGAAGATTGAGGATTGGGTATTGAGGATTTAAGAATGAGGATTGAGGATTGAGGATTGAGGATTGAGGATTGAAGATTGAGTGTTGAGGATTGAAAATTGAGGATTGAGGATTGACGATTGCGGATTGAGGATTGAAGATTGAGTATTGAGGATTGAAGATGGAGGATTGAGTATTGAGGATTGAGGATTCAGGGTTGAAGATTGAGGATTGAGGATTGAGGATTGAGGATTGAGGATTGAGGATTGAAGATTGAATATTTATGATTGAATATTGAGGACTGAGGATTGAGGGTTGTGGATTGAGGACTAGGACTGAGGGTTGAATATTGATGTTTGAGGTCTGAGGATTAAGGATTGAGGATTGAGAATTGAGAATTGAGGATTAAGGATTGTAGATTAAGGATTGGGTATTTAGGATTGAAGAATGAGGATTGAGGATTGAGGTTTGAGGATTGGGGATTCAAGATTGAGTATTGATGATTGAATATTGAGGATTGAGGATTGAGGTTTGAGGATTGAGGATGAAGACTGAGGGTTGAGGATTGAGGTTTGAGGAACGAGGATTGAGGATTGAGGATTGAGGACTAAGGATGGACGATTGAGTATTGAAGATTGAGGATTGATGACTGAGGATTGACGACTGAGAATTGAGGACTGAGGATTGATGATTGAAGATTGAGTATTGAGGATTGAATATTGCGGATTGAGGATTGAGGATTGAGGATTGAGGATTGAGGATTGAGGATTGAAGATTGAGTATTGAGTATTGAAGGTTGAGGATTGTGGATTGAGGATTAAGGATTGAGGATTGAATATTGTAGATTGAGTATTGATGCCTGAGGATTGAGGATTGAGGATTGAGGATTGAGGATTGAGGATGGAAGATTGAGTATTGAGGATTGAAGATTGAGGGTTGAAGATTGAGTATTGATGATTGAATATTGAGGATTGAGGATTGAGTATTGAGGATTGACGATTGAGGATTGAGGATTGAAGATTGAGTATTGCTGATTGAATATTGAGGATTGGGGATTGAGGTTTGAGTATTGAGGACGAGGACTGACGGTAGGGGATTTAGGTTTGAGGATTGAGGATTGAGGACTGAGGATTGAGGATGCGTGCTAAGCGTCGGGGATTGAGATTCGACGACTGAGGACTGAGGATTGAGGATTGAGAATTGAGGATTGATGTTTGAGGATTGAAGATTGAGGATTGGGTATTGAGGATTGATGAATGAGGATTGAGGATTGAGGATTGAGGATCTAGGATTGGAGATTGATTATTGAGTATTGAAGGTTGAGGATTGTGGATTGAGGGATGAGGATTGAGGATGAGTGCTAAGGGTCGGGGATTGATGCTCGACGACTGAGGACTGAGGATTGAGGATTGAGAATTGAGGATAGATGTTTGAGGATTGAAGATTGAGGATTGAGGATTGAGGATTGAGTAATGAGGATTGAAGATTGAGTATTGAGGATTGAAGATTGAGGATAGAGGATTGAGTACTGAGGATGGAGGATGAGGGCTGAGGGTTGAGGATTGAGGATTGAGAAATGAGGATTGAGGATTGAGGATTGAAATTGAGGATTGGGTATTGAGGATTGAAGAATGAGGATTGAGGAATTAGGATTGAGGATTGAGGATTGAGGATTGAAGATTGAGGATTGGGTATTGAGGATTGAAGAATGAGGATTGAGGATTGATGATTGAGGATTGAGGATTGAAGATTGAGTGTTGAGGATTGAAAATTGAGGATTGAGGATTGAGGAATGAAGATTGAGTATTGCTGATTGAATATTGAGGATTGGGGATTGAGGTTTGAGTAATGAGGACGAGGACTGACGGTAGAGGATTTAGGTTTGAGGATTGAGGATTGAGGACTGAGGGTTGAGGATGCGTGCTAAGCGTCGGGGATTGAGATTCGACGACTGAGGACTGAGGATTGAGGATTGAGAATTGAGGATTGATATTTGAGGATTGAAGATTGAGGATTGGGTATTGAGGATTGAGGAATGAGGATTGAGGATTGAGGATTGAGGATTGAGAAATGAGGATTGAGGATTGAGGATTGAAATTGAGGATTGGGTATTGAGGATTGAAGAATGAGGATTGAGGAATTAGGATTGAGGATTGAGGATTGAGGATTGAAGATTGAAGATTGAGGATTGGGTATTGAGGATTGAAGAATGAGGATTGAGGATTGAGGATTGAGGATTGAGGATTGAAGATTGAGTGTTGAGGATTGAAAATTGAGGATTGAGGATTGACGATTGAGGATTGAGGATTGAAGATTGAGTATTGAGGATTGAAGATGGAGGATTGAGTATTGAGGATTGAGGATTCAGGGTTGAAGATTGAGGATTGAGGATTGAGGATTGAGGATTGAGGATTGAGGATTGAGGATTGAGGATTGAGGATTGAAGATTGAGTATTGCTGATTGAATATTGAGGATTGGGTATTGAGGTTTGAGGATTGAGGACGAGGACTGACGGTAGAGGATTTAGGTTTGAGGATTGAGGATTGAGGACTGAGGATTGAGGATGCGTGCTAAGCGTCGGGGATTGAGATTCGACGACTGAGGACTGAGGATTGAGGATTGAGAATTGAGGATTGATGTTTGAGGATTGAAGATTGAGGACTGAGGATTGAGGGTTGTGGATTGAGGACGAGGGCTGAGGGTTGAATATTGATGTTTGAGGTCTGAGTATTAAGGATTGAGGATTGAGAATTGAGGATTGATGATTGAGGATTGAAGATTGAGGATTGGGTATTTAGGATTGAAGAATGAGGATTGAGGATTGAGGTTTGAGGATTGAGGATTGATGATTGAGTATTGTCGATTGAATATTGAGGATTGAGGATTGAGGTTTGAGGATTGAGGACGAGGACTGACGGTTGAGGATTGAGGTTAGAGGATTGAGGATTGGGGATGGAGGACTGAGGATTGAGGATTGAGGATTGAGGATTGAGCATTGAGGATTGAAGATTGATGACTGGGGATTGAGGATTGAATATTGAGGATTAACGATTGAAGATTGGGTATTGAGGATCTAGGATCGGAGATTGATTATTGAGGATTGAAGATTGAGGATTGACAATTGAGGATTGAGAATTGAGAATTGAGTATGAGGACTGAGGGTTGAGGATTGAGGTTTGAGGAATGAGGATTGATGGTTGAGGATTGAGGATTGAGGATTGAGGATTGAGGATTGAGGATTGAGTATTGAAGATTGAGTATTGATACCTGAGGATTGAGGATTGAGGATTGAGGATTGAGGATTGAGGATTGAAGATTGAGTGTTGGGGATTGAAGATTGAGGATTGAGGATTGAGGATTGAGGATGGAGAATGAGGACTGACGGTTGAGGATTGAGGTTTGAGGATTGAAGATTGAGGACTGAGGACTGAGGTTGAGGATTGAGGATTGAGCATTGAGGATTGAAGATTGAGTACTGGGGATTCGGGATTGCAGATTGAGGATTAAGGATTGAAGATTGAGTATTGAGGATTGAAGATAGAGGATTGAGTATTGAGGATTGAGGATTCAGGGTCGAAAATTGAGGATTGAGGATTGAGGATTGAGGATTGAGGATTGAGGATTGAAGATTGAATATTGATGATTGAATATTGAGGACTGAGGATTGAGGGCTGTGGACTGAGGACGAGGACTGAGGGTTGAATATTGATGTTTGAGGTCTGAGGATTAAGGATTGAGGATTGAGAATTGAGGATTGAGGATTGAGGATTGGAAATTGAGGATTGGGTATTTAGGATTGAAGAATGAGGATTGAGGATTGAGGTTTGAGGATTGAGGATTGAAGATTGTGTATTGATGATTGAATATTGAGGATTGATGATTGAGGTTTGAGGATTGAG
Organism: Calliopsis andreniformis; assembly: GCF_051401765.1. NCBI lineage: Eukaryota > Metazoa > Arthropoda > Insecta > Hymenoptera > Andrenidae > Calliopsis > Calliopsis andreniformis. Next base: position 1,276,883 of record NW_027480470.1, read on the forward strand.
GACAAGGACTGACGGTTGAGGATTGAGGTTTGAGGATTAAGGATTGGGGATTGAGGACTGAGGATTGAGGATTGAGGATTGAGCATTGAGGATTGAAGATTGATGACTGGGGATTGAGGATTGAAGATTGAGGATTAACGATTGAAGGTTGGGGATTGAGGACCTAGGATCGGAGATTGATTATTGAGGATTGAAGATTGAGGATTGAGGATTGAGGATTGAGCATTGAGGATTGAAGATTGATGACTGGGGACTGAGGATTGAATATTGAGGATTAACGATTGAAGATTGGGGATTGAGTATCTAGGATCGGAGATTGATTATTGAGGATTGAAGATTGATGATTGACGATTGAGGATTGAGAATTGAGAATTGAGGATGAGGACTGAGGGTTGAGGATTGAGGTTTGAGGAATGAGGATTGATGGTTGAGGATTGAGGATTGAGGATTGAGGATTGAGGATTGAGGATTGAGTATTGAAGATTGAGTATTGATACCGGAGGATTGAGGATTGAGGATTGAGGATTGAGGATTGAGGATTGAAGATTGAGTGTTGGGGATTGAAGATTGAGGATTGAGGATTGAGGATTGAGGATGGAGAATGAGGACTGACGGTTGAGGATTGAGGTTTGAGGATTGGAGATTGAGGACTGAGGACTGAGGTTGAGGATTGAGGATTGAGCATTGAGGATTGAAGATTGAGTACTGGGGATTCGGGATTGCAGGTTGAGGATTAAGGATTGAAGATTGAGTATTGAGGATTGAAGATAGAGGATTGAGTATTGAGGATTGAGGATTCAGGGTCGAAAATTGAGGATTGAGGATTGAGGATTGAGGATTGAGGATTGTAGATTGAGTATTGATGCCTGAGGATTGAGGATCGAGAATTGAGGATTGAGGATTGGAGATTGATTATTGAGGATTGAAGATTGAGGATTGAGAATTGAGGATTGAGAATTGAGAATTGAGTATGAGGACTGAGGGTTGAGGGTTGAGGTTTGAGGAATGAGGATTGAGGGTTGGGGAATGAGGATTGAGGATTGAGGATTGAGGATTGAGCATTGAAGATTGAGTATTGATGCCTGAGGATTGAGGATTGAGGATTGAGGATTGAGGATTGAGGATTGAGGATTGAAGATTGAGTATTGAGTATTGAAGGTTGAGGATTGTGGATTGAGGATTAAGAACTGAGGATTGATTATTGTAGATTGAGTATTGATGCCTGAGGATTGAGGATTGAGGATTGAGGATTGAGGATTGAGGATTGAGGATTGAAGATTGAGTATTGAGGATTGAAGATTGAGGGTTGAAGATTGAGTATTGATGATTGAATATTGAGGAATGAGGATTGAGGATTGAGGATTGAGGATTGAGGATTAAGGATTGAAGATTGAGTATGGATGATTGAATATTGAGGATTGAGGATTGAGGTTTGAGGAACGAGGATTGAGGATTGAGGATTGAGGACTAGGGATTGACGATTGAGTATTGAAGATTGAGGATTGATGACTGAGGATTGACGACTGAGAATTGGGGACTGAGGATTGATGATTGAAGATTGAGTATTGAGGATTGAATATTGAGGATTGAGGATCGAGGATGGAAGATTGAGAATTTAGGATTGAAGATTGGGGATTGAGGATTGAGTATTGAGGATGGAGGATGGGGGCTGAGGGTTGAATATTAAGGATTGAGGATTGACTATTGAGGATTGAAGATTGTGGGTTGAAGATTGAGTATTGATGATTGAAGATTGAGTATTGAGGATTGAATATTGAGGATTGAGGATTGAGGATTGAAGATTGAGTATTGAGGATTGAATATTGAGGAACGAGGATTAAGGATTGAGGATTGAGGATTGAGGATTGAAGATTGAGTATTGAGGATTGAAGATTGAGGGTTAAAGATTGAGTATTGATGATTGAATATTGAGGATTGAGGATTGAGGATTGAGGATTGAGGATTGAGGATTGAGGATTGAAGATTGAGAATTGATGATTGAATATTGAGGATTGAGGATTGAGGTTTGAGGATTGAGGACGAGGACTGACGGTAGAGGATTTAGGTTTGAGGATTGAGGATTGAGGGATGAGGATTGAGGATTGAGTATTGAGGATTGAAGATTGAGGATAGAGGATTGAGTACTGAGGATGGAGGATGAGGGCTGAGGGTTGAGGATTGAGGATTGAGGATTGAAATTGAGGATTGGGTATTGAGGATTGAAGAATGAGGATTGAGGAATTAGGATTGAGGATTGAGGATTGAGGATTGAAGATTGAGGATTGGGTATTGAGGATTGAAGAATGAGGATTGAGGATTGAGGATTGAGGATTGAGGATTGAAGATTGAGTGTTGAGGATTGAAAATTGAGGATTGAGGATTGACGATTGAGGATTGAGGATTGAAGATTGAGTATTGAGGATTGAAGATGGAGGATTGAGTATTGAGGATTGGGGATTGAAGATTGAATATTTATGATTGAATATTGAGGACTGAGGATTGAGGGTTGTGGATTGAGGACTAGGACTGAGGGTTGAATATTGATGTTTGAGGTCTGAGGGTTAAGGATTGAGGATTGAGAATTGAGAATTGAGGATTAAGGATTGAAGATTAAGGATTGGGTATTTAGGATTGAAGAATGAGGATTGAGGATTGAGGTTTGAGGATTGGGGATTGAAGATTGAGTATTGATGATTGAATATTGAGGATTGAGGATTGAGGTTTGAGGATTGAGGATGAAGACTGAGGGTTGAGGATTGAGGTTTGAGGAACGAGGATTGAGGATTGAGGATTGAGGATTGAGGACTAAGGATTGACGATTGAGTATTGAAGATTGAGGATTGATGACTGAGGATTGACGACTGAGAATTGAGGACTGAGGATTGATGATTGAAGATTGAGTATTGAGGAATGAATATTGCGGATTGAGGATTGAGGATTGAGGATTGAGGATTGAGGATTGAGGATTGAAGATTGAGTATTGAGTATTGAAGGTTGAGGATTGTGGATTGAGGATTAAGGATTGAGGATTGAATATTGTAGATTGAGTATTGATGCCTGAGGATTGAGGATTGAGGATTGAGGATTAAGGATTGAGGATGGAAGATTGAGTATTGAGGATTGAAGATTGAGGGTTGAAGATTGAGTATTGATGATTGAATATTGAGGATTGAGGATTGAGGATTGAGTATTGAGGATTGAGGATTGAGGGTTGAGGATTGAAGATTGAGTATTGCTGATTGAATATTGAGGATTGGGGATTGAGGTTTGAGTATTGAGGACGAGGACTGACGGTAGAGGATTTAGGTTTGAGGATTGAGGATTGAGGACTGAGGATTGAGGATGCGTGCTAAGCGTCGGGGATTGAGATTCGACGACTGAGGACTGAGGATTGAGGATTGAGAATTGAGGATTGATGTTTGAGGATTGAAGATTGAGGATTGGGTATTGAGGATTGATGAATGAGGATTGAGGATTGAGGATTGAGGATCTAGGATTGGAGATTGATTATTGAGTATTGAAGGTTGAGGATTGTGGATTGAGGGATGAGGATTGAGGATGAGTGATAAGGGTCGGGGATTGATGCTCGACGACTGAGGACTGAGGATTGAGGATTGAGAATTGAGGATAGATGTTTGAGGATTGAAGATTGAGGATTGAGGATTGAGGATTGAGGATTGAGGATTGAGGATTGAGGATTGAAGATTGAATATTTATGATTGAATATTGAGGACTGAGCATTGAGGGTTGTGGATTGAGGACGAGGACTGAGGGTTGAATATTGATGTTTGAGGTCTGAGGATTAAGGATTGAGGATTGAGAATTGAGGATTGAGGATTGAGGATTGAAGATTAAGGATTGGGTATTTAGGATTGAAGAATGTGGATTGAGGATTGAGGATTGAGGATTGGGGATTGAAGATTGAGTATTGATGATTGAATATTGAGGATTGAGGATTGAGGTTTGAGGATTGAGGATGAAGACTGAGGGTTGAGGATTGAGGTTTGAGGAACGATGATTGAGGATTGAGGATTGTGGACTAAGGATTGACGATTGAGTATTGAAGATTGAGGATTGATGACTGAGGATTGACGACTGAGAATTGAGGATTGAGGATTGATGATTGAAGATTGAGTATTGAGGATTGAATATTGCGGATTGAGGATTGAGGATTGAGGATTGAGGATTGAGGATTGAGGATTGAGGATTGAGGATTGAGGATTGAGGATTGAGGATTGAGCATTGAGGATTGAAGATTGAATATTTATGATTGAATATTGAGGACTGAGGATTGAGGGTTGTGGATTGAGGACGAGGACTGAGGGTTGAATATTGATGTTTGAGGTCTGAGGATTAAGGATTGAGGATTGAGAATTGAGAATTGAGGATTAAGGATTGAAGATTAAGGATTGGGTATTTAGGATTGAAGAATGAGGATTGAGGATTGAGGTTTGAGGATTGGGGATTGAAGATTGAGTATTGATGATTGAATATTGAGGATTGAGGATTGAGGTTTGAGGATTGAGGATGAAGACTGAGGGTTGAGGAATGAGGTTTGAGGAACGAGGATTGAGGATTGAGGATTGAGGATTGAGGACTAAGGATTGACGATTGAGTATTGAAGATTGAGGATTGATGACTGAGGATTGACGACTGAGAATTGAGGACTGAGGATTGATGATTGAAGATTGAGTATTGAGGATTGAATATTGCGGATTGAGGATTGAGGATTGAGGATTGAGGATTGAGGATTGAGGATTGAGGATTGAAGATTGAGTATTGAGTATTGAAGGTTGAGGATTGTGGATTGAGGATTAAGGATTGAGGATTGAATATTGTAGATTGAGTATTGATGCCTGAGGATTGAGGATTGAGGATTGAGGATTGAGGATTGAGGATGGAAGATTGAGTATTGAGGATTGAAGATTGAGGGTTGAAGATTGAGTATTGATGATTGAATATTGAGGATTGAGGATTGAGTATTGAGGATTGAGGATTGAGGATTGAGGATTGAAGATTGAGTATTGCTGATTGAATATTGAGGATTGGGAATTGAGGTTTGAGTATTGAGGAAGAGGACTGACGGTAGAGGATTTAGGTTTGAGGATTGAGGATTGAGGACTGAGGATTGAGGATGCGTGCTAAGCGTCGGGGATTGAGATTCGACGACTGAGGACTGAGGATTGAGGATTGAGAGTTGAGGATTGATGTTTGAGGATTGAAGATTGAGGATTGGGTATTGAGGATTGATGAATGAGGATTGAGGATTGAGGATTGAGGATCTAGGATTGGAGATTGATTATTGAGTATTGAAGGTTGAGGATTGTGGATTGAGGGATGAGGATTGAGGATGAGTGCTAAGGGTCGGGGATTGATGCTCGACGGCTGAGGACTGAGGATTGAGGATTGAGAATTGAGGATAGATGTTTGAGGATTGAAGATTGAGGATTGAGGATTGAGGATTGAGTAATGAGGGTTGAAGATTGAGTATTGAGGATTGAAGATTGAGGATAGAGGATTGAGTACTGAGGATGGAGGATGAGGGCTGAGGGTTGAGGATTGAGGATTGAGAAATGAGGATTGAGGATTGAGGATTGAAATTGAGGATTGGGTATTGAGGATTGAAGAATGAGGATTGAGGAATTAGGATTGGGGATTGAGGATTGAGGATTGAAGATTGAGGATTGGGTATTGAGGATTGAAGAATGAGGATTGAGGATTGAAGATTGAGGATTGGGTATTGAGGATTGAAGAATGAGGATTGAGGATTGAGGATTGAGGATTGAGGATTGAAGATTGAGTGTTGAGGATTGAAAATTGAGGATTGAGGATTGACGATTGAGGATTGTGGATTGAAGATTGAGTATTGAGGATTGAAGATGGAGGATTGAGTATTGAGGATTGAGGATTCAGTGTTGAAGATTGAGGATTGAGGATTGAGGATTGAGGATTGAGGATTGAGGATTGAAGATTGAATATTTATGATTGAATATTGAGGACTGAGGATTGAGGGTTGTGGATTGAGGACGAGGACTGAGGGTTGAATATTGATGTTTGAGGTCTGAGGATTAAGGATTGAGGATTGAGAATTGAGGATTGAGGATTAAGGATTGAAGATTAAGGATTGGGTATTTAGGATTGAAGAGTGAGGATTGAGGATTGAGGTTTGAGGATTGGGGATTGAAGATTGAGTATTGATAATTGAATATTGAGGATTGAGGATTGAGGTTTGAGGATTGAGGATGAAGACTGAGGGTTGAGGATTGAGGATTGAGGATTGAGGATTGAAGATTGAGTATTGAGTATTGAAGGTTGAGGATTGTGGATTGAGGATTGAGGATTGAAGATTGAGTATTGAGGATTGAAGATTGAGGATTGAGTATTGAGGATTGAGGATTCAGGGTTGAAGATTGAGGATTGAGGATTGAGGATTGAGGATTGAGGATTGAGGATTGGGTGTTTAGTATTGAAGAATGAGGATTGAGGATTGAGGTTTGAGGATTGAGGATTGAAGATTGGGTATTGATGATTGAATATTGAGGGTTGAGGATTGAGGTTTGAGGATTGAGGATGAAGACTGAGGGTTGAGGATTGAGGTTTGAGGAACGAGGATCGAGGATTGAGGATTGAGGACTAAGGATTGACGATTGAGTATTGAAGATTGAGGATTGATGACTGAAGATTGACGACTGAGAATTGAGGATTGAGGATTGATGATTGAAGATTGAGTATTGGGGATTGAATATTGAGGATTGAGGATTGAGGATTGAGGATTGAGGATTGAGGATTGAGGATTGAAGATTGAGTATTGAGTATTGAAGTTTGAGGATTGTGGATTGAGGATTAAGGATTGTGGATTGAATATTGTAGATTGAGTATTGATGCCTGAGGTTTGAGGATTGAGGATTGTGGATTGAATATTGTAGATTGAGTATTGATGCCTGAGGATTGAGGATTGAGGATTGAGGATTGAGGATTGAGGATTGAAGGTTGAGTATTGGGGATTGAAGATTGAGTATTCGAGATTGAGTATTGATGATTGAATATTGAGGTTTGAGGATTGAGGATTGAGGATTGAGGATTGGGTATTGAGGATTGAGTAATGAGGATTGAGGATTGAGGTTTGAGTATTGGGGATTGCAGATTGAGTATTGGCGATTGAAGATTGAGGATTGAGGATTGAGGATTGAGGAATGAGGATCGAAGATTGAGTATTGAGGATTGAAGATTGAGGATAGAGGGTTGAGTACTGAGGATGGAGGATGAGGGCTGAGGGTTGAAGATTGAGGATTGAGAAATGAGGGTTGAGGATTGAGGATTGAAATTGAGGATTGGGTATTGAGGATTGAAGAATGAGGTTTGAGGAATTAGGATTGAGGATTGAGGATTGAGGATTGAAGATTGAGGATTGGGTATTGAGGATTGAAGAATGAGGATTGAGGATTGAGGATTGGGGATTGAGGATTGAAGATTAGTGTTGAGGATTGAAGATTGAGGATTGAGGATTGAGGATTGAGGATTGAGGATTGAAGATTGGGTATTGAGGATTGAAGATTGAGGATTGAGTATTGAGGATTGAGGATTCAGGGTTGAAAATTGAGGATTGAGGATCGAGGATTGAGGATTGAGGTTTGAGGATTGAAGATTGAATATTGATGATTGAATATTGAGGACTGAGGATTGAGGGTTGTGGATTGAGGACGAGGGCTGAGGGTTGAATATTGATGTTTGAGGTCTGAGTATTAAGGATTGAGGTTTGAGAATTGAGGATTGAGGATTGAGGATTGAAGATTGAGGATTGGGTATTTAGGATTGATGAATGAGGATTGAGGATTGAGGTTTGCGGATTGAGGATTGACGATTGAGTATTGTCGATTGAATATTGAGGATTGAGGATTGAGGTTTGAGGATTGAGGACGAGGACTGACGGTTGAGGATTGAGGTTAGAGGATTGAGGATCGGGGATTGAGGACTGAGGATTGAGGATTGAGGATTGAGGATTGAGCATTGAGGATTGAAGATTGATGACTGGGGATTGAGGATTGAATATTGAGGATTGACAATTGAGGATTGAGAATTGAGAATTGAGGATGAGGACTGAGGGTTGAGGATTGAGGTTTGAGGAATGAGGATTGATGGTTGAGGATTGAGGATTGAGGATTGAGGATTGAGGATTGAGGATTGAGTATTGAAGATTGAGTATTGATACCTGAGGATTGAGGATTGAGGATTGAGGATTGAGGATTGAGGATTGAAGATTGAGTGTTGGGGATTGAAGATTGAGGATTGAGGATTGAGGATTGAGGATGGAGAATGAGGACTGACGGTTGAGGATTGAGGTTTGAGGATTGAAGATTGAGGACTGAGGACTGAGGTTGAGGATTGAGGATTGAGCATTGAGGATTGAAGGTTGAGTACTGGGGATTCGGGATTGCAGATTGAGGATCAAGGATTGAAGATTGAGTATTGAGGATTGAAGATAGAGGATTGAGTATTGAGGATTGAGGATTCAGGGTTGAAAATTCAGGATTGAGGATTGAGGATTGAGGATTGAGGATTGAGGATTGAAGATTGAATATTGATGATTGACTATTGAGGACTGAGGATTGAGGGTTGTGGACTGAGGACGAGGACTGTGGGTTGAATATTGATGTTTGAGGTCTGAGGATTAAGGATTGAGGATTGAGAATTGAGGATTGAGGATTGAGGATTGGAAATTGAGGATTGGGTATTTAGGATTGAAGAATGAGGATTGAGGATTGAGGTTTGAGGATTGAGGATTGAAGATTGAGTATTGATGATTGAATATTGAGGATTGATGATTGAGGTTTGAGGATTGAGGACGAGGACTGACGGTTGAGGATTGAGGTTTGAGGATTAAGGATTGGGGATTGAGGACTGAGGATTGAGGATTGAGGATTGAGCATTGAGGATTGAAGATTGATGACTGGGGATTGAGGATTGAAGATTGAGGATTAACGATTGAAGGTTGGGGATTGAGGACCTAGGATCGGAGATTGATTATTGAGGATTGAAGATTGAGGATTGAGGATTGAGGATTGAGAATTGAGAATTGAGGATGAGGACTGAGGGTTGCGGATTGAGGTTTGAGGAATGAGGATTGATGGTTGAGGATTGAGGATTGAGGATTGAGGATTGAGAATTGAGTATTGAAGATTGAGTATTGATGCCTGAGGCTTGAGGATTGAGGATTGAGTATTGAGGATTGAGGATTGAAGATTGAGTATTGGGGATTGAAGATTGAGGATTGAGGATTGAGGATTGAGGTTGGAGAATGAGGACTGACGGTTGAGTATTGAGGGTTGAGTATTGAAGATTGAGTATTGATGCCTGAGGATTGAGGATCGAGAATTGAGGATTGAGGATTGGAAATTGATTATTGAGGGTTGAAGATTGAGGATTGAGGATTGAGGATTGAGAATTGAGAATTGAGTATGAGGACTGAGGGTTGAGGATTGAGGTTTGAGGAATGAGGATTGAGGGTTGGGGAATGAGGATTGAGGATTGAGGATTGAGGATTGAGCATTGAAGATTGAGTATTGATGCCTGAGGATTGAGGATTGAGGATTGAGGATTGAGGATTGAGGATTGAGGATAGAAGATTGAGTATTGAGTATTGAAGGTTGAGGATTGTGTATTGACGATTAAGGACTGAGGATTGAATATTGTAGATTGAGTATTGATGCCTGAGGATTGAGGATTGAGGATTGAGGATTGAGGATTGAGGATTGAGGATTGAAGATTGAGTATTGAGGATTGAAGATTGAGGGTTGAAGATTGAGTATTGATGATTGAATATTGAGGAATGAGGATTGAGGATTGGGTATTGAGGATTGAAGAATGAGGATTGAGGATTGAGGATTGAGGATTGAGGATAGAAGATTGAGTGTTGAGGATTGAAAATTGAGGATTGAGGGTTGACGATTGAGGATTGAGGATTGAAGATTGAGTATTGAGGATTGAAGATGGAGGATTGAGTATTGAGGATTGAGGATTCAGGGTTGAAGATTGAGGACTGAGGATTGAGGATTGAGGATTGAGGGTTGAGGATTGAAGATTGAATATTTATGATTGAATATTGAGGACTGAGGATTGAGGGTTGTGGATTGAGGACGAGGACTGAGGGTTGAATATTGATGTTTGAGGTTTGAGGATTAAGGATTGAGGATTGAGGATTGAGGTTTGAGGAACGAGGATTGAGGATTGAGGATTGAGGACTAAGGATTGACGATTGAGTATTGAAGATTGAGGATTGATGACTGAGGATTGACGACTGAGAATTGAGGATTGAGGATTGATGATTGAAGATTGAGTATTGAGGATTGAATATTGCGGATTGAGGATTGAGGATTGAGGATTGAGGATTGAAGATTGAGTATTGAGGATTGAAGATTGAGGATTGAGTATTGAGGATTGAGGAACAAGGATTGAGGATGAGTGCTAAGGGTCGGGGATTGAGGTTCGACGACTGAGGTCTGAGGATTGAGGATTGAGAATTGAGGATTGATGTTTGAGGATTGAAGATTGAGGACTGAGGATTGAGGATTGAGGAATGAGGATTGAAGATTGAGTATTGAGGATTGAAGGTTGAGGATAGAGGATTGAGTACTGAGGATGGAGGATGAGGGCTGAGGGTTGAGGGTTGAGGATTGAGAAATGAGGATTGAGGATTGAGGATTGAAATTGAGGATTGGGTATTGAGGATTGAAGAATGAGGGTTGAGGAATTAGGATTGAGGATTGAGGATTGAGGATTGAAGATTGAGGATTGGGTATTGAGGATTGAAGAATGAGGATTGAGGATTGAGGATTGGGGATTGAGGATTGAAGATTAGTGTTGAGGATTGAAGATTGAGGATTGAGGATTGAGGATTGAGGATTGAGGATTGAAGATTGGGTATTGAGGATTGAAGATTGAGGATTGAGTATTGATGATTGAATATTGAGGATTGAGGATTGAGGTTTGAGGATTGAGGACGAGGACTGACGGTAGAGGATTTAGGTTTGAGGATTGAGGATTGAGGAACAAGGATTGAGGATGAGTGCTAAGGGTCGGGGATTGAGGTTCGACGACTGAGGACTGAGGATTGAGGATTGAGAATTGAGGATTGATGTTTGAGGATTGAAGATTGAGGACTGAGGATTGAGGATTGAGGAATGAGGATTGAAGATTGAGTATTGAGGATTGAAGATTGAGGATAGAGGATTGAGTACTGAGGATGGAGGATGAGGGCTGAGGGTTGAGGGTTGAGGATTGAGAAATGAGGATTGAGGATTGAGGATAGAAATTGAGGATTGGGTATTGAGGATTGAAGAATGAGGATTGAGGAATTAGGATTGAGGATTGAGGATTGAGGACTGAAGATTGAGGATTGGGTATTGAGGATTGAAGAATGAGGATTGAGGATTGAGGATTGAGGATTGAGGATTGAAGATTGAGTGTTGAGGATTGAAAATTGAGGATTGAGGATTGACGATTGAGGATTGAGGATTGAAGATTGAGTATTGAGGATTGAAGATTGAGGATTGAGTATTGAGGATTCAGGGTTGAAGACTGAGGATTGAGGATTGAGGATTGAGGATTGAGGATTGAGGATTGAGGATTGAGGATTGAAGATTGAATATTTATGATTGAATATTGAGGACTGAGGATTCAGGGTAGTGGATTGAGGACGAGGACTGAGGGTTGAATATTGATGTTTGAGGTCTGAGGATTAAGGATTGAGGATTGAGAATTGAGGATTGAGGATTGAGGATTGAAGATTAAGGATTGGGTATTTAGGATTGAAGAATGTGGATTGAGGATTGAGGTTTGAGGATTGGGGATTGAAGATTGAGTATTGATGATTGAATATTGAGGATTGAGGATTGAGGTTTGAGGATTGAGGATGAAGACTGAGGGTTGAGGATTGAGGTTTGAGGAACGATGATTGAGGATTGAGGATTGTGGACTAAGGATTGACGATTGAGTATTGAAGATTGAGGATTGATGACTGAGGATTGACGACTGAGAATTGAGGATTGAGGATTGATGATTGAAGATTGAGTATTGAGTATTGAATATTGCGGATTGAGGATTGAGGATTGAGGATTGAGGATTGAGGATTGAGGATTGAGGATTGAGGATTGAGGATTGAGGATTGAGGATTGAAGATTGAGTATTGATGATTGAATATTGAGGATTGAGGATTGAGGATTGAGGATTGAAGATTGAGTATTGAGGATTGAAGATTGAGGATTGAGTATTGAGGATTGAGGATTCAGGGTTGAAGATTGAGGATTGAGGATTGAGGATTGAGGATTGAGGATTGAGGATTGGGTGTTTAGTATTGAAGAATGAGGATTGAGGATTGAGGTTTGAGGATTGAGGATTGAAGATTGAGTATTGATGATAGAATATTGAGGGTTGAGGATTGAGGTTTGAGGATTGAGGATGAAGACTGAGGTTTGAGGATTGAGGTTTGAGGAACGAGGATCGTGGATTGAGGATTGAGGACTAAGGATTGACGATTGAGTATTGAAGATTGAGGATTGATGACTGAGGATTGACGACTGAGAATTGAGGATTGAGGATTGATGATTGAAGATTGAGTATTGGGGATTGAATATTGAGGATTGAGGATTGAGGATTGAGGAACAAGGATTGAGGATGAGTGCTAAGGGTCGGGGATTGAGGTTCGACGACTGAGGTCTGAGGATTGAGGATTGAGAATTGAGGATTGATGTTTGAGGATTGAAGATTGAGGACTGAGGATTGAGGATTGAGGAATGAGGATTGAAGATTGAGTATTGAGGATTGAAGGTTGAGGATAGAGGATTGAGTACTGAGGATGGAGGATGAGGGCTGAGGGTTGAGGGTTGAGGATTGAGAAATGAGGATTGAGGATTGAGGATTGAAATTGAGGATTGGGTATTGAGGATTGAAGAATGAGGGTTGAGGAATTAGGATTGAGGATTGAGGATTGAGGATTGAAGATTGAGGATTGGGTATTGAGGATTGAAGAATGAGGATTGAGGATTGAGGATTGGGGATTGAGGATTGAAGATTAGTGTTGAGGATTGAAGATTGAGGATTGAGGATTGAGGATTGAGGATTGAGGATTGAAGATTGGGTATTGAGGATTGAAGATTGAGGATTGAGTATTGATGATTGAATATTGAGGATTGAGGATTGAGGTTTGAGGATTGAGGACGAGGACTGACGGTAGAGGATTTAGGTTTGAGGATTGAGGATTGAGGAACAAGGATTGAGGATGAGTGCTAAGGGTCGGGGATTGAGGTTCGACGACTGAGGACTGAGGATTGAGGATTGAGAATTGAGGATTGATGTTTGAGGATTGAAGATTGAGGACTGAGGATTGAGGATTGAGGAATGAGGATTGAAGATTGAGTATTGAGGATTGAAGATTGAGGATAGAGGATTGAGTACTGAGGATGGAGGATGAGGGCTGAGGGTTGAGGGTTGAGGATTGAGAAATGAGGATTGAGGATTGAGGATAGAAATTGAGGATTGGGTATTGAGGATTGAAGAATGAGGATTGAGGAATTAGGATTGAGGATTGAGGATTGAGGACTGAAGATTGAGGATTGGGTATTGAGGATTGAAGAATGAGGATTGAGGATTGAGGATTGAGGATTGAGGATTGAAGATTGAGTGTTGAGGATTGAAAATTGAGGATTGAGGATTGACGATTGAGGATTGAGGATTGAAGATTGAGTATTGAGGATTGAAGATTGAGGATTGAGTATTGAGGATTCAGGGTTGAAGACTGAGGATTGAGGATTGAGGATTGAGGATTGAGGATTGAGGATTGAGGATTGAGGATTGAAGATTGAATATTTATGATTGAATATTGAGGACTGAGGATTCAGGGTAGTGGATTGAGGACGAGGACTGAGGGTTGAATATTGATGTTTGAGGTCTGAGGATTAAGGATTGAGGATTGAGAATTGAGGATTGAGGATTGAGGATTGAAGATTAAGGATTGGGTATTTAGGATTGAAGAATGTGGATTGAGGATTGAGGTTTGAGGATTGGGGATTGAAGATTGAGTATTGATGATTGAATATTGAGGATTGAGGATTGAGGTTTGAGGATTGAGGATGAAGACTGAGGGTTGAGGATTGAGGTTTGAGGAACGATGATTGAGGATTGAGGATTGTGGACTAAGGATTGACGATTGAGTATTGAAGATTGAGGATTGATGACTGAGGATTGACGACTGAGAATTGAGGATTGAGGATTGATGATTGAAGATTGAGTATTGAGTATTGAATATTGCGGATTGAGGATTGACGATTGAGGATTGAGGATTGAGGATTGAGGATTGAGGATTGAGGATTGAGGATTGAGGATTGAGGATTGAAGATTGAGTATTGATGATTGAATATTGAGGATTGAGGATTGAGGATTGAGGATTGAAGATTGAGTATTGAGGATTGAAGATTGAGGATTGAGTATTGAGGATTGAGGATTCAGGGTTGAAGATTGAGGATTGAGGATTGAGGATTGAGGATTGAGGATTGAGGATTGGGTGTTTAGTATTGAAGAATGAGGATTGAGGATTGAGGTTTGAGGATTGAGGATTGAAGATTGAGTATTGATGATAGAATATTGAGGGTTGAGGATTGAGGTTTGAGGATTGAGGATGAAGACTGAGGTTTGAGGATTGAGGTTTGAGGAACGAGGATCGTGGATTGAGGATTGAGGACTAAGGATTGACGATTGAGTATTGAAGATTGAGGATTGATGACTGAGGATTGACGACTGAGAATTGAGGATTGAGGATTGATGATTGAAGATTGAGTATTGGGGATTGAATATTGAGGATTGAGGATTGAGGATTGAGGATTGAGGATTGAGGATTGAGGATTGAAGATTGAGTATTGAGTATTGAAGGTTGAGGATTGTGGATTGAGGATTAAGGATTGTGGATTGAATATTGTAGATTGAGTATTGATGCCTGAGGTTTGAGGGTTGAGGATTGTGGATTGAATATTGTAGATTGAGTATTGATGCCTGAGGATTGAGGATTGAGGATTGAGGATTGAGGATTGAGGATTGAGGATTGAGGATTGAAGGTTGAGTATTGAGGATTGAAGATTGAGTATTCAAGATTGAGTATTGATGATTGAATATTGAGGATTGAGGATTGAGGATTGAGGATTGAGGATTGGGTATTGAGGATTGAGTAATGAGGATTGAGGATTGAGGTTTGAGTATTGGGGATTGCAGATTGAGTATTGGCGATTGAAGATTGAGGATTGAGGATTGAGGATTGAGGAATGAGGATCGAAGATTGAGTATTGAGGATTGAAGATTGAGGATAGAGGATTGAGTACTGAGGATGGAGGATGAGGGCTGAGGGTTGAAGATTGAGGATTGAGAAATGAGGGTTGAGGATTGAGGATTGAAATTGAGGATTGGGTATTGAGGATTGAAGAATGAGGATTGAGGATTGAGGATTGGGGATTGAGGATTGAAGATTAGTGTTGAGGATTGAAGATTGAGGATTGAGGATTGAGGATTGAGGATTGAGGATTGAAGATTGGGTATTGAGGATTGAAGATTGAGGATTGAGTATTGAGCATTGAGGATTCAGGGTTGAAAATTGAGGATTGAGGATCGAGGATTGAGGATTGAGGATTGAGGATTGAAGATTGAATATTGATGATTGAATATTGAGGACTGAGGATTGAGGGTTGTGGATTGAGGACGAGGGCTGAGGGTTGAATATTGATGTTTGAGGTCTGAGTATTAAGGATTGAGGATTGAGAATTGAGGATTGAGGATTGAGGATTGAAGATTGAGGATTGGGTATTTAGGATTGAAGAATGAGGTTTGAGGATTGAGGTTTGAGGATTGAGGATTGATGATTGAGTATTGTCGATTGAATATTGAGGATTGAGGATTGAGGATTGAGGTTTGAGGATTGAGGAATAGGACTGACGGTTGAGGATTGAGGTTAGAGGATTGAGGATTGGGGATTGAGGACTGAGGATTGAGGATTGAGGATTGAGGATTGAGCATTGAGGATTGAAGATTGATGACTGGGGATTGAGGATTGAGGTTTGAGGAATGAGGATTGATGGTTGAGGATTGAGGATTGAGGATAGAGGATTGAGGATTGAGGATTGAGTATTGAAGATTGAGTATTGATACCTGAGGATTGAGGATTGAGGATTGAGAATTGAGGATTGAGGATTGAAGATTGAGTGTTGGGGATTGAAGATTGAGGATTGAGGATTGAGGATTGAGGATGGAGAATGAGGACTGACGGTTGAGGATTGAGGTTTGAGGATTGAAGGTTGAGGACTGAGGACTGAGGTTGAGGATTGAGGATTGAGCATTGAGGATTGAAGATTGAGTACTGGGGATTCGGGATTGCAGATTGAGGATTAAGGATTGAAGATTGAGTATTGAGGATTGAAGATAGAGGATTGAGTATTGAGGATTGAGGATTCAGGGTTGAAAATTGAGGATTGAGGATTGAGGATTGAGGATTGAGGATTGAGGATTGAAGATTGAATATTGATGACTGAATATTGAGGACTGAGGATTGAGGGTTGTGGACTGAGGACGAGGACTGAGGGTTGAATATTGATGTTTGAGGTCTGAGGATTAAGGATTGAGGATTGAGAATTGAGGATTGAGGATTGAGGATTGGAAATTGAGGATTGGGTATTTAGGATTGAAGAATGAGGATTGAGGATTGAGGTTTGAGGATTGAGGATTGAAGATTGAGTATTGATGATTGAATATTGAGGATTGATGATTGAGGTTTGAGGATTGAGGACGAGGACTGACGGTTGAGGATTGAGGTTTGAGGATTAAGGATTGGGGATTGAGGACTGAGGATTGAGGATTGAGGGTTGAGCATTGAGGATTGAAGATTGATGACTGGGGATTGAGGATTGAAGATTGAGGATTAACGATTGAAGGTTGGGGATTGAGGACCTAGGATCGGAGATTGATTATTGAGGATTGAAGATTGAGGATTGAGGATTGAGGATTGAGAATTGAGAACTGAGGATGAGGACTGAGGGTTGCGGATTGAGGTTTGAGGAATGAGGATTGATGGTTGAGGATTGAGGATTGAGGATTGAGGATTGAGGATTGACTATTGAAGATTGAGTATTGATGCCTGAGGCTTGAGGATTGAGGATTGAGTATTGAGGATTGAGGATTGAAGATTGAGTATTGGGGATTGAAGATTGAGGATTGAGGATTGAGGATTGAGGTTGGAGAATGAGGACTGACGGTTGAGGATTGAGGTTTGAGGATTGAAGATTGAGGTGTGAGGACTGAGGATTGAGGATTGAGGATTAAGGATTGAAGATTGGGGATTGAGTATCTAGAACTGGAGATTGATTATTGAGGACTGAAGATTGAGGATTGGGAATTGAGGGTTGAGAATTGAGAATTGAGTATGAGGACTGAGGGTTGAGGATTGAGGTTTGAGGAATGAGGATTTAGGGTTGAGGATTGAGGATTGAGGATTGCGGATTGAAGATTGAGTATTGATGATTGAACATTGAGGATTGAGGATTGAGGTTTGAGGATTGAGGATTGAGGAGTGAGTATTGAGGGTTGAGTATTGAAGATTGAGTATTGATGCCTGAGGATTGAGGATCGGGAATTGAGGATCGAGGATTGGAGATTGATTATTGAGGATTGAAGATTGAGGATTGAGGATTGAGGATTGAGAATTGAGAATTGAGTATGAGGACTGAGGGTTGAGGATTGAGGTTTGAGGAATGAGGATTGAGGGTTGGGGAATGAGGATTGAGGATTGAGTATTGAGGATTGAGCATTGAAGATTGAGTATTGATGCCTGAGGATTGAGGATTGAGGATTGAGGATTGAGGATTGAGGATTGAAGATTGAGTATTGGGGATTGAAGATTGAGGATTGAGGATTGAGGATTGAGGTTGGAGAATGAGGACTGACGGTTGAGTATTGAGGGTTGAGTATTGAAGATTGAGTATTGATGCCTGAGGATTGAGGATCGAGAATTGAGGATTGAGGATTGGAAATTGATTATTGAGGGTTGAAGATTGAGGATTGAGGATTGAGGATTGAGAATTGAGAATTGAGTATGAGGACTGAGGGTTGAGGATTGAGGTTTGAGGAATGAGGATTGAGGGTTGGGGAATGAGGATTGAGGATTGAGGATTGAGGATTGAGCATTGAAGATTGAGTATTGATGCCTGAGGATTGAGGATTGAGGATTGAGGATTGAGGATTGAGGATTGAGGATAGAAGATTGAGTATTGAGTATTGAAGGTTGAGGATTGTGTATTGACGATTAAGGACTGAGGATTGAATATTGTAGATTGAGTATTGATGCCTGAGGATTGAGGATTGAGGATTGAGGATTGAGGATTGAGGATTGAGGATTGAAGATTGAGTATTGAGGATTGAAGATTGAGGGTTGAAGATTGAGTATTGATGATTGAATATTGAGGAATGAGGATTGAGGATTGGGTATTGAGGATTGAAGAATGAGGATTGAGGATTGAGGATTGAGGATTGAGGATAGAAGATTGAGTGTTGAGGATTGAAAATTGAGGATTGAGGGTTGACGATTGAGGATTGAGGATTGAAGATTGAGTATTGAGGATTGAAGATGGAGGATTGAGTATTGAGGATTGAGGATTCAGGGTTGAAGATTGAGGACTGAGGATTGAGGATTGAGGATTGAGGGTTGAGGATTGAAGATTGAATATTTATGATTGAATATTGAGGACTGAGGATTGAGGGTTGTGGATTGAGGACGAGGACTGAGGGTTGAATATTGATGTTTGAGGTTTGAGGATTAAGGATTGAGGATTGAGGATTGAGGTTTGAGGAACGAGGATTGAGGATTGAGGATTGAGGACTAAGGATTGACGATTGAGTATTGAAGATTGAGGATTGATGACTGAGGATTGACGACTGAGAATTGAGGATTGAGGATTGATGATTGAAGATTGAGTATTGAGGATTGAATATTGCGGATTGAGGATTGAGGATTGAGGATTGAGGATTGAAGATTGAGTATTGAGGATTGAAGATTGAGGATTGAGTATTGAGGATTGAGGAACAAGGATTGAGGATGAGTGCTAAGGGTCGGGGATTGAGGTTCGACGACTGAGGTCTGAGGATTGAGGATTGAGAATTGAGGATTGATGTTTGAGGATTGAAGATTGAGGACTGAGGATTGAGGATTGAGGAATGAGGATTGAAGATTGAGTATTGAGGATTGAAGGTTGAGGATAGAGGATTGAGTACTGAGGATGGAGGATGAGGGCTGAGGGTTGAGGGTTGAGGATTGAGAAATGAGGATTGAGGATTGAGGATTGAAATTGAGGATTGGGTATTGAGGATTGAAGAATGAGGGTTGAGGAATTAGGATTGAGGATTGAGGATTGAGGATTGAAGATTGAGGATTGGGTATTGAGGATTGAAGAATGAGGATTGAGGATTGAGGATTGGGGATTGAGGATTGAAGATTAGTGTTGAGGATTGAAGATTGAGGATTGAGGATTGAGGATTGAGGATTGAGGATTGAAGATTGGGTATTGAGGATTGAAGATTGAGGATTGAGTATTGATGATTGAATATTGAGGATTGAGGATTGAGGTTTGAGGATTGAGGACGAGGACTGACGGTAGAGGATTTAGGTTTGAGGATTGAGGATTGAGGAACAAGGATTGAGGATGAGTGCTAAGGGTCGGGGATTGAGGTTCGACGACTGAGGACTGAGGATTGAGGATTGAGAATTGAGGATTGATGTTTGAGGATTGAAGATTGAGGACTGAGGATTGAGGATTGAGGAATGAGGATTGAAGATTGAGTATTGAGGATTGAAGATTGAGGATAGAGGATTGAGTACTGAGGATGGAGGATGAGGGCTGAGGGTTGAGGGTTGAGGATTGAGAAATGAGGATTGAGGATTGAGGATAGAAATTGAGGATTGGGTATTGAGGATTGAAGAATGAGGATTGAGGAATTAGGATTGAGGATTGAGGATTGAGGACTGAAGATTGAGGATTGGGTATTGAGGATTGAAGAATGAGGATTGAGGATTGAGGATTGAGGATTGAGGATTGAAGATTGAGTGTTGAGGATTGAAAATTGAGGATTGAGGATTGACGATTGAGGATTGAGGATTGAAGATTGAGTATTGAGGATTGAAGATTGAGGATTGAGTATTGAGGATTCAGGGTTGAAGACTGAGGATTGAGGATTGAGGATTGAGGATTGAGGATTGAGGATTGAGGATTGAGGATTGAAGATTGAATATTTATGATTGAATATTGAGGACTGAGGATTCAGGGTAGTGGATTGAGGACGAGGACTGAGGGTTGAATATTGATGTTTGAGGTCTGAGGATTAAGGATTGAGGATTGAGAATTGAGGATTGAGGATTGAGGATTGAAGATTAAGGATTGGGTATTTAGGATTGAAGAATGTGGATTGAGGATTGAGGTTTGAGGATTGGGGATTGAAGATTGAGTATTGATGATTGAATATTGAGGATTGAGGATTGAGGTTTGAGGATTGAGGATGAAGACTGAGGGTTGAGGATTGAGGTTTGAGGAACGATGATTGAGGATTGAGGATTGTGGACTAAGGATTGACGATTGAGTATTGAAGATTGAGGATTGATGACTGAGGATTGACGACTGAGAATTGAGGATTGAGGATTGATGATTGAAGATTGAGTATTGAGTATTGAATATTGCGGATTGAGGATTGAGGATTGAGGATTGAGGATTGAGGATTGAGGATTGAGGATTGAGGATTGAGGATTGAGGATTGAGGATTGAAGATTGAGTATTGATGATTGAATATTGAGGATTGAGGATTGAGGATTGAGGATTGAAGATTGAGTATTGAGGATTGAAGATTGAGGATTGAGTATTGAGGATTGAGGATTCAGGGTTGAAGATTGAGGATTGAGGATTGAGGATTGAGGATTGAGGATTGAGGATTGGGTGTTTAGTATTGAAGAATGAGGATTGAGGATTGAGGTTTGAGGATTGAGGATTGAAGATTGAGTATTGATGATAGAATATTGAGGGTTGAGGATTGAGGTTTGAGGATTGAGGATGAAGACTGAGGTTTGAGGATTGAGGTTTGAGGAACGAGGATCGTGGATTGAGGATTGAGGACTAAGGATTGACGATTGAGTATTGAAGATTGAGGATTGATGACTGAGGATTGACGACTGAGAATTGAGGATTGAGGATTGATGATTG
This sequence comes from Calliopsis andreniformis, assembly GCF_051401765.1. Taxonomy (NCBI): domain Eukaryota; kingdom Metazoa; phylum Arthropoda; class Insecta; order Hymenoptera; family Andrenidae; genus Calliopsis; species Calliopsis andreniformis. The sequence continues at coordinate 1,298,149 of NW_027480470.1, forward strand.
AAGATTGAGTATTGGGGATTGAATATTGAGGATTGAGGATTGAGGATTGAGGAACAAGGATTGAGGATGAGTGCTAAGGGTCGGGGATTGAGGTTCGACGACTGAGGTCTGAGGATTGAGGATTGAGAATTGAGGATTGATGTTTGAGGATTGAAGATTGAGGACTGAGGATTGAGGATTGAGGAATGAGGATTGAAGATTGAGTATTGAGGATTGAAGGTTGAGGATAGAGGATTGAGTACTGAGGATGGAGGATGAGGGCTGAGGGTTGAGGGTTGAGGATTGAGAAATGAGGATTGAGGATTGAGGATTGAAATTGAGGATTGGGTATTGAGGATTGAAGAATGAGGGTTGAGGAATTAGGATTGAGGATTGAGGATTGAGGATTGAAGATTGAGGATTGGGTATTGAGGATTGAAGAATGAGGATTGAGGATTGAGGATTGGGGATTGAGGATTGAAGATTAGTGTTGAGGATTGAAGATTGAGGATTGAGGATTGAGGATTGAGGATTGAGGATTGAAGATTGGGTATTGAGGATTGAAGATTGAGGATTGAGTATTGATGATTGAATATTGAGGATTGAGGATTGAGGTTTGAGGATTGAGGACGAGGACTGACGGTAGAGGATTTAGGTTTGAGGATTGAGGATTGAGGAACAAGGATTGAGGATGAGTGCTAAGGGTCGGGGATTGAGGTTCGACGACTGAGGACTGAGGATTGAGGATTGAGAATTGAGGATTGATGTTTGAGGATTGAAGATTGAGGACTGAGGATTGAGGATTGAGGAATGAGGATTGAAGATTGAGTATTGAGGATTGAAGATTGAGGATAGAGGATTGAGTACTGAGGATGGAGGATGAGGGCTGAGGGTTGAGGGTTGAGGATTGAGAAATGAGGATTGAGGATTGAGGATAGAAATTGAGGATTGGGTATTGAGGATTGAAGAATGAGGATTGAGGAATTAGGATTGAGGATTGAGGATTGAGGACTGAAGATTGAGGATTGGGTATTGAGGATTGAAGAATGAGGATTGAGGATTGAGGATTGAGGATTGAGGATTGAAGATTGAGTGTTGAGGATTGAAAATTGAGGATTGAGGATTGACGATTGAGGATTGAGGATTGAAGATTGAGTATTGAGGATTGAAGATTGAGGATTGAGTATTGAGGATTCAGGGTTGAAGACTGAGGATTGAGGATTGAGGATTGAGGATTGAGGATTGAGGATTGAGGATTGAGGATTGAAGATTGAATATTTATGATTGAATATTGAGGACTGAGGATTCAGGGTAGTGGATTGAGGACGAGGACTGAGGGTTGAATATTGATGTTTGAGGTCTGAGGATTAAGGATTGAGGATTGAGAATTGAGGATTGAGGATTGAGGATTGAAGATTAAGGATTGGGTATTTAGGATTGAAGAATGTGGATTGAGGATTGAGGTTTGAGGATTGGGGATTGAAGATTGAGTATTGATGATTGAATATTGAGGATTGAGGATTGAGGTTTGAGGATTGAGGATGAAGACTGAGGGTTGAGGATTGAGGTTTGAGGAACGATGATTGAGGATTGAGGATTGTGGACTAAGGATTGACGATTGAGTATTGAAGATTGAGGATTGATGACTGAGGATTGACGACTGAGAATTGAGGATTGAGGATTGATGATTGAAGATTGAGTATTGAGTATTGAATATTGCGGATTGAGGATTGAGGATTGAGGATTGAGGATTGAGGATTGAGGATTGAGGATTGAGGATTGAGGATTGAGGATTGAGGATTGAAGATTGAGTATTGATGATTGAATATTGAGGATTGAGGATTGAGGATTGAGGATTGAAGATTGAGTATTGAGGATTGAAGATTGAGGATTGAGTATTGAGGATTGAGGATTCAGGGTTGAAGATTGAGGATTGAGGATTGAGGATTGAGGATTGAGGATTGAGGATTGGGTGTTTAGTATTGAAGAATGAGGATTGAGGATTGAGGTTTGAGGATTGAGGATTGAAGATTGAGTATTGATGATAGAATATTGAGGGTTGAGGATTGAGGTTTGAGGATTGAGGATGAAGACTGAGGTTTGAGGATTGAGGTTTGAGGAACGAGGATCGTGGATTGAGGATTGAGGACTAAGGATTGACGATTGAGTATTGAAGATTGAGGATTGATGACTGAGGATTGACGACTGAGAATTGAGGATTGAGGATTGATGATTGAAGATTGAGTATTGGGGATTGAATATTGAGGATTGAGGATTGAGGATTGAGGATTGAGGATTGAGGATTGAGGATTGAAGATTGAGTATTGAGTATTGAAGGTTGAGGATTGTGGATTGAGGATTAAGGATTGTGGATTGAATATTGTAGATTGAGTATTGATGCCTGAGGTTTGAGGGTTGAGGATTGTGGATTGAATATTGTAGATTGAGTATTGATGCCTGAGGATTGAGGATTGAGGATTGAGGATTGAGGATTGAGGATTGAGGATTGAGGATTGAAGGTTGAGTATTGAGGATTGAAGATTGAGTATTCAAGATTGAGTATTGATGATTGAATATTGAGGATTGAGGATTGAGGATTGAGGATTGAGGATTGGGTATTGAGGATTGAGTAATGAGGATTGAGGATTGAGGTTTGAGTATTGGGGATTGCAGATTGAGTATTGGCGATTGAAGATTGAGGATTGAGGATTGAGGATTGAGGAATGAGGATCGAAGATTGAGTATTGAGGATTGAAGATTGAGGATAGAGGATTGAGTACTGAGGATGGAGGATGAGGGCTGAGGGTTGAAGATTGAGGATTGAGAAATGAGGGTTGAGGATTGAGGATTGAAATTGAGGATTGGGTATTGAGGATTGAAGAATGAGGATTGAGGATTGAGGATTGGGGATTGAGGATTGAAGATTAGTGTTGAGGATTGAAGATTGAGGATTGAGGATTGAGGATTGAGGATTGAGGATTGAAGATTGGGTATTGAGGATTGAAGATTGAGGATTGAGTATTGAGCATTGAGGATTCAGGGTTGAAAATTGAGGATTGAGGATCGAGGATTGAGGATTGAGGATTGAGGATTGAAGATTGAATATTGATGATTGAATATTGAGGACTGAGGATTGAGGGTTGTGGATTGAGGACGAGGGCTGAGGGTTGAATATTGATGTTTGAGGTCTGAGTATTAAGGATTGAGGATTGAGAATTGAGGATTGAGGATTGAGGATTGAAGATTGAGGATTGGGTATTTAGGATTGAAGAATGAGGTTTGAGGATTGAGGTTTGAGGATTGAGGATTGATGATTGAGTATTGTCGATTGAATATTGAGGATTGAGGATTGAGGATTGAGGTTTGAGGATTGAGGAATAGGACTGACGGTTGAGGATTGAGGTTAGAGGATTGAGGATTGGGGATTGAGGACTGAGGATTGAGGATTGAGGATTGAGGATTGAGCATTGAGGATTGAAGATTGATGACTGGGGATTGAGGATTGAGGTTTGAGGAATGAGGATTGATGGTTGAGGATTGAGGATTGAGGATAGAGGATTGAGGATTGAGGATTGAGTATTGAAGATTGAGTATTGATACCTGAGGATTGAGGATTGAGGATTGAGAATTGAGGATTGAGGATTGAAGATTGAGTGTTGGGGATTGAAGATTGAGGATTGAGGATTGAGGATTGAGGATGGAGAATGAGGACTGACGGTTGAGGATTGAGGTTTGAGGATTGAAGGTTGAGGACTGAGGACTGAGGTTGAGGATTGAGGATTGAGCATTGAGGATTGAAGATTGAGTACTGGGGATTCGGGATTGCAGATTGAGGATTAAGGATTGAAGATTGAGTATTGAGGATTGAAGATAGAGGATTGAGTATTGAGGATTGAGGATTCAGGGTTGAAAATTGAGGATTGAGGATTGAGGATTGAGGATTGAGGATTGAGGATTGAAGATTGAATATTGATGACTGAATATTGAGGACTGAGGATTGAGGGTTGTGGACTGAGGACGAGGACTGAGGGTTGAATATTGATGTTTGAGGTCTGAGGATTAAGGATTGAGGATTGAGAATTGAGGATTGAGGATTGAGGATTGGAAATTGAGGATTGGGTATTTAGGATTGAAGAATGAGGATTGAGGATTGAGGTTTGAGGATTGAGGATTGAAGATTGAGTATTGATGATTGAATATTGAGGATTGATGATTGAGGTTTGAGGATTGAGGACGAGGACTGACGGTTGAGGATTGAGGTTTGAGGATTAAGGATTGGGGATTGAGGACTGAGGATTGAGGATTGAGGGTTGAGCATTGAGGATTGAAGATTGATGACTGGGGATTGAGGATTGAAGATTGAGGATTAACGATTGAAGGTTGGGGATTGAGGACCTAGGATCGGAGATTGATTATTGAGGATTGAAGATTGAGGATTGAGGATTGAGGATTGAGAATTGAGAACTGAGGATGAGGACTGAGGGTTGCGGATTGAGGTTTGAGGAATGAGGATTGATGGTTGAGGATTGAGGATTGAGGATTGAGGATTGAGGATTGACTATTGAAGATTGAGTATTGATGCCTGAGGCTTGAGGATTGAGGATTGAGTATTGAGGATTGAGGATTGAAGATTGAGTATTGGGGATTGAAGATTGAGGATTGAGGATTGAGGATTGAGGTTGGAGAATGAGGACTGACGGTTGAGGATTGAGGTTTGAGGATTGAAGATTGAGGTCTGAGGACTGAGGATTGAGGATTGAGGATTAAGGATTGAAGATTGGGGATTGAGTATCTAGAACTGGAGATTGATTATTGAGGACTGAAGATTGAGGATTGGGAATTGAGGGTTGAGAATTGAGAATTGAGTATGAGGACTGAGGGTTGAGGATTGAGGTTTGAGGAATGAGGATTTAGGGTTGAGGATTGAGGATTGAGGATTGCGGATTGAAGATTGAGTATTGATGATTGAACATTGAGGATTGAGGATTGAGGTTTGAGGATTGAGGATTGAGGAGTGAGTATTGAGGGTTGAGTATTGAAGATTGAGTATTGATGCCTGAGGATTGAGGATCGGGAATTGAGGATCGAGGATTGGAGATTGATTATTGAGGATTGAAGATTGAGGATTGAGGATTGAGGATTGAGAATTGAGAATTGAGTATGAGGACTGAGGGTTGAGGATTGAGGTTTGAGGAATGAGGATTGAGGGTTGGGGAATGAGGATTGAGGATTGAGTATTGAGGATTGAGCATTGAAGATTGAGTATTGATGCCTGAGGATTGAGGATTGAGGATTGAGGATTGAGGATTGAGGATTGAGGATAGAAGATTGAGTATTGAGTATTGAAGGTTGAGGATTGTGGATTGAGGATTAAGGACTGAGGATTGAATATTGTAGATTGAGTATTGATGCCTGAGGATTGAGGATTGAGGATTGAGGATTGAGGATTGAGGATTGAGGATTGAAGATTGAGTATTGAGGATTGAATATTGAGGAATGAGTATTGAGGATTGAGGATTGAGGATTGAGGATTGAGGATTGAGGACTGAAGATTGAGTATGGATGATTGAATATTGAGGATTGAGGATTGAGGTTTGAGGAACGAGAATTGAGGGTTGAGGATTGAGGACTAGGGATTGACGATTGAGTATTGAAGATTGAGGATTGATGACTGAGGATTGACGACTGAGAATTGGGGATCGAGGATTGATGATTGAAGATTGAGTATTGAGGATTGAATATTGAGGATTGAGGATCGAGGATGGAAGATTGAGAATTGAGGATTGAAGATTGGGGATTGAGGATTGAGTATTGAGGATGGAGGATGGGGGCTGAGGGTTGAATATTGAGGATTGAGGATTGAGTATTGAGGATTCAAGATTGAGGGTTGAAGATTGAGTATTGATGATTGAAGATTGAGTATTGAGGATTGAATATTGAGGATTGAGGATTGAGGATTGAAGATTGAGTATTGAGGATTGAATATTGAGGATTGAGGATTGAGGATTGAGGATTGAGGATTGAGGATTGAAGATAGTGTATTGATGATTGAAGATTGAGGGTTAAAGATTGAGTATTGATGATTCAATATTGAGGATTGAGGATTGAGGATTGAGGATTGAGGATTGAGGATTGAGGATTGAGGATTGAAGATTGAGAATTGATGATTGAATATTGAGGACTGAGGATTGAGGTTTGAGGATTGAGGCCGAGGACTGACGGTAGAGGATTTAGGTTTGAGGATTGAGGATTGAGGGATGAGGATTGAGGATGAGTGCTAAGGCTCGGGGATTGATGTTCGACGACTGAGGACTGAGGATTGAGGATTGAGAATTGAGGATAGATGTTTGTGGATTGAAGATTGAGGATTGAGGATTGAGGATTGAGGAATGAGGATTGAAGATTGAGTATTGAGGATTGAAGGTTGAGGATAGAGGATTGAGTACTGAGGATGGAGGATGAGGGCTGAGGGTTGAGGATTGAGGATTGAGGATTGAAATTGAGGATTGGGTATTGAGGATTGAAGAATGAGGATTGAGGAATTAGGATTGAGGATTGAGGTTGAGGATTGAAGATTGAGGATTGGGTATTGAGGATTGAAGAATGAGGATTGAGGATTGAGGATTGAGGATTGAGGATTGAGGATTGAAGATTGAGTGTTGAGGATTGAAAATTGAGGATTGAGGATTGACGATTGAGGATTGAGGATTGAAGATTGAGTATTGAGGATTGAAGATGGAGGATTGAGTATTGAGGATTGAGGATTCAGGGTTGAAGATTGAGGATTGAGGATTGAGGATTGAGGATTGAGCATTGAGGATTGAAGATTGAATATTTATGATTGAATATTGAGGACTGAGGATTGAGGGTTGTGGATTGAGGACGAGGACTGAGGGTTGAATATTGATGTTTGAGGTCTGAGGATTAAGGATTGAGGATTGAGGATTGAAGATTGAGTGTTGAGGATTGAAAATTGAGGATTGAGGATTGAGGATTGAGGATTGAGGATTGAGGATTGAGGATTGAACATTGAGTGTTGAGGATTGAAAATTGAGGATTGAGGATTGAGGTTTGAGGATTGGGGATTGAAGATTGAGTATTGATGATTGAATATTGAGGATTGAGGATTGAGGTTTGAGGATTGAGGATGAAGACTGAGGGTTGAGGATTGAGGTTTGAGGAACGAGGATTGAGGATTGAGGATTGAGGACTAAGGATTGACGATTGAGTATTGAAGATTGAGGATTGATGACTGAGGATTGACGACTGAGAATTGAGGACTGAGGATTGATTATTGAAGATTGAGTATTGAGGATTGAATATTGCGGATTGAGGATTGAGGATTGAGGATTGAGGATTGAGGATTGAGGATTGAAGATTGAGTATTGAGTATTGAAGGTTGAGGATTGTGGATTGAGGATTAAGGATTGAGGATTGAATATTGTAGATTGAGTATTGATGCCTGAGGATTGAGGATTGAGGATTGAGGATTGAGGATTGAGGATGGAAGATTGAGTATTGAGGATTGAAGATTGAGGGTTGAAGATTGAGTATTAATGATTGAATATTGAGGATTGAGGATTGAGGATTGAGGATTGAGGATTGAGGATTGAGGATTGAAGATTGAGTATTGCTGATTGAATATTGAGGATTGGGTATTGAGGTTTGAGGATTGAGGACGAGGACTGACGGTAGAGGATTTAGGTTTGAGGATTGAGGATTGAGGACTGGGGATTGAGGATGCGTGCTAAGCATCGGGGATTGAGATTCGACGACTGAGGACTGAGGATTGAGGATTGAGAATTGAGGATTGATGTTTGAGGATTGAAGATTGAGGATTGGGTATTGAGGATTGAGGAATGAGGATTGAGGATTGAGGATTGAGGATCTAGGATTGGAGATTGATTATTGAGTATTGAAGGTTGAGGATTGTGGATTGAGGATTGAGGATTGAGGATTGAGGATTGAGGATTGAGGATTGAGGATTGAGGATTGAGGATTGAGGATTGAGGATTGAGGATTGAAGATTGAGTATTGATGATTGAATATTGAGGATTGAGGATTGAGGATTGAAGATTGAGTGTTGAGGGTTGAAGATTGAGGACTGAGGATTGACGATTGAGGATTGAGGATTGAAGATTGAGTATTGAGGATTGAAGATTGAGGATTGAGTATTGATGATTGAGGATTCAGGGTTGAAGATTGAGGATTGAGGATTGAGGATTGACGATCTAGGATTGGAGATTGATTATTGAGTATAGAAGCTTGAGGATTGTGGATTGAGGATTGAGGATTGAGGATTGAGGATTGAGGATTGAGGATTGAGGATTGAGAATTGAGGATTGGAGATTGAGGATTGAGTATTGAGGATTGAGGATTCAGGGTTGAAGATTGAGGATTGAGGATTGAGGATTGAGGATTGAGGACTGAGGATTGGGTATTGAGGATTGAGGAATGAGGATTGAGGTTTGAGGATTGAGGATTGCAGATTGAGTATTGAGGATTGAAGATTGAGGATTGAGGATTGAGGATTGAGGAATGAGGATTGAAGATTGAGTATTGAGGATTGAAGATTGAGGATAGAGGATTGAGTACTGAGGATGGAGGATGAGGGCTGAGGGTTGAGTATTGAGGATTGAGAAATGAGGATTGAGGATTGAGGATTGAAATTGAGGATTGGGTATTGAGGATTGAAGAATGAGGATTGAGGAATTAGGATTGAGGATTGAGGATTGAGGATTGAAGATTGAGGATTGGGTATTGAGGGTTGAAGAATGAGGATTGAGGATTGAGGATTGAGGATTGAGGATTGAAGATTGAGTGTTGAGGATTGAAAATTGAGGATTGAGGATTGAGGATTGAGGATTGAGGATTGAGGATTGAGGATTGAAGATTGAATATTCATGATTGAATATTGAGGACTGAGGATTGAGGGTAGTGGATTGAGGACGAGGACTGAGGGTTGAATATTGATGTTTGAGGTCTGAGGATTAAGGATTGAGGATTGAGAATTGAGGATTGAGGATTGAGGATTGAAGATTAAGGATTGGGTATTTAGGATTGAAGAATGTGGATTGAGGATTGAGGTTTGAGGATTGGGGATTGAAGATTGAGTATTGATGATTGAATATTGAGGATTGAGGATTGAGGTTTGAGGATTGAGAATGAAGACTGAGGGTTGAGGATTGAGGTTTGAGGAACGATGATTGAGGATTGAGGATTGTGGACTAAGGATTGACGATTGAGTATTGAAGATTGAGGATTGATGACTGAGGATTGACGACTGAGAATTGAGGATTGAGGATTGATGATTGAAGATTGAGTATTGAGGATTGAATATTGCGGATTGAGGATTGAGGATTGAGGATTGAGGATTGAGGATTGAGGATTGAGGATTGAGGATTGAGGATTGAGGATTGAGGATTGAAGATTGAGTATTGATGGTTGAATATTGAGGATTGAGGATTGAGGATTGAGGATTGAAGATTGAGTATTGAGGATTGAAGATTGAGGATTGAGTATTGAGGATTGAGGATTCAGGGTTGAAGATTGAGGATTGAGGATTGAGGATTGAGGATTGAGGATTGAAGATTGAGTATTGAGTATTGAAGGTTGAGGATTGTGGATTGAGGATTAAGGATTGTGGATTGAATATTGTAGATTGAGTATTGATGCCTGAGGTTTGAGGATTGAGGATTGAGGATTGAGGATTGAGGATTGAGGATTGAAGATTGAGTATTGAGGATTGAATATTGAGGAATGAGTATTGAGGATTGAGGATTGAGGATTGAGGATTGAGGATTGAGGACTGAAGATTGAGTATGGATGATTGAATATTGAGGATTGAGGATTGAGGTTTGAGGAACGAGAATTGAGGGTTGAGGATTGAGGACTAGGGATTGACGATTGAGTATTGAAGATTGAGGATTGATGACTGAGGATTGACGACTGAGAATTGGGGATCGAGGATTGATGATTGAAGATTGAGTATTGAGGATTGAATATTGAGGATTGAGGATCGAGGATGGAAGATTGAGAATTGAGGATTGAAGATTGGGGATTGAGGATTGAGTATTGAGGATGGAGGATGGGGGCTGAGGGTTGAATATTGAGGATTGAGGATTGAGTATTGAGGATTCAAGATTGAGGGTTGAAGATTGAGTATTGATGATTGAAGATTGAGTATTGAGGATTGAATATTGAGGATTGAGGATTGAGGATTGAAGATTGAGTATTGAGGATTGAATATTGAGGATTGAGGATTGAGGATTGAGGATTGAGGATTGAGGATTGAGGATTGAAGATTGAGTATTGATGATTGAAGATTGAGGGTTAAAGATTGAGTATTGATGATTCAATATTGAGGATTGAGGATTGAGGATTGAGGATTGAGGATTGAGGATTGAGGATTGAGGATTGAAGATTGAGGATAGAGGATTGAGTACTGAGGATGGAGGATGAGGGCTGAGGGTTGAGGATTGAGGATTGAGGATTGAAATTGAGGATTGGGTATTGAGGATTGAAGAATGAGGATTGAGGAATTAGGATTGAGGATTGTGGTTGAGGATTGAAGATTGAGGATTGGGTATTGAGGATTGAAGAATGAGGATTGAGGATTGAGGATTGAGGATTGAGGATTGAAGATTGAGTGTTGAGGATTGAAAATTGAGGATTGAGGATTGACGATTGAGGATTGAGGATTGAAGATTGAGTATTGAGGATTGAAGATGGAGGATTGAGTATTGAGGATTGAGGATTCAGGGTTGAAGATTGAGGATTGAGGATTGAGGATTGAGGATTGAGCATTGAGGATTGAAGATTGAATATTTATGATTGAATATTGAGGACTGAGGATTGAGGGTTGTGGATTGAGGACGAGGACTGAGGGTTGAATATTGATGTTTGAGGTCTGAGGATTAAGGATTGAGGATTGAGGATTGAAGATTGAGTGTTGAGGATTGAAAATTGAGGATTGAGGATTGAGGATTGAGGATTGAGGATTGAGGATTGAGGATTGAAGATTGAGTGTTGAGGATTGAAAATTGAGGATTGAGGATTGAGGATTGAGGATTGGGGATTGAAGATTGAGTATTGATGATTGAATATTGAGGATTGAGGATTGAGGTTTGAGGATTGAGGATGAAGACTGAGGGTTGAGGATTGAGGTTTGAGGAACGAGGATTGAGGATTGTGGATTGAGGACTAAGGATTGACGATTGAGTATTGAAGATTGAGGATTGATGACTGAGGATTGACGACTGAGAATTGAGGACTGAGGATTGATTATTGAAGATTGAGTATTGAGGATTGAATATTGCGGATTGAGGATTGAGGATTGAGGATTGAGGATTGAGGATTGAGGATTGAAGATTGAGTATTGAGTATTGAAGGTTGAGGATTGTGGATTGAGGATTAAGGATTGAGGATTGAATATTGTAGATTGAGTATTGATGCCTGAGGATTGAGGATTGAGGATTGAGGATTGAGGATTGAGGATGGAAGATTGAGTATTGAGGATTGAAAATTGAGGGTTGAAGATTGAGTATTGATGATTGAATATTGAGGATTGAGGATTGAGGATTGAGGATTGAGGATTGAGGATTGAGGATTGAAGATTCAGTATTGCTGATTGAATATTGAGGATTGGGTATTGAGGTTTGAGGATTGAGGACGAGGACTGACGGTAGAGGATTTAGGTTTGAGGATTGAGGATTGAGGACTGGGGATTGAGGATGCGTGCTAAGCATCGGGGATTGAGATTCGACGACTGAGGACTGAGGATTGAGGATTGAGAATTGAGGATTGATGTTTGAGGATTGAAGATTGAGGATTGGGTATTGAGGATTGAGGAATGAGGATTGAGGATTGAGGATTGAGGATCTAGGATTGGAGATTGATTATTGAGTATTGAAGGTTGAGGATTGTGGATTGAGGATTGAGGATTGAGGATTGAGGATTGAGGATTGAGGATTGAGGATTGAGGATTGAGGATTGAGGATTGAGGATTGAGGATTGAAGATTGAGTATTGATGATTGAATATTGAGGATTGAGGATTGAGGATTGAAGATTGAGTGTTGAGGGTTGAAGATTGAGGACTGAGGATTGACGATTGAGGATTGAGGATTGAAGATTGAGTATTGAGGATTGAAGATTGAGGATTGAGTATTGATGATTGAGGATTCAGGGTTGAAGATTGAGGATTGAGGATTGAGGATTGACGATCTAGGATTGGAGATTGATTATTGAGTATAGAAGCTTGAGGATTGTGGATTGAGGATTGAGGATTGAGGATTGAGGATTGAGGATTGAGGATTGAGGATTGAGAATTGAGGATTGGAGATTGAGGATTGAGTATTGAGGATTGAGGATTCAGGGTTGAAGATTGAGGATTGAGGATTGAGGATTGAGGATTGAGGACTGAGGATTGGGTATTGAGGATTGAGGAATGAGGATTGAGGTTTGAGGATTGAGGATTGCAGATTGAGTATTGAGGATTGAAGATTGAGGATTGAGGATTGAGGATTGAGGAATGAGGATTGAAGATTGAGTATTGAGGATTGAAGATTGAGGATAGAGGATTGAGTACTGAGGATGGAGGATGAGGGCTGAGGGTTGAGTATTGAGGATTGAGAAATGAGGATTGAGGATTGAGGATTGAAATTGAGGATTGGGTATTGAGGATTGAAGAATGAGGATTGAGGAATTAGGATTGAGGATTGAGGATTGAGGATTGAAGATTGAGGATTGGGTATTGAGGATTGAAGAATGAGGATTGAGGATTGAGGATTGAGGATTGAGGATTGAAGATTGAGTGTTGAGGATTGAAAATTGAGGATTGAGGATTGAGGATTGAGGATTGAGGATTGAGGATTGAGGATTGAAGATTGAATATTCATGATTGAATATTGAGGACTGAGGATTGAGGGTAGTGGATTGAGGACGAGGACTGAGGGTTGAATATTGATGTTTGAGGTCTGAGGATTAAGGATTGAGGATTGAGAATTGAGGATTGAGGATTGAGGATTGAAGATTAAGGATTGGGTATTTAGGATTGAAGAATGTGGATTGAGGATTGAGGTTTGAGGATTGGGGATTGAAGATTGAGTATTGATGATTGAATATTGAGGATTGAGGATTGAGGTTTGAGGATTGAGAATGAAGACTGAGGGTTGAGGATTGAGGTTTGGGGAACGATGATTGAGGATTGAGGATTGTGGACTAAGGATTGACGATTGAGTATTGAAGATTGAGGATTGATGACTGAGGATTGACGACTGAGAATTGAGGATTGAGGATTGATGATTGAAGATTGAGTATTGAGGATTGAATATTGCGGATTGAGGATTGAGGATTGAGGATTGAGGATTGAGGATTGAGGATTGAGGATTGAGGATTGAGGATTGAGGATTGAGGATTGAAGATTGAGTATTGATGGTTGAATATTGAGGATTGAGGATTGAGGATTGAGGATTGAAGATTGAGTATTGAGGATTGAAGATTGAGGATTGAGTATTGAGGATTGAGGATTCAGGGTTGAAGATTGAGGATTGAGGATTGAGGATTGAGGATTGAGGATTGAAGATTGAGTATTGAGTATTGAAGGTTGAGGATTGTGGATTGAGGATTAAGGATTGTGGATTGAATATTGTAGATTGAGTATTGATGCCTGAGGTTTGAGGATTGAGGATTGTGGATTCAATATTGTAGATTGAGTATTGATGCCTGAGGATTGAGGATTGAGGATTGAGGATTGAGGATTAAGGATTGAGGATTGAGGATTGAAGGTTGAGTATTGAGGATTGAAGATTGAGTATTCAAGATTGAGTATTGATGATTGAATATTGAGGATTGAGGATTGAGGATTGAGGATTGAGGATTGGGTATTGAGGATTGAGTAATGAGGATTGAGGATTGTGGTTTGAGTATTGGGGATTGCAGATTGAGTATTGGCGATTGAAGATTGAGGATTGAGGATTGAGGATTGAGGAATGAGGATCGAAGATTGAGTATTGAGGATTGAAGATTGAGGATAGAGGATTGAGTACTGAGGATGGAGGATGAGGGCTGAGGGTTGAAGATTGAGGATTGAGAAATGAGGGTTGAGGATTGAGGATTGAAATTGAGGATTGGGTATTGAGGATTGAAGAATGAGGATTGAGGATTGAGGATTGGGGATTGAGGATTGAAGATTAGTGTTGAGGATTGAAGATTGAGGATTGAGGATTGAGGATTGAGGATTGAGGATTGAAGATTGGGTATTGAGGATTGAAGATAGAGGATTGAGTATTGAGCATTGAGGATTCAGGGTTGAAAATTGAGGATTGAGGATCGAGGATTGAGGATTGAGGATTGAGGATTGAAGATTGAATATTGATGATTGAATATTGAGGACTGAGGATTGAGGGTTGTGGATTGAGGACGAGGGCTGAGGGTTGAATATTGATGGTTGAGGTCTGAGTATTAAGGATTGAGGATTGAGAATTGAGGATTGAGGATTGAGGATTGAAGATTGAGGATTGGGTATTTAGGATTGAAGAATGAGGATTGAGGATTGAGGTTTGAGGATTGAGGATTGATGATTGAGTATTGTCGATTGAATATTGAGGATTGAGGATTGAGGATTGAGGTTTGAGTATTGAGGACGAGGACTGACGGTTGAGGATTGAGGTTAGAGGATTGAGGATTGGGGATTGAGGATTGATGGTTGAGGATTGAGGATTGAGGATTGAGGATTGAGGATTGAGGATTGAGTATTGAAGATTGAGTATTGATACCTGAGGATTGAGGATTGAGGATTGAGGATTGAGGATTGAGGATTGAGTGTTGAGGATTGAAAATTGAGGATTGAGGATTGAGGATTGAGGATTGGGGATTGAAGATTGAGTATTGATGATTGAATATTGAGGATTGAGGATTGAGGTTTGAGGATTGAGGATGAAGACTGAGGGTTGAGGATTGAGGTTTGAGGAACGAGGATTGAGGATTGTGGATTGAGGACTAAGGATTGACGATTGAGTATTGAAGATTGAGGATTGATGACTGAGGATTGACGACTGAGAATTGAGGACTGAGGATTGATTATTGAAGATTGAGTATTGAGGATTGAATATTGCGGATTGAGGATTGAGGATTGAGGATTGAGGATTGAGGATTGAGGATTGAATATTGAGTATTGAGTATTGAAGGTTGAGGATTGTGGATTGAGGATTAAGGATTGAGGATTGAATATTGTAGATTGAGTATTGATGCCTGAGGATTGAGGATTGAGGATTGAGGATTGAGGATTGAGGATGGAAGATTGAGTATTGAGGATTGAAGATTGAGGGTTGAAGATTGAGTATTGATGATTGAATATTGAGGATTGAGGATTGAGGATTGAGGATTGAGGATTGAGGATTGAGGATTGAAGATTGAGTATTGCTGATTGAATATTGAGGATTGGGTATTGAGGTTTGAGGATTGAGGACGAGGACTGACGGTAGAGGATTTAGGTTTGAGGATTGAGGATTGAGGACTGGGGATTGAGGATGCGTGCTAAGCACCGGGGATTGAGATTCGACGACTGAGGACTGAGGATTGAGGATTGAGAATTGAGGATTGATGTTTGAGGATTGAAGATTGAGGATTGGGTATTGAGGATTGAGGAATGAGGATTGAGGATTGAGGATTGAGGATCTAGGATTGGAGATTGATTATTGAGTATTGAAGGTTGAGGATTGTGGATTCAGGATTGAGGATTGAGGATTGAGGATTGAGGATTGAGGATTGAGGATTGAGGATTGAGGATTGAGGATTGAGGATTGAGGATTGAAGATTGAGTATTGATGATTGAATATTGAGGATTGAGGATTGAGGATTGAAGATTGAGTGTTGAGGGTTGAAGATTGAGGACTGAGGATTGACGATTGAGGATTGAGGATTGAAGATTGAGTATTGAGGATTGAAGATTGAGGATTGAGTATTGATGATTGAGGATTCAGGGTTGAAGATTGAGGATTGAGGATTGAGGATTGACGATCTAGGATTGGAGATTGATTATTGAGAATAGAAGCTTGAGGATTGTGGATTGAGGATTGAGGATTGAGGATTGAGGATTGAGGATTGAGGATTGAGGATTGAGAATTGAGGATTGGAGATTGAGGATTGAGTATTGAGGATTGAGGATTCAGGGTTGAAGATTGAGGATTGAGGATTGAGGATTGAGGATTGAGGACTGAGGATTGGGTATTGAGGATTGAGGAATGAGGATTGAGGTTTGAGGATTGAGGATTGCAGATTGAGTATTGAGGATTGAAGATTGAGGATTGAGGATTGAGGATTGAGGAATGAGGATTGAAGATTGAGTATTGAGGATTGAAGATTGAGGATAGAGGATTGAGTACTGAGGATGGAGGATGAGGGCTGAGGGTTGAGTATTGAGGATTGAGAAATGAGGATTGAGGATTGAGGATTGAAATTGAGGATTGGGTATTGAGGATTGAAGAATGAGGATTGAGGAATTAGGATTGAGGATTGAGGATTGAGGATTGAAGATTGAGGATTGGGTATTGAGGATTGAAGAATGAGGATTGAGGATTGAGGATTGAGGATTGAGGATTGAAGATTGAGTGTTGAGGATTGAAAATTGAGGATTGAGGATTGAGGATTGAGGATTGAGGATTGAGGATTGAGGATTGAAGATTGAATATTCATGATTGAATATTGAGGACTGAGGATTGAGGGTAGTGGATTGAGGACGAGGACTGAGGGTTGAATATTGATGTTTGAGGTCTGAGGATTAAGGATTGAGGATTGAGAATTGAGGATTGAGGATTGAGGATTGAAGATTAAGGATTGGGTATTTAGGATTGAAGAATGTGGATTGAGGATTGAGGTTTGAGGATTGGGGATTGAAGATTGAGTATTGATGATTGAATATTGAGGATTGAGGATTGAGGTTTGAGGATTGAGAATGAAGACTGAGGGTTGAGGATTGAGGTTTGGGGAACGATGATTGAGGATTGAGGATTGTGGACTAAGGATTGACGATTGAGTATTGAAGATTGAGGATTGATGACTGAGGATTGACGACTGAGAATTGAGGATTGAGGATTGATGATTGAAGATTGAGTATTGAGGATTGAATATTGCGGATTGAGGATTGAGGATTGAGGATTGAGGATTGAGGATTGAGGATTGAGGATTGAGGATTGAGGATTGAGGATTGAGGATTGAAGATTGAGTATTGATGGTTGAATATTGAGGATTGAGGATTGAGGATTGAGGATTGAAGATTGAGTATTGAGGATTGAAGATTGAGGATTGAGTATTGAGGATTGAGGATTCAGGGTTGAAGATTGAGGATTGAGGATTGAGGATTGAGGATTGAGGATTGAAGATTGAGTATTGAGTATTGAAGGTTGAGGATTGTGGATTGAGGATTAAGGATTGTGGATTGAATATTGTAGATTGAGTATTGATGCCTGAGGTTTGAGGATTGAGGATTGAGGATTGAGGATTGAGGATTGAGGATTGAAGATTGAGTATTGAGGATTGAATATTGAGGAATGAGTATTGAGGATTGAGGATTGAGGATTGAGGATTGAGGATTGAGGACTGAAGATTGAGTATGGATGATTGAATATTGAGGATTGAGGATTCAGGTTTGAGGAACGAGAATTGAGGGTTGAGGATTGAGGACTAGGGATTGACGATTGAGTATTGAAGATTGAGGATTGATGACTGAGGATTGACGACTGAGAATTGGGGATCGAGGATTGATGATTGAAGATTGAGTATTGAGGATTGAATATTGAGGATTGAGGATCGAGGATGGAAGATTGAGAATTGAGGATTGAAGATTGGGGATTGAGGATTGAGTATTGAGGATGGAGGATGGGGGCTGAGGGTTGAATATTGAGGATTGAGGATTGAGTATTGAGGATTCAAGATTGAGGGTTGAAGATTGAGTATTGATGATTGAAGATTGAGTATTGAGGATTGAATATTGAGGATTGAGGATTGAGGATTGAAGATTGAGTATTGAGGATTGAATATTGAGGATTGAGGATTGAGGATTGAGGATTGAGGATTGAGGATTGAGGATTGAAGATTGAGTATTGATGATTGAAGATTGAGGGTTAAAGATTGAGTATTGATGATTCAATATTGAGGATTGAGGATTGAGGATTGAGGATTGAGGATTGAGGATTGAGGATTGAGGATTGAAGATTGAGAATTGATGATTGAATATTGAGGATTGAGGATTGAGGTTTGAGGATTGAGGCCGAGGACTGACGGTAGAGGATTTAGGTTTGAGGATTGAGGATTGAGGGATGAGGATTGAGGATGAGTGCTAAGGCTCGGGGATTGATGTTCGACGACTGAGGACTGAGGATTGAGGATTGGGAATTGAGGATAGATGTTTGTGGATTGAAGATTGAGGATTGAGGATTGAGGATTGAGGAATGAGGATTGAAGATTGAGTATTGAGGATTGAAGGTTGAGGATAGAGGATTGAGTACTGAGGATGGAGGATGAGGGCTGAGGGTTGAGGATTGAGGATTGAGGATTGAAATTGAGGATTGGGTATTGAGGATTGAAGAATGAGGATTGAGGAATTAGGATTGAGGATTGAGGTTGAGGATTGAAGATTGAGGATTGGGTATTGAGGATTGAAGAATGAGGATTGAGGATTGAGGATTGAGGATTGAGGATTGAAGATTGAGTGTTGAGGATTGAAAATTGAGGATTGAGGATTGACGATTGAGGATTGAGGATTGAAGATTGAGTATTGAGGATTGAAGATGGAGGATTGAGTATTGAGGATTGAGGATTCAGGGTTGAAGATTGAGGATTGAGGATTGAGGATTGAGGATTGAGCATTGAGGATTGAAGATTGAATATTTATGATTGAATATTGAGGACTGAGGATTGAGGGTTGTGGATTGAGGACGAGGACTGAGGGTTGAATATTGATGTTTGAGGTCTGAGGATTAAGGATTGAGGATTGAGGATTGAAGATTGAGTGTTGAGGATTGAAAATTGAGGATTGAGGATTGAGGATTGAGGATTGAGGATTGAGGATTGAGGATTGAAGATTGAGTGTTGAGGATTGAAAATTGAGGATTGAGGATTGAGGATTGAGGATTGGGGATTGAAGATTGAGTATTGATGATTGAATATTGAGGATTGAGGATTGAGGTTTGAGGATTGAGGATGAAGACTGAGGGTTGAGGATTGAGGTTTGAGGAACGAGGATTGAGGATTGTGGATTGAGGACTAAGGATTGACGATTGAGTATTGAAGATTGAGGATTGATGACTGAGGATTGACGACTGAGAATTGAGGACTGAGGATTGATTATTGAAGATTGAGTATTGAGGATTGAATATTGCGGATTGAGGATTGAGGATTGAGGATTGAGGATTGAGGATTGAGGATTGAGGATTGAAGATTGAGTATTGAGTATTGAAGGTTGAGGATTGTGGATTGAGGATTAAGGATTGAGGATTGAATATTGTAGATTGAGTATTGATGCCTGAGGATTGAGGATTGAGGATTGAGGATTGAGGATTGAGGATGGAAGATTGAGTATTGAGGATTGAAGATTGAGGGTTGAAGATTGAGTATTGATGATTGAATATTGAGGATTGAGGATTGAGGATTGAGGATTGAGGATTGAGGATTGAGGATTGAAGATTGAGTATTGCTGATTGAATATTGAGGATTGGGTATTGAGGTTTGAGGATTGAGGACGAGGACTGACGGTAGAGGATTTAGGTTTGAGGATTGAGGATTGAGGACTGGGGACTGAGGATGCGTGCTAAGCATCGGGGATTGAGATTCGACGACTGAGGACTGAGGATTGAGGATTGAGAATTGAGGATTGATGTTTGAGGATTGAAGATTGAGGATTGGGTATTGAGGATTGAGGAATGAGGATTGAGGATTGAGGATTGAGGATCTAGGATTGGAGATTGATTATTGAGTATTGAAGGTTGAGGATTGTGGATTGAGGATTGAGGATTGAGGATTGAGGATTGAGGATTGAGGATTGAGGATTGAGGATTGAGGATTGAGGATTGAGGATTGAGGATTGAAGATTGAGTATTGATGATTGAATATTGAGGATTGAGGATTGAGGATTGAAGATTGAGTGTTGAGGGTTGAAGATTGAGGACTGAGGATTGACGATTGAGGATTGAGGATTGAAGATTGAGTATTGAGGATTGAAGATTGAGGATTGAGTATTGATGATTGAGGATTCAGGGTTGAAGATTGAGGATTGAGGATTGAGGATTGACGATCTAGGATTGGAGATTGATTATTGAGTATAGAAGCTTGAGGATTGTGGATTGAGGATTGAGGATTGAGGATTGAGGATTGAGGATTGAGGATTGAGGATTGAGAATTGAGGATTGGAGATTGAGGATTGAGTATTGAGGATTGAGGATTCAGGGTTGAAGATTGAGGATTGAGGATTGAGGATTGAGGATTGAGGACTGAGGATTGGGTATTGAGGATTGAGGAATGAGGATTGAGGTTTGAGGATTGAGGATTGCAGATTGAGTATTGAGGATTGAAGATTGAGGATTGAGGATTGAGGATTGAGGAATGAGGATTGAAGATTGAGTATTGAGGATTAAAGATTGAGGATAGAGGATTGAGTACTGAGGATGGAGGATGAGGGCTGAGGGTTGAGTATTGAGGATTGAGAAATGAGGATTGAGGATTGAGGATTGAAATTGAGGATTGGGTATTGAGGATTGAAGAATGAGGATTGAGGAATTAGGATTGAGGATTGAGGATTGAGGATTGAAGATTGAGGATTGGGTATTGAGGATTGAAGAATGAGGATTGAGGATTGAGGATTGAGGATTGAGGATTGAAGATTGAGTGATGAGGATTGAAAATTGAGGATTGAGGATTGAGGATTGAGGATTGAGGATTGAGGATTGAGGATTGAAGATTGAATATTCATGATTGAATATTGAGGACTGAGGATTGAGGGTAGTGGATTGAGGACGAGGACTGAGGGTTGAATATTGATGTTTGAGGTCTGAGGATTAAGGATTGAGGATTGAGAATTGAGGATTGAGGATTGAGGATTGAAGATTAAGGATTGGGTATTTAGGATTGAAGAATGTGGATTGAGGATTGAGGTTTGAGGATTGGGGATTGAAGATTGAGTATTGATGATTGAATATTGAGGATTGAGGATTGAGGTTTGAGGATTGAGAATGAAGACTGAGGGTTGAGGATTGAGGTTTGGGGATCGATGATTGAGGATTGAGGATTGTGGACTAAGGATTGACGATTGAGTATTGAAGATTGAGGATTGATGACTGAGGATTGACGACTGAGAATTGAGGATTGAGGATTGATGATTGAAGATTGAGTATTGAGGATTGAATATTGCGGATTGAGGATTGAGGATTGAGGATTGAGGATTGAGGATTGAGGATTGAGGATTGAGGATTGAGGATTGAGGATTGAGGATTGAAGATTGAGTATTGATGGTTGAATATTGAGGATTGAGGATTGAGGATTGAGGATTGAAGATTGAGTATTGAGGATTGAAGATTGAGGATTGAGTATTGAGGATTGAGGATTCAGGGTTGAAGATTGAGGATTGAGGATTGAGGATTGAGGATTGAGGATTGAAGATTGAGTATTGAGTATTGAAGGTTGAGGATTGTGGATTGAGGATTAAGGATTGTGGATTGAATATTGTAGATTGAGTATTGATGCCTGAGGTTTGAGGATTGAGGATTGTGGATTCAATATTGTAGATTGAGTATTGATGCCTGAGGATTGAGGATTGAGGATTGAGGATTGAGGATTAAGGATTGAGGATTGAGGATTGAAGGTTGAGTATTGAGGATTGAAGATTGAGTATTCAAGATTGAGTATTGATGATTGAATATTGAGGATTGAGGATTGAGGATTGAGGATTGAGGATTGGGTATTGAGGATTGAGTAATGAGGATTGAGGATTGTGGTTTGAGTATTGGGGATTGCAGATTGAGTATTGGCGATTGAAGATTGAGGATTGAGGATTGAGGATTGAGGAATGAGGATCGAAGATTGAGTATTGAGGATTGAAGATTGAGGATAGAGGATTGAGTACTGAGGATGGAGGATGAGGGCTGAGGGTTGAAGATTGAGGATTGAGAAATGAGGGTTGAGGATTGAGGATTGAAATTGAGGATTGGGTATTGAGGATTGAAGAATGAGGATTGAGGATTGAGGATTGGGGATTGAGGATTGAAGATTAGTGTTGAGGATTGAAGATTGAGGATTGAGGATTGAGGATTGAGGATTGAGGATTGAAGATTGGGTATTGAGGATTGAAGATTGAGGATTGAGTATTGAGCATTGAGGATTCAGGGTTGAAAATTGAGGATTGAGGATCGAGGATTGAGGATTGAGGATTGAGGATTGAAGATTGAATATTGATGATTGAATATTGAGGACTGAGGATTGAGGGTTGTGGATTGAGGACGAGGGCTGAGGGTTGAATATTGATGGTTGAGGTCTGAGTATTAAGGATTGAGGATTGAGAATTGAGGATTGAGGATTGAGGATTGAAGATTGAGGATTGGGTATTTAGGATTGAAGAATGAGGATTGAGGATTGAGGTTTGAGGATTGAGGATTGATGATTGAGTATTGTCGATTGAATATTGAGGATTGAGGGTTGAGGATTGAGGTTTGAGTATTGAGGACGAGGACTGACGGTTGAGGATTGAGGTTAGAGGATTGAGGATTGGGGATTGAGGATTGATGGTTGAGGATTGAGGATTGAGGATTGAGGATTGAGGATTGAGGATTGAGTATTGAAGATTGAGTATTGATACCTGAGGATTGAGGATTGAGGATTGAGGATTGAGGATTGAGGATTGAAGATTGAGTGTTGGGGATTGAAGATTGAGGATTGAGGATTGAGGATTGAGGATGGAGAATGAGGACTGACGGTTGAGGATTGAGGTTTGAGGATTGAAGATTGAGGACTGAGGACTGAGGTTGAGGATTGAGGATTGAGCATTGAGGATTGAAGATTGAGTACTGGGGATTCGGGATTGCAGATTGAGGATTAAGGATTGAAGATTGAGTATTGAGGATTGAAGATAGAGGATTGAGTATTGAGGATTGAGGATTCAGGGTTGAAAATTGCGGATTGAGGATTGAGGATTGAGGATTGAGGATTGAGGATTGAAGATTGAATATTGATGATTGAATATTGAGGACTGAGGATTGAGGGTTGTGGACTGAGGACGAGGACTGAGGGTTGAATATTGATGTTTGAGGTCTGAGGATTAAGGATTGAGGATTGAGAATTGAGGATTGAGGATTGAGGATTGGAAATTGGGGATTGGGTATTTAGTATTGAAGAATGAGGATTGAGGATTGAGATTTGAGGATTGAGGATTGAAGATTGAGTATTGATGATTGAATATTGAGGATTGATGATTGAGGTTTGAGGATTGAGGACGAGGACTGACGGTTGAGGATTGAGGTTTGAGGATTAAGGATTGGGGATTGAGGACTGAGGACTGAGGATTGAGGATTGAGCATTGAGGATTGAAGATTGATGACTGGGGATTGAGGATTGACGATTGAGGATTGAGGATTGAAGATTGAGTATTGAGGATTGAAGATGGAGGATTGAGTATTGAGGATTGAGGATTCAGGGTTGAAGATTGAGGATTGAGGATTGAGGATTGAGGATTGAGCATTGAGGATTGAAGATTGAATATTTATGATTGAATATTGAGGACTGAGGATTGAGGGTTGTGGATTGAGGACGAGGACTGAGGGTTGAATATTGATGTTTGAGGTCTGAGGATTAAGGATTGAGGATTGAGGATTGAAGATTGAGTGTTGAGGATTGAAAATTGAGGATTGAGGATTGAGGATTGAGGATTGAGGATTGAGGATTGATGATTGAAGATTGAGTGTTGAGGATTGAAAATTGAGGATTGAGGATTGAGGTTTGAGGATTGGGGATTGAAGATTGAGTATTGATGATTGAATATTGAGGATTGAGGATTGAGGTTTGAGGATTGAGGATGAAGACTGAGGGTTGAGGATTGAGGTTTGAGGAACGAAGATTGAGGATTGAGGATTGAGGACTAAGGATTGACGATTGAGTATTGAAGATTGAGGATTGATGACTGAGGATTGACGACTGAGAATTGAGGACTGAGGATTGATTATTGAAGATTGAGTATTGAGGATTGAATATTGCGGATTGAGGATTGAGGATTGAGGATTGAGGATTGAGGATTGAGGATTGAAGATTGAGTATTGAGTATTGAAGGTTGAGGATTGTGGATTGAGGATTAAGGATTGAGGATTGAATATTGTAGATTGAGTATTGATGCCTGAGGATTGAGGATTGAGGATTGAGGATTGAGGATTGAGGATGGAAGATTGAGTATTGAGGATTGAAGATTGAGGGTTGAAGATTGAGTATTGATGATTGAATATTGAGGATTGAGGATTGAGGATTGAGGATTGAGGATTGAGGATTGAGGATTGAAGATTGAGTATTGCTGATTGAATATTGAGGATTGGGTATTGAGGTTTGAGGATTGAGGACGAGGACTGACGGTAGAGGATTTAGGTTTGAGGATTGAGGATTGAGGACTGGGGATTGAGGATGCGTGCTAAGCATCGGGGATTGAGATTCGACGACTGAGGACTGAGGATTGAGGATTGAGAATTGAGGATTGATGTTTGAGGATTGAAGATTGAGGATTGGGTATTGAGGATTGAGGAATGAGGATTGAGGATTGAGTATTGATACCTGAGGATTGAGGATTGAGGATTGAGGATTGAGGATTGAGGATTGAAGATTGAGTGTTGGGGATTGAAGATTGAGGATTGAGGATTGAGGATTGAGGATGGAGAATGAGGACTGACGGTTGAGGATTGAGGTTTGAGGATTGAAGATTGAGGACTGAGGACTGAGGTTGAGGATTGAGGATTGAGCATTGAGGATTGAAGGTTGAGTACTGGGGATTCGGGATTGCAGATTGAGGATCAAGGATTGAAGATTGAGTATTGAGGATTGAAGATAGAGGATTGAGTATTGAGGATTGAGGATTCAGGGTTGAAAATTCAGGATTGAGGATTGAGGATTGAGGATTGAGGATTGAGGATTGAAGATTGAATATTGATGATTGACTATTGAGGACTGAGGATTGAGGGTTGTGGACTGAGGACGAGGACTGAGGGTTGAATATTGATGTTTGAGGTCTGAGGATTAAGGATTGAGGATTGAGAATTGAGGATTGAGGATTGAGGATTGGAAATTGAGGATTGGGTATTTAGGATTGAAGAATGAGGATTGAGGATTGAGGTTTGAGGATTGAGGATTGAAGATTGAGTATTGATGATTGAATATTGAGGATTGATGATTGAGGTTTGAGGATTGAGGACGAGGACTGACGGTTGAGGATTGAGGTTTGAGGATTAAGGATTGGGGATTGAGGACTGAGGATTGAGGATTGAGGATTGAGCATTGAGGATTGAAGATTGATGACTGGGGATTGAGGATTGAAGATTGAGGATTAACGATTGAAGGTTGGGGATTGAGGACCTAGGATCGGAGATTGATTATTGAGGATTGAAGATTGAGGATTGAGGATTGAGGATTGAGAATTGAGAATTGAGGATGAGGACTGAGGGTTGCGGATTGAGGTTTGAGGAATGAGGATTGATGGTTGAGGATTGAGGATTGAGGATTGAGGATTGAGAATTGAGTATTGAAGATTGAGTATTGATGCCTGAGGCTTGAGGATTGAGGATTGAGTATTGAGGATTGAGGATTGAAGATTGAGTATTGGGGATTGAAGATTGAGGATTGAGGATTGAGGATTGAGGTTGGAGAATGAGGACTGACGGTTGAGTATTGAGGGTTGAGTATTGAAGATTGAGTATTGATGCCTGAGGATTGAGGATCGAGAATTGAGGATTGAGGATTGGAAATTGATTATTGAGGGTTGAAGATTGAGGATTGAGGATTGAGGATTGAGAATTGAGAATTGAGTATGAGGACTGAGGGTTGAGGATTGAGGTTTGAGGAATGAGGATTGAGGGTTGGGGAATGAGGATTGAGGATTGAGGATTGAGGATTGAGCATTGAAGATTGAGTATTGATGCCTGAGGATTGAGGATTGAGGATTGAGGATTGAGGATTGAGGATTGAGGATAGAAGATTGAGTATTGAGTATTGAAGGTTGAGGATTGTGTATTGACGATTAAGGACTGAGGATTGAATATTGTAGATTGAGTATTGATGCCTGAGGATTGAGGATTGAGGATTGAGGATTGAGGATTGAGGATTCAGGATTGAAGATTTAGTATTGAGGATTGAAGATTGAGGGTTGAAGATTGAGTATTGATGATTGAATATTGAGGAATGAGGATTGAGGATTGGGTATTGAGGATTGAAGAATGAGGATTGAGGATTGAGGATTGAGGATTGAGGATAGAAGATTGAGTGTTGAGGATTGAAAATTGAGGATTGAGGGTTGACGATTGAGGATTGAGGATTGAAGATTGAGTATTGAGGATTGAAGATGGAGGATTGAGTATTGAGGATTGAGGATTCAGGGTTGAAGATTGAGGACTGAGGATTGAGGATTGAGGATTGAGGGTTGAGGATTGAAGATTGAATATTTATGATTGAATATTGAGGACTGAGTATTGAGGGTTGTGGATTGAGGACGAGGACTGAGGGTTGAATATTGATGTTTGAGGTTTGAGGATTAAGGATTGAGGATTGAGGATTGAGGTTTGAGGAACGAGGATTGAGGATTGAGGATTGAGGACTAAGGATTGACGATTGAGTATTGAAGATTGAGGATTGATGACTGAGGATTGACGACTGAGAATTGAGGATTGAGGATTGATGATTGAAGATTGAGTATTGAGGATTGAATATTGCGGATTGAGGATTGAGGATTGAGGATTGAGGATTGAAGATTGAGTATTGAGGATTGAAGATTGAGGATTGAGTATTGAGGATTGAGGAACAAGGATTGAGGATGAGTGCTAAGGGTCGGGGATTGAGGTTCGACGACTGAGGTCTGAGGATTGAGGATTGAGAATTGAGGATTGATGTTTGAGGATTGAAGATTGAGGACTGAGGATTGAGGATTGAGGAATGAGGATTGAAGATTGAGTATTGAGGATTGAAGGTTGAGGATAGAGGATTGAGTACTGAGGATGGAGGATGAGGGCTGAGGGTTGAGGGTTGAGGATTGAGAAATGAGGATTGAGGATTGAGGATTGAAATTGAGGATTGGGTATTGAGGATTGAAGAATGAGGGTTGAGGAATTAGGATTGAGGATTGAGGATTGAGGATTGAAGATTGAGGATTGGGTATTGAGGATTGAAGAATGAGGATTGAGGATTGAGGATTGGGGATTGAGGATTGAAGATTAGTGTTGAGGATTGAAGATTGAGGATTGAGGATTGAGGATTGAGGATTGAGGATTGAAGATTGGGTATTGAGGATTGAAGATTGAGGATTGAGTATTGATGATTGAATATTGAGGATTGAGGATTGAGGTTTGAGGATTGAGGACGAGGACTGACGGTAGAGGATTTAGGTTTGAGGATTGAGGATTGAGGAACAAGGATTGAGGATGAGTGCTAAGGGTCGGGGATTGAGGTTCGACGACTGAGGACTGAGGATTGAGGATTGAGAATTGAGGATTGATGTTTGAGGATTGAAGATTGAGGACTGAGGATTGAGGATTGAGGAATGAGGATTGAAGATTGAGTATTGAGGATTGAAGATTGAGGATAGAGGATTGAGTACTGAGGATGGAGGATGAGGGCTGAGGGTTGAGGGTTGAGGATTGAGAAATGAGGATTGAGGATTGAGGATAGAAATTGAGGATTGGGTATTGAGGATTGAAGAATGAGGATTGAGGAATTAGGATTGAGGATTGAGGATTGAGGACTGAAGATTGAGGATTGGGTATTGAGGATTGAAGAATGAGGATTGAGGATTGAGGATTGAGGATTGAGGATTGAAGATTGAGTGTTGAGGATTGAAAATTGAGGATTGAGGATTGACGATTGAGGATTGAGGATTGAAGATTGAGTATTGAGGATTGAAGATTGAGGATTGAGTATTGAGGATTCAGGGTTGAAGACTGAGGATTGAGGATTGAGGATTGAGGATTGAGGATTGAGGATTGAGGATTGAGGATTGAAGATTGAATATTTATGATTGAATATTGAGGACTGAGGATTCAGGGTAGTGGATTGAGGACGAGGACTGAGGGTTGAATATTGATGTTTGAGGTCTGAGGATTAAGGATTGAGGATTGAGAATTGAGGATTGAGGATTGAGGATTGAAGATTAAGGATTGGGTATTTAGGATTGAAGAATGTGGATTGAGGATTGAGGTTTGAGGATTGGGGATTGAAGATTGAGTACTGATGATTGAATATTGAGGATTGAGGATTGAGGTTTGAGGATTGAGGATGAAGACTGAGGGTTGAGGATTGAGGTTTGAGGAACGATGATTGAGGATTGAGGATTGTGGACTAAGGATTGACGATTGAGTATTGAAGATTGAGGATTGATGACTGAGGATTGACGACTGAGAATTGAGGATTGAGGATTGATGTTTGAAGATTGAGTATTGAGTATTGAATATTGCGGATTGAGGATTGAGGATTGAGGATTGAGGATTGAGGATTGAGGATTGAGGATTGAGGATTGAGGATTGAGGATTGAGGATTGAAGATTGAGTATTGATGATTGAATATTGAGGATTGAGGATTGAGGATTGAGGATTGAAGATTGAGTATTGAGGATTGAAGATTGAGGATTGAGTATTGAGGATTGAGGATTCAGGGTTGAAGATTGAGGATTGAGGATTGAGGATTGAGGATTGAGGATTGAGGATTGGGTGTTTAGTATTGAAGAATGAGGATTGAGGATTGAGGTTTGAGGATTGAGGATTGAAGATTGAGTATTGATGATAGAATATTGAGGGTTGAGGATTGAGGTTTGAGGATTGAGGATGAAGACTGAGGTTTGAGGATTGAGGTTTGAGGAACGAGGATCGTGGATTGAGGATTGAGGACTAAGGATTGACGATTGAGTATTGAAGATTGAGGATTGATGACTGAGGATTGACGACTGAGAATTGAGGATTGAGGATTGATGATTGAAGATTGAGTATTGGGGATTGAATATTGAGGATTGAGGATTGAGGATTGAGGAACAAGGATTGAGGATGAGTGCTAAGGGTCGGGGATTGAGGTTCGACGACTGAGGTCTGAGGATTGAGGATTGAGAATTGAGGATTGATGTTTGAGGATTGAAGATTGAGGACTGAGGATTGAGGATTGAGGAATGAGGATTGAAGATTGAGTATTGAGGATTGAAGGTTGAGGATAGAGGATTGAGTACTGAGGATGGAGGATGAGGGCTGAGGGTTGAGGGTTGAGGATTGAGAAATGAGGATTGAGGATTGAGGATTGAAATTGAGGATTGGGTATTGAGGATTGAAGAATGAGGGTTGAGGAATTAGGATTGAGGATTGAGGATTGAGGATTGAAGATTGAGGATTGAAGAATGAGGATTGAGGATTGAGGATTGGGGATTGAGGATTGAAGATTAGTGTTGAGGATTGAAGATTGAGGATTGAGGATTGAGGATTGAGGATTGAGGATTGAAGATTGGGTATTGAGGATTGAAGATTGAGGATTGAGTATTGATGATTGAATATTGAGGATTGAGGATTGAGGTTTGAGGATTGAGGACGAGGACTGACGGTAGAGGATTTAGGTTTGAGGATTGAGGATTGAGGAACAAGGATTGAGGATGAGTGCTAAGGGTCGGGGATTGAGGTTCGACGACTGAGGACTGAGGATTGAGGATTGAGAATTGAGGATTGATGTTTGAGGATTGAAGATTGAGGACTGAGGATTGAGGATTGAGGAATGAGGATTGAAGATTGAGTATTGAGGATTGAAGATTGAGGATAGAGGATTGAGTACTGAGGATGGAGGATGAGGGCTGAGGGTTGAGGGTTGAGGATTGAGAAATGAGGATTGAGGATTGAGGATAGAAATTGAGGATTGGGTATTGAGGATTGAAGAATGAGGATTGAGGAATTAGGATTGAGGATTGAGGATTGAGGACTGAAGATTGAGGATTGGGTATTGAGGATTGAAGAATGAGGATTGAGGATTGAGGATTGAGGATTGAGGATTGAAGATTGAGTGTTGAGGATTGAAAATTGAGGATTGAGGATTGACGATTGAGGATTGAGGATTGAAGATTGAGTATTGAGGATTGAAGATTGAGGATTGAGTATTGAGGATTCAGGGTTGAAGACTGAGGATTGAGGATTGAGGATTGAGGATTGAGGATTGAGGATTGAGGATTGAGGATTGAAGATTGAATATTTATGATTGAATATTGAGGACTGAGGATTCAGGGTAGTGGATTGAGGACGAGGACTGAGGGTTGAATATTGATGTTTGAGGTCTGAGGATTAAGGATTGAGGATTGAGAATTGAGGATTGAGGATTGAGGATTGAAGATTAAGGATTGGGTATTTAGGATTGAAGAATGTGGATTGAGGATTGAGGTTTGAGGATTGGGGATTGAAGATTGAGTATTGATGATTGAATATTGAGGATTGAGGATTGAGGTTTGAGGATTGAGGATGAAGACTGAGGGTTGAGGATTGAGGTTTGAGGAACGATGATTGAGGATTGAGGATTGTGGACTAAGGATTGACGATTGAGTATTGAAGATTGAGGATTGATGACTGAGGATTGACGACTGAGAATTGAGGATTGAGGATTGATGATTGAAGATTGAGTATTGAGTATTGAATATTGCGGATTGAGGATTGAGGATTGAGGATTGAGGATTGAGGTTTGAGGATTGAGGATTGAGGATTGAGGATTGAGGATTGAGGATTGAAGATTGAGTATTGATGATTGAATATTGAGGATTGAGGATTGAGGATTGAGGATTGAAGATTGAGTATTGAGGATTGAAGATTGAGGATTGAGTATTGAGGATTGAGGATTCAGGGTTGAAGATTGAGGATTGAGGATTGAGGATTGAGGATTGAGGATTGAGGATTGGGTGTTTAGTATTGAAGAATGAGGATTGAGGATTGAGGTTTGAGGATTGAGGATTGAAGATTGAGTATTGATGATAGAATATTGAGGGTTGAGGATTGAGGTTTGAGGATTGAGGATGAAGACTGAGGTTTGAGGATTGAGGTTTGAGGAACGAGGATCGTGGATTGAGGATTGAGGACTAAGGATTGACGATTGAGTATTGAAGATTGAGGATTGATGACTGAGGATTGACGACTGAGAATTGAGGATTGAGGATTGATGATTGAAGATTGAGTATTGGGGATTGAATATTGAGGATTGAGGATTGAGGATTGAGGATTGAGGATTGAGGATTGAGGATTGAAGATTGAGTATTGAGTATTGAAGGTTGAGGATTGTGGATTGAGGATTAAGGATTGTGGATTGAATATTGTAGATTGAGTATTGATGCCTGAGGTTTGAGGGTTGAGGATTGTGGATTGAATATTGTAGATTGAGTATTGATGCCTGAGGATTGAGGATTGAGGATTGAGGATTGAGGATTGAGGATTGAGGATTGAGGATTGAAGGTTGAGTATTGAGGATTGAAGATTGAGTATTCAAGATTGAGTATTGATGATTGAATATTGAGGATTGAGGATTGAGGATTGAGGATTGAGGATTGGGTATTGAGGATTGAGTAATGAGGATTGAGGATTGAGGTTTGAGTATTGGGGATTGCAGATTGAGTATTGGCGATTGAAGATTGAGGATTGAGGATTGAGGATTGAGGAATGAGGATCGAAGATTGAGTATTGAGGATTGAAGATTGAGGATAGAGGATTGAGTACTGAGGATGGAGGATGAGGGCTGAGGGTTGAAGATTGAGGATTGAGAAATGAGGGTTGAGGATTGAGGATTGAAATTGAGGATTGGGTATTGAGGATTGAAGAATGAGGATTGAGGATTGAGGATTGGGGATTGAGGATTGAAGATTAGTGTTGAGGATTGAAGATTGAGGATTGAGGATTGAGGATTGAGGATTGAGGATTGAAGATTGGGTATTGAGGATTGAAGATTGAGGATTGAGTATTGAGCATTGAGGATTCAGGGTTGAAAATTGAGGATTGAGGATCGAGGATTGAGGATTGAGGATTGAGGATTGAAGATTGAATATTGATGATTGAATATTGAGGACTGAGGATTGAGGGTTGTGGATTGAGGACGAGGGCTGAGGGTTGAATATTGATGTTTGAGGTCTGAGTATTAAGGATTGAGGATTGAGAATTGAGGATTGAGGATTGAGGATTGAAGATTGAGGATTGGGTATTTAGGATTGAAGAATGAGGTTTGAGGATTGAGGTTTGAGGATTGAGGATTGATGATTGAGTATTGTCGATTGAATATTGAGGATTGAGGATTGAGGATTGAGGTTTGAGGATTGAGGAATAGGACTGACGGTTGAGGATTGAGGTTAGAGGATTGAGGATTGGGGATTGAGGACTGAGGATTGAGGATTGAGGATTGAGGATTGAGCATTGAGGATTGAAGATTGATGACTGGGGATTGAGGATTGAGGTTTGAGGAATGAGGATTGATGGTTGAGGATTGAGGATTGAGGATAGAGGATTGAGGATTGAGGATTGAGTATTGAAGATTGAGTATTGATACCTGAGGATTGAGGATTGAGGATTGAGAATTGAGGATTGAGGATTGAAGATTGAGTGTTGGGGATTGAAGATTGAGGATTGAGGATTGAGGATTGAGGATGGAGAATGAGGACTGACGGTTGAGGATTGAGGTTTGAGGATTGAAGGTTGAGGACTGAGGACTGAGGTTGAGGATTGAGGATTGAGCATTGAGG
This sequence comes from Calliopsis andreniformis, assembly GCF_051401765.1. Classification (NCBI taxonomy): domain Eukaryota; kingdom Metazoa; phylum Arthropoda; class Insecta; order Hymenoptera; family Andrenidae; genus Calliopsis; species Calliopsis andreniformis. Next base: position 1,331,073 of record NW_027480470.1, read on the forward strand.
ATTGAAGATTGAGTACTGGGGATTCGGGATTGCAGATTGAGGATTAAGGATTGAAGATTGAGTATTGAGGATTGAAGATAGAGGATTGAGTATTGAGGATTGAGGATTCAGGGTTGAAAATTGAGGATTGAGGATTGAGGATTGAGGATTGAGGATTGAGGATTGAAGATTGAATATTGATGACTGAATATTGAGGACTGAGGATTGAGGGTTGTGGACTGAGGACGAGGACTGAGGGTTGAATATTGATGTTTGAGGTCTGAGGATTAAGGATTGAGGATTGAGAATTGAGGATTGAGGATTGAGGATTGGAAATTGAGGATTGGGTATTTAGGATTGAAGAATGAGGATTGAGGATTGAGGTTTGAGGATTGAGGATTGAAGATTGAGTATTGATGATTGAATATTGAGGATTGATGATTGAGGTTTGAGGATTGAGGACGAGGACTGACGGTTGAGGATTGAGGTTTGAGGATTAAGGATTGGGGATTGAGGACTGAGGATTGAGGATTGAGGGTTGAGCATTGAGGATTGAAGATTGATGACTGGGGATTGAGGATTGAAGATTGAGGATTAACGATTGAAGGTTGGGGATTGAGGACCTAGGATCGGAGATTGATTATTGAGGATTGAAGATTGAGGATTGAGGATTGAGGATTGAGAATTGAGAACTGAGGATGAGGACTGAGGGTTGCGGATTGAGGTTTGAGGAATGAGGATTGATGGTTGAGGATTGAGGATTGAGGATTGAGGATTGAGGATTGACTATTGAAGATTGAGTATTGATGCCTGAGGCTTGAGGATTGAGGATTGAGTATTGAGGATTGAGGATTGAAGATTGAGTATTGGGGATTGAAGATTGAGGATTGAGGATTGAGGATTGAGGTTGGAGAATGAGGACTGACGGTTGAGGATTGAGGTTTGAGGATTGAAGATTGAGGTCTGAGGACTGAGGATTGAGGATTGAGGATTAAGGATTGAAGATTGGGGATTGAGTATCTAGAACTGGAGATTGATTATTGAGGACTGAAGATTGAGGATTGGGAATTGAGGGTTGAGAATTGAGAATTGAGTATGAGGACTGAGGGTTGAGGATTGAGGTTTGAGGAATGAGGATTTAGGGTTGAGGATTGAGGATTGAGGATTGCGGATTGAAGATTGAGTATTGATGATTGAACATTGAGGATTGAGGATTGAGGTTTGAGGATTGAGGATTGAGGAGTGAGTATTGAGGGTTGAGTATTGAAGATTGAGTATTGATGCCTGAGGATTGAGGATCGGGAATTGAGGATCGAGGATTGGAGATTGATTATTGAGGATTGAAGATTGAGGATTGAGGATTGAGGATTGAGAATTGAGAATTGAGTATGAGGACTGAGGGTTGAGGATTGAGGTTTGAGGAATGAGGATTGAGGGTTGGGGAATGAGGATTGAGGATTGAGTATTGAGGATTGAGCATTGAAGATTGAGTATTGATGCCTGAGGATTGAGGATTGAGGATTGAGGATTGAGGATTGAGGATTGAGGATAGAAGATTGAGTATTGAGTATTGAAGGTTGAGGATTGTGGATTGAGGATTAAGGACTGAGGATTGAATATTGTAGATTGAGTATTGATGCCTGAGGATTGAGGATTGAGGATTGAGGATTGAGGATTGAGGATTGAGGATTGAAGATTGAGTATTGAGGATTGAATATTGAGGAATGAGTATTGAGGATTGAGGATTGAGGATTGAGGATTGAGGATTGAGGACTGAAGATTGAGTATGGATGATTGAATATTGAGGATTGAGGATTGAGGTTTGAGGAACGAGAATTGAGGGTTGAGGATTGAGGACTAGGGATTGACGATTGAGTATTGAAGATTGAGGATTGATGACTGAGGATTGACGACTGAGAATTGGGGATCGAGGATTGATGATTGAAGATTGAGTATTGAGGATTGAATATTGAGGATTGAGGATCGAGGATGGAAGATTGAGAATTGAGGATTGAAGATTGGGGATTGAGGATTGAGTATTGAGGATGGAGGATGGGGGCTGAGGGTTGAATATTGAGGATTGAGGATTGAGTATTGAGGATTCAAGATTGAGGGTTGAAGATTGAGTATTGATGATTGAAGATTGAGTATTGAGGATTGAATATTGAGGATTGAGGATTGAGGATTGAAGATTGAGTATTGAGGATTGAATATTGAGGATTGAGGATTGAGGATTGAGGATTGAGGATTGAGGATTGAAGATTGTGTATTGATGATTGAAGATTGAGGGTTAAAGATTGAGTATTGATGATTCAATATTGAGGATTGAGGATTGAGGATTGAGGATTGAGGATTGAGGATTGAAGATTGAGAATTGATGATTGAATATTGAGGACTGAGGATTGAGGTTTGAGGATTGAGGCCGAGGACTGACGGTAGAGGATTTAGGTTTGAGGATTGAGGATTGAGGGATGAGGATTGAGGATGAGTGCTAAGGCTCGGGGATTGATGTTCGACGACTGAGGACTGAGGATTGAGGATTGAGAATTGAGGATAGATGTTTGTGGATTGAAGATTGAGGATTGAGGATTGAGGATTGAGGAATGAGGATTGAAGATTGAGTATTGAGGATTGAAGGTTGAGGATAGAGGATTGAGTACTGAGGATGGAGGATGAGGGCTGAGGGTTGAGGATTGAGGATTGAGGATTGAAATTGAGGATTGGGTATTGAGGATTGAAGAATGAGGATTGAGGAATTAGGATTGAGGATTGAGGTTGAGGATTGAAGATTGAGGATTGGGTATTGAGGATTGAAGAATGAGGATTGAGGATTGAGGATTGAGGATTGAGGATTGAGGATTGAAGATTGAGTGTTGAGGATTGAAAATTGAGGATTGAGGATTGACGATTGAGGATTGAGGATTGAAGATTGAGTATTGAGGATTGAAGATGGAGGATTGAGTATTGAGGATTGAGGATTCAGGGTTGAAGATTGAGGATTGAGGATTGAGGATTGAGGATTGAGCATTGAGGATTGAAGATTGAATATTTATGATTGAATATTGAGGACTGAGGATTGAGGGTTGTGGATTGAGGACGAGGACTGAGGGTTGAATATTGATGTTTGAGGTCTGAGGATTAAGGATTGAGGATTGAGGATTGAAGATTGAGTGTTGAGGATTGAAAATTGAGGATTGAGGATTGAGGATTGAGGATTGAGGATTGAGGATTGAGGATTGAAGATTGAGTGTTGAGGATTGAAAATTGAGGATTGAGGATTGAGGTTTGAGGATTGGGGATTGAAGATTGAGTATTGATGATTGAATATTGAGGATTGAGGATTGAGGTTTGAGGATTGAGGATGAAGACTGAGGGTTGAGGATTGAGGTTTGAGGAACGAGGATTGAGGATTGAGGATTGAGGACTAAGGATTGACGATTGAGTATTGAAGATTGAGGATTGATGACTGAGGATTGACGACTGAGAATTGAGGACTGAGGATTGATTATTGAAGATTGAGTATTGAGGATTGAATATTGCGGATTGAGGATTGAGGATTGAGGATTGAGGATTGAGGATTGAGGATTGAAGATTGAGTATTGAGTATTGAAGGTTGAGGATTGTGGATTGAGGATTAAGGATTGAGGATTGAATATTGTAGATTGAGTATTGATGCCTGAGGATTGAGGATTGAGGATTGAGGATTGAGGATTGAGGATGGAAGATTGAGTATTGAGGATTGAAGATTGAGGGTTGAAGATTGAGTATTGATGATTGAATATTGAGGATTGAGGATTGAGGATTGAGGATTGAGGATTGAGGATTGAGGATTGAAGATTGAGTATTGCTGATTGAATATTGAGGATTGGGTATTGAGGTTTGAGGATTGAGGACGAGGACTGACGGTAGAGGATTTAGGTTTGAGGATTGAGGATTGAGGACTGGGGATTGAGGATGCGTGCTAAGCATCGGGGATTGAGATTCGACGACTGAGGACTGAGGATTGAGGATTGAGAATTGAGGATTGATGTTTGAGGATTGAAGATTGAGGATTGGGTATTGAGGATTGAGGAATGAGGATTGAGGATTGAGGATTGAGGATCTAGGATTGGAGATTGATTATTGAGTATTGAAGGTTGAGGATTGTGGATTGAGGATTGAGGATTGAGGATTGAGGATTGAGGATTGAGGATTGAGGATTGAGGATTGAGGATTGAGGATTGAGGATTGAGGATTGAAGATTGAGTATTGATGATTGAATATTGAGGATTGAGGATTGAGGATTGAAGATTGAGTGTTGAGGGTTGAAGATTGAGGACTGAGGATTGACGATTGAGGATTGAGGATTGAAGATTGAGTATTGAGGATTGAAGATTGAGGATTGAGTATTGATGATTGAGGATTCAGGGTTGAAGATTGAGGATTGAGGATTGAGGATTGACGATCTAGGATTGGAGATTGATTATTGAGTATAGAAGCTTGAGGATTGTGGATTGAGGATTGAGGATTGAGGATTGAGGATTGAGGATTGAGGATTGAGGATTGAGAATTGAGGATTGGAGATTGAGGATTGAGTATTGAGGATTGAGGATTCAGGGTTGAAGATTGAGGATTGAGGATTGAGGATTGAGGATTGAGGACTGAGGATTGGGTATTGAGGATTGAGGAATGAGGATTGAGGTTTGAGGATTGAGGATTGCAGATTGAGTATTGAGGATTGAAGATTGAGGATTGAGGATTGAGGATTGAGGAATGAGGATTGAAGATTGAGTATTGAGGATTGAAGATTGAGGATAGAGGATTGAGTACTGAGGATGGAGGATGAGGGCTGAGGGTTGAGTATTGAGGATTGAGAAATGAGGATTGAGGATTGAGGATTGAAATTGAGGATTGGGTATTGAGGATTGAAGAATGAGGATTGAGGAATTAGGATTGAGGATTGTTGAAGATTGAGGATTGGGTATTGAGGGTTGAAGAATGAGGATTGAGGATTGAGGATTGAGGATTGAGGATTGAAGATTGAGTGTTGAGGATTGAAAATTGAGGATTGAGGATTGAGGATTGAGGATTGAGGATTGAGCATTGAGGATTGAAGATTGAATATTCATGATTGAATATTGAGGACTGAGGATTGAGGGTAGTGGATGGAGGACGAGGACTGAGGGTTGAATATTGATGTTTGAGGTCTGAGGATTAAGGATTGAGGATTGAGAATTGAGGATTGAGGATTGAGGATTGAAGATTAAGGATTGGGTATTTAGGATTGAAGAATGTGGATTGAGGATTGAGGTTTGAGGATTGGGGATTGAAGATTGAGTATTGATGATTGAATATTGAGGATTGAGGATTGAGGTTTGAGGATTGAGAATGAAGACTGAGGGTTGAGGATTGAGGTTTGAGGAACGATGATTGAGGATTGAGGATTGTGGACTAAGGATTGACGATTGAGTATTGAAGATTGAGGATTGATGACTGAGGATTGACGACTGAGAATTGAGGATTGAGGATTGATGATTGAAGATTGAGTATTGAGGATTGAATATTGCGGATTGAGGATTGAGGATTGAGGATTGAGGATTGAGGATTGAGGATTGAGGATTGAGGATTGAGGATTGAGGATTGAGGATTGAAGATTGAGTATTGATGGTTGAATATTGAGGATTGAGGATTGAGGATTGAGGATTGAAGATTGAGTATTGAGGATTGAAGATTGAGGATTGAGTATTGAGGATTGAGGATTCAGGGTTGAAGATTGAGGATTGAGGATTGAGGATTGAGGATTGAGGATTGAAGATTGAGTATTGAGTATTGAAGGTTGAGGATTGTGGATTGAGGATTAAGGATTGTGGATTGAATATTGTAGATTGAGTATTGATGCCTGAGGTTTGAGGATTGAGGATTGAGGATTGAGGATTGAGGATTGAGGATTGAAGATTGAGTATTGAGGATTGAATATTGAGGAATGAGTATTGAGGATTGAGGATTGAGGATTGAGGATTGAGGATTGAGGACTGAAGATTGAGTATGGATGATTGAATATTGAGGATTGAGGATTGAGGTTTGAGGAACGAGAATTGAGGGTTGAGGATTGAGGACTAGGGATTGACGATTGAGTATTGAAGATTGAGGATTGATGACTGAGGATTGACGACTGAGAATTGGGGATCGAGGATTGATGATTGAAGATTGAGTATTGAGGATTGAATATTGAGGATTGAGGATCGAGGATGGAAGATTGAGAATTGAGGATTGAAGATTGGGGATTGAGGATTGAGTATTGAGGATGGAGGATGGGGGCTGAGGGTTGAATATTGAGGATTGAGGATTGAGTATTGAGGATTCAAGATTGAGGGTTGAAGATTGAGTATTGATGATTGAAGATTGAGTATTGAGGATTGAATATTGAGGATTGAGGATTGAGGATTGAAGATTGAGTATTGAGGATTGAATATTGAGGATTGAGGATTGAGGATTGAGGATTGAGGATTGAGGATTGAGGATTGAAGATTGAGTATTGATGATTGAAGATTGAGGGTTAAAGATTGAGTATTGATGATTCAATATTGAGGATTGAGGATTGAGGATTGAGGATTGAGGATTGAGGATTGAGGATTGAGGATTGAAGATTGAGGATAGAGGATTGAGTACTGAGGATGGAGGATGAGGGCTGAGGGTTGAGGATTGAGGATTGAGGATTGAAATTGAGGATTGGGTATTGAGGATTGAAGAATGAGGATTGAGGAATTAGGATTGAGGATTGAGGTTGAGGATTGAAGATTGAGGATTGGGTATTGAGGATTGAAGAATGAGGATTGAGGATTGAGGATTGAGGATTGAGGATTGAAGATTGAGTGTTGAGGATTGAAAATTGAGGATTGAGGATTGACGATTGAGGATTGAGGATTGAAGATTGAGTATTGAGGATTGAAGATGGAGGATTGAGTATTGAGGATTGAGGATTCAGGGTTGAAGATTGAGGATTGAGGATTGAGGATTGAGGATTGAGCATTGAGGATTGAAGATTGAATATTTATGATTGAATATTGAGGACTGAGGATTGAGGGTTGTGGATTGAGGACGAGGACTGAGGGTTGAATATTGATGTTTGAGGTCTGAGGATTAAGGATTGAGGATTGAGGATTGAAGATTGAGTGTTGAGGATTGAAAATTGAGGATTGAGGATTGAGGATTGAGGATTGAGGATTGAGGATTGAGGATTGAAGATTGAGTGTTGAGGATTGAAAATTGAGGATTGAGGATTGAGGATTGAGGATTGGGGATTGAAGATTGAGTATTGATGATTGAATATTGAGGATTGAGGATTGAGGTTTGAGGATTGAGGATGAAGACTGAGGGTTGAGGATTGAGGTTTGAGGAACGAGGATTGAGGATTGTGGATTGAGGACTAAGGATTGACGATTGAGTATTGAAGATTGAGGATTGATGACTGAGGATTGACGACTGAGAATTGAGGACTGAGGATTGATTATTGAAGATTGAGTATTGAGGATTGAATATTGCGGATTGAGGATTGAGGATTGAGGATTGAGGATTGAGGATTGAGGATTGAAGATTGAGTATTGAGTATTGAAGGTTGAGGATTGTGGATTGAGGATTAAGGATTGAGGATTGAATATTGTAGATTGAGTATTGATGCCTGAGGATTGAGGATTGAGGATTGAGGATTGAGGATTGAGGATGGAAGATTGAGTATTGAGGATTGAAAATTGAGGGTTGAAGATTGAGTATTGATGATTGAATATTGAGGATTGAGGATTGAGGATTGAGGATTGAGGATTGAGGATTGAGGATTGAAGATTGAGTATTGCTGATTGAATATTGAGGATTGGGTATTGAGGTTTGAGGATTGAGGACGAGGACTGACGGTAGAGGATTTAGGTTTGAGGATTGAGGATTGAGGACTGGGGATTGAGGATGCGTGCTAAGCATCGGGGATTGAGATTCGACGACTGAGGACTGAGGATTGAGGATTGAGAATTGAGGATTGATGTTTGAGGATTGAAGATTGAGGATTGGGTATTGAGGATTGAGGATTGAGGATTGAGGATTGAGGATTGAGGATTGAGGATTGAGGATTGAGGATTGAGGATTGAAGATTGAGTATTGATGGTTGAATATTGAGGATTGAGGATTGAGGATTGAGGATTGAAGATTGAGTATTGAGGATTGAAGATTGAGGATTGAGTATTGAGGATTGAGGATTCAGGGTTGAAGATTGAGGATTGAGGATTGAGGATTGAGGATTGAGGATTGAAGATTGAGTATTGAGTATTGAAGGTTGAGGATTGTGGATTGAGGATTAAGGATTGTGGATTGAATATTGTAGATTGAGTATTGATGCCTGAGGTTTGAGGATTGAGGATTGTGGATTCAATATTGTAGATTGAGTATTGATGCCTGAGGATTGAGGATTGAGGATTGAGGATTGAGGATTAAGGATTGAGGATTGAGGATTGAAGGTTGAGTATTGAGGATTGAAGATTGAGTATTCAAGATTGAGTATTGATGATTGAATATTGAGGATTGAGGATTGAGGATTGAGGATTGAGGATTGGGTATTGAGGATTGAGTAATGAGGATTGAGGATTGTGGTTTGAGTATTGGGGATTGCAGATTGAGTATTGGCGATTGAAGATTGAGGATTGAGGATTGAGGATTGAGGAATGAGGATCGAAGATTGAGTATTGAGGATTGAAGATTGAGGATAGAGGATTGAGTACTGAGGATGGAGGATGAGGGCTGAGGGTTGAAGATTGAGGATTGAGAAATGAGGGTTGAGGATTGAGGATTGAAATTGAGGATTGGGTATTGAGGATTGAAGAATGAGGATTGAGGATTGAGGATTGGGGATTGAGGATTGAAGATTAGTGTTGAGGATTGAAGATTGAGGATTGAGGATTGAGGATTGAGGATTGAGGATTGAAGATTGGGTATTGAGGATTGAAGATAGAGGATTGAGTATTGAGCATTGAGGATTCAGGGTTGAAAATTGAGGATTGAGGATCGAGGATTGAGGATTGAGGATTGAGGATTGAAGATTGAATATTGATGATTGAATATTGAGGACTGAGGATTGAGGGTTGTGGATTGAGGACGAGGGCTGAGGGTTGAATATTGATGGTTGAGGTCTGAGTATTAAGGATTGAGGATTGAGAATTGAGGATTGAGGATTGAGGATTGAAGATTGAGGATTGGGTATTTAGGATTGAAGAATGAGGATTGAGGATTGAGGTTTGAGGATTGAGGATTGATGATTGAGTATTGTCGATTGAATATTGAGGATTGAGGATTGAGGATTGAGGTTTGAGTATTGAGGACGAGGACTGACGGTTGAGGATTGAGGTTAGAGGATTGAGGATTGGGGATTGAGGATTGATGGTTGAGGATTGAGGATTGAGGATTGAGGATTGAGGATTGAGGATTGAGTATTGAAGATTGAGTATTGATACCTGAGGATTGAGCATTGAGGATTGAGGATTGAGGATTGAGGATTGAGTGTTGAGGATTGAAAATTGAGGATTGAGGATTGAGGATTGAGGATTGGGGATTGAAGATTGAGTATTGATGATTGAATATTGAGGATTGAGGATTGAGGTTTGAGGATTGAGGATGAAGACTGAGGGTTGAGGATTGAGGTTTGAGGAACGAGGATTGAGGATTGTGGATTGAGGACTAAGGATTGACGATTGAGTATTGAAGATTGAGGATTGATGACTGAGGATTGACGACTGAGAATTGAGGACTGAGGATTGATTATTGAAGATTGAGTATTGAGGATTGAATATTGCGGATTGAGGATTGAGGATTGAGGATTGAGGATTGAGGATTGAGGATTGAAGATTGAGTATTGAGTATTGAAGGTTGAGGATTGTGGATTGAGGATTAAGGATTGAGGATTGAATATTGTAGATTGAGTATTGATGCCTGAGGATTGAGGATTGAGGATTGAGGATTGAGGATTGAGGATGGAAGATTGAGTATTGAGGATTGAAGATTGAGGGTTGAAGATTGAGTATTGATGATTGAATATTGAGGATTGAGGATTGAGGATTGAGGATTGAGGATTGAGGATTGAGGATTGAAGATTGAGTATTGCTGATTGAATATTGAGGATTGGGTATTGAGGTTTGAGGATTGAGGACGAGGACTGACGGTAGAGGATTTAGGTTTGAGGATTGAGGATTGAGGACTGGGGATTGAGGATGCGTGCTAAGCACCGGGGATTGAGATTCGACGACTGAGGACTGAGGATTGAGGATTGAGAATTGAGGATTGATGTTTGAGGATTGAAGATTGAGGATTGGGTATTGAGGATTGAGGAATGAGGATTGAGGATTGAGGATTGAGGATCTAGGATTGGAGATTGATTATTGAGTATTGAAGGTTGAGGATTGTGGATTGAGGATTGAGGATTGAGGATTGAGGATTGAGGATTGAGGATTGAGGATTGAGAATTGAGGATTGGAGATTGAGGATTGAGTATTGAGGATTGAGGATTCAGGGTTGAAGATTGAGGATTGAGGATTGAGGATTGAGGATTGAGGACTGAGTATTGGGTATTGAGGATTGAGGAATGAGGATTGAGGTTTGAGGATTGAGGATTGCAGATTGAGTATTGAGGATTGAAGATTGAGGATTGAGGATTGAGGATTGAGGAATGAGGATTGAAGATTGAGTATTGAGGATTGAAGATTGAGGATAGAGGATTGAGTACTGAGGATGGAGGATGAGGGCTGAGGGTTGAGTATTGAGGATTGAGAAATGAGGATTGAGGATTGAGGATTGAAATTGAGGATTGGGTATTGAGGATTGAAGAATGAGGATTGAGGAATTAGGATTGAGGATTGAGGATTGAGGATTGAAGATTGAGGATTGGGTATTGAGGATTGAAGAATGAGGATTGAGGATTGAGGATTGAGGATTGAGGATTGAAGATTGAGTGTTGAGGATTGAAAATTGAGGATTGAGGATTGAGGATTGAGGATTGAGGATTGAGGATTGAGGATTGAAGATTGAATATTCATGATTGAATATTGAGGACTGAGGATTGAGGGTAGTGGATTGAGGACGAGGACTGAGGGTTGAATATTGATGTTTGAGGTCTGAGGATTAAGGATTGAGGATTGAGAATTGAGGATTGAGGATTGAGGATTGAAGATTAAGGATTGGGTATTTAGGATTGAAGAATGTGGATTGAGGATTGAGGTTTGAGGATTGGGGATTGAAGATTGAGTGTTGATGATTGAATATTGAGGATTGAGGATTGAGGTTTGAGGATTGAGAATGAAGACTGAGGGTTGAGGATTGAGGTTTGGGGAACGATGATTGAGGATTGAGGATTGTGGACTAAGGATTGACGATTGAGTATTGAAGATTGAGGATTGATGACTGAGGATTGACGACTGAGAATTGAGGATTGAGGATTGATGATTGAAGATTGAGTATTGAGGATTGAATATTGCGGATTGAGGATTGAGGATTGAGGATTGAGGATTGAGGATTGAGGATTGAGGATTGAGGATTGAGGATTGAGGATTGAGGATTGAAGATTGAGTATTGATGGTTGAATATTGAGGATTGAGGATTGAGGATTGAGGATTGAAGATTGAGTATTGAGGATTGAAGATTGAGGATTGAGTATTGAGGATTGAGGATTCAGGGTTGAAGATTGAGGATTGAGGATTGAGGATTGAGGATTGAGGATTGAAGATTGAGTATTGAGTATTGAAGGTTGAGGATTGTGGATTGAGGATTAAGGATTGTGGATTGAATATTGTAGATTGAGTATTGATGCCTGAGGTTTGAGGATTGAGGATTGAGGATTGAGGATTGAGGATTGAGGATTGAAGATTGAGTATTGAGGATTGAATATTGAGGAATGAGTATTGAGGATTGAGGATTGAGGATTGAGGATTGAGGATTGAGGACTGAAGATTGAGTATGGATGATTGAATATTGAGGATTGAGGATTGAGGTTTGAGGAACGAGAATTGAGGGTTGAGGATTGAGGACTAGGGATTGACGATTGAGTATTGAAGATTGAGGATTGATGACTGAGGATTGACGACTGAGAATTGGGGATCGAGGATTGATGATTGAAGATTGAGTATTGAGGATTGAATATTGAGGATTGAGGATCGAGGATGGAAGATTGAGAATTGAGGATTGAAGATTGGGGATTGAGGATTGAGTATTGAGGATGGAGGATGGGGGCTGAGGGTTGAATATTGAGGATTGAGGATTGAGTATTGAGGATTCAAGATTGAGGGTTGAAGATTGAGTATTGATGATTGAAGATTGAGTATTGAGGATTGAATATTGAGGATTGAGGATTGAGGATTGAAGATTGAGTATTGAGGATTGAATATTGAGGATTGAGGATTGAGGATTGAGGATTGAGGATTGAGGATTGAGGATTGAAGATTGAGTATTGATGATTGAAGATTGAGGGTTAAAGATTGAGTATTGATAATTCAATATTGAGGATTGAGGATTGAGGATTGAGGATTGAGGATTGAGGATTGAGGATTGAGGATTGAAGATTGAGAATTGATGATTGAATATTGAGGATTGAGGATTGAGGTTTGAGGATTGAGGCCGAGGACTGACGGTAGAGGATTTAGGTTTGAGGATTGAGGATTGAGGGATGAGGATTGAGGATGAGTGCTAAGGCTCGGGGATTGATGTTCGACGACTGAGGACTGAGGATTGAGGATTGAGAATTGAGGATAGATGTTTGTGGATTGAAGATTGAGGATTGAGGATTGAGGATTGAGGAATGAGGATTGAAGATTGAGTATTGAGGATTGAAGGTTGAGGATAGAGGATTGAGTACTGAGGATGGAGGATGAGGGCTGAGGGTTGAGGATTGAGGATTGAGGATTGAAATTGAGGATTGGGTATTGAGGATTGAAGAATGAGGATTGAGGAATTAGGATTGAGGATTGAGGTTGAGGATTGAAGATTGAGGATTGGGTATTGAGGATTGAAGAATGAGGATTGAGGATTGAGGATTGAGGATTGAGGATTGAAGATTGAGTGTTGAGGATTGAAAATTGAGGATTGAGGATTGACGATTGAGGATTGAGGATTGAAGATTGAGTATTGAGGATTGAAGATGGAGGATTGAGTATTGAGGATTGAGGATTCAGGGTTGAAGATTGAGGATTGAGGATTGAGGATTGAGGATTGAGCATTGAGGATTGAAGATTGAATATTTATGATTGAATATTGAGGACTGAGGATTGAGGGTTGTGGATTGAGGACGAGGACTGAGGGTTGAATATTGATGTTTGAGGTCTGAGGATTAAGGATTGAGGATTGAGGATTGAAGATTGAGTGTTGAGGATTGAAAATTGAGGATTGAGGATTGAGGATTGAGGATTGAGGATTGAGGATTGAGGATTGAAGATTGAGTGTTGAGGATTGAAAATTGAGGATTGAGGATTGAGGATTGAGGATTGGGGATTGAAGATTGAGTATTGATGATTGAATATTGAGGATTGAGGATTGAGGTTTGAGGATTGAGGATGAAGACTGAGGGTTGAGGATTGAGGTTTGAGGAACGAGGATTGAGGATTGTGGATTGAGGACTAAGGATTGACGATTGAGTATTGAAGATTGAGGATTGATGACTGAGGATTGACGACTGAGAATTGAGGACTGAGGATTGATTATTGAAGATTGAGTATTGAGGATTGAATATTGCGGATTGAGGATTGAGGATTGAGGATTGAGGATTGAGGATTGAGGATTGAAGATTGAGTATTGAGTATTGAAGGTTGAGGATTGTGGATTGAGGATTAAGGATTGAGGATTGAATATTGTAGATTGAGTATTGATGCCTGAGGATTGAGGATTGAGGATTGAGGATTGAGGATTGAGGATGGAAGATTGAGTATTGAGGATTGAAGATTGAGGGTTGAAGATTGAGTATTGATGATTGAATATTGAGGATTGAGGATTGAGGATTGAGGATTGAGGATTGAGGATTGAGGATTGAAGATTGAGTATTGCTGATTGAATATTGAGGATTGGGTATTGAGGTTTGAGGATTGAGGACGAGGACTGACGGTAGAGGATTTAGGTTTGAGGATTGAGGATTGAGGACTGGGGACTGAGGATGCGTGCTAAGCATCGGGGATTGAGATTCGACGACTGAGGACTGAGGATTGAGGATTGAGAATTGAGGATTGATGTTTGAGGATTGAAGATTGAGGATTGGGTATTGAGGATTGAGGAATGAGGATTGAGGATTGAGGATTGAGGATCTAGGATTGGAGATTGATTATTGAGTATTGAAGGTTGAGGATTGTGGATTGAGGATTGAGGATTGAGGATTGAGGATTGAGGATTGAGGATTGAGGATTGAGGATTGAGGATTGAGGATTGAGGATTGAGGATTGAAGATTGAGTATTGATGATTGAATATTGAGGATTGAGGATTGAGGATTGAAGATTGAGTGTTGAGGGTTGAAGATTGAGGACTGAGGATTGACGATTGAGGATTGAGGATTGAAGATTGAGTATTGAGGATTGAAGATTGAGGATTGAGTATTGATGATTGAGGATTCAGGGTTGAAGATTGAGGATTGAGGATTGAGGATTGACGATCTAGGATTGGAGATTGATTATTGAGTATAGAAGCTTGAGGATTGTGGATTGAGGATTGAGGATTGAGGATTGAGGATTGAGGATTGAGGATTGAGGATTGAGAATTGAGGATTGGAGATTGAGGATTGAGTATTGAGGATTGAGGATTCAGGGTTGAAGATTGAGGATTGAGGATTGAGGATTGAGGATTGAGGACTGAGGATTGGGTATTGAGGATTGAGGAATGAGGATTGAGGTTTGAGGATTGAGGATTGCAGATTGAGTATTGAGGATTGAAGATTGAGGATTGAGGATTGAGGATTGAGGAATGAGGATTGAAGATTGAGTATTGAGGATTAAAGATTGAGGATAGAGGATTGAGTACTGAGGATGGTGGATGAGGGCTGAGGGTTGAGTATTGAGGATTGAGAAATGAGGATTGAGGATTGAGGATTGAAATTGAGGATTGGGTATTGAGGATTGAAGAATGAGGATTGAGGAATTAGGATTGAGGATTGAGGATTGAGGATTGAAGATTGAGGATTGGGTATTGAGGATTGAAGAATGAGGATTGAGGATTGAGGATTGAGGATTGAGGATTGAAGATTGAGTGTTGAGGATTGAAAATTGAGGATTGAGGATTGAGGATTGAGGATTGAGGATTGAGGATTGAGGATTGAAGATTGAATATTCATGATTGAATATTGAGGACTGAGGATTGAGGGTAGTGGATTGAGGACGAGGACTGAGGGTTGAATATTGATGTTTGAGGTCTGAGGATTAAGGATTGAGGATTGAGAATTGAGGATTGAGGATTGAGGATTGAAGATTAAGGATTGGGTATTTAGGATTGAAGAATGTGGATTGAGGATTGAGGTTTGAGGATTGGGGATTGAAGATTGAGTATTGATGATTGAATATTGAGGATTGAGGATTGAGGTTTGAGGATTGAGAATGAAGACTGAGGGTTGAGGATTGAGGTTTGGGGAACGATGATTGAGGATTGAGGATTGTGGACTAAGGATTGACGATTGAGTATTGAAGATTGAGGATTGATGACTGAGGATTGACGACTGAGAATTGAGGATTGAGGATTGATGATTGAAGATTGAGTATTGAGGATTGAATATTGCGGATTGAGGATTGAGGATTGAGGATTGAGGATTGAGGATTGAGGATTGAGGATTGAGGATTGAGGATTGAGGATTGAGGATTGAGGATTGAGTATTGATGGTTGAATATTGAGGATTGAGGATTGAGGATTGAGGATTGAAGATTGAGTATTGAGGATTGAAGATTGAGGATTGAGTATTGAGGATTGAGGATTCAGGGTTGAAGATTGAGGATTGAGGATTGAGGATTGAGGATTGAGGATTGAAGATTGAGTATTGAGTATTGAAGGTTGAGGATTGTGGATTGAGGATTAAGGATTGTGGATTGAATATTGTAGATTGAGTATTGATGCCTGAGGTTTGAGGATTGAGGATTGTGGATTCAATATTGTAGATTGAGTATTGATGCCTGAGGATTGAGGATTGAGGATTGAGGATTGAGGATTAAGGATTGAGGATTGAGGATTGAAGGTTGAGTATTGAGGATTGAAGATTGAGTATTCAAGATTGAGTATTGATGATTGAATATTGAGGATTGAGGATTGAGGATTGAGGATTGAGGATTGGGTATTGAGGATTGAGTAATGAGGATTGAGGATTGTGGTTTGAGTATTGGGGATTGCAGATTGAGTATTGGCGATTGAAGATTGAGGATTGAGGATTGAGGATTGAGGAATGAGGATCGAAGATTGAGTATTGAGGATTGAAGATTGAGGATAGAGGATTGAGTACTGAGGATGGAGGATGAGGGCTGAGGGTTGAAGATTGAGGATTGAGAAATGAGGGTTGAGGATTGAGGATTGAAATTGAGGATTGGGTATTGAGGATTGAAGAATGAGGATTGAGGATTGAGGATTGGGGATTGAGGATTGAAGATTAGTGTTGAGGATTGAAGATTGAGGATTGAGGATTGAGGATTGAGGATTGAGGATTGAAGATTGGGTATTGAGGATTGAAGATTGAGGATTGAGTATTGAGCATTGAGGATTCAGGGTTGAAAATTGAGGATTGAGGATCGAGGATTGAGGATTGAGGATTGAGGATTGAAGATTGAATATTGATGATTGAATATTGAGGACTGAGGATTGAGGGTTGTGGATTGAGGACGAGGGCTGAGGGTTGAATATTGATGGTTGAGGTCTGAGTATTAAGGATTGAGGATTGAGAATTGAGGATTGAGGATTGAGGATTGAAGATTGAGGATTGGGTATTTAGGATTGAAGAATGAGGATTGAGGATTGAGGTTTGAGGATTGAGGATTGATGATTGAGTATTGTCGATTGAATATTGAGGATTGAGGATTGAGGATTGAGGTTTGAGTATTGAGGACGAGGACTGACGGTTGAGGATTGAGGTTAGAGGATTGAGGATTAGGGATTGAGGATTGATGGTTGAGGATTGAGGATTGAGGATTGAGGATTGAGGATTGAGGATTGAGTATTGAAGATTGAGTATTGATACCTGAGGATTGAGGATTGAGGATTGAGGATTGAGGATTGAGGATTGAGTGTTGAGGATTGAAAATTGAGGATTGAGGATTGAGGATTGAGGATTGGGGATTGAAGATTGAGTATTGATGATTGAATATTGAGGATTGAGGATTGAGGTTTGAGGATTGAGGATGAAGACTGAGGGTTGAGGATTGAGGTTTGAGGAACGAGGATTGAGGATTGTGGATTGAGGACTAAGGATTGACGATTGAGTATTGAAGATTGAGGATTGATGACTGAGGATTGACGACTGAGAATTGAGGACTGAGGATTGATTATTGAAGATTGAGTATTGAGGATTGAATATTGCGGATTGAGGATTGAGGATTGAGGATTGAGGATTGAGGATTGAGGATTGAAGATTGAGTATTGAGTATTGAAGGTTGAGGATTGTGGATTGAGGATTAAGGATTGAGGATTGAATATTGTAGATTGAGTATTGATGCCTGAGGATTGAGGATTGAGGATTGAGGATTGAGGATTGAGGATGGAAGATTGAGTATTGAGGATTGAAGATTGAGGGTTGAAGATTGAGTATTGATGATTGAATATTGAGGATTGAGGATTGAGGATTGAGGATTGAGGATTGAGGATTGAGGATTGAAGATTGAGTATTGCTGATTGAATATTGAGGATTGGGTATTGAGGTTTGAGGATTGAGGACGAGGACTGACGGTAGAGGATTTAGGTTTGAGGATTGAGGATTGAGGACTGGGGATTGAGGATGCGTGCTAAGCACCGGGGATTGAGATTCGACGACTGAGGACTGAGGATTGAGGATTGAGAATTGAGGATTGATGTTTGAGGATTGAAGATTGAGGATTGGGTATTGAGGATTGAGGAATGAGGATTGAGGATTGAGGATTGAGGATCTAGGATTGGAGATTGATTATTGAGTATTGAAGGTTGAGGATTGTGGATTGAGGATTGAGGATTGAGGATTGAGGATTGAGGATTGAGGATTGAGGATTGAGAATTGAGGATTGGAGATTGAGGATTGAGTATTGAGGATTGAGGATTCAGGGTTGAAGATTGAGGATTGAGGATTGAGGATTGAGGATTGAGGACTGAGTATTGGGTATTGAGGATTGAGGAATGAGGATTGAGGTTTGAGGATTGAGGATTGCAGATTGAGTATTGAGGATTGAAGATTGAGGATTGAGGATTGAGGATTGAGGAATGAGGATTGAAGATTGAGTATTGAGGATTGAAGATTGAGGATAGAGGATTGAGTACTGAGGATGGAGGATGAGGGCTGAGGGTTGAGTATTGAGGATTGAGAAATGAGGATTGAGGATTGAGGATTGAAATTGAGGATTGGGTATTGAGGATTGAAGAATGAGGATTGAGGAATTAGGATTGAGGATTGAGGATTGAGGATTGAAGATTGAGGATTGGGTATTGAGGATTGAAGAATGAGGATTGAGGATTGAGGATTGAGGATTGAGGATTGAAGATTGAGTGTTGAGGATTGAAAATTGAGGATTGAGGATTGAGGATTGAGGATTGAGGATTGAGGATTGAGGATTGAAGATTGAATATTCATGATTGAATATTGAGGACTGAGGATTGAGGGTAGTGGATTGAGGACGAGGACTGAGGGTTGAATATTGATGTTTGAGGTCTGAGGATTAAGGATTGAGGATTGAGAATTGAGGATTGAGGATTGAGGATTGAAGATTAAGGATTGGGTATTTAGGATTGAAGAATGTGGATTGAGGATTGAGGTTTGAGGATTGGGGATTGAAGATTGAGTATTGATGATTGAATATTGAGGATTGAGGATTGAGGTTTGAGGATTGAGAATGAAGACTGAGGGTTGAGGATTGAGGTTTGGGGAACGATGATTGAGGATTGAGGATTGTGGACTAAGGATTGACGATTGAGTATTGAAGATTGAGGATTGATGACTGAGGATTGACGACTGAGAATTGAGGATTGAGGATTGATGATTGAAGATTGAGTATTGAGGATTGAATATTGCGGATTGAGGATTGAGGATTGAGGATTGAGGATTGAGGATTGAGGATTGAGGATTGAGGATTGAGGATTGAGGATTGAGGATTGAAGATTGAGTATTGATGGTTGAATATTGAGGATTGATGATTGAGGATTGAGGATTGAAGATTGAGTATTGAGGATTGAAGATTGAGGATTGAGTATTGAGGATTGAGGATTCAGGGTTGAAGATTGAGGATTGAGGATTGAGGATTGAGGATTGAGGATTGAAGATTGAGTATTGAGTATTGAAGGTTGAGGATTGTGGATTGAGGATTAAGGATTGTGGATTGAATATTGTAGATTGAGTATTGATGCCTGAGGTTTGAGGATTGAGGATTGAGGATTGAGGATTGAGGATTGAGGATTGAAGATTGAGTATTGAGGATTGAATATTGAGGAATGAGTATTGAGGATTGAGGATTGAGGATTGAGGATTGAGGATTGAGGACTGAAGATTGAGTATGGATGATTGAATATTGAGGATTGAGGATTGAGGTTTGAGGAACGAGAATTGAGGGTTGAGGATTGAGGACTAGGGATTGACGATTGAGTATTGAAGATTGAGGATTGATGACTGAGGATTGACGACTGAGAATTGGGGATCGAGGATTGATGATTGAAGATTGAGTATTGAGGATTGAATATTGAGGATTGAGGATCGAGGATGGAAGATTGAGAATTGAGGATTGAAGATTGGGGATTGAGGATTGAGTATTGAGGATGGAGGATGGGGGCTGAGGGTTGAATATTGAGGATTGAGGATTGAGTATTGAGGATTCAAGATTGAGGGTTGAAGATTGAGTATTGATGATTGAAGATTGAGTATTGAGGATTGAATATTGAGGATTGAGGATTGAGGATTGAAGATTGAGTATTGAGGATTGAATATTGAGGATTGAGGATTGAGGATTGAGGATTGAGGATTGAGGATTGAGGATTGAAGATTGAGTATTGATGATTGAAGATTGAGGGTTAAAGATTGAGTATTGATGATTCAATATTGAGGATTGAGGATTGAGGATTGAGGATTGAGGATTGAGGATTGAGGATTGAGGATTGAAGATTGAGAATTGATGATTGAATATTGAGGATTGAGGATTGAGGTTTGAGGATTGAGGCCGAGGACTGACGGTAGAGGATTTAGGTTTGAGGATTGAGGATTGAGGGATGAGGATTGAGGATGAGTGCTAAGGCTCGGGGATTGATGTTCGACGACTGAGGACTGAGGATTGAGGATTGAGGATCGAGGATGGAAGATTGAGAATTGAGGATTGAAGATTGGGGATTGAGGATTGAGTATTGAGGATGGAGGATGGGGGCTGAGGGTTGAATATTGAGGATTGAGGATTGAGTATTGAGGATTCAAGATTGAGGGTTGAAGATTGAGTATTGATGATTGAAGATTGAGTATTGAGGATTGAATATTGAGGATTGAGGATTGAGGATTGAAGATTGAGTATTGAGGATTGAATATTGAGGATTGAGGATTGAGGATTGAGGATTGAGGATTGAGGATTGAGGATTGAAGATTGAGTATTGATGATTGAAGATTGAGGGTTAAAGATTGAGTATTGATGATTCAATATTGAGGATTGAGGATTGAGGATTGAGGATTGAGGATTGAGGATTGAGGATTGAGGATTGAAGATTGAGAATTGATGATTGAATATTGAGGATTGAGGATTGAGGTTTGAGGATTGAGGCCGAGGACTGACGGTAGAGGATTTAGGTTTGAGGATTGAGGATTGAGGGATGAGGATTGAGGATGAGTGCTAAGGCTCGGGGATTGATGTTCGACGACTGAGGACTGAGGATTGAGGATTGAGAATTGAGGATAGATGTTTGTGGATTGAAGATTGAGGATTGAGGATTGAGGATTGAGGAATGAGGATTGAAGATTGAGTATTGAGGATTGAAGGTTGAGGATAGAGGATTGAGTACTGAGGATGGAGGATGAGGGCTGAGGGTTGAGGATTGAGGATTGAGGATTGAAATTGAGGATTGGGTATTGAGGATTGAAGAATGAGGATTGAGGAATTAGGATTGAGGATTGAGGTTGAGGATTGAAGATTGAGGATTGGGTATTGAGGATTGAAGAATGAGGATTGAGGATTGAGGATTGAGGATTGAGGATTGAAGATTGAGTGTTGAGGATTGAAAATTGAGGATTGAGGATTGACGATTGACGATTGAGGATTGAGGATTGAAGATTGAGTATTGAGGATTGAAGATGGAGGATTGAGTATTGAGGATTGAGGATTCAGGGTTGAAGATTGAGGATTGAGGATTGAGGATTGAGGATTGAGCATTGAGGATTGAAGATTGAATATTTATGATTGAATATTGAGGACTGAGGATTGAGGGTTGTGGATTGAGGACGAGGACTGAGGGTTGAATATTGATGTTTGAGGTCTGAGGATTAAGGATTGAGGATTGAGGATTGAAGATTGAGTGTTGAGGATTGAAAATTGAGGATTGAGGATTGAGGATTGAGGATTGAGGATTGAGGATTGAGGATTGAAGATTGAGTGTTGAGGATTGAAAATTGAGGATTGAGGATTGAGGATTGAGGATTGGGGATTGAAGATTGAGTATTGATGATTGAATATTGAGGATTGAGGATTGAGGTTTGAGGATTGAGGATGAAGACTGAGGGTTGAGGATTGAGGTTTGAGGAACGAGGATTGAGGATTGTGGATTGAGGACTAAGGATTGACGATTGAGTATTGAAGATTGAGGATTGATGACTGAGGATTGACGACTGAGAATTGAGGACTGAGGATTGATTATTGAAGATTGAGTATTGAGGATTGAATATTGCGGATTGAGGATTGAGGATTGAGGATTGAGGATTGAGGATTGAGGATTGAAGATTGAGTATTGAGTATTGAAGGTTGAGGATTGTGGATTGAGGATTAAGGATTGAGGATTGAATATTGTAGATTGAGTATTGATGCCTGAGGATTGAGGATTGAGGATTGAGGATTGAGGATTGAGGATGGAAGATTGAGTATTGAGGATTGAAGATTGAGGGTTGAAGATTGAGTATTGATGATTGAATATTGAGGATTGAGGATTGAGGATTGAGGATTGAGGATTGAGGATTGAGGATTGAAGATTGAGTATTGCTGATTGAATATTGAGGATTGGGTATTGAGGTTTGAGGATTGAGGACGAGGACTGACGGTAGAGGATTTAGGTTTGAGGATTGAGGATTGAGGACTGGGGACTGAGGATGCGTGCTAAGCATCGGGGATTGAGATTCGACGACTGAGGACTGAGGATTGAGGATTGAGAATTGAGGATTGATGTTTGAGGATTGAAGATTGAGGATTGGGTATTGAGGATTGAGGAATGAGGATTGAGGATTGAGGATTGAGGATCTAGGATTGGAGATTGATTATTGAGTATTGAAGGTTGAGGATTGTGGATTGAGGATTGAGGATTGAGGATTGAGGATTGAGGATTGAGGATTGAGGATTGAGGATTGAGGATTGAGGATTGAGGATTGAGGATTGAAGATTGAGTATTGATGATTGAATATTGAGGATTGAGGATTGAGGATTGAAGATTGAGTGTTGAGGGTTGAAGATTGAGGACTGAGGATTGACGATTGAGGATTGAGGATTGAAGATTGAGTATTGAGGATTGAAGATTGAGGATTGAGTATTGATGATTGAGGATTCAGGGTTGAAGATTGAGGATTGAGGATTGAGGATTGACGATCTAGGATTGGAGATTGATTATTGAGTATAGAAGCTTGAGGATTGTGGATTGAGGATTGAGGATTGAGGATTGAGGATTGAGGATTGAGGATTGAGGATTGAGAATTGAGGATTGGAGATTGAGGATTGAGTATTGAGGATTGAGGATTCAGGGTTGAAGATTGAGGATTGAGGATTGAGGATTGAGGATTGAGGACTGAGGATTGGGTATTGAGGATTGAGGAATGAGGATTGAGGTTTGAGGATTGAGGATTGCAGATTGAGTATTGAGGATTGAAGATTGAGGATTGAGGATTGAGGATTGAGGAATGAGGATTGAAGATTGAGTATTGAGGATTAAAGATTGAGGATAGAGGATTGAGTACTGAGGATGGAGGATGAGGGCTGAGGGTTGAGTATTGAGGATTGAGAAATGAGGATTGAGGATTGAGGATTGAAATTGAGGATTGGGTATTGAGGATTGAAGAATGAGGATTGAGGAATTAGGATTGAGGATTGAGGATTGAGGATTGAAGATTGAGGATTGGGTATTGAGGATTGAAGAATGAGGATTGAGGATTGAGGATTGAGGATTGAGGATTGAAGATTGAGTGTTGAGGATTGAAAATTGAGGATTGAGGATTGAGGATTGAGGATTGAGGATTGAGGATTGAGGATTGAAGATTGAATATTCATGATTGAATATTGAGGACTGAGGATTGAGGGTAGTGGATTGAGGACGAGGACTGAGGGTTGAATATTGATGTTTGAGGTCTGAGGATTAAGGATTGAGGATTGAGAATTGAGGATTGAGGATTGAGGATTGAAGATTAAGGATTGGGTATTTAGGATTGAAGAATGTGGATTGAGGATTGAGGTTTGAGGATTGGGGATTGAAGATTGAGTATTGATGATTGAATATTGAAGATTGAGGATTGAGGTTTGAGGATTGAGAATGAAGACTGAGGGTTGAGGATTGAGGTTTGGGGAACGATGATTGAGGATTGAGGATTGTGGACTAAGGATTGACGATTGAGTATTGAAGATTGAGGATTGATGACTGAGGATTGACGACTGAGAATTGAGGATTGAGGATTGATGATTGAAGATTGAGTATTGAGGATTGAATATTGCGGATTGAGGATTGAGGATTGAGGATTGAGGATTGAGGATTGAGGATTGAGGATTGAGGATTGAGGATTGAGGATTGAGGATTGAAGATTGAGTATTGATGGTTGAATATTGAGGATTGAGGATTGAGGATTGAGGATTGAAGATTGAGTATTGAGGATTGAAGATTGAGGATTGAGTATTGAGGATTGAGGATTCAGGGTTGAAGATTGAGGATTGAGGATTGAGGATTGAGGATTGAGGATTGAAGATTGAGTATTGAGTATTGAAGGTTGAGGATTGTGGATTGAGGATTAAGGATTGTGGATTGAATATTGTAGATTGAGTATTGATGCCTGAGGTTTGAGGATTGAGGATTGTGGATTCAATATTGTAGATTGAGTATTGATGCCTGAGGATTGAGGATTGAGGATTGAGGATTGAGGATTAAGGATTGAGGATTGAGGATTGAAGGTTGAGTATTGAGGATTGAAGATTGAGTATTCAAGATTGAGTATTGATGATTGAATATTGAGGATTGAGGATTGAGGATTGAGGATTGAGGATTGGGTATTGAGGATTGAGTAATGAGGATTGAGGATTGTGGTTTGAGTATTGGGGATTGCAGATTGAGTATTGGCGATTGAAGATTGAGGATTGAGGATTGAGGATTGAGGAATGAGGATCGAAGATTGAGTATTGAGGATTGAAGATTGAGGATAGAGGATTGAGTACTGAGGATGGAGGATGAGGGCTGAGGGTTGAAGATTGAGGATTGAGAAATGAGGGTTGAGGATTGAGGATTGAAATTGAGGATTGGGTATTGAGGATTGAAGAATGAGGATTGAGGATTGAGGATTGGGGATTGAGGATTGAAGATTAGTGTTGAGGATTGAAGATTGAGGATTGAGGATTGAGGATTGAGGATTGAGGATTGAAGATTGGGTATTGAGGATTGAAGATTGAGGATTGAGTATTGAGCATTGAGGATTCAGGGTTGAAAATTGAGGATTGAGGATCGAGGATTGAGGATTGAGGATTGAGGATTGAAGATTGAATATTGATGATTGAATATTGAGGACTGAGGATTGAGGGTTGTGGATTGAGGACGAGGGCTGAGGGTTGAATATTGATGGTTGAGGTCTGAGTATTAAGGATTGAGGATTGAGAATTGAGGATTGAGGATTGAGGATTGAAGATTGAGGATTGGGTATTTAGGATTGAAGAATGAGGATTGAGGATTGAGGTTTGAGGATTGAGGATTGATGATTGAGTATTGTCGATTGAATATTGAGGATTGAGGATTGAGGATTGAGGTTTGAGTATTGAGGACGAGGACTGACGGTTGAGGATTGAGGTTAGAGGATTGAGGATTGGGGATTGAGGATTGATGGTTGAGGATTGAGGATTGAGGATTGAGGATTGAGGATTGAGGATTGAGTATTGAAGATTGAGTATTGATACCTGAGGATTGAGGATTGAGGATTGAGGATTGAGGATTGAGGATTGAGTGTTGAGGATTGAAAATTGAGGATTGAGGATTGAGGATTGAGGATTGGGGATTGAAGATTGAGTATTGATGATTGAATATTGAGGATTGAGGATTGAGGTTTGAGGATTGAGGATGAAGACTGAGGGTTGAGGATTGAGGTTTGAGGAACGAGGATTGAGGATTGTGGATTGAGGACTAAGGATTGACGATTGAGTATTGAAGATTGAGGATTGATGACTGAGGATTGACGACTGAGAATTGAGGACTGAGGATTGATTATTGAAGATTGAGTATTGAGGATTGAATATTGCGGATTGAGGATTGAGGATTGAGGATTGAGGATTGAGGATTGAGGATTGAAGATTGAGTATTGAGTATTGAAGGTTGAGGATTGTGGATTGAGGATTAAGGATTGAGGATTGAATATTGTAGATTGAGTATTGATGCCTGAGGATTGAGGATTGAGGATTGAGGATTGAGGATTGAGGATGGAAGATTGAGTATTGAGGATTGAAGATTGAGGGTTGAAGATTGAGTATTGATGATTGAATATTGAGGATTGAGGATTGAGGATTGAGGATTGAGGATTGAGGATTGAGGATTGAAGATTGAGTATTGCTGATTGAATATTGAGGATTGGGTATTGAGGTTTGAGGATTGAGGACGAGGACTGACGGTAGAGGATTTAGGTTTGAGGATTGAGGATTGAGGACTGGGGATTGAGGATGCGTGCTAAGCACCGGGGATTGAGATTCGACGACTGAGGACTGAGGATTGAGGATTGAGAATTGAGGATTGATGTTTGAGGATTGAAGATTGAGGATTGGGTATTGAGGATTGAGGAATGAGGATTGAGGATTGAGGATTGAGGATCTAGGATTGGAGATTGATTATTGAGTATTGAAGGTTGAGGATTGTGGATTGAGGATTGAGGATTGAGGATTGAGGATTGAGGATTGAGGATTGAGGATTGAGAATTGAGGATTGGAGATTGAGGATTGAGTATTGAGGATTGAGGATTCAGGGTTGAAGATTGAGGATTGAGGATTGAGGATTGAGGATTGAGGACTGAGTATTGGGTATTGAGGATTGAGGAATGAGGATTGAGGTTTGAGGATTGAGGATTGCAGATTGAGTATTGAGGATTGAAGATTGAGGATTGAGGATTGAGGATTGAGGAATGAGGATTGAAGATTGAGTATTGAGGATTGAAGATTGAGGATAGAGGATTGAGTACTGAGGATGGAGGATGAGGGCTGAGGGTTGAGTATTGAGGATTGAGAAATGAGGATTGAGGATTGAGGATTGAAATTGAGGATTGGGTATTGAGGATTGAAGAATGAGGATTGAGGAATTAGGATTGAGGATTGAGGATTGAGGATTGAAGATTGAGGATTGGGTATTGAGGATTGAAGAATGAGGATTGAGGATTGAGGATTGAGGATTGAGGATTGAAGATTGAGTGTTGAGGATTGAAAATTGAGGATTGAGGATTGAGGATTGAGGATTGAGGATTGAGGATTGAGGATTGAAGATTGAATATTCATGATTGAATATTGAGGACTGAGGATTGAGGGTAGTGGATTGAGGACGAGGACTGAGGGTTGAATATTGATGTTTGAGGTCTGAGGATTAAGGATTGAGGATTGAGAATTGAGGATTGAGGATTGAGGATTGAAGATTAAGGATTGGGTATTTAGGATTGAAGAATGTGGATTGAGGATTGAGGTTTGAGGATTGGGGATTGAAGATTGAGTATTGATGATTGAATATTGAGGATTGAGGATTGAGGTTTGAGGATTGAGAATGAAGACTGAGGGTTGAGGATTGAGGTTTGGGGAACGATGATTGAGGATTGAGGATTGTGGACTAAGGATTGACGATTGAGTATTGAAGATTGAGGATTGATGACTGAGGATTGACGACTGAGAATTGAGGATTGAGGATTGATGATTGAAGATTGAGTATTGAGGATTGAATATTGCGGATTGAGGATTGAGGATTGAGGATTGAGGATTGAGGATTGAGGATTGAGGATTGAGGATTGAGGATTGAGGATTGAGGATTGAAGATTGAGTATTGATGGTTGAATATTGAGGATTGATGATTGAGGATTGAGGATTGAAGATTGAGTATTGAGGATTGAAGATTGAGGATTGAGTATTGAGGATTGAGGATTCAGGGTTGAAGATTGAGGATTGAGGATTGAGGATTGAGGATTGAGGATTGAAGATTGAGTATTGAGTATTGAAGGTTGAGGATTGTGGATTGAGGATTAAGGATTGTGGATTGAATATTGTAGATTGAGTATTGATGCCTGAGGTTTGAGGATTGAGGATTGAGGATTGAGGATTGAGGATTGAGGATTGAAGATTGAGTATTGAGGATTGAATATTGAGGAATGAGTATTGAGGATTGAGGATTGAGGATTGAGGATTGAGGATTGAGGACTGAAGATTGAGTATGGATGATTGAATATTGAGGATTGAGGATTGAGGTTTGAGGAACGAGAATTGAGGGTTGAGGATTGAGGACTAGGGATTGACGATTGAGTATTGAAGATTGAGGATTGATGACTGAGGATTGACGACTGAGAATTGGGGATCGAGGATTGATGATTGAAGATTGAGTATTGAGGATTGAATATTGAGGATTGAGGATCGAGGATGGAAGATTGAGAATTGAGGATTGAAGATTGGGGATTGAGGATTGAGTATTGAGGATGGAGGATGGGGGCTGAGGGTTGAATATTGAGGATTGAGGATTGAGTATTGAGGATTCAAGATTGAGGGTTGAAGATTGAGTATTGATGATTGAAGATTGAGTATTGAGGATTGAATATTGAGGATTGAGGATTGAGGATTGAAGATTGAGTATTGAGGATTGAATACTGAGGATTGAGGATTGAGGATTGAGGATTGAGGATTGAGGATTGAGGATTGAAGATTGAGTATTGATGATTGAAGATTGAGGGTTAAAGATTGAGTATTGATGATTCAATATTGAGGATTGAGGATTGAGGATTGAGGATTGAGGATTGAGGATTGAGGATTGAGGATTGAAGATTGAGAATTGATGATTGAATATTGAGGATTGAGGATTGAGGTTTGAGGATTGAGGCCGAGGACTGACGGTAGAGGATTTAGGTTTGAGGATTGAGGATTGAGGGATGAGGATTGAGGATGAGTGCTAAGGCTCGGGGATTGATGTTCGACGACTGAGGACTGAGGATTGAGGATTGAGGATCGAGGATGGAAGATTGAGAATTGAGGATTGAAGATTGGGGATTGAGGATTGAGTATTGAGGATGGAGGATGGGGGCTGAGGGTTGAATATTGAGGATTGAGGATTGAGTATTGAGGATTCAAGATTGAGGGTTGAAGATTGAGTATTGATGATTGAAGATTGAGTATTGAGGATTGAATATTGAGGATTGAGGATTGAGGATTGAAGATTGAGTATTGAGGATTGAATATTGAGGATTGAGGATTGAGGATTGAGGATTGAGGATTGAGGATTGAGGATTGAAGATTGAGTATTGATGATTGAAGATTGAGGGTTAAAGATTGAGTATTGATGATTCAATATTGAGGATTGAGGATTGAGGATTGAGGATTGAGGATTGAGGATTGAGGATTGAGGATTGAAGATTGAGAATTGATGATTGAATATTGAGGATTGAGGATTGAGGTTTGAGGATTGAGGCCGAGGACTGACGGTAGAGGATTTAGGTTTGAGGATTGAGGATTGAGGGATGAGGATTGAGGATGAGTGCTAAGGCTCGGGGATTGATGTTCGACGACTGAGGACTGAGGATTGAGGATTGAGAATTGAGGATAGATGTTTGTGGATTGAAGATTGAGGATTGAGGATTGAGGATTGAGGAATGAGGATTGAAGATTGAGTATTGAGGATTGAAGGTTGAGGATAGAGGATTGAGTACTGAGGATGGAGGATGAGGGCTGAGGGTTGAGGATTGAGGATTGAGGATTGAAATTGAGGATTGGGTATTGAGGATTGAAGAATGAGGATTGAGGAATTAGGATTGAGGATTGAGGTTGAGGATTGAAGATTGAGGATTGGGTATTGAGGATTGAAGAATGAGGATTGAGGATTGAGGATTGAGGATTGAGGATTGAAGATTGAGTGTTGAGGATTGAAAATTGAGGATTGAGGATTGACGATTGACGATTGAGGATTGAGGATTGAAGATTGAGTATTGAGGATTGAAGATGGAGGATTGAGTATTGAGGATTGAGGATTCAGGGTTGAAGATTGAGGATTGAGGATTGAGGATTGAGGATTGAGCATTGAGGATTGAAGATTGAATATTTATGATTGAATATTGAGGACTGAGGATTGAGGGTTGTGGATTGAGGACGAGGACTGAGGGTTGAATATTGATGTTTGAGGTCTGAGGATTAAGGATTGAGGATTGAGGATTGAAGATTGAGTGTTGAGGATTGAAAATTGAGGATTGAGGATTGAGGATTGAGGATTGAGGATTGAGGATTGAGGATTGAAGATTGAGTGTTGAGGATTGAAAATTGAGGATTGAGGATTGAGGATTGAGGATTGGGGATTGAAGATTGAGTATTGATGATTGAATATTGAGGATTGAGGATTGAGGTTTGAGGATTGAGGATGAAGACTGAGGGTTGAGGATTGAGGTTTGAGGAACGAGGATTGAGGATTGTGGATTGAGGACTAAGGATTGACGATTGAGTATTGAAGATTGAGGATTGATGACTGAGGATTGACGACTGAGAATTGAGGACTGAGGATTGATTATTGAAGATTGAGTATTGAGGATTGAATATTGCGGATTGAGGATTGAGGATTGAGGATTGAGGATTGAGGATTGAGGATTGAAGATTGAGTATTGAGTATTGAAGGTTGAGGATTGTGGATTGAGGATTAAGGATTGAGGATTGAATATTGTAGATTGAGTATTGATGCCTGAGGATTGAGGATTGAGGATTGAGGATTGAGGATTGAGGATGGAAGATTGAGTATTGAGGATTGAAGATTGAGGGTTGAAGATTGAGTATTGATGATTGAATATTGAGGATTGAGGATTGAGGATTGAGGATTGAGGATTGAGGATTGAGGATTGAAGATTGAGTATTGCTGATTGAATATTGAGGATTGGGTATTGAGGTTTGAGGATTGAGGACGAGGACTGACGGTAGAGGATTTAGGTTTGAGGATTGAGGATTGAGGACTGGGGACTGAGGATGCGTGCTAAGCATCGGGGATTGAGATTCGACGACTGAGGACTGAGGATTGAGGATTGAGAATTGA
Source organism: Calliopsis andreniformis (assembly GCF_051401765.1). Taxonomy (NCBI): domain Eukaryota; kingdom Metazoa; phylum Arthropoda; class Insecta; order Hymenoptera; family Andrenidae; genus Calliopsis; species Calliopsis andreniformis. Next base: position 1,361,878 of record NW_027480470.1, read on the forward strand.
GGATTGATGTTTGAGGATTGAAGATTGAGGATTGGGTATTGAGGATTGAGGAATGAGGATTGAGGATTGAGGATTGAGGATCTAGGATTGGAGATTGATTATTGAGTATTGAAGGTTGAGGATTGTGGATTGAGGATTGAGGATTGAGGATTGAGGATTGAGGATTGAGGATTGAGGATTGAGGATTGAGGATTGAGGATTGAGGATTGAGGATTGAAGATTGAGTATTGATGATTGAATATTGAGGATTGAGGATTGAGGATTGAAGATTGAGTGTTGAGGGTTGAAGATTGAGGACTGAGGATTGACGATTGAGGATTGAGGATTGAAGATTGAGTATTGAGGATTGAAGATTGAGGATTGAGTATTGATGATTGAGGATTCAAGGTTGAAGATTGAGGATTGAGGATTGAGGATTGACGATCTAGGATTGGAGATTGATTATTGAGTATAGAAGCTTGAGGATTGTGGATTGAGGATTGAGGATTGAGGATTGAGGATTGAGGATTGAGGATTGAGGATTGAGAATTGAGGATTGGAGATTGAGGATTGAGTATTGAGGATTGAGGATTCAGGGTTGAAGATTGAGGATTGAGGATTGAGGATTGAGGATTGAGGACTGAGGATTGGGTATTGAGGATTGAGGAATGAGGATTGAGGTTTGAGGATTGAGGATTGCAGATTGAGTATTGAGGATTGAAGATTGAGGATTGAGGATTGAGGATTGAGGAATGAGGATTGAAGATTGAGTATTGAGGATTAAAGATTGAGGATAGAGGATTGAGTACTGAGGATGGAGGATGAGGGCTGAGGGTTGAGTATTGAGGATTGAGAAATGAGGATTGAGGATTGAGGATTGAAATTGAGGATTGGGTATTGAGGATTGAAGAATGAGGATTGAGGAATTAGGATTGAGGATTGAGGATTGAGGATTGAAGATTGAGGATTGGGTATTGAGGATTGAAGAATGAGGATTGAGGATTGAGGATTGAGGATTGAGGATTGAAGATTGAGTGTTGAGGATTGAAAATTGAGGATTGAGGATTGAGGATTGAGGATTGAGGATTGAGGATTGAGGATTGAAGATTGAATATTCATGATTGAATATTGAGGACTGAGGATTGAGGGTAGTGGATTGAGGACGAGGACTGAGGGTTGAATATTGATGTTTGAGGTCTGAGGATTAAGGATTGAGGATTGAGAATTGAGGATTGAGGATTGAGGATTGAAGATTAAGGATTGGGTATTTAGGATTGAAGAATGTGGATTGACGATTGAGGTTTGAGGATTGGGGATTGAAGATTGAGTATTGATGATTGAATATTGAGGATTGAGGATTGAGGTTTGAGGATTGAGAATGAAGACTGAGGGTTGAGGATTGAGGTTTGGGGAACGATGATTGAGGATTGAGGATTGTGGACTAAGGATTGACGATTGAGTATTGAAGATTGAGGATTGATGACTGAGGATTGACGACTGAGAATTGAGGATTGAGGATTGATGATTGAAGATTGAGTATTGAGGATTGAATATTGCGGATTGAGGATTGAGGATTGAGGATTGAGGATTGAGGATTGAGGATTGAGGATTGAGGATTGAGGATTGAGGATTGAGGATTGAAGATTGAGTATTGATGGTTGAATATTGAGGATTGAGGATTGAGGATTGAGGATTGAAGATTGAGTATTGAGGATTGAAGATTGAGGATTGAGTATTGAGGATTGAGGATTCAGGGTTGAAGATTGAGGATTGAGGATTGAGGATTGAGGATTGAGGATTGAAGATTGAGTATTGAGTATTGAAGGTTGAGGATTGTGGATTGAGGATTAAGGATTGTGGATTGAATATTGTAGATTGAGTATTGATGCCTGAGGTTTGAGGATTGAGGATTGTGGATTCAATATTGTAGATTGAGTATTGATGCCTGAGGATTGAGGATTGAGGATTGAGGATTGAGGATTAAGGATTGAGGATTGAGGATTGAAGGTTGAGTATTGAGGATTGAAGATTGAGTATTCAAGATTGAGTATTGATGATTGAATATTGAGGATTGAGGATTGAGGATTGAGGATTGAGGATTGGGTATTGAGGATTGAGTAATGAGGATTGAGGATTGTGGTTTGAGTATTGGGGATTGCAGATTGAGTATTGGCGATTGAAGATTGAGGATTGAGGATTGAGGATTGAGGAATGAGGATCGAAGATTGAGTATTGAGGATTGAAGATTGAGGATAGAGGATTGAGTACTGAGGATGGAGGATGAGGGCTGAGGGTTGAAGATTGAGGATTGAGAAATGAGGGTTGAGGATTGAGGATTGAAATTGAGGATTGGGTATTGAGGATTGAAGAATGAGGATTGAGGATTGAGGATTGGGGATTGAGGATTGAAGATTAGTGTTGAGGATTGAAGATTGAGGATTGAGGATTGAGGATTGAGGATTGAGGATTGAAGATTGGGTATTGAGGATTGAAGATTGAGGATTGAGTATTGAGCATTGAGGATTCAGGGTTGAAAATTGAGGATTGAGGATCGAGGATTGAGGATTGAGGATTGAGGATTGAAGATTGAATATTGATGATTGAATATTGAGGACTGAGGATTGAGGGTTGTGGATTGAGGACGAGGGCTGAGGGTTGAATATTGATGGTTGAGGTCTGAGTATTAAGGATTGAGGATTGAGAATTGAGGATTGAGGATTGAGGATTGAAGATTGAGGATTGGGTATTTAGGATTGAAGAATGAGGATTGAGGATTGAGGTTTGAGGATTGAGGATTGATGATTGAGTATTGTCGATTGAATATTGAGGATTGAGGATTGAGGATTGAGGTTTGAGTATTGAGGACGAGGACTGACGGTTGAGGATTGAGGTTAGAGGATTGAGGATTGGGGATTGAGGATTGATGGTTGAGGATTGAGGATTGAGGATTGAGGATTGAGGATTGAGGATTGAGTATTGAAGATTGAGTATTGATACCTGAGGATTGAGGATTGAGGATTGAGGATTGAGGATTGAGGATTGAAGATTGAGTGTTGGGGATTGAAGATTGAGGATTGAGGATTGAGGATTGAGGATGGAGAATGAGGACTGACGGTTGAGGATTGAGGTTTGAGGATTGAAGATTGAGGACTGAGGACTGAGGTTGAGGATTGAGGATTGAGCATTGAGGATTGAAGATTGAGTACTGGGGATTCGGGATTGCAGATTGAGGATTAAGGATTGAAGATTGAGTATTGAGGATTGAAGATAGAGGATTGAGTATTGAGGATTGAGGATTCAGGGTTGAAAATTGAGGATTGAGGATTGAGGATTGAGGATTGAGGATTGAGGATTGAAGATTGAATATTGATGATTGAATATTGAGGACTGAGGATTGAGGGTTGTGGACTGAGGACGAGGACTGAGGGTTGAATATTGATGTTTGAGGTCTGAGGATTAAGGATTGAGGATTGAGAATTGAGGATTGAGGATTGAGGATTGGAAATTGGGGATTGGGTATTTAGTATTGAAGAATGAGGATTGAGGATTGAGATTTGAGGATTGAGGATTGAAGATTGAGTATTGATGATTGAATATTGAGGATTGATGATTGAGGTTTGAGGATTGAGGACGAGGACTGACGGTTGAGGATTGAGGTTTGAGGATTAAGGATTGGGGATTGAGGACTGAGGATTGAGGATTGAGGATTGAGCATTGAGGATTGAAGATTGATGACTGGGGATTGAGGATTGACGATTGAGGATTGAGGATTGAAGATTGAGTATTGAGGATTGAAGATGGAGGATTGAGTATTGAGGATTGAGGATTCAGGGTTGAAGATTGAGGATTGAGGATTGAGGATTGAGGATTGAGCATTGAGGATTGAAGATTGAATATTTATGATTGAATATTGAGGACTGAGGATTGAGGGTTGTGGATTGAGGACGAGGACTGAGGGTTGAATATTGATGTTTGAGGTCTGAGGATTAAGGATTGAGGATTGAGGATTGAAGATTGAGTGTTGAGGATTGAAAATTGAGGATTGAGGATTGAGGATTGAGGATTGAGGATTGAGGATTGATGATTGAAGATTGAGTGTTGAGGATTGAAAATTGAGGATTGAGGATTGAGGTTTGAGGATTGGGGATTGAAGATTGAGTATTGATGATTGAATATTGAGGATTGAGGATTGAGGTTTGAGGATTGAGGATGAAGACTGAGGGTTGAGGATTGAGGTTTGAGGAACGAAGATTGAGGATTGAGGATTGAGGACTAAGGATTGACGATTGAGTATTGAAGATTGAGGATTGATGACTGAGGATTGACGACTGAGAATTGAGGACTGAGGATTGATTATTGAAGATTGAGTATTGAGGATTGAATATTGCGGATTGAGGATTGAGGATTGAGGATTGAGGATTGAGGATTGAGGACGAGGGCTGAGGGTTGAATATTGATGGTTGAGGTCTGAGTATTAAGGATTGAGGATTGAGAATTGAGGATTGAGGATTGAGGATTGAAGATTGAGGATTGGGTATTTAGGATTGAAGAATGAGGATTGAGGATTGAGGTTTGAGGATTGAGGATTGATGATTGAGTATTGTCGATTGAATATTGAGGATTGAGGATTGAGGATTGAGGTTTGAGTATTGAGGACGAGGACTGACGGTTGAGGATTGAGGTTAGAGGATTGAGGATTGGGGATTGAGGATTGATGGTTGAGGATTGAGGATTGAGGATTGAGGATTGAGGATTGAGGATTGAGTATTGAAGATTGAGTATTGATACCTGAGGATTGAGGATTGAGGATTGAGGATTGAGGATTGAGGATTGAAGATTGAGTGTTGGGGATTGAAGATTGAGGATTGAGGATTGAGGATTGAGGATGGAGAATGAGGACTGACGGTTGAGGATTGAGGTTTGAGGATTGAAGATTGAGGACTGAGGACTGAGGTTGAGGATTGAGGATTGAGCATTGAGGATTGAAGATTGAGTACTGGGGATTCGGGATTGCAGATTGAGGATTAAGGATTGAAGATTGAGTATTGAGGATTGAAGATAGAGGATTGAGTATTGAGGATTGAGGATTCAGGGTTGAAAATTGAGGATTGAGGATTGAGGATTGAGGATTGAGGATTGAGGATTGAAGATTGAATATTGATGATTGAATATTGAGGACTGAGGATTGAGGGTTGTGGACTGAGGACGAGGACTGAGGGTTGAATATTGATGTTTGAGGTCTGAGGATTAAGGATTGAGGATTGAGAATTGAGGATTGAGGATTGAGGATTGGAAATTGGGGATTGGGTATTTAGTATTGAAGAATGAGGATTGAGGATTGAGATTTGAGGATTGAGGATTGAAGATTGAGTATTGATGATTGAATATTGAGGATTGATGATTGAGGTTTGAGGATTGAGGACGAGGACTGACGGTTGAGGATTGAGGTTTGAGGATTAAGGATTGGGGATTGAGGACTGAGGATTGAGGATTGAGGATTGAGCATTGAGGATTGAAGATTGATGACTGGGGATTGAGGATTGACGATTGAGGATTGAGGATTGAAGATTGAGTATTGAGGATTGAAGATGGAGGATTGAGTATTGAGGATTGAGGATTCAGGGTTGAAGATTGAGGATTGAGGATTGAGGATTGAGGATTGAGCATTGAGGATTGAAGATTGAATATTTATGATTGAATATTGAGGACTGAGGATTGAGGGTTGTGGATTGAGGACGAGGACTGAGGGTTGAATATTGATGTTTGAGGTCTGAGGATTAAGGATTGAGGATTGAGGATTGAAGATTGAGTGTTGAGGATTGAAAATTGAGGATTGAGGATTGAGGATTGAGGATTGAGGATTGAGGATTGATGATTGAAGATTGAGTGTTGAGGATTGAAAATTGAGGATTGAGGATTGAGGTTTGAGGATTGGGGATTGAAGATTGAGTATTGATGATTGAATATTGAGGATTGAGGATTGAGGTTTGAGGATTGAGGATGAAGACTGAGGGTTGAGGATTGAGGTTTGAGGAACGAAGATTGAGGATTGAGGATTGAGGACTAAGGATTGACGATTGAGTATTGAAGATTGAGGATTGATGACTGAGGATTGACGACTGAGAATTGAGGACTGAGGATTGATTATTGAAGATTGAGTATTGAGGATTGAATATTGCGGATTGAGGATTGAGGATTGAGGATTGAGGATTGAGGATTGACGATTGAATATTGTAGATTGAGTATTGATGCCTGAGGATTGAGGATTGAGGATTGAGGATTGAGGATTGAGGATGGAAGATTGAGTATTGAGGATTGAAGATTGAGGGTTGAAGATTGAGTATTGATGATTGAATATTGAGGATTGAGGATTGAGGATTGAGGATTGAGGATTGAGGATTGAGGATTGAAGATTGAGTATTGCTGATTGAATATTGAGGATTGGGTATTGAGGTTTGAGGATTGAGGACGAGGACTGACGGTAGAGGATTTAGGTTTGAGGATTGAGGATTGAGGACTGGGGATTGAGGATGCGTGCTAAGCATCGGGGATTGAGATTCGACGACTGAGGACTGAGGATTGAGGATTGAGAATTGAGGATTGATGTTTGAGGATTGAAGATTGAGGATTGGGTATTGAGGATTGAGGAATGAGGATTGAGGATTGAGGATTGAGGATCTAGGATTGGAGATTGATTATTGAGTATTGAAGGTTGAGGATTGTGGATTGAGGATTGAGGATTGAGGATTGAGGATTGAGGATTGAGGATTGAGGATTGAGGATTGAGGATTGAGGATTGAGGATTGAAGATTGAGTATTGATGATTGAATGTTGAGGATTGAGGATTGAGGATTGAAGATTGAGTGTTGAGGGTTGAAGATTGAGGACTGAGGATTGACGATTGAGGATTGAGGATTGAAGATTGAGTATTGAGGATTGAAGATTGAGGATTGAGTATTGATGATTGAGGATTCAGGGTTGAAGATTGAGGATTGAGGATTGAGGATTGACGATCTAGGATTGGAGATTGATTATTGAGTATAGAAGCTTGAGGATTGTGGATTGAGGATTGAGGATTGAGGATTGAGGATTGAGGATTGAGGATTGAGGATTGAGAATTGAGGATTGGAGATTGAGGATTGAGTATTGAGGATTGAGGATTCAGGGTTGAAGATTGAGGATTGAGGATTGAGGATTGAGGATTGAGGACTGAGGATTGGGTATTGAGGATTGAGGAATGAGGATTGAGGTTTGAGGATTGAGGATTGCAGATTGAGTATTGAGGATTGAAGATTGAGGATTGAGGATTGAGGATTGAGGAATGAGGATTGAAGATTGAGTATTGAGGATTGAAGATTGAGGATAGAGGATTGAGTACTGAGGATGGAGGTTGAGGGCTGAGGGTTGAGTATTGAGGATTGAGAAATGAGGATTGAGGATTGAGGATTGAAATTGAGGATTGGGTATTGAGGATTGAAGAATGAGGATTGAGGAATTAGGATTGAGGATTGAGGATTGAGGATTGAAGATTGAGGATTGGGTATTGAGGATTGAAGAATGAGGATTGAGGATTGAGGATTGAGGATTGAGGATTGAAGATTGAGTGTTGAGGATTGAAAATTGAGGATTGAGGATTGAGGATTGAGGATTGAGGATTGAGGATTGAGGATTGAAGATTGAATATTCATGATTGAATATTGAGGACTGAGGATTGAGGGTAGTGGATTGAGGACGAGGACTGAGGGTTGAATATTGATGTTTGAGGTCTGAGGATTAAGGATTGAGGATTGAGAATTGAGGATTGAGGATTGAGGATTGAAGATTAAGGATTGGGTATTTAGGATTGAAGAATGTGGATTGAGGATTGAGGTTTGAGGATTGGGGATTAAAGATTGAGTATTGATGATTGAATATTGAGGATTGAGGATTGAGGTTTGAGGATTGAGAATGAAGACTGAGGGTTGAGGATTGAGGTTTGAGGAACGATGATTGAGGATTGAGGATTGTGGACTAAGGATTGACGATTGAGTATTGAAGATTGAGGATTGATGACTGAGGATTGACGACTGAGAATTGAGGATTGAGGATTGATGATTGAAGATTGAGTATTGAGGATTGAATATTGCGGATTGAGGATTGAGGATTGAGGATTGAGGATTGAGGATTGAGGATTGAGGATTGAGGATTGAGGATTGAGGATTGAGGATTGAAGATTGAGTATTGATGGTTGAATATTGAGGATTGAGGATTGAGGATTGAGGATTGAAGATTGAGTATTGAGGATTGAAGATTGAGGATTGAGTATTGAGGATTGAGGATTCAGGGTTGAAGATTGAGGATTGAGGATTGAGGATTGAAGATTGAGGATTGGGTATTGAGGATTGAAGAATGAGGATTGAGGATTGAAGATTGAGGATTGAGTATTGAGCATTGAGGATTCAGGGTTGAAAATTGAGGATTGAGGATCGAGGATTGAGGATTGAGGATTGAGGATTGAAGATTGAATATTGATGATTGAATATTGAGGACTGAGGATTGAGGGTTGTGGATTGAGGACGAGGGCTGAGGGTTGAATATTGATGGTTGAGGTCTGAGTATTAAGGATTGAGGATTGAGAATTGAGGATTGAGGATTGAGGATTGAAGATTGAGGATTGGGTATTTAGGATTGAAGAATGAGAATTGAGGATTGAGGTTTGAGGATTGAGGATTGATGATTGAGTATTGTCGATTGAATATTGAGGATTGAGGATTGAGGATTGAGGTTTGAGTATTGAGGACGAGGACTGACGGTTGAGGATTGAGGTTAGAGGATTGAGGATTGGGGATTGAGGATTGATGGTTGAGGATTGAGGATTGAGGATTGAGGATTGAGGATTGAGGATTGAGTATTGAAGATTGAGTATTGATACCTGAGGATTGAGGATTGAGGATTGAGGATTGAGGATTGAGGATTGAAGATTGAGTGTTGGGGATTGAAGATTGAGGATTGAGGATTGAGGATTGAGGATGGAGAATGAGGACTGACGGTTGAGGATTCAGGTTTGAGGATTGAAGATTGAGGACTGAGGACTGAGGTTGAGGATTGAGGATTGAGCATTGAGGATTGAAGATTGAGTACTGGGGATTCGGGATTGCAGATTGAGGATTAAGGATTGAAGATTGAGTATTGAGGATTGAAGATAGAGGATTGAGTATTGAGGATTGAGGATTCAGGGTTGAAAATTGAGGATTGAGGATTGAGGATTGAGGATTGAGGATTGAGGATTGAAGATTGAATATTGATGATTGAATATTGAGGACTGAGGATTGAGGGTTGTGGACTGAGGACGAGGACTGAGGGTTGAATATTGATGTTTGAGGTCTGAGGATTAAGGATTGAGGATTGAGAATTGAGGATTGAGGATTGAGGATTGGAAATTGGGGATTGGGTATTTAGTATTGAAGAATGAGGATTGAGGATTGAGATTTGAGGATTGAGGATTGAAGATTGAGTATTGATGATTGAATATTGAGGATTGATGATTGAGGTTTGAGGATTGAGGACGAGGACTGACGGTTGAGGATTGAGGTTTGAGGATTAAGGATTGGGGATTGAGGACTGAGGATTGAGGATTGAGGATTGAGCATTGAGGATTGAAGACTGATGACTGGGGATTGAGGATTGAAGATTGAGGATTAACGATTGAAGGTTGGGGATTGAGGACCTAGGATCGGAGATTGATTATTGAGGATTGAAGATTGAGGATTGAGGATTGAGGAATGAGAATTGAGAATTGAGGATGAGGACTGAGGGTTGCGGATTGAGGTTTGAGGAATGAGGATTGATGGTTGAGGATTGAGGATTGAGGATTGAGGATTGAGGATTGAGTATTGAAGATTGAGTATTGATGCCAGAGGCTTGAGGATTGAGGATTGAGTATTGAGGATTGAAGATTGATGATTGAGTATTGGGGATTGAAGATTGAGGATTGAGGATTGAGGATTGAGGTTGGAGAATGAGGACTGACGGTTGAGGATTGAGGTTTGAGGATTGAAGATTGAGGTCTGAGGACTGAGGATTGAGGATTGAGGATTGAGCATTGCGGATTGAAGATTGAGTACTGGGGATTGGGGATTGAAGATTGAGGATTAATGATTGAAGATTGGGGATTGAGGATCTAGAATTGGAGATTGATTATTGAGGACTGAAGATTGAGGATTGAGAATTGAGGATTGAGAATTGAGAATTGAGTATGAGGACTGAGGGTTGAGGATTGAGGTTTGAGGAATGAGGATTGAGGGTTGAGGATTGAGGATTGAGGATTGCGGATTGAAGATTGAGTATTGATGATTGAATATTGAGGAATGAGGATTGAGGATTGAGGATTGAGGATTGAGGATTGAGGATTGAGGATTGAAGATTGAGTATGGATGATTGAATATTGAGGATTGAGGATTGAGGTTTGAGGAACGAGGATTGAGGATTGAGGATTGAGGACTAGGGATTGACGATTGAGTATTGAAGATTGAGGATTGATGACTGAGGATTGACGACTGAGGATTGGGGATTGAGGATTGATGATTGAAGATTGAGTATTGAGGATCGAATATTGAGGATTGAGGATCGAGGATGGAAGATTGAGAATTGAGGATTGAAGATTGGGGATTGAGGATTGAGTATTGAGGATGGAGGATGGGGGCTGAGGGTTGAATATTGAGGATTGAGGATTGAGTATTGAGGATTCAAGATTGAGGGTTGAAGATTGAGTATTGATGATTGAAGATTGAGTATTGAGGATTGAATATTGAGGATTGAGGATTGAGGATTGAAGATTGAGTATTGAGGATTGAATATTGAGGATTGAGGATTGAGGATTGAGGATTGAGGATTGAGGATTGAAGATTGAGTATTGAGGATTGAAGATTGAGGGTTAAAGATTGAGTATTGATGATTCAATATTGAGGATTGAGGATTGAGGATTGAGGATTGAGGATTGAAGATTGAGGATTGAGGATTGAGGATTGAGGATTGAGGATTGAAGATTGAGTATTGCTGATTGAATATTGAGGATTGGGGATTGAGGTTTGAGGATTGAGGACGAGGTCTGACGGTAGAGGATTTAGGTTTGAGGATTGAGGATTGAGGACTGGGGATTGAGGATGCGTGCTAAGCATCGGGGATTGAGATTCGACGACTGAGGACTGAGGATTGAGGATTGAGAATTGAGGATTGATGTTTGAGGATTGAAGATTGAGGATTGGGTATTGAGGATTGAGGAATGAGGATTGAGGATTGAGGATTGAGGATCTAGGATTGGAGATTGATTATTGAGTATTGAAGGTTGAGGATTGTGGATTGAGGATTGAGGATTGAGGATTGAGGATTGAGGATTGAGGATTGAGGTTTGAGGATTGAGGATTGAGGATTGAGGATTGAGGATTGAAGATTGAGTATTGATGATTGAATATTGAGGATTGAGGATTGAGGATTGAAGATTGAGTGTTGAGGGTTGAAGATTGAGGACTGAGGATTGAGGATTGAGGATTGAGGATTGAAGATTGAGTATTGAGGATTGAAGATTGAGGATTGAGTATTGATGATTGAGGATTCAGGGTTGAAGATTGAGGATTGAGGATTGAGGATTGACGATCTAGGATTGGAGATTGATTATTGAGTATAGAAGCTTGAGGATTGTGGATTGAGGATTGAGGATTGAGGATTGAGGATTGAGGATTGAGGATTGAGGATTGAGAATTGAGGATTGGAGATTGAGGATTGAGTATTGAGGATTGAGGATTCAGGGTTGAAGATTGAGGATTGAGGATTGAGGATTGAGGATTGAGGATTGACGACTGAGGATTGGGTATTGAGGATTGAGGAATGAGGATTGAGGATTGAGGTTTGAGGATTGAGGATTGCAGATTGAGTATTGAGGATTGAAGATTGAGGATTGAGGATTGAGGATTGAGGAATGAGGATTGAAGATTGAGTATTGAGGATTGAAGATTGAGGATAGAGGATTGAGTACTGAGGATGGAGGATGAGGGCTGAGGGTTGAGTATTGAGGATTGAGAAATGAGGATTGAGGATTGAGGATTGAAATTGAGGATTGGATATTGAGGATTGAAGAATGAGGATTGAGGAATTAGGATTGAGGATTGAGGATTGAGGATTGAAGATTGAGGATTGGGTATTGAGGATTGAAGAATGAGGATTGAGGATTGAGGATTGAGGATTGAGGATTGAAGATTGAGTGTTGAGGATTGAAAATTGAGGATTGAGGATTGACGATTGAGGATTGAGGATTGAAGATTGAGTATTGAGGATTGAAGATTGAGGATTGAGTATTGAGGATTCAGGGTTGAAGACTGAGGATTGAGGATTGAGGATTGAGGATTGAGGATTGAGGATTGAGGATTGAAGATTGAATATTTATGATTGAATATTGAGGACTGAGGATTGAGGGTAGTGGATTGAGGACGAGGACCGAGGGTTGAATATTGATGTTTGAGGACTGAGGATTAAGGATTGAGGATTGAGAATTGAGGATTGAGGATTGAGGATTGAAGATTAAGGATTGGGTATTTAGGATTGAAGAATGTGGATTGAGGATTGAGGTTTGAGGATTGGGGATTGAAGATTGAGTATTGATGATTGAATATTGAGGATTGAGGATTGAGGTTTGAGGATTGAGAATGAAGACTGAGGTTTGAGGATTGAGGTTTGAGGAACGATGATTGAGGATTGAGGATTGTGGACTAAGGGTTGACGATTGAGTATTGAAGATTGAGGATTGATGACTGAGGATTGACGACTGAGAATTGAGGATTGAGGATTGGTGATTGAAGATTGAGTATTGAGGATTGAATATTGAGGATTGATGATTGAGGTTTGAGGATTGAGGACGAGGACTGACGGTTGAGGATTGAGGTTTGAGGATTAAGGATTGGGGATTGAGGACTGAGGATTGAGGATTGAGGATTGAGGATTGAGGATTGAGGACTGAGGATTGGGTATTGAGGATTGAGGAATGAGGATTGAGGATTGAGGTTTGAGGATTGAGGATTGCAGATTGAGTATTGAGGATTGAAGATTGAGGATTGAGGATTGAAGATTGAGTATTGATGATTGAATATTGAGGATTGATGATTGAGGTTTGAGGATTGAGGACGAGGACTGACGGTTGAGGATTGAGGTTTGAGGATTAAGGATTGGGGATTGAGGACTGAGGATTGAGTATTGAGGAGTGAGCATTGAGGATTGAAGATTGATGACTGGGGATTGAGGATTGAAGATTGAGGATTAACGATTGAAGGTTGGGGATTGAGGACCTAGGATCGGAGATTGATTATTGAGGATTGAAGATTGAGGATTGAGTATTGAGGATTGAGAATTGAGAATTGAGGATGAGGACTGAGGGTTGCGGATTGAGGTTTGAGGAATGAGGATTGATGGTTGAGGATTGAGGATTGAGGATTGAGGATTGAGGATTGAGTATTGAAGATTGAGTATTGATGCCAGAGGCTTGAGGATTGAGGATTGAGTATTGAGGATTGAAGATTGATGATTGAGTATTGGGGATTGAAGATTGAGGATTGAGGATTGAGGATTGAGGTTGGAGAATGAGGACTGACGGTTGAGGATTGAGGTTTGAGGATTGAAGATTGAGGTCTGAGGACAGAGGATTGAGGATTGAGGATTGAGCATTTAGGATTGAAGATTGAGTACTGGGGATTGGGGATTGAAGATTGAGGATTAAGGATTGAAGATTGGGGATTGAGGATCTAGAATTGGAGATTGATTATTGAGGACTGAAGATTGAGGATTGAGAATTGAGGATTGAGAATTGAGAATTGAGTATGAGGACTGAGGGTTGAGGATTGAGGTTTGAGGAATGAGGATTGAGGGTTGAGGATTGAGGATTGAGGATTGCGGATTGAAGATTGAGTATTGATGATTGAATATTGAGGATTGAGGATTGAGGTTTGAGGAATGAAGATTGAGGAGTGAGTATTGAGGGTTGAGTATTGAAGATTGAGTATTGATGCCTGAGGATTGAGGATCGAGAATTGAGGATCGAGGATTGGAGATTGATTATTGAGGATTGAAGATTGAGGATTGAGGATTGAGGATTGAGAATTGAGAATTGAGTATGAGGACTGAGGGTTGAGGATTGAGGTTTGAGGAATGAGGATTGAGGGTTGGGGAATGAGGATTGAGGATTGAGGATTGAGGATTGAGCATTGAAGATTGAGTATTGATGCCTGAGGATTGAGGATTGAGGATTGAGGATTGAGGATTGAGGATTGAGGATTGAAGATTGAGTATTGAGTATTGAAGGTTGAGGATTGTGGATTGAGGATTAAGGACTGAGGATTGAATATTGTAGATTGAGTATTGATGCCTGAGGATTGAGGATTGAGGATTGAGGATTGAGGATTGAGGATTGCGGATTGAAGATTGAGTATTGATGATTGAATATTGAGGATTGAGGATTGAGGTTTGAGGAATGAAGATTGAGGAGTGAGTATTGAGGGTTGAGTATTGAAGATTGAGTATTGATGCCTGAGGATTGAGGATCGAGAATTGAGGATCGAGGATTGGAGATTGATTATTGAGGATTGAAGATTGAGGATTGAGGATTGAGGATTGAGAATTGAGAATTGAGTATGAGGACTGAGGGTTGAGGATTGAGGTTTGAGGAATGAGGATTGAGGGTTGGGGAATGAGGATTGAGGATTGAGGATTGAGGATTGAGCATTGAAGATTGAGTATTGATGCCTGAGGATTGAGGATTGAGGATTGAGGATTGAGGATTGAGGATTGAGGATTGAAGATTGAGTATTGAGTATTGAAGGTTGAGGATTGTGGATTGAGGATTAAGGACTGAGGATTGAATATTGTAGATTGAGTATTGATGCCTGAGGATTGAGGATTGAGGATTGAGGATTGAGGATTGAGGATTGAGGATTGAAGATTGAGTATTGATGATTGAATATTGAGGAATGAGGATTAAGGATTGAGGATTGAGGATTGAGGATTGAAGATTGAGTATGGATGATTGAATATTGAGGATTGAGGATTGAGGTTTGAGGAACGAGGATTGAGGATTGAGGATTGAGGACTAGGGATTGACGATTGAGTATTGAAGATTGAGGATTGATGACTGAGGATTGACGACTCAGAATTGGGGATTGAGGATTGATGATTGAAGATTGAGTATTGAGGATCGAATATTGAGGATTGAGGATCGAGGATGGAAGATTGAGAATTGAGGATTGAAGATTGGGGATTGAGGATTGAGTATTGAGGATGGAGGATGGGGGCTGAGGGTTGAATATTGAGAATTGAGGATTGAGTATTGAGGATTCAAGATTGAGGGTTGAAGATTGAGCATTGATGATTGAAGATTGAGTATTGAGGATTGAATATTGAGGATTGAGGATTGAGGATTGAAGATTGAGTATTGAGGATTGAATATTGAGGATTGAGGATTGAGGATTGAGGATTGAGGATTGAGGATTGAAGATTGAGTATTGAGGATTGAAGATTGAGGGTTAAAGATTGAGTATTGATGATTCAATATTGAGGATTGAGGATTGAGGATTGAGGATTGAGGATTGAGGATTGAGGATTGAGGATTGAAGATTGAGAATTGATGATTGAATATTGAGGATTGAGGATTGAGGTTTGAGGATTGAGGACGAGGACTGACGGTAGAGGATTTAGGTTTGAGGATTGAGGATTGAGGGATGAGGATTGAGGATGAGTGCTAAGGCTCGGGGATTGATGTTCGACGACTGAGGACTGAGGATTGAGGATTGAGAATTGAGGATAGATGTTTGAGGATTGAAGATTGAGGATTGAGGATTGAGGATTGAGGAATGAGGATTGAAGATTGAGTATTGAGGATTGAAGATTGAGTGTTGAGGATTGAAAATTGAGGATTGAGGATTGACGATTGAGGATTGAGGATTGAAGATTGAGTATTGAGGATTGAAGATGGAGGATTGAGTATTGAGGATTGAGGATTCAGGGTTGAAGATTGAGGATTGAGGATTGAGGATTGAGGATTGAGCATTGAGGATTGAAGATTGAATATTTATGATTGAATATTGAGGACTGAGGATTGAGGGTTGTGGATTGAGGACGAGGACTGAGGGTTGAATATTGATGTTTGAGGTCTGAGGATTAAGGATTGAGGATTGAGAATTGAGAATTGAGTATTAAGGATTGAAGATTAAGGATTGGGTATTTAGGATTGAAGAATGAGGATTGAGGATTGAGGTTTGAGGATTGGGGATTGAAGATTGAGTATTGATGATTGAATATTGAGGATTGAGGATTGAGGTTTGAGGATTGAGGATGAAGACTGAGGGTTGAGGATTGAGGTTTGAGGAACGAGGATTGAGGATTGAGGATTGACGATTGAGGATTGAGGATTGAAGATTGAGTATTGAGGATTGAAGATGGAGGATTGAGTATTGAGGATTGAGGATTGAGTGTTGTGGATTGAGGACGAGGACTGAGGGTTGAATATTGATGTTTGAGGTCTGAGGATTAAGGATTGAGGATTGAGGATTGAAGATTGAGTGTTGAGGATTGAAAATTGAGGATTGAGGATTGAGGATTGAGGATTGAGGATTGAGGATTGAGGATTGAAGATTGAGTGTTGAGGATTGAAAATTGAGGATTGAGGATTGAGGTTTGAGGATTGGGGATTGAAGATTGAGTATTGATGATTGAATATTGAGGATTGAGGATTGAGGTTTGAGGATTGAGGATGAAGACTGAGGGTTGAGGATTGAGGTTTGAGGAACGAGGATTGAGGATTGAGGATTGAGGACTAAGGATTGACGATTGAGTATTGAAGATTGAGGATTGATGACTGAGGATTGACGACTGAGAATTGAGGACTGAGGATTGATTATTGAAGATTGAGTATTGAGGATTGAATATTGCGGATTGAGGATTGAGGATTGAGGATTGAGGATTGAGGATTGAGGATTGAAGATTGAGTATTGAGTATTGAAGGTTGAGGATTGTGGATTGAGGATTAAGGATTGAGGATTGAATATTGTAGAATGAGTATTGATGCCTGAGGATTGAGGATTGAGGATTGAGGATTGAGGATTGAGGATGGAAGATTGAGTATTGAGGATTGAAGATTGAGGGTTGAAGATTGAGTATTGATGATTGAATATTGAGGATTGAGGATTGAGGATTGAGGATTGAGGATTGAGGATTGAGGATTGAAGATTGAGTATTGCTGATTGAATATTGAGGATTGGGTATTGAGGTTTGAGGATTGAGGACGAGGACTGACGGTAGAGGATTTAGGTTTGAGGATTGAGGATTGAGGACTGGGGATTGAGGATGCGTGCTAAGCATCGGGGATTGAGATTCGACGACTGAGGACTGAGGATTGAGGATTGAGAATTGAGGATTGATGTTTGAGGATTGAAGATTGAGGATTGGGTATTGAGGATTGAGGAATGAGGATTGAGGATTGAGGATTGAGGATCTAGGATTGGAGATTGATTATTGAGTATTGAAGGTTGAGGATTGTGGATTGAGGATTGAGGATTGAGGATTGAGGATTGAGGATTGAGGATTGAGGATTGAGGATTGAGGATTGAGGATTGAGGATTGAGGATTGAAGATTGAGTATTGATGATTGAATATTGAGGATTGAGGATTGAGGATTGAAGATTGAGTGTTGAGGGTTGAAGATTGAGGACTGAGGATTGACGATTGAGGATTGAGGATTGAAGATTGAGTATTGAGGATTGAAGATTGAGGATTGAGTATTGATGATTGAGGATTCAGGGTTGAAGATTGAGAATTGAGGATTGAGGATTGACGATCTAGGATTGGAGATTGATTATTGAGTATAGAAGCTTGAGGATTGTGGATTGAGGATTGAGGATTGAGGATTGAGGATTGAGGATTGCAGATTGAGTATTGAGGATTGAAGATTGAGGATTGAGGATTGAGGATTGAGGAATGAGGATTGAAGATTGAGTATTGAGGATTGAAGATTGAGGATAGAGGATTGAGTACTGAGGATGGAGGATGAGGGCTGAGGGTTGAGTATTGAGGATTGAGAAATGAGGATTGAGGATTGAGGATTGAAATTGAGGATTGGGTATTGAGGATTGAAGAATGAGGATTGAGGAATTAGGATTGAGGATTGAGGATTGAGGATTGAAGATTGAGGATTGGGTATTGAGGATTGAAGAATGAGGATTGAGGATTGAGGATTGAGGATTGAGGATTGAAGATTGAGTGTTGAGGATTGAAAATTGAGGATTGAGGATTGAGGATTGAGGATTGAGGATTGAGGATTGAGGATTGAAGATTGAATATTCATGATTGAATATTGAGGACTGAGGATTGAGGGTAGTGGATTGAGGACGAGGACTGAGGGTTGAATATTGATGTTTGAGGTCTGAGGATTAAGGATTGATGGTTGAATATTGAGGATTGAGGATTGAGGATTGAGGATTGAAGATTGAGTATTGAGGATTGAAGATTGAGGATTGAGTATTGAGGATTGAGGATTCAGGGTTGAAGATTGAGGATTGAGGATTGAGGATTGAGGATTGAGGATTGAAGATTGAGTATTGAGTATTGAAGGTTGAGGATTGTGGATTGAGGATTAAGGATTGTGGATTGAATATTGTAGATTGAGTATTGATGCCTGAGGTTTGAGGATTGAGGATTGTGGATTGAATATTGTAGATTGAGTATTGATGCCTGAGGATTGAGGATTGAGGATTGAGGATTGAGGATTGAGGATTGAGGATTGAGGATTGAAGGTTGAGTATTGAGGATTGAAGATTGAGTATTCAAGATTGAGTATTGATGATTGAATATTGAGGATTGAGGATTGAGGATTGAGGATTGAGGATTGGGTATTGAGGATTGAGTAATGAGGATTGAGGATTGTGGTTTGAGTATTGGGGATTGCAGATTGAGTATTGGCGATTGAAGATTGAGGATTGAGGATTGAGGATTGAGGAATGAGGATCGAAGATTGAGTATTGAGGATTGAAGATTGAGGATAGAGGATTGAGTACTGAGGATGGAGGATGAGGGCTGAGGGTTGAAGATTGAGGATTGAGAAATGAGGGTTGAGGATTGAGAATTGAAATTGAGGATTGGGTATTGAGGATTGAAGAATGAGGATTGAGGATTGAGGATTGGGGATTGAGGATTGAAGATTAGTGTTGAGGATTGAAGATTGAGGATTGAGGATTGAGGATTGAGGATTGAGGATTGAAGATTGGGTATTGAGGATTGAAGATTGAGGATTGAGTATTGAGCATTGAGGATTCAGGGTTGAAAATTGAGGATTGAGGATCGAGGATTGAGGATTGAGGATTGAGGATTGAAGATTGAATATTGATGATTGAATATTGAGGACTGAGGATTGAGGGTTGTGGATTGAGGACGAGGGCTGAGGGTTGAATATTGATGGTTGAGGTCTGAGTACTAAGGATTGAGGATTGAGAATTGAGGATTGAGGATTGAGGATTGAAGATTGAGGATTGGGTATTTAGGATTGAAGAATGAGGATTGAGGATTGAGGTTTGAGGATTGAGGATTGATGATTGAGTATTGTCGATTGAATATTGAGGATTGAGGATTGAGGATTGAGGTTTGAGTATTCAGGACGAGGACTGACGGTTGAGGATTGAGGTTAGAGGATTGAGGATTGGGGATTGAGGATTGATGGTTGAGGATTGAGGATTGAGGATTGAGGATTGAGGATTGAGGATTGAGTATTGAAGATTGAGTATTGATACCTGAGGATTGAGGATTGAGGATTGAGGATTGAGGATTGAGGATTGAAGATTGAGTGTTGGGGATTGAAGATTGAGGATTGAGGATTGAGGATTGAGGATGGAGAATGAGGACTGACGGTTGAGGATTGAGGTTTGAGGATTGAAGATTGAGGACTGAGGACTGAGGTTGAGGATTGAGGATTGAGCATTGAGGATTGAAGATTGAGTACTGGGGATTCGGGATTGCAGATTGAGGATTAAGGATTGAAGATTGAGTATTGAGGATTGAAGATAGAGGATTGAGTATTGAGGATTGAGGATTCAGGGTTGAAAATTGAGGATTGAGGATTGAGGATTGAGGATTGAGGATTGAGGATTGAAGATTGAATATTGATGATTGAATATTGAGGACTGAGGATTGAGGGTTGTGGACTGAGGACGAGGACTGAGGGTTGAATATTGATGTTTGAGGTCTGAGGATTAAGGATTGAGGATTGAGAATTGAGGATTGAGGATTGAGGATTGGAAATTGGGGATTGGGTATTTAGTATTGAAGAATGAGGATTGAAGATTGAGATTTGAGGATTGAGGATTGAAGATTGAGTATTGATGATTGAATATTGAGGATTGATGATTGAGGTTTGAGGATTGAGGACGAGGACTGACGGTTGAGGATTGAGGATTGAGGAATGAGAATTGAGAATTGAGGATGAGGACTGAGGGTTGCGGATTGAGGTTTGAGGAATGAGGATTGATGGTTGAGGATTGAGGATTGAGGATTGAGGATTGAGGATTGAGTATTGAAGATTGAGTATTGATGCCAGAGGCTTGAGGAGTGAGGATTGAGTATTGAGGATTGAAGATTGATGATTGAGTATTGGGGATTGAAGATTGAGGATTGAGGATTGAGGATTGAGGTTGGAGAATGAGGACTGACGGTTGAGGATTGAGGTTTGAGGATTGAAGATTGAGGTCTGAGGACTGAGGATTGAGGATTGAGGATTGAGCATTGAGGATTGAAGATTGAGTACTGGGGATTGGGGATTGAAGATTGAGGATTAATGATTGAAGATTGGGGATTGAGGATCTAGAATTGGAGATTGATTATTGAGGACTGAAGATTGAGGATTGAGAATTGAGGATTGAGAATTGAGAATTGAGTATGAGGACTGAGGGTTGAGGATTGAGGTTTGAGGAATGAGGATTGAGGGTTGAGGATTGAGGATTGAGGATTGCGGATTGAAGATTGAGTATTGATGATTGAATATTGAGGAATGAGGATTGAGGATTGAGGATTGAGGATTGAGGATTGAGGATTGAGGATTGAAGATTGAGTATGGATGATTGAATATTGAGGATTGAGGATTGAGGTTTGAGGAACGAGGATTGAGGATTGAGGATTGAGGACTAGGGATTGACGATTGAGTATTGAAGATTGAGGATTGATGGCTGAGGATTGACGACTGAGAATTGGGGATTGAGGATTGATGATTGAAGATTGAGTATTGAGGATCGAATATTGAGGATTGAGGATCGAGGATGGAAGATTGAGAATTGAGGATTGAAGATTGGGGATTGAGGATTGAGTATTGAGGATGGAGGATGGGGGCTGAGGGTTGAATATTGAGGATTGAGGATTGAGTATTGAGGATTCAAGATTGAGGGTTGAAGATTGAGTATTGATGATTGAAGATTGAGTATTGAGGATTGAATATTGAGGATTGAGGATTGAGGATTGAAGATTGAGTATTGAGGATTGAATATTGAGGATTGAGGATTGAGGATTGAGGATTGAGGATTGAGGATTGAAGATTGAGTATTGAGGATTGAAGATTGAGGGTTAAAGATTGAGTATTGATGATTCAATATTGAGGATTGAGGATTGAGGATTGAGGATTGAGGATTGAGGATTGAGGATTGAGGATTGAAGATTGAGAATTGATGATTGAATATTGAGGATTGAGGATTGAGGTTTGAGGATTGAGGACGAGGACTGACGGTAGAGGATTTAGGTTTGAGGATTGAGGATTGAGGGATGAGGATTGAGGATGAGTGCTAAGGCTCGGGGATTGATGCTCGACGACTGAGGACTGAGGATTGAGGATTGAGAATTGAGGATAGATGTTTGAGGATTGAAGATTGAGGATTGAGGATTGAGGATTGAGGAATGAGGATTGAAGATTGAGTATTGAGGATTGAAGATTGAGTATTGAGGATTGAATATTGAGGATTGAGGATCGAGGATGGAAGATTGAGAATTGAGGATTGAAGATTGGGGATTGAGGATTGAGTATTGAGGATGGAGGATGGGGGCTGAGGGTTGAATATTGAGGATTGAGGATTGAGTATTGAGGATTCAAGATTGAGGGTTGAAGATTGAGTATTGATGATTGAAGATTGAGTATTGAGGATTGAATATTGAGGATTGAGGATTGAGGATTGAAGATTGAGTATTGAGGATTGAATATTGAGGATTGAGGATTGAGGATTGAGGATTGAGGATTGAGGATTGAAGATTGAGTATTGAGGATTGAAGATTGAGGGTTAAAGATTGAGTATTGATGATTCAATATTGAGGATTGAGGATTGAGGATTGAGGATTGAGGATTGAGGATTGAGGATTGAGGATTGAAGATTGAGAATTGATGATTGAATATTGAGGATTGAGGATTGAGGATTGAGGCCGAGGACTGACGGTAGAGGATTTAGGTTTGAGGATTGAGGATTGAGGGATGAGGATTGAGGATGAGTGCTAAGGCTCGGGGATTGATGTTCGACGACTGAGGACTGAGGATTGAGGATTGAGAATTGAGGATAGATGTTTGAGGATTGAAGATTGAGGATTGAGGATTGAGGATTGAGGAATGAGGATTGAAGATTGAGTATTGAGGATTGAAGATTGAGGATAGAGGATTGAGTACTGAGGATGGAGGATGAGGGCTGAGGGTTGAGGATTGAAGATTGATGACTGGGGATTGAGGATTGAAGATTGAGGATTAACGATTGAAGGTTGGGGATTGAGGACCTAGGATCGGAGATTGATTATTGAGGATTGAAGATTGAGGATTGAGGATTGAGGAATGAGAATTGAGAATTGAGTATGAGGACTGAGGGTTGCGGATTGAGGTTTGAGGAATGAGGATTGATGGTTGAGGATTGAGGATTGAGGATTGAGGATTGAGGATTGAGTATTGAAGATTGAGTATTGATGCCAGAGGCTTGAGGATTGAGGATTGAGTATTGAGGATTGAAGATTGATGATTGAGTATTGGGGATTGAAGATTGAGGATTGAGGATTGAGGATTGAGGTTGGAGAATGAGGACTGACGGTTGAGGATTGAGGTTTGAGGATTGAAGATTGAGGTCTGAGGACTGAGGATTGAGGATTGAGGATTGAGCATTGAGGATTGAAGATTGAGTACTGGGGATTGGGGATTGAAGATTGAGGATTAATGATTGAAGATTGGGGATTGAGGATCTAGAATTGGAGATTGATTATTGAGGACTGAAGATTGAGGATTGAGAATTGAGGATTGAGAATTGAGAATTGAGTATGAGGACTGAGGGTTGAGGATTGAGGTTTGAGGAATGAGGATTGAGGGTTGAGGATTGAGGATTGAGGATTGCGGATTGAAGATTGAGTATTGATGATTGAATATTGAGGAATGAGGATTGAGGATTGAGGATTGAGGATTGAGGATTGAGGATTGAAGATTGAGTATGGATGATTGAATATTGAGGATTGAGGATTGAGGTTTGAGGAACGAGGATTGAGGATTGAGGATTGAGGACTAGGGATTGACGATTGAGTATTGAAGATTGAGGATTGATGACTGAGGATTGACGACTGAGAATTGGGGATTGAGGATTGATGATTGAAGATTGAGTATTGAGGATCGAATATTGAGGATTGAGGATCGAGGATGGAAGATTGAGAATTGAGGATTGAAGATTGGGGATTGAGGATTGAGTATTGAGGATGGAGGATGGGGGCTGAGGGTTGAATATTGAGGATTGAGGATTGAGTATTGAGGATTCAAGATTGAGGGTTGAAGATTGAGTATTGATGATTGAAGATTGAGTATTGAGGATTGAATATTGAGGATTGAGGATTGAGGATTGAAGATTGAGTATTGAGGATTGAATATTGAGGATTGAGGATTGAGGATTGAGGATTGAGGATTGAGGATTGAAGATTGAGTATTGAGGATTGAAGATTGAGGGTTAAAGATTGAGTATTGATGATTCAATATTGAGGATTGAGGATTGAGGATTGAGGATTGAGGATTGAGGATTGAGGATTGAGGATTGAAGATTGAGAATTGATGATTGAATATTGAGGATTGAGGATTGAGGTTTGAGGATTGAGGACGAGGACTGACGGTAGAGGATTTAGGTTTGAGGATTGAGGATTGAGGGATGAGGATTGAGGATGAGTGCTAAGGCTCGGGGATTGATGTTCGACGACTGAGGACTGAGGATTGAGGATTGAGAATTGAGGATAGATGTTTGAGGATTGAAGATTGAGGATTGAGGATTGAGGATTGAGGAATGAGGATTGAAGATTGAGTATTGAGGATTGAAGATTGAGTGTTGAGGATTGAAAATTGAGGATTGAGGATTGACGATTGAGGATTGAGGATTGAAGATTGAGTATTGAGGATTGAAGATGGAGGATTGAGTATTGAGGATTGAGGATTCAGGGTTGAAGATTGAGGATTGAGGATTGAGGATTGAGGATTGAGCATTGAGGATTGAAGATTGAATATTTATGATTGAATATTGAGGACTGAGGATTGAGGGTTGTGGATTGTGGACGAGGACTGAGGGTTGAATATTGATGTTTGAGGTCTGAGGATTAAGGATTGAGGATTGAGAATTGAGAATTGAGTATTAAGGATTGAAGATTAAGGATTGGGTATTTAGGATTGAAGAATGAGGATTGAGGATTGAGGTTTGAGGATTGGGGATTGAAGATTGAGTATTGATGATTGAATATTGAGGATTGAGGATTGAGGTTTGAGGATTGAGGATGAAGACTGAGGGTTGAGGATTGAGGTTTGAGGAACGAGGATTGAGGATTGAGGATTGAGGACTAAGGATTGACGATTGAGTATTGAAGATTGAGGATTGATGACTGAGGATTGACGACTGAGAATTGAGGACTGAGGATT
Source organism: Calliopsis andreniformis (assembly GCF_051401765.1). Taxonomy (NCBI): domain Eukaryota; kingdom Metazoa; phylum Arthropoda; class Insecta; order Hymenoptera; family Andrenidae; genus Calliopsis; species Calliopsis andreniformis. The sequence goes on from NW_027480470.1 coordinate 1,386,803, forward strand.
GATGATTGAAGATTGAGTATTGAGGATTGAATATTGCGGATTGAGGATTGAGGATTGAGGATTGAGGATTGAGGATTGAGGATTGAAGATTGAGTATTGAGTATTGAAGGTTGAGGATTGTGGATTGAGGATTAAGGATTGAGGATTGAATATTGTAGATTGAGTATTGATGCCTGAGGATTGAGGATTGAGGATTGAGGATTGAGGATTGTGGATGGAAGATTGAGTATTGAGGATTGAAGATTGAGGGTTGAAGATTGAGTACTGATGATTGAATATTGAGGATTGAAGATTGAGGATTGAGGATTGAGGATTGGGGAATGAGGATTGAAGATTGAGTATTGAGGATTGAAGATTGAGGATAGAGTATTGAGTACTGAGGATGGAGGATGAGGGCTGAGGGTTGAGGATTGAGGATTGAGAAATGAGGATTGAGGATTGAGGATTGAAATTGAGGATTGGGTATTGAGGATTGAAGAATGAGGATTGAGGAATTAGGATTGAGGATTGAGGATTGAGGATTGAAGATTGAGGATTGGGTATTGAGGGTTGAAGAATGAGGATTGAGGATTGAGGATTGAGGATTGAGGATTGAAGATTGAGTGTTGAGGATTGAAAATTGAGGATTGAGGATTGACGATTGAGGATTGAGGATTGATGATTGAGTATTGAGGATTGAAGATGGAGGATTGAGAATTGAGGATTGAGGATTCAGGGTTGAAGATTGAGGATTGAGGATTGAGGATTGAGGATTGAGGATTGAGGATTGAAGATTGAATATTTATGATTGAATATTGAGGACTGAGGATTGAGGGTTGTGGATTGAGGACGAGGACTGAGGGTTGAATATTGATGTTTGAGGTCTGAGGATTAAGGATTGAGGATTGAGAATTGAGGATTGAGGATTAAGGATTGAAGATTAAGGATTGGGTATTTAGGATTGAAAATTGAGGATTGAGGATTGACGATTGGGGATTGAAGATTGAGTATTGATGATTGAATATTGAGGATTGAGGATTGAGGTTTGAGGATTGAGGATTGAGGATTGAGGATTGAGGATTGAGGATTGAGAATTGAGGATTGAGGATTAAGGATTGAAGATTGAGTATTGATGATTGAATATTGAGGATTGAGGATTGAGGATTGCGGATTGAAGATTGAGTATTGAGGATTGAAGATTGAGGATTGAGTATTGAGGATTGAGGATTCAGGGTTGAAGATTGAGGATTGAGGATTGAGGATTGAGGATTGAGGATTGAGGATTGAAGATTGAGTACTGAGGATTGAAGATTGAGGGTTGAAGATTGAGTATTGATGATTGAATATTGAGGAATGAGGATTGAGGATTGAGGATTGAGGATTGAGGATTGAGGATTGAGGATTGAAGATTGAGTATGGATGATTGAATATTGAGGATTGAGGATTCAGGTTTGAGGAACGAGGATTGAGGATTGAGGATTGAGGACTAGGGATTGACGATTCAGTATTGAAGATTGAGGATTGATGACTAAGGATTGACGACTGAGAATTGGGGATTGAGGATTGATGATTGAAGATTGAGTATTGAGGATTGAATATTGAGGATTGAGGATTGAGGATTGAAGATTGAGTATTGAGGATTGAATATTGAGGATTGAGGATTGAGGATTGAGGATTGAGGATTGAGGATTGAAGATTGAGTATTGAGGATTGAAAATTGAGGGTTAAAGATTGAGTATTGATGATTCAATATTGAGGATTGAGGATTGAGGATTGAGGATTGAGGATTGAGGATTGAGGATTGAGGATTGAGGATTGAAGATTGAGAATTGATGATTGAATATTGAGGATTGAGGATTGAGGTTTGAGGATTGAGGACGAGGACTGACGGTAGAGGATTTAGGTTTGAGGATTGAGGATTGAGGGATGAGGATTGAGGATGAGTGCTAAGGCTCGGGGATTGATGTTCGACGACTGAGGACTGAGGATTGAGGATTGAGAATTGAGGATAGATGTTTGAGGATTGAAGATTGAGGATTGAGGATTGAGGATTGAGGACTGAGGATTGAAGATTGAGTATTGAGGATTGAAGATTGAGGATAGAGGATTGAGTACTGAGGATGGAGGATGAGGGCTGAGGATTGAGGATTGAGGATTGAGGATTGAAATTGAGGATTGGGTATTGAGGATTGAAGAATGAGGATTGAGGAATTAGGTTTGAGGATTGAGGATTGAGGATTGAAGATTGAGGATTGGGTATTGAGGATTGAAGAATGAGGATTGAGGATTGAGGATTGAGGATTGAGGATTGAAGATTGAGTGTTGAGGATTGAAAATTGAGGATTGAGGATTGACGATTGAGGATTGAGGATTGAAGATTGAGTATTGAGGATTGAAGATGGAGGATTGAGTATTGAGGATTGAGGATTCAGGGTTGAAGATTGAGGATTGAGGATTGAGGATTGAGGATTGAGCATTGAGGATTGAAGATTGAATATTTATGATTGAATATAGAGGACTGAGGATTGAGGGTTGTGGATTGAGGACGAGGACTGAGGGTTGAATATTGATGTTTGAGGTCTGAGGATTAAGGATTGAGGATTGAGAATTGAGAATTGAGGATTAAGGATTGAAGATTAAGGATTGGGTATTTAGGATTGAAGAATGAGGATTGAGGATTGAGGTTTGAGGATTGGGGATTGAAGATTGAGTATTGATGATTGAATATTGAGGATTGAGGATTGAGGTTTGAGGATTGAGGATGAAGACTGAGGGTTGAGGATTGAGGTTTGAGGAACGAGGATTGAGGATTGAGGATTGAGGACTAAGGATTGACGATTGAGTATTGAAGATTGAGGATTGATGACTGAGGATTGACGACTGAGAATTGAGGACTGAGGATTGATGTTTGGAGATTGAGTATTGAGGATTGGATATTGCGGATTGAGGATTGAGGATTGAGGATTGAGGATTGAGGATTGAGGATTGAAGATTGAGTATTGAGTATTGAAGGTTGAGGATTGTGGATTGAGGATTAAGGATTGAGGATTGAATATTGTAGATTGAGTATTGATGCCTGAGGAATGAGGATTGAGGATTGAGGATTGAGGATTGAGGATTGAAGATTGAGTATTGAGGATTGAAGATTGAGGTTTGAAGATTGAGTATTGATGATTGAATATTGAGGATTGAGGATTGAGGATTGAGGATTGAGGATTGAGGATTGAGGATCTAGGATTGGAGATTGATTATTGTGTATAGAAGCTTGAGGATTGTGGATTGAGGATTGAGGATTGAGGATTGAGGATTGAGGATTCAGGATTGAGAATTGAGGATTGAGGATTGAGGATTGAAGATTGAGTATTGATGATTGAATATTGAGGATTGAGGATTGAGGATTGAGGATTGAAGATTGAGTATTGAGGATTGAAGATTGAGGATTGAGTATTGAGGATTGAGGATTCAGGGTTGAAGATTGAGGTTTGAGGATTGAGGATTGAGGATTGAGGATTGAAGATTGAATATTGATGATTGAATATTGAGGACTGAGGATTGAGGGTTGTGGATTGAGGACGAGGACTGAGGGTTGAATATTGACGTTTGAGGTCTGAGGATTAAGGATTGAGGATTGAGAATTGAGTATTGAGGATTGAGGACTGAAGATTGAGGATTGGGTATTTAGGATTGAAGAATGAGGATTGAGTATTGAGGATTGAAGATTGAGGTTTGAAGATTGAGTATTGATGATTGAATATTGAGGATTGAGGATTGAGGATTGATGATTGAGGATTGAGGACTAAGGATTGACGATTGAGTATTGAAGATTGAGGATTGATGATTGAGGATTGAAGACTGAGAATTGAGGATTGAGGATTGATGATTGAAGATTGAGTATTGAGGATTGAAGATTGAGGATTGAGGAATGAGGATTGAGGATGGAGGATGAGGGCTGAGGGTTGAATATTGAGGATTGAGGATTGAGGTTTGAGGATTGAGGATGAAGACTGAGGGTTGAGGATTGAGGTTTGAGGATTGAGGACGAGGACTGACGGTACAGGATTTAGGTTTGAGGATTGAGGATTGAGGACTGAGGATTGAGGATGAGGGCTAAGCGTCGGGGATTGAGATTCGACGACTGAGGACTGAGGATTGATGTTTGAGAATTGATGATTGATGTTTGAGGATTGAAGATTGAGGATTGGGTATTGAGGATTGAAGAATGAGGATTGAGGATTGAGGATTGAGGATTGAGGATTGAGGATCTAGGATTGGAGATTGATTATTGAGTATTCAAGGTTGAGGATTGTGGATTGAGGATTGAGGACTGATGATTGAGGATTGAGGGTTGAGGATTGAGGATTGAGGATTGAGGATTGAGGATTGAGGATTGAGGATTGAGGAATGAAGATTGAATATTTATGATTGAATATTGTGGACTGAGGATTGAGGGTTGTGGATTGAGGACGAGGACTGAGGGTTGAATATTGATGTTTGAGGTCTGAGGATTAAGGATTGAGTATTGAGGTTTGAGGATTGAGGATTGAGGATTGAGGGTTGAGGATTGAGTATTGAAGATTGAGTATTGATGCCTGAGGATTGAGGATCGAGGATTGAGGATTGAGGATTGGAGATTGATTATTGAGGATTGAAGATTGAGGATTGAGGATTGAGGATTTAGAATTGAGAATTGAGTGTGAGGACTGAGGGTTGAGGATTGAGGTTTGAGGAATGAGGATTGAGGGTTGGTGAATGAGGATTGAGGATTGAGGATTGAGGATTGAGCATTGAAGATTGAGTATTGATGCCTGAGGATTGAGGATTGAGGATTGAGGATTGAGGATCGAAGATTGAGTGTTGAGGGTTGCAGATTGAGGACTGAGGATTGAGGATTGAGGATTGAGGATTGAAGATTGAGATTTGAGGATTGAAGATTGAGGATTGAGTATTGATGATTGAGGATTCAGGGTTGAAGATTGAGGATTGAGGATTGAGGATTGACGATCTAGGATTGGAGATTGATTATTGAGTATAGAAGCTTGAGGATTGTGGATTGAGGACTGAGGATTGAGGATTGAGGATTGAGGATTGAGGATTGAGGATTGAGAATTGAGGATTGGAGATTGAGGATTGAGTATTGAGGATTGAGGATTCAGGGTTGAAGATTGAGGATTGAGGATTGAGGATTGAGGATTGAGGATTGAGGATTGAGGATTGAGGATAGGGTATTGAGGATTGAGGAATGAGGATTGAGGATTGAGGTTTGAGGATTGAGGATTGCAGATTGAGTATAGAGGATTGTAGATTGAGGATTGAGGATTGAGGATTGAGGAATGAGGATTGAAGATTGAGTATTGAGGATTGAAGATTGAGGATAGAGGATTGAGTACTGAGGATGGAGGATGAGGGCTGAGGGTTGAGGATTGAGGATTGAGAAATGAGGATTGAGGATTGAGGATTGAAATTGAGGATTGGGTATTGAGGATTGAAGGATGAGGATTGAGGATTGGGTATTGAGGATTGAAGAATGAGGATTGAGGATTGAGGATTGAGGATTGAGGATTGAGTATTGAAGATTGAGTGTGGAGGATTGAAGATTGAGGATTGAGGATTGAGGATTGAGGATTGGGGATTGAAGATTGAGTATTGAGGATTGAAGATTGAGGATTGAGTATTGAGGATTGAGGATTCAGGGTTGAAAATTGAGGATTGAGGATTGAGGATTGAGGATTGAGGATTGAGGATTGAGGATTGAAGATTGAATATTGATGATTGAATATTGAGGACTGCGGATTGAGGGTTGTGGATTGTGGGCGAGGACTCAGGGCTGAATATTGATGTTTGAGGTCCGGGGATTAAGGATTGAGGATTGAGAATTGAGGATTGAGGATTGAGGATTGAAGATTGAGGATTGGGTATTTAGGATTGAAGAATGAGGATTGAGGATTGAGGTTTGAGGATTGAGGATTGAAGATTGAGTATTGACGTTTGAATATTGAGGATTGAGGATTGAGGTTTGAGGATTGAGGATTGAGGATTGAGGATTGAAGATTGAGTATTGAGGATTGAATATTGAGGATTGAAGATTGAGTATTGATGATTGAATATTGAGGATTGAGGATTGAGGATTGAGGATTGAGGATTGGGTATTGAGGATTGAGGAATGAGGATTGAGGATTGAGGTTTGAGGATTGAGGATTGCAGATTGAGTATTGAGGATTGAAGATTGAGGATTGAAGTTTGAGGATTGTGGAATGAGGATTGAAGATTGAGTATTGAGGATTGAAGATTGAGGATAGAGGATTGAGTACTGAGGATGGTGGATGAGGGCTGAGGGTTGAGGATTGAGGATTGAGAAATGAGGATTGAGGATTGAGGATTGAAATTGAGGATTGGGTATTGAGGATTGAAGAATGAGGATTGAGGAATTAGGATTGAGGATTGAGGATTGAGGATTGAAGATTGAGGATTGGGTATTGAGGATTGAAGAATGAGGATTGAGGACTGAGGATTGAGGATTGAGGATTGAAGATTGAGTGTTGAGGATTGAAGATTGAGGATTGAGGATTGACGATTGAGGATTGAGGATTGAAGATTGAGTATTGAGCATTGAAGATTGAGGATTGAGTATTGAGGATTGAGGATTCAGGGTTGAAGATTGAGGATTGAGGATTGAGGATTGAGGATCTAGGATTGGAGATTGGTTATTGAGTATAGAAGCTTGAGGATTGTGGATTGAGGATTGAGGATTGAGGATTGAGGATTGAGGATTGATAATTGAGGATTGAGAATTGAGGATTGGAGATTGAGGATTGAGTATTGAGGATTGAGGATTCAGGGTTGATGATTGAGGATTGAGGATTGAGGATTGAGGATTGAGGATTGAGGATTGAGGATTGGGTATTGAGGATTGATGATTGAATATTGAGGATTGAGGATTGAGGATTGAGGATTGAGGATTGGGTATTGAGGATTGAGGAATGAGGATTGGGGATTGAGGTTTGAGGATTGAGGATTGCAGATTGAGTATTGAGGATTGAAGATTGAGGATTGAGGTTTGAGGATTGTGGAATGAGGATTGAAGATTGAGTATTGAGGATTGAAGATTGAGGATAGAGGATTGAGTAATGAGGATGGAGGATGAGGGCTGAGGGTTGAGGGTTGAGGATTGAGAAATGAGGATTGAGGATTGAGGATTGAAATTGATGATTGGGTATTTAGGATTGAAGAATGAGGATTGAGGATTGAGGTTTGAGGTTTGGGGATTGAGGATTGAGGATTGAGGATTGAGTATTGCAGATTGAGGATTGAGGATTGAGGATTGAGGATTGAGGATTGAGGATTGAAGATAGAGTATTGATGATTGAATATTGAGGATTGAGTATTGAGGTTTGAGGATTGAGGATTGAGGATAGAGAGTTGAGGATTGAGTATTGAAGATTGAGTATTGATGCCTGAGGATTGAGGATCGAGGATTGAGGATTGAGGATTGGAGATTGATTATTGAGGATTGAAGATTGAGGATTGAGGATTGAGGATTGAGAATTGAGAATTGAGTATGAGGACTGAGGATTGAGGATTGAAGATTGAGTGTTGAGGATTGAAGATTGAGGATTGAAGATTGAGTATTGATGATTGAATATTGAGGATTGAGGATTGAGGATTGAGGATTGAGGATTGGGTATTGAGGATTGAGGATTGAATATTGAGGATTGAGGATTGACGATTGAGGATTGAGGATTGAAGATTGAGTATTGAGGATTGAAGATTGAGGATTGAGTATTGAGGATTGAGGATTCAGGGTTGAAGATTGAGGATTGAGGATTGAGGATTGAGGATTGAGGATTGAGGATTGAGGATTGAGAATTGAGGATTGCAGATTGAGGATTGAGTATTGAGGATTTTGGATTCAGGGTTGAAGATTGAGGATTGAGGATTGAGGATTGAGGATTGAGGATTGAGGATTGAGGATTGAGGATTGGGTATTGAGGATTGAGGAATGAGGATTGAGGATTGAGGTTTGAGGATTGAGGATTGCAGATTGAGTATTGAGGATTGAAGATTGAGGATTGAGGATTGAGGATTGAGGAATGAGGATTGAAGATTGAGTATTGAGGATTGAAGATTGAGGATATAGGATTGAGTTCTGAGGATGGAGGATGAGGGCTGAGGGTTGAGGATTGAGGATTGAGAAATGAGGATTGAGGATTGAGGATTGAAATTGAGGATTGGGTATTGAGGATTGAAGGATGAGGATTGAGGAATTAGGATTGAGGATTGAGGATTGAGGATTGAAGATTGAGGATTGGGTATTGAGGATTGAAGAATGAGGATTGAGGATTGAGGATTGAGGATTGAGTATTGAAGATTGAGAGTTGAGGATTGAAGATTGAGGATTGAGGATTGAGGATTGAGGATTGAGGATTGAAGATTGAGTATTGAGGATTGAAGATTGAGGATTGAGTATTGAGGATTGAGGATTCAGGGTTGAAGATTGAGGATTGAGGAATGAGGATTGAGGATTGAGGATTGAGGATTGAGGATTGAAGATTGAATATTGATGATTGAATATTGAGGACTGCGGATTGAGGGTTGTGGATTGTGGGCGAGGACTCAGGGCTGAATATTGATGTTTGAGGTCCGGGGATTAAGGATTGAGGATTGAGAATTGAGGATTGAGGATTGAGGATTGAGGATTGAAGATTGAGGATTGGGTATTTAGGATTGAAGAATGTGGATTGAGGATTGAGGTTTGAGGATTGAGGATTGAAGATTGAGTATTGATGTTTGAATATTGAGGATTGAGGATTGAGGTTTGAGGATTGAGGATTGAGGATTGAGTATTGAAGATTGAGTATTGAGGATTGAAGATTGAGGATTGAAGATTGAGTATTGATGATCGAATATTGAGGATTGAGGATTGAGGATTGAAGATTTAGTGTTGAGGATTGAAGATTGAGGATTGAGGATTGACGATTGAGGATTGAGGATTGAAGATTGAGTATTGAGGATTGAAGATTGAGGATTGAGTATTGAGGATTGAGGATTCAGGGTTGAAGATTGAGGATTGAGGATTGAGGATTGAGGATCTAGGATTGGAGATTGGTTATTGAGTATAGAAGCTTGAGGATTGTGGATTGAGGATCGAGGATTGAGGATTGAGGATTGAGGATTGAGGATTGAGGATTGAGAACTGAGGATTGGAGATTGAGGATTGAGTATTGAGGATTGAGGATTCAGGGTTGAAGATTGAGGATTGAGGATTGAGGATTGAGGATTGAGGATTGAGGATTGAGGATTGAGGAATGAGGATTGAAGATTGAGTATTGAGGATTGAAGATTGAGGATAGAGGATTGAGTACTGAGGATGGAGGATGAGGGCTGAGGGTTGAGGATTGAGGATTGAGAAATGAGGATTGAGGATTGAGGATTGAAATTGAGGATTGGGTATTGAGGATTGAAGAATGAGGATTGAGGAATTAGGATTGAGGATTGAGGATTGAGGATTGAAGATTGAGGATTGGGTATTGAGGATTGAAGAATGAGGATTGAGGGTTGAGGATTGAGGATTGAGAAATGAGGATTGAGGATTGAGGATTGAAATTGAGGATTGGGTATTGAGGATTGAAGAATGAGGATTGAGGAATTAGGATTGAGGATTGAGGATTGAGGATTGAAGATTGAGGATTGGGTATTGAGGATTGAAGAATGAGGATTGAGGATTGAGGATTGAGGATTGAGTATTGAAGATTGAGTTTTGAGGACTGAAGATTGAGGATTGAGGATTGAGGATTGAGGATTGAGGATTGTAGATTGAGTATTGAGGATTGAAGATTGAGGATTGAGTATTGAGGATTGAGGATTCAGTGTTGAAGGTTGAGGATTGAGGATTGAGGATTGAGGATTGAGGATTGAGGATTGAAGATTGAATATTGATGATTGAATATTGAGGACTGCGGATTGAGGGTTGTGTATTGTGGGCGAGGACTCAGGGCTGAATATTGATGTTTGAGGTCCGGGGATTAAGGATTGAGGATTGAGAATTGAGGATTGAGGATTGAGGATTGAAGATTGAGGATTGGGTATTTAGGATTGAAGAATGAGGATTGAGGATTGAGGTTTGAGGATTGAGGATTGAAGATTGAGTATTGATGATTGAATATTGAGGATTGAGGATTAAGGTTTGTGGATTGAGGATTGAGGATTGAGGATTGAAGATTGAGTGTTGAGGATTGAAGATTGAGGATTGAAGATTGAGTATTGATGATTGAATATTGAGGATTGAGGATTGAGGATTGAGGATTGAGGATTGGGTATTGAGGATTGAGGATTGAATATTGAGGATTGAGGATTGACGATTGAGGATTGAGGATTGAAGATTGAGTATTGAGGATTGAAGATTGAGGATTGAGTATTGAGGATTGAGGATTCAGGGTTGAAGATTGAGGATTGAGGATTGAGGATTGAGGATCTAGGATTGGAGATTGATTATTGAGTATAGAAGGTTGAGGATTGTGGATTGAGGATTGAGGATTGAGGATTGAGGATTGAGGATTGAGGATTGAGAATTGAGGATTGAGGATTGAGGATTGACGATTGAGTATTGATGATTGAATATTGAGGATTGAGGATTGAGGATTGAGGATTGAAGATTGTGTATTGAGGACTGAAGATTGAGGATTGAGTATTGAGGATTGAGGATTCAGGGTTGAAGATTGAGGATTGAGGATTGAGGATTGAGGATTGAGGATTGAGGATTGAAGATTGAATATTGATGATTGAATATTGAGGACTGAGGATTGAGGGTTGTGTATTGAGGACGAGGACTGAGGGTTGAATATTGACGTTTGAGGTCTGAGGATTAAGGATTGAGGATTGAGAATTGAGTATTGAGGATTGAGGATTGAAGATTGAGGATTGGGTATTTAGGATTGAAGAATGAGGACTGAGGATTAAGGTTTTAGGATTGAGGATTGAAGCTTGAGTATTGATGATTGAATATTGAGGATTGAGGATTGAGCTTTGAGGATTGAGGATGAAGTCTGAGGGTTGAGGATTGAGGTTTGAGGAACGAGGGTTGAGGATTGAGGATTGAGGACTAAGGATTGGCGATTGAGTATTGAAGATTGAGGATTGGTGACTGAGGATTGACGACTGAGAATTTAGGATTGATGATTGAGGACTGAGGATTGAAGATTGAGTATTGAGTATTGAAGGTTGAGGATTGAGGATTGAGGATTGAGGATTGAGGATTGAGGATTGAAGATTGAGTATTGAGTATTGAAGGTTGAGAATTGTGGATTGAGGATTAAGGATTGAGGATTGAATATTGTAGATTGAGTATTGATACCTGAGGATTGAGGATTGAGGATTGAGGATTTAGGATTGATGATTGAGGACTGAGGATTGAAGATTGAGTATTGAGTATTGAAGGTTGAGGATTGAGGATTGAGGATTGAGAATTGAGGATTGAGGATTGAGGATTGAAGATTGACTATTGAGGATTGAAGATTGAGGGTTGAAGATTGAATATTGATGATTGAATATTGAGGACTGAGGATTGAGGGTTGTGGATTGAGGACGAGGACTGAGGGTTGAATATTGATGTTTGACGTCTGAGGATTAAGGATTGAGGATTGAGAATTGAGGATTGAGGATTGAGGATTGAAGATTAAGTATTGGGTATTTAGGATTGAAGAATGAGGATTGAGGATTGAGGTTTGAGGATTGAGGATTGAAGATTGAGTATTGAGGATTGATTATTGCGGATTGAGGATTGAGGATTGAGGATTGAGGATTGAGGATTGAGGATTGAAGATTGAGTATTGAGTATTGAAGGCTGAGGATTGTGGATTGAGGATTGAGGATTGAGGATTGAATATTGTAGATTGAGTATTGATACCTGAGGGTTGAGGATTGAGGATTGAGGATTGAGGATTGAGGATTGAAGATTGAGTATTGAGGATTGAAGATTGAGGTTTGAAGATTGAGTATTGATGACTGAATATTGAGGATTGAGGATTGAGGATTGAAGATTGAGGATTGAGGATTGAGGATCTAGGATTGGAGATTGATTATTGAGTATAGAAGGTTGAGGATAGTGGATTGAGGATTGAGGATTGAGGATTGAGGATTGAGGATTGAGGATTGAGAATTGAGGATTGAGGATTGAGGATTGAAGATTGAGTATTGATGATTGAATATTGGGGATTGAGGATTGAGGATTGAGGATTGAAGATTGAGTATTGAGGATTGAAGATTGAGGATTGAGTATTGAGGATTGAGGATTCAGGGTTGAAGATTGAGTATTGAGGATTGAGGATTGAGGATTGAGGATTGAGGATTGAAGATTGAATATTGATGATTGAATATTGAGGACTGAGGATTGAGGGTTGTGGATTGAGGACGAGGACTGAGGGTTGAATATTGACGTTTGAGGTCTGAGGATTAAGGATTGAGGATTGAGAATTGAGTATTGAGGATTGAGGATTGTAGATTGAGGATTGGGTATTTAGGATTGAAGAATGAGGATTGAGGATTGAGGTTTTAGGATTGAGGATTGAAGATTGAGTATTGATGATTGAATATTGAGGATTGAGGAATGAGGTTTGAGGATTGAGGATGAAGTCTGAGAGTTGAGGATTGAGGTTTGAGGAACGAGGATTGAGGATTGAGGATTGAGGACTAAGGATTGTCGATTGAGTGTTGAAGATTGAGGAACGATGACTGAGGATTGACGACTGAGAATTGAGGATTGAGGATTGATGATTGAAAGTTGAGTATTGAGGATTGGATATTGCGGATTGAGGATTGAGGATTGAGGATTGAGGATTGAGGATTGAGGATTGAGGATTGAAGATTGAGTATTGAGTATTGAAGGTTGAGGATTGTGGATTGAGGATTAAGGATTGAGGATTGAATATTGTAGATTGAGTATTGATACCTGAGGATTGAGGATTGAGGATTGAGGATTGAGGATTGAGGATTGAGGATTGAAGATTGACTATTGAGGATTGAAGATTGAGGGTTGAAGATTGCGTATTGATGATTGAATATTGAGGATTGAGGTTTGAGGAACGAGGGTTGAGGATTGAGGATTGAGGACTAAGGATTGGCGATTGAGTATTGAAGATTGAGGATTGGTGACTGAGGATTGACGACTGAGAATTTAGGATTGATGATTGAGGACTGAGGATTGAAGATTGAGTATTGAGTATTGAAGGTTGAGGATTGAGGATTGAGGATTGAGGATTGAGGATTGAGGATTGAAGATTGAGTATTGAGTATTGAAGGTTGAGGATTGTGGATTGAGGATTAAGGATTGAGGATTGAATATTGTAGATTGAGTATTGATACCTGAGGATTGAGAATTGAGGATTGAGGATTGAGGATTGAAGATTAAGTATTGGGTATTTAGGATTGAAGAATGAGGATTGAGGACTGAGGTTTGAGGATTGAGGATTGAAGATTGAGTATTGAGGATTGACTATTGCGGATTGAGGATTGAGGATTGAGGATTGAGGATTGAGGATTGAAGATTGAGTATTGAGTATTGAAGGCTGAGGATTGTGGATTGAGGATTAAGGATTGAGGATTGAATATTGTAGATTGAGTATTGATACCTGAGGGTTGAGGATTGAGGATTGAGGATTGAGGATTGAGGATTGAAGATTGAGTATTGAGGATTGAAGATTGAGGTTTGAAGATTGAGTATTGATGACTGAATATTGAGGATTGAGGATTGAGGATTGAGGATTGAGGATTGAGGATTGAGGATCTAGGATTGGAGATTGATTATTGAGTATAGAAGGTTGAGGATAGTGGATTGAGGATTGAGGATTGAGGATTGAGGATTGAGGATTGAGGATTGAAGATTGAGTATTGATGATTGAATATTGAGGATTGATGAATGAGGATTGAGGATTGAGGATTGAGGATTGAGGATAGAGGATCTAGGATTGGAAATTGATTATTGAGTATTGAAGGCTGAGGATTGTGGATTGAGGATTGAGGATTGAGGATTGAGGATTGAGGATTGAGGATTGAGGATTGAGGATTGAGGATTGAGGATTGAGGATCGAAGATTGAGTATTGATGATTGAATATTGAGGATTGAGGATTGAGGTTTGAGGATTGAGGATTGAGGATTGAGGATTGAGGATTGAGTATTGAAGATTGAGTATTGATTCCTGCGGATTGAGGATCGAGGATTGAGGATTGAGGATTGGAGATTGACTATTGAGGATTGAAGATTGAGGATTGAGGATTGAGGACTGAGAATTGAGAATTGAGTATGAGGACTGAGGGTTGAGGATTGAGGTTTGAGGAATGAGGACTGAGGGTTGGGGAATGAGGATTGAGGATTGAGGATTGAGGATTGAGCATTGAAGGTTGAGTATTGATGCCTGAGCATTGAGGATTGAGGATTGATGATTGAGGATCGAGGATTGAAGATTGAGAATTGAGGATTGAAGATCGAGGATTGTGGATTGAAGATTGAGGATAGAGGATGAGGGCTGAGGGTTGAGGATTGAGGATTCAGAAATGAGGATTGAGGATTGAGGATTGAAATTGAGGATTGGGTATTGAGGATTGAAGAATGAGGATTGAGGAATTAGGATTGAGGATTGAGGATTGAGGATTGAAGATTGAGGATTGGGTATTGAGGGTTGAAGAATGAGGATTGAGGATTGAGGATTGAGGATTGAGGATTGAAGTTTGAGTGTTGAGGATTGAAGATTGAGGTTTGAGGATTGAGGATTGAGGATTGAGGATTGAGGATTGAGGATTGCGGATTGAAGATTGAGGATTGGGTATTTAGGATTGAAGAATGAGGATTGAGGATTGAGGTTTGAGGATTGAGGATTGAAGATTGAGTATTGATGATTGAATATTGATGGTTGAGAATTGAGGTTTGAGGATTGAGGATGAAGACTGAGGGTTGAGGATTGAGGTTTGAGGAACGAGGATTGAGGATTGAGGATTGAGGACTAAGGATTGACGATTGAGTATTGAAGATTGAGGATTGATGACTGAGGATTGACGACTGAGAGTTGAGGATTGAGGATTGATGATTGAAGATTGAGTATTGAGGATTGAATATTGAGGATTGAGGATTGAGGATTGAGGATTGAGGATTGAGGATTGAGGATTGAGGATTGAAGATTGAGTATTGAGAATTGAAGGTAGAGGATTGTGGATTGAGGATTAAGGATTGTGGATTGAATATTGTAGATTGAGTATTGATGCCTGAGGATTGAGGATTGAGGATTGAGGATTGATGACTGAGGATTGAGTATCGAGGATTGAGGATTGAGGATTGAAAATTGATTATTGGGGATTGAAGATTGAGGATTGAGGATTGAGGATTGAGAATTGAGAATTGAGTATGAGGACTGAAGGTTGAGGATTGAGGTTCGAGGAATGAGGATTGAGTGTTGGGTAATGAGGATTGAGGATTGAGGATTGAGGATTGAAGATTGAGGATTGGGTATTGAGGGTTGAAGAATGAGGATTGAGGATTGAGGATTGACGATTGAGTATTGAAGATTGAGGATTGATGACTGAGGATTGGCGACTGAGAATTGAGGATTGAGGATGATGTTTGAAGATTGTGTATTGAGGATTGAATATTGAGGATTGAGGATTGAGGATTGAGGACTGAGGATTGAGGATTGAAGATTGAGTATTGAGTATTGAAGGGTGAGGATTGTGGGTTGAGGATTAAGGATTGAGGATTGAATATTGTAGATTGAGTATTGATGCCTGAGGATTGAGGATTGAGGATTGAGGATTGAGGATTGAGGATTGAAGATTGAGTATTGAGGATTGAAGATTGAGGATTGAAGATTGAGTATTGATGATTGAATATTGAGGATTGAGGATTGAGGATTGAGGATTGAGGATTGGGTATTGAGGATTGAGGAATGAGGATTGAGGATTGAGGTTTGAGGATTGAGGATTGCAGATTGAGTGTTGAGGATAGAAGGTTGAGGATTGAGGATTGAGGATTGAGGAATGACGATTGAAGGTTGAGTATTGAGGATTGAAGATTGAGGATAGAGTATTGTGTACTGAGGATGGAGGATGATGGCTGAGGGCTGAGGATTGAGGATTGAGAAATGAGGATTGCGGATTGAGGATTGAAATTGAGGATTGGGTATTGACGATTGAAGAATGAGGGTTGTGGAATTAGGATTGAGGATTGAGGATTGAGGATTGAAGATTGAGGGTTGGGTATTGAGGATAGAAGAATGGGGATTGAGGATTGAGGATAGAGGATTGAGGATTGAAGATTGAGTGTTGAGGATTGAAGATTGAGGATTGAGGATTGAGGATTGAACATTGAGTATTGAGGATTGAAGATTGAGGATTGAGTATTGAGGATTGAGGATTCAGGGTTGAAGATTGAGGATAGAGGATTGAGGATTGAGGATTGAGGATTGAGGATTGAAGATTGAATATTGATGATTGAATATTGATGATTGAATATTGAGGACTGAGGATTGAGGGTTGTGGATTGAGGAAGAGGATTGAATATTTATGTTTGAGGTCTGAGGATTAAGGATTGAGGATTGACAATTGAGGATTGAGGATTGAGGATTGAAGATTGAGGATTGGGTATTTAGGATTGAAGAATGAGGATTGAGGATTGAGGTTTGAGGATTGAGGATTGAAGATTGAGTATTGATGATTGAATATTGAGGATTGAGGATTGAGGTTTGAGGATTGAGGATGAAGACTGAGGGTTGAGGATTGAGGTTTGAGGAACGAGGATTGAGGTTGAGGATTGAGGACTAAGGATTGACGATTGAGTATTGAAGATTGAGGATTGATGACTGAGGATTGACGACTGAGGATTGAGGATTGAGGATTGCTGATTGAAGATTGAGTATTGAGGATTGAATATTGCGGATTGAGGATTGAGGATTGAGGATTGAGAATTGAGGATTGAGGAATGAGGATTGAAGATAGAGTATTGAGTGTTGAAGGTTGAGGATTGTGGATTGAGAATTTAGGATTGAGGATTGAATATTGTAGATTGAGTATTGATGCCTGAGGATTGAGGATTGAGGATTGAGGGTTGAGGATTGAGGATTGAAGATTGAGTATTGAGGATTGAAGATTGAGGGTTGAAGATTGAGTATTGATGATTGAATATTGAGGATTGAGGATTGAGGATTGAGGATTGAGGATTGAGGATTGAGGATAGAGGATTGAGGATTGAAGACTGAGTATTGATGATTGAATATTGAGGATTGAGGATTGAGGTTTGAGGATTGAGGACGAGGACTGACGGTAGAGGATTTAGGTTTGAGGATTGAGGATTGAGGACTGAGGATTGAGGATGAGTGCTAAGCGTCGGGGATTGAGGTTCGACGACTGAGGACTGAGGATTGAGGATTGAGAATTGAGGATTGATGTTTGAGGATTGAAGATTGACGATTGGGTATTGAGGATTGAAGAATGAGGATTGAGAATTGAGGATTGAGGATTGAGGATTGAAGATTGAGTATTGATGATTGAATATTGAGGATTGAGGATTGAGGATTGAGGATTGAGGATTGAAGATTGAGTATTGAGGATTGAAGATTGAGGATTGAGTATTGAAGATTGAGGATTCAGGGTTGAAAATTGAGGATTGAGGATTGAGGATTGAGGATTGAGGATTGAGGATTGAAGATTGAATATTGATGATTGAATATTGAGAATTGAGGATTGAGGGTTGTGGATTGAGGACGAGGACTGAGGGTTGAATATTGATGTTTGAGGTCTGAGGATTAAGGATTGAGGATTGAGAATTGAGTATTGAGGATTGAGGATTGAAGATTGAGGATTGGGTGTTTAGTATTGAAGAATGAGGATTGAGGATTGAGGTTTGAGGATTGAGGATTGAAGATTGAGTATTGATGATTGAATATTGAGGGTTGAGGATTGAGGTTTGAGGATTGAGGATCAAGACTGAGGGTTGCGGATTGAGGTTTGAGGAACGAGGATTGAGGATTGTGGATTGAGGACTAAGGACTGACGATTGAGTATTGAAGATTGAGGATTGATGACTGAGGATTGACGACTGAGAATTGAGGATTGAGGATTGATGATTGAAGATTGAGTATTGAGGATTGAATATTGAGGATTGAGGATTGAGGATTGAGGATTGAGGATTGAGGATTGAGGATTCAAGATTGAGTATTGAGTATTGAAGGTTGAGGATTGTGGATTGAGGATTAAGGATAGTGGATTGAATATTGTAGATTGAGTATTGATGCCTGAGGATTGAGGATTGAGGATTGAAGATTGAGGATTGAGGATTGAAGGTTGAGTATTGAGGATTGAAGATTGAGGATTGAAGATTGAGTATTGATGATTGAATATTGAGGATTGAGGATTGAGGATTGAGGATTGAGGATTGGGTATAGAGGATTGAGTAATGAGGATTGAGGATTGAGGTTTGAGGATTGAGGATTGAAGATTGAGTATTGATGATTGAATATTGAGGATTGAGGATTGAGGTTTGAGGATTGAGGATTGAGGATTGAGGATTGAAGATTGAGTATTGAGGATTGAAGATTGAGGATTGAAGATTGAGTATTGATGATTGAATGTTGAGGATTGAGGATTGAGGATTGAGGATTGAGGATTGTGTATTGAGGATTGAGGAATGAGGATTGAGGATTGAGGTTTGAGGATTGAGGATTGCAGATTGAGTATTGAGGATTGAAGATTGAGGATTGAGGATTGAGGATTGAGGAATGAGGATTGAAGATTGAGTATTGAGGATTGAAGATTGAGGATAGAGGATTGGGTACTGAGGATGGAGAATGAGGGCTGAGGGTTGAGGATTGAGGATTGAGAAATGAGGATTGAGGATTGAGGATTGAAATTGAGGATTGGGTATTGAGGATTGAAGAATGAGTATTGAGGAATTAGGATTGAGGATTGAGGATTGAGGATTGAAGATTGAGGATTGGGTATTGAGGATTGAAGAATGAGGATTGAGGACTGAGGATTCAGGATTGAGGATTGAAGATTGAGTGTTGAGGATTGAAGATTGAGGATTGAGGATTGACGATTGAGGATTGAGGATTGAAGATTGAGTATTGAGGATTGAAGGTTGAGGATTGAGGATTGAGGATTGAGGATCGAAGATTGAGTATTGATGATTGAATATTGAGGATTGAGGATTGAGGTTTGAGGATTGAGGATTGAGGATTGAGGATTGAGGATTGAGTATTGAAGATTGAGTATTGATGCCTGAGGATTGAGGATCGAGGATTGAGGATTGAGGATTGGAGATTGACTATTGAGGATTGAAGATTGAGGATTGAGGATTGAGGATTGAGAATTGAGAATTGAGTATGAGGACTGAGGGTTGAGGATTGAGGTTTGAGGAATGAGGACTGAGGTTTGGGGAATGAGGATTGAGGATTGAGAATTGAGGATTGAGCATTGAAGATTGAGTATTGATGCCTGAGGATTGAGGATTGAGGATTGATGATTGAGGATCGAGGATTGAAGATTGAGAATAGAGGATTGAACATCGAGGATTGTGGATTGAAGATTGAGGATAGAGGATGAGGGCTGAGGGTTAAGGATTGAGGATTCAGAAATGAGGATTGAGGATTGAGGATTGAAATTGAGGATTGGGTATTGAGGATTGAAGAATGAGGATTGAGGAATTAGGATTGAGGATTGAGGATTGAGGATTGAAGATTGAGGATTGGGTATTGAGGGTTGAAGAATGAGGATTGAGGATTGAGGATTCAGGATTGAGGATTGAAGTTTGAGTGTTGAGGATTGAAGATTGAGGATTGAGGATTGAGGATTGAGGATTGAGGATTGAAGATTGAGTATTGAGGATTGAAGATTGAGGATTGAGTATTGAGGATTGTGGATTCAGGGTTGAAGATTGAGGATTGGGGATTGAGGATTGAGGATTGAGGATTGAGGATTGCGGATTGAAGATTGAGGATTGGGTATTTAGGATTGAAGAATGAGGATTGAGGATTGAGGTTTGAGGATTGAGGATTGAAGATTGAGTATTGATGATTGAATATTGATGGTTGAGAATTGAGGTTTGAGGATTGAGGATGAAGACTGAGGGTTGAGGATTGAGGTTTGAGGAACGAGGATTGAGGATTGAGGATTGAGGACTAAGGATTGACGATTGAGTATTGAAGATTGAGGATTGATGACTGAGGATTGACGACTGAGAGTTGAGGATTGAGGATTGATGATTGAAGATTGAGTATTGAGGATTGAATATTGAGGATTGAGGATTGAGGATTGAGGATTGAGGATTGAGGATTGAGGATTGAAGATTGAGTATTGAGAATTGAAGGTAGAGGATTGTGGATTGAGGATTAAGGATTGTGGATTGAATATTGTAGATTGAGTATTGATGCCTGAGGATTGAGGATTGAGGATTGAGGATTGATGCCTGAGGATTGAGTATCGAGGATTGAGGATTGAGGATTGAAAATTGATTATTGGGGATTGAAGATTGAGGATTGAGGATTGAGGATTGAGAATTGAGAATTGAGTATGAGGACTGAAGGTTGAGGATTGAGGTTCGAGGAATGAGGATAGAGTGTTGGGTAATGAGGATTGAGGATTGAGGATTGAGGATTGAGCATTGAAGATTGAGTATTGATGCCTGAGGATTGAGGATTGAGGATTGATGATTGAGGATCGAGGATTGAAGATTGAGAATTGAGGATTGAAGATTGAGGATTGAGGATTGAGGATTGAGGATGGAGGATGAGGGCTGAGGGTTGAGGATTGAGGATTGAGAAATGAGGATTGAGGATTGAGGATTGAAATTGAGGGTTGGGTATTGAGGATTGAGGATTGAGGATTGAAGATTGAATATTGATGATTGAATATTGAGTACTGAGGATTGAGGGTTGTGGATTGAGGACGAGTACTGAGGGTTGAATATTGATGTTTGGGGTCTGAGGATTAAGGATTGAGGATAGAGAATTGAGGATTGAGGATTTAGGATTGAAGATTGAGGATTGGGTATTTAGGATTGAAGAATGAGGATTGAGGATTGAGGTTTGAGGATTGAGGATTGAAGATTGAGTATTGATGATTGAATATTGAGGATTGAGGATTGAGGTTTGAGGATTGAGGATGAAGACTGAGGGTTGAGGATTGAGGTTTGAGGAACGAGGATTGAGGATTGAGGGTTGAGGACTAAGGATTGACGATTGAGTATTGAAGATTGAGGATTGATGACTGAGGATTGACGACTGAGAATTGAGGATTGAGGATTGATGATTGAAGGTTGAGTATTGAGGATTGAATATTGAGGATTGAGGATTGAGGATTGAGGATTGAGGATTGAGGATTGAGGATTGAAGATTGAGTATTGAGTATTGAAGGTTGAGGATTGTGGATTGAGGATTAAGGATTGAGGATTGAATATTGTAGATTGAGTATTGATGCCTGAGGATTGAGGATTGAGGATTGAGGATTGAGGACTGAGGATTGAGGATTGAAGATTGACTATTGAGGATTGATGATTGAGGGTTGAAGATTGCGTATTGATGATTGAATATTGAGGATTGAGGATTGAGGATTGAGGATTGACGATTGAGGATTGAGGATTGAAGATTGAGTATTGATGATTGTATATTGAGGATTGAAGAATGAGGATTGAGGATTGAGGATTGAGGATTGAGGATTGAGGATCTAAGATTGGAAATTGATTATTGAGTATTGAAGGTTGAGGATTGTGGATTGAGGATTGAGGATTGAGGATTGAGGACCGAGGATTGAGGATTGAGGATTGAGGATTGAGGATTGAGGATTGAGGATCGAAGATTGAGTATTGATGATTGAATATTGAGGATTGAGGATTGAGGTTTGAGGATTGAGGATTGAGGATTGAGGATTGAGGATTGTGTATTGAAGATTGAGTATTGATGCCTGAGGATTGAGGATCGAGGATTGAGCATTGAGGATTGGAGATTGACTATTGAGGATTGAAGATTGAGGATTGAGGATTGAGGATTGAGAATTGAGAATTGAGTATGAGGACTGAGGGTTGAGGATTGAGGTTTGAGGAATGAGGACTGAGGGTTGGGGAATGAGGACTGAGGATTGAGGATTGAGGATTGATGATTGAGGATCGAGGATTGAAGATTGAGAATTGAGGATTGAAGATTGAGGGTTGAGGATTGAGGATTGAGGATGGAGGATGAGGGCTGAGGGTTGAGGGTTGAGGATTGAGAAATGAGGATTCAGGATTGAGGATTGAAATTGAGGATTGGGTATTGAGGATTGAAGAATGAGGATTGAGGAATTAGGATTGAGGATTGAGGATTGAGGATTGAAGATTGAGGATTGGGTATTGAGGGTTGAAGAATGAGGATTGAGGATTGAGGATTGAGGATTGAGGATTGAAGTTTGAGTGTTGAGGATTGAAGATTGAGGATTGAGGATTGAGGATTGAGGATTGAGGATTGAAGATTGAGTATTGAGGATTGAAGATTGAGGATTGAGTATTGAGGATTGTGGATTCAGGGTTGAAGATTGAGGATTGGGGATTGAGGATTGAGGATTGAGGATTGAGGATTGCGGATTGAAGATTGAGGATTGGGTATTTAGGATTGAAGAATGAGGATTGAGGATTGAGGTTTGAGGATTGAGGATTGAAGATTGAGTATTGATGATTGAATATTGATGGTTGAGAATTGAGGTTTGAGGATTGAGGATGAAGACTGAGGGTTGAGGATTGAGGTTTGAGGAACGAGGATTGAGGATTGAGGATTGAGGACTAAGGATTGACGATTGAGTATTGAAGATTGAGGATTGATGACTGAGGATTGACGACTGAGAGTTGAGGATTGAGGATTGATGATTGAAGATTGAGTATTGAGGATTGAATATTGAGGATTGAGGATTGAGGATTGAGGATTGAGGATTGAGGATTGAGGATTGAAGATTGAGTATTGAGAATTGAAGGTAGAGGATTGTGGATTGAGGATTAAGGATTGTGGATTGAATATTGTAGATTGAGTATTGATGCCTGAGGATTGAGGATTGAGGATTGAGGATTGATGCCTGAGGATTGAGTATCGAGGATTGAGGATTGAGGATTGAAAATTGATTATTGGGGATTGAAGATTGAGGATTGAGGATTGAGGATTGAGAATTGAGAATTGAGTATGAGGACTGAAGGTTGAGGATTGAGGTTCGAGGAATGAGGATTGAGTGTTGGGTAATGAGGATTGAGGATTGAGGATTGAGGATTGAGCATTGAAGATTGAGTATTGATGCCTGAGGATTGAGGATTGAGGATTGATGATTGAGGATCGAGGATTGAAGATTGAGAATTGAGGATTGAAGATTGAGGATTGAGGATTGAGGATTGAGGATGGAGGATGAGGGCTGAGGGTTGAGGATTGAGGATTGAGAAATGAGGATTGAGGATTGAGGATTGAAATTGAGGGTTGGGTATTGAGGATTGAGGATTGAGGATTGAAGATTGAATATTGATGATTGAATATTGAGTACTGAGGATTGAGGGTTGTGGATTGAGGACGAGTACTGAGGGTTGAATATTGATGTTTGGGGTCTGAGGATTAAGGATTGAGGATAGAGAATTGAGGATTGAGGATTGAGGATTGAAGATTGAGGATTGGGTATTTAGGATTGAAGAATGAGGATTGAGGATTGAGGTTTGAGGATTGAGGATTGAAGATTGAGTATTGATGATTGAATATTGAGGATTGAGGATTGAGGTTTGAGGATTGAGGATGAAGACTGAGGGTTGAGGATTGAGGTTTGAGGAACGAGGATTGAGGATTGAGGGTTGAGGACTAAGGATTGACGATTGAGTATTGAAGATTGAGGATTGATGACTGAGGATTGACGACTGAGAATTGAGGATTGAGGATTGATGATTGAAGGTTGAGTATTGAGGATTGAATATTGAGGATTGAGGATTGAGGATTGAGGATTGAGGATTGAGGATTGAGGATTGAAGATTGAGTATTGAGTATTGAAGGTTGAGGATTGTGGATTGAGGATTAAGGATTGAGGATTGAATATTGTAGATTGAGTATTGATGCCTGAGGATTGAGGATTGAGGATTGAGGATTGAGGACTGAGGATTGAGGATTGAAGATTGACTATTGAGGATTGATGATTGAGGGTTGAAGATTGCGTATTGATGATTGAATATTGAGGATTGAGGATTGAGGATTGAGGATTGACGATTGAGGATTGAGGATTGAAGATTGAGTATTGATGATTGTATATTGAGGATTGAAGAATGAGGATTGAGGATTGAGGATTGAGGATTGAGGATTGAGGATCTAAGATTGGAAATTGATTATTGAGTATTGAAGGTTGAGGATTGTGGATTGAGGATTGAGGATTGAGGATTGAGGACCGAGGATTGAGGATTGAGGATTGAGGATTGAGGATTGAGGATTGAGGATCGAAGATTGAGTATTGATGATTGAATATTGAGGATTGAGGATTGAGGTTTGAGGATTGAGGATTGAGGATTGAGGATTGAGGATTGAGTATTGAAGATTGAGTATTGATGCCTGAGGATTGAGGATCGAGGATTGAGCATTGAGGATTGGAGATTGACTATTGAGGATTGAAGATTGAGGATTGAGGATTGAGGATTGAGAATTGAGAATTGAGTATGAGGACTGAGGGTTGAGGATTGAGGTTTGAGGAATGAGGACTGAGGGTTGGGGAATGAGGACTGAGGATTGAGGATTGAGGATTGATGATTGAGGATCGAGGATTGAAGATTGAGAATTGAGGATTGAAGATTGAGGGTTGAGGATTGAGGATTGAGGATGGAGGATGAGGGCTGAGGGTTGAGGGTTGAGGATTGAGAAATGAGGATTCAGGATTGAGGATTGAAATTGAGGATTGGGTATTGATGATTGAATATTGAGGATTGAGGATTGAGGTTTGAGGATTGAGGATGAAGACTGAGGGTTGAGGATTGAGGTTTGAGGAACGAGGATTGAGGATTGAGGGTTGAGGACTAAGGATTGACGATTGAGAATTGAAGATTGAGGATTGATGACTGAGGATTGACGACTGAGAATTGAGGATTGAGGATTGATGATTGAAGGTTGAGTATTGAGGATTGAATATTGAGGATTGAGGATTGAGGATTGAGGATTGAGGATTGAGGATTGAGGATTGAAGATTGAGTATTGAGTATTGAAGGTTGAGGATTGTGGATTGAGGATTAAGGATTGAGGATTGAATATTGTAGATTGAGTATTGATGCCTGAGGATTGAGGATTGAGGATTGAGGATTGAGGACTGAGGATTGAGGATTGACGATTGAGGATTGAGGATTGAAGATTGAGTATTGATGATTGTATATTGAGGATTGAAGAATGAGGATTGAGGATTGAGGATTGAGGATTGAGGATTGAGGATCTAAGATTGGAAATTGATTATTGAGTATTGAAGGTTGAGGATTGTGGATTGAGGATTGAGGATTGAGGATTGAGGACCGAGGATTGAGGATTGAGGATTGAGGATTGAGGATTGAGGATTGAGGATCGAAGATTGAGTATTGATGATTGAATATTGAGGATTGAGGATTGAGGTTTGAGGATTGAGGATTGAGGATTGAGGATTGAGGATTGAGTATTGAAGATTGAGTATTGATGCCTGAGGATTGAGGATCGAGGATTGAGGATTGAGGATTGGAGATTGACTATTGAGGATTGAAGATTGAGGATTGAGGATTGAGGATTGAGAATTGAGAATTGAGTATGAGGACTGAGGGTTGAGGATTGAGGTTTGAGGAATGAGGACTGAGGGTTGGGGAATGAGGATTGAGGATTGAGGATTGAGGATTGATGATTGAGGATCGAGGATTGAAGATTGAGAATTGAGGATTGAAGATTGAGGGTTGAGGATTGAGGATTGAGGATGGAGGATGAGGGCTGAGGGTTGAGGGTTGAGGATTGAGAAATGAGGATTCAGGATTGAGGATTGAAATTGAGGATTGGGTATTGAGGATTGAAGAATGAGGATTGAGGAATTAGGATTGAGGATTGAGGATTGAGGATTGAAGATTGAGGATTGGGTATTGAGGGTTGAAGAATGAGGATTGAGGATTGAGGATTGACGATTGAGTATTGAAGATTGAGGATTGATGACTGAGGATTGGCGACTGAGAATTGAGGATTGAGGATGATGTTTGAAGATTGTGTATTGAGGATTGAATATTGAGGATTGAGGATTGAGGATTGAGGACTGAGGATTGAGGATTGAAGATTGAGTATTGAGTATTGAAGGGTGAGGATTGTGGGTTGAGGATTAAGGATTGAGGATTGAATATTGTAGATTGAGTATTGATGCCTGAGGATTGAGGATTGAGGATTGAGGATTGAGGATTGAGGATTGAAGATTGAGTATTGAGGATTGAAGATTGAGGATTGAAGATTGAGTATTGATGATTGAATATTGAGGATTGAGGATTGAGGATTGAGGATTGAGGATTGGGTATTGAGGATTGAGGAATGAGGATTGAGGATTGAGGTTTGAGGATTGAGGATTGCAGATTGAGTGTTGAGGATAGAAGGTTGAGGATTGAGGATTGAGGAATGACGATTGAAGGTTGAGTATTGAGGATTGAAGATTGAGGATAGAGTATTGTGTACTGAGGATGGAGGATGATGGCTGACGGCTGAGGATTGAGGATTGAGAAATGAGGATTGCGGATTGAGGATTGAAATTGAGGATTGGGTATTGACGATTGAAGAATGAGGGTTGTGGAATTAGGATTGAGGATTGAGAATTGAGGATTGAGGATTGAGGATTGAAGATTGAGTATTGATGATTGAATATTGAGGATTGAGGATTGAGGATTGAGGATTGAGGATTGAAGATTGAGTATTGAGGATTGAAGATTGAGGATTGAGTATTGAAGATTGAGGATTCAGGGTTGAAAATTGAGGATTGAGGATTGAGGATTGAGGATTGAGGATTGAGGATTGAAGATTGAATATTGATGATTGAATATTGAGAATTGAGGATTGAGGGTTGTGGATTGAGGACGAGGACTGAGGGTTGAATATTGATGTTTGAGGTCTGAGGATTAAGGATTGAGGATTGAGAATTGAGTATTGAGGATTGAGGATTGAAGATTGAGGATTGGGTGTTTAGTATTGAAGAATGAGGATTGAGGATTGAGGTTTGAGGATTGAGGATTGAAGATTGAGTATTGATGATTGAATATTGAGGGTTGAGGATTGAGGTTTGAGGATTGAGGATCAAGACTGAGGGTTGCGGATTGAGGTTTGAGGAACGAGGATTGAGGATTGTGGATTGAGGACTAAGGACTGACGATTGAGTATTGAAGATTGAGGATTGATGACTGAGGATTGAGGATTGATGATTGAAGATTGAGTATTGAGGATTGAATATTGAGGATTGAGGATTGAGGATTGAGGATTGAGGATTGAGGATTGAGGATTCAAGATTGAGTATTGAGTATTGAAGGTTGAGGATTGTGGATTGAGGATTAAGGATAGTGGATTGAATATTGTAGATTGAGTATTGATGCCTGAGGATTGTGGATTGAGGATTGAGGATTGAGGATTGAGGATTGAAGGTTGAGTATTGAGGATTGAAGATTGAGGATTGAAGATTGAGTATTGATGATTGAATATTGAGGATTGAGGATTGAGGATTGAGGATTGAGGATTTGGTATTGAGGATTGAGTAATGAGGATTGAGGATTGAGGTTTGAGGATTGAGGATTGAAGATTGAGTATTGATGATTGAATATTGAGGATTGAGGATTGAGGTTTGAGGATTGAGGATTGAGGATTGAGGATTGAAGATTGAGTATTGAGGATTGAAGATTGAGGATTGAAGATTGAGTATTGATGATTGAATGTTGAGGATTGAGGATTGAGGATTGAGGATTGAGGATTGTGTATTGAGGATTGAGGAATGAGGATTGAGGATTGAGGTTTGAGGATTGAGGATTGCAGATTGAGTATTGAGGATTGAAGATTGAGGATTGAGGATTGAGGATTGAGGAGTGAGGATTGAAGATTGAGTATTGAGGATTGAAGATTGAGGATAGAGGATTGGGTACTGAGGATGGAGAATGAGGGCTGAGGGTTGAGGATTGAGGATTGAGAAATGAGGATTGAGGATTGAGGATTGAAATTGAGGATTGGGTATTGAGGATTGAAGAATGAGTATTGAGATTGAGGATTGAGGATTGAGGATTGAAGATTGAGGATTGGGTATTGAGGATTGAAGAATGAGGATTGAGGACTGAGGATTCAGGATTGAGGATTGAAGATTGAGTGTTGAGGATTGAAGATTGAGGATTGAGGATTGACGATTGAGGATTGAGGATTGAAGATTGAGTATTGAGGATTGAAGGTTGAGGATTGAGTATTGAGGATTGAGGATTCAGGGTTGAAGATTGAGGATTGAGGATTGAAGGTTGAGGATTGAGGATTGAGGATTGAGGATCGAAGATTGAGTATTGATGATTGAATATTGAGGATTGAGGATTGAGGTTAGAGGATTGAGGATTGAGGATTGAGGATTGAGGATTGAGTATTGAAGATTGAGTATTGATGCCTGAGGATTGAGGATCGAGGATTGAGGATTGAGGATTGGAGATTGACTATTGAGGATTGAAGATTGAGGATTGAGGATTGAGGATTGAGAATTGAGAATTGAGTATGAGGACTGAGGGTTGAGGATTGAGGTTTGAGGAATGAGGACTGAGGGTTGGGGAATGAGGATTGAGGATTGAGGATTGAGGATTGATGATTGAGGATCGAGGATTGAAGATTGAGAATTGAGGATTGAAGATTGAGGGTTGAGGATTGAGGATTGAGGATGGAGGATGAGGGCTGAGGGTTGAGGGTTGAGGATTGAGAAATGAGGATTCAGGATTGAGGATTGAAATTGAGGATTGGGTATTGAGGATTGAAGAATGAGGATTGAGGAATTAGGATTGAGGATTGAGGATTGAGGATTGAAGATTGAGGATTGGGTATTGAGGGTTGAAGAATGAGGATTGAGGATTGAGGATTGACGATTGAGTATTGAAGATTGAGGATTGATGACTGAGGATTGGCGACTGAGAATTGAGGATTGAGGATGATGTTTGAAGATTGTGTATTGAGGATTGAATATTGAGGATTGAGGATTGAGGATTGAGGACTGAGGATTGAGGATTGAAGATTGAGTATTGAGTATTGAAGGGTGAGGATTGTGGGTTGAGGATTAAGGATTGAGGATTGAATATTGTAGATTGAGTATTGATGCCTGAGGATTGAGGATTGAGGATTGAGGATTGAGGATTGAGGATTGAAGATTGAGTATTGAGGATTGAAGATTGAGGATTGAAGATTGAGTATTGATGATTGAATATTGAGGATTGAGGAATGAGGATTGAGGATGGAGGATTGGGTATTGAGGATTGAGGAATGAGGATTGAGGATTGAGGTTTGAGGATTGAGGATTGCAGATTGAGTGTTGAGGATAGAAGGTTGAGGATTGAGGATTGAGGATTGAGGAATGACGATTGAAGGTTGAGTATTGAGGATTGAGGTTAGAGGATTGAGGATTGAGGATTGAGGATTGAGGATTGAGTATTGAAGATTGAGTATTGATGCCTGAGGATTGAGGATCGAGGATTGAGGATTGAGGATTGGAGATTGACTATTGAGGATTGAAGATTGAGGATTGAGGATTGAGGATTGAGAATTGAGAATTGAGTATGAGGACTGAGGGTTGAGGATTGAGGTTTGAGGAATGAGGACTGAGGGTTGGGGAATGAGGATTGAGGATTGAGGATTGAGGATTGATGATTGAGGATCGAGGATTGAAGATTGAGAATTGAGGATTGAAGATTGAGGGTTGAGGATTGAGGATTGAGGATGGAGGATGAGGGCTGAGGGTTGAGGGTTGAGGATTGAGAAATGAGGATTCAGGATTGAGGATTGAAATTGAGGATTGGGTATTGAGGATTGAAGAATGAGGATTGAGGAATTAGGATTGAGGATTGAGGATTGAGGATTGAAGATTGAGGATTGGGTATTGAGGGTTGAAGAATGAGGATTGAGGATTGAGGATTGACGATTGAGTATTGAAGATTGAGGATTGATGACTGAGGATTGGCGACTGAGAATTGAGGATTGAGGATGATGTTTGAAGATTGTGTATTGAGGATTGAATATTGAGGATTGAGGATTGAGGATTGAGGACTGAGGATTGAGGATTGAAGATTGAGTATTGAGTATTGAAGGGTGAGGATTGTGGGTTGAGGATTAAGGATTGAGGATTGAATATTGTAGATTGAGTATTGATGCCTGAGGATTGAGGATTGAGGATTGAGGATTGAGGATTGAGGATTGAAGATTGAGTATTGAGGATTGAAGATTGAGGATTGAAGATTGAGTATTGATGATTGAATATTGAGGATTGAGGAATGAGGATTGAGGATGGAGGATTGGGTATTGAGGATTGAGGAATGAGGATTGAGGATTGAGGTTTGAGGATTGAGGATTGCAGATTGAGTGTTGAGGATAGAAGGTTGAGGATTGAGGATTGAGGATTGAGGAATGACGATTGAAGGTTGAGTATTGAGGATTGAAGATTGAGGATAGAGTATTGTGTACTGAGGATGGAGGATGATGGCTGAGGGCTGAGGATTGAGGATTGAGAAATGAGGATAGCGGATTGAGGATTGAAATTGAGGATTGGGTATTGACGATTGAAGAATGAGGGTTGTGGAATTAGGATTGAGGATTGAGGATTGAGGATTGAAGATTGAGGGTTGGGTATTGAGGATAGAAGAATGGGGATTGAGGATTGAGGATAGAGGATTGAGGATTGAAGATTGAGTGTTGAGGATTGAAGATTGAGGATTGAGGATTGAGGATTGAATATTGAGGATTGAGGATTGAGGTTTGAGGATTGAGGACGAGGACTGACGGTAGAGGATTTAGGTTTGAGGATTGAGGATTGAGAAATGAGGATTCAGGATTGAGGATTGAAGGTTGAGGATTGAGTATTGAGGATTGAGGATTCAGGGTTGAAGATTGAGGATAGAGGATTGAGGATTGAGGATTGAGGATTGAGGATTGAAGATTGAATATTGATGATTGAATATTGATGATTGAATATTGAGGACTGAGGATTGAGGGTTGTGGATTGAGGAAGAGGATTGAATATTTATGTTTGAGGTCTGAGGATTAAGGATTGAGGATTGAGAATTGAGGATTGAGGGTTGAGGATTGAAGATTGAGGATTGGGTATTTAGGATTGAAGAATGAGGATTGAGGATTGAGGTTTGAGGATTGAGGATTGAAGATTGAGTATTGATGATTGAATATTGAGGATTGAGGATTGAGGTTTGAGGATTGAGGATGAAGACTGAGGGTTGAGGATTGAGGTTTGAGGAACGAGGATTGAGGTTGAGGATTGAGGACTAAGGATTGACGATTGAGTATTGAAGATTGAGGATTGATGACTGAGGATTGACGACTGAGGATTGAGGATTGAGGATTGCTGATTGAAGATTGAGTATTGAGGATTGAATATTGCGGATTGAGGATTGAGGATTGAGGATTGAGAATTGAGGATTGAGGAATGAGGATTGAAGATAGAGTATTGAGTGTTGAAGGTTGAGGATTGTGGATTGAGAATTTAGGATTGAGGATTGAATATTGTAGATTGAGTATTGATGCCTGAGGATTGAGGATTGAGGATTGAGGGTTGAGGATTGAGGATTGAAGATTGAGTATTGAGGATTGAAGATTGAGGGTTGAAGATTGAGTATTGATGATTGAATATTGAGGATTGAGGATTGAGGATTGAGGATTGAGGATTGAGGATAGAGGATTGAGGATTGAAGACTGAGTATTGATGATTGAATATTGAGGATTGAGGATTGAGGTTTGAGGATTGAGGACGAGGACTGACGGTAGAGGATTTAGGTTTGAGGATTGAGGATTGAGGACTGAGGATTGAGGATGAGTGCTAAGCGTCGGGGATTGAGGTTCGACGACTGAGGACAGAGGATTGAGGATTGAGAATTGAGGATTGATGTTTGAGGATTGAAGATTGAGGATTGGGTATTGAGGATTGAAGAATGAGGATTGAGAATTGAGGATTGAGGATTGAGGATTGAAGATTGAGTATTGATGATTGAATATTGAGGATTGAGGATTGAGGATTGCGGATTGAGGATTGAAGATTGAGTATTGAGGATTGAAGATTGAGGATTGAGTATTGAAGATTGAGGATTCAGGGTTGAAAATTGAGGATTGAGGATTGAGGATTGAGGATTGAGGATTGAGGATTGAAGATTGAATATTGATGATTGAATATTGAGAATTGAGGATTGAGGGTTGTGGATTGAGGACGAGGACTGAGGGTTGAATATTGATGTTTGTGGTCTGAGGATTAAGGATTGAGGATTGAGAATTGAGTATTGAGGATTGAGGATTGAAGATTGAGGATTGGGTGTTTAGTATTGAAGAATGAGGATTGAGGATTGAGGTTTGAGGATTGAGGATTGAAGATTGAGTATTGATGATTGAATATTGAGGGTTGAAGATTGAGGTTTGAGGATTGAGGATCAAGACTGAGAGTTGAGGATTGAGGTTTGAGGAACGAGGATTGAGGATTGTGGATTGAGGACTAAGGACTGACGATTGAGTATTGAAGATTGAGGATTGATGACTGAGGATTGACGACTGAGAATTGAGGATTGAGGATTGATGATTGAAGATTGAGTATTGAGGATTGAATATTGAGGATTGAGGATTGAGGATTGAGGATTGAGGATTGAGGATTGAGGATTGAAGATTGAGTATTGAGTATTGAAGGTTGAGGATTGTGGATTGAGGATTAAGGATAGTGGATTGAATATTGTAGATTGAGTATTGATGCCTGAGGATTGAGGATTGAGGATTGAGGATTGAGGATTGAGGATTGAAGGTTGAGTATTGAGGATTGAAGATTGAGGATTGAAGATTGAGTATTGATGATTGAATATTGAGGATTGAGGATTGAGGATTGAGGATTGAGGATTGGGTATTGAGGATTGAGTAATGAGGATTGAGGATTGAGGTTTGAGGATTGAGGATTGAAGATTGAGTATTAATGATTGAATATTGAGGATTGATTATTGAGGTTTGAGGATTGAGGATTGAGGATTGAGGATTGAAGATTGAGTATTGAGGATTGAAGATTGAGGATTGAAGATTGAGTATTGATGATTGAATGTTGAGGATTGAGGATTGAGGATTGAGGATTGAGGATTGTGTATTGAGGATTGAGGAATGAGGATTGAGGATTGAGGTTTGAGAGATTGAGGATTGCAGATTGAGTATTGAGGATTGAAGATTGAGGATTGAGGATTGAGGATTGAGGAATGAGGATTGAAGATTGAGTATTGAGGATTGAAGATTGAGGATAGAGGATTGGGTACTGAGGATGGAGAATGAGGGCTGAGGGTTGAGGATTGAGGATTGAGAAATGAGGATTGAGGATTGAGGATTGAAATTGAGGATTGGGTATTGAGGATTGAAGAATGAGGATTGAGGATTGAGGATTGAGGATTGAGGATTGAAGATTAGTGATGAGGATTGAAGATTGAGGGTTGAGTATTGAGGATTGAATATTGAGGATTGAGGATTGAGGATTGAGGATTGAGGATTGAGGATTGAAGATTGAGTATTGAGTATTGAAGGTTGAGGATTGTGGGTTGAGGATTAAGGATTGAGGATTGAATATTGTAGATTGAGTATTGATGCCTGAGGATTGATGACTGAGGATTGACGACTCAGAATTGAGGATTGAGGATTGATGATTGAAGATTGAGTATTGAGGATTGAATATTGCGGATTGAGGATTGAGGACTGAGGATTGAGGATTGAGGATTGAGGATTGAAGATTGAGTATTGAGGATTGAAGATTGAGGTTTGAAAATTGAGTATTGATGATTGAATATTGAGGATTGAGGATTGAGGATTGAGGATTGAGGATTGAGGATTGAGGATTGAAGATTGAGTATTGATGATTGAATATTGAGGATTGAGGATAGAGGTTTGAGGATTGAGGATTGAGGATTGAGGATTGAGGATTGAGTATTGAAGATTGAGTATTGATGCCTGAGGATTGAGTATCGAGGATTGAGGATTGAGGATTGGAGATTGATTATTGAGGAATGAAGATTGAGGATTGAGGATTGAGAATTGAGAATTGAGTATGAGGACTGAGGGTTGAGGATTGAGGTTTGAGGAATGAGGATTGAGAGTTGGGTAATGAGGATTGAGGATTGAGGATTGAAGATTAGTGATGAGGATTGAAGATTGAGGGTTGAGGATTGAGGATTGAGGATTGAGGATTGAGTATTGAGTGTTGAGAGTTGAAGATTGAGGATTGTGGATAGAGGATTGAGGATTGAGGATTGAAGATTGAGTATTGAGGATTGAAGATTGAGGATTGAGTATTGAGGATAGAGGATTCAGGGTTGAAGATTGAGGATTGAGGATTGAGGATTGAGGATCTAGGATTGGAGATTGATTATTGAGTATAGAAGGTTGAGGATTGTGGATTGAGGATTGAGGATTGAGGATTGAGAATTGAGGATTGAGGATTGAGAATTGAGGATTGAGGATAGAGGATTGAAGATTGAGTATTGATGATTGAATATTGAGGATTGAGGATTGAGGATTGAGGATTGAAGATTGAGTATTGAGGATTGAAGATTGAGGATTGAGTATTGAGGATTGAGGATTCAGGGTTGAAGATTGAGGATTGAGGATTGAGAATTGAGGATTGAGGATTGCGGATTGAAGATTGAATATTGATGATTGAATATTGAGGACTGAGGATTGAGGATTGAGGATGAAGTCTGAGGGTTGAGGATTGAGGTTTGAGGAACGAGGATTGAGGATTGAGGATTGAGGACTAAGGATTGACGATTGAGTATTGAAGATTGAGGATTGGTGACTGAGGATTGACGATTGAGAATTGAGGATTGAGGATTGGTGATTGAAGATTGAGTATTGAGGATTGAATATTGAGGATTGAGGATTGAGGGTTGAGGATTGAGGATTGAGGATTGAGGATTGAAGATTGAGTATTGAGTATTGAAGGTTCAGGATTGTGGATTGAGGATTAAGGATTGAGGATTGAATACTGTAGATTGAGTATTGATGCCAGAGGATTGAGGATGAGGATTGAGGATTGAGGATTGAGGATTGAGGATTGAAATTGAGGATTGGGTATTGAGGATTGAAGAATGAGGATTGAGGAATTTTGGATTGAGGATTGAAGATTGAGGACTGAGTATTGAGGATTGAGGATTCAGGGTTGAAGATTGAGGATTGAGGATGAGGGCGGAGGGTTGAGGATTGAGGATTGAGAAATGAGGATTGAGGATTGAGGATTGAAATTGAGGATTGGGTATTGAGGATTGAACAATGAGGATTGAGGAATTAGGATTGAGGGTTGAAGATTGAGGATTGAGTATAGAGGATTGAGGATTCAGGGTTGAAGATTGAGGATTGAGGATTGAGGATTGAGGATTGAGGATTGCGGATTGAAGATTGAGGATTGGGTATTTAGGATTGAAGAATGAGGATTGAGGATTGAGGTTTGAGGATTGAGGATTGAGGATTGAAGATTGAGTATTGATGATTGAATATTGAGGATTGAGGATTGAGGATTGAGGTTTGAGGATTGAGGATGAAGACTGAGGGTTGAGGATTGAGGTTTGAGGAACGAGGATTGAGGATTGAGGATTGAGGACTAAGGATTGACGATTGAGTATTGAAGATTGAGGATTGATGACTGAGGAGTGACGACTGAGAATTGAGGATTGAGGATGATGATTGAAGATTGAGTATTGAGGATTGAATATTGAGGATTGAGGATTGAGGATTGAGGATTGAGGATTGAGGATTGAAGATTGAGTATTGAGTATTGAAGGTTGAGGATTGTGGGTTGAGGATTAAGGATTGAGGATTGAATATTGTAGATTGAGTATTGATGCCTGAGGATTGAGGATTGAGGATTGAGGATTGAGGATAGAGGATTGATGATTGAAGGTTGAGTATTGAGGATTGAATATTGAGGATTGAGGATTGAGGATTGAGGATTGAGGATTGAGGATGGAGGATTGAGGATTGAGAATTGAGAATTGAGTATGAGGACTGAGGGTTGAGGATTGAGGTTTGAGGAATGAGGACTGAGGGTTGGGGTATATGAGGATTGAGGATTGAGGATTGAGGATTGAGCATTGAAGGTTGAGTATTGATGCCTGAGGATTGAGGATTGAGGATTGATGATTGAGGATCGAGGATTGAAGATTGAGAATTGAGGATTGAAGATTGAGGGTTGAGGATTGAGGATTGAGGATGGAGGATGAGGGCTGAGGGTTGAGGGTTGAGGATTGAGAAATGAGGATTGAGGTTTGAGGATTGAAATTGAGGATTGGGTATTGAGGATTGAAGAATGAGGATTGAGGAATTAGGATTGAGGATTGAGGATTGAGGATTGAAGATTGAGGATTGGGTATTGAGGATTGAAGAATGAGGATTGAGGATTGAGGATTGAGGATTGAGGATTGAAGATTAGTGATGAGGATTGAAGATTGAGGGTTGAGGATTGAGGATTGAGGATTGAGGATTGAGGATTGAGTGTTGAGGGTTGAAGATTGAGGATTGAGGATAGAGGATTGAGGATTGAGGATTGAAGATTGAATATTGAGGATTGAAGATTGAGGATTGAGTATTGAGGATAGAGGATTCAGGGTTGAAGATTGAGGATTGAGGATTGAGGATTGAGAATCTAGGATTGGAGATTGATTATTGAGTATAGAAGGTTGAGGATTGTGGATTGAGGATTGAGGATTGAGGAGTGAGGATTGAGGATTGAGGATTGAGAATTGAGGATTGAGGATTGAGGATTGAAGTTTGAGTATTGATGATTGAATATTGAGGATTGAGGATTGAGGATTGAGGATTGAGGATTGAAGATTGAGTATTGAGGATTGAAGGTTGAGGATTGAGTATTGAGGATTGAGGATTCAGGGTTGAAGATTGAGGATTGAGGATTGAGAATTGAGGATTGAGGATTGCGGATTGAAGATTGAATATTGATGATTGAATATTGAGGACTGAGGATTGAGGATTGAGGATGAAGACTGAGGGTTGAGGATTGAGGTTTGAGGAACGAGGATTGAGGATTGAGGATTGAGGACTAAGGATTGACGATTGAGTATTGAAGATTGAGGATTGGTGACTGAGGATTGACGACTGAGAATTGAGGATTGAGGATTGGTGATTGAAGATTGAGTATTGAGGATTGAATATTGAGGATTGAGGATTGAGGGTTGAGGATTGAGGATTGAGGAATTAGGATTGAGGATTGAAGATTGAGGATTGAGTATTGAGGATTGAGGATTCAGGGTTGAAGATTGAGGATTGAGGATCGAGGATTGAGGATTGAGGATTGCGGATTGAAGATTGAGGATTGGGTATTTAGGATTGAAGAATGAGGATTGAGGATTGAGGTTTGAGGGTTGAGGATTGAGGTTTGAGGATTGAGGATTGAGGATTGAGGATTGAAGATTGAGTATTGAGGATTGAAGATTGAGGATTGAAGATTGAGTATTGATGATTGAATGTTGAGGATTGAGGATTGAGGATTGAGGATTGAGGATTGTGTATTGAGGATTGAGGAATGAGGATTGAGGATTGAGGTTTGAGGATTGAGGATTGCAGATTGAGTATTGAGGATTGAAGATTGAGGATTGAGGATTGAGGATTGAGGAATGAGGATTGAAGATTGAGTATTGAGGATTGAAGATTGAGGATAGAGGATTGGGTACTGAGGATGGAGAATGAGGGCTGAGGGTTGAGGATTGAGGATTGAGAAATGAGGATTGAGGATTGAGGATTGAAATTGAGGATTGGGTATTGAGGATTGAAGAATGAGTATTGAGGAATTAGGATTGAGGATTGAGGATTGAGGATTGAAGATTGAGGATTGGGTATTGAGGATTGAAGAATGAGGATTGAGGACTGAGGATTCAGGATTGAGGATTGAAGATTGAGTGTTGAGGATTGAAGATTGAGGATTGAGGATTGACGATTGAGGATTGAGGATTGAAGATTGAGTATTGAAGATTGAAGGTTGAGGATTGAGTATTGAGGATTGAGGATTCAGGGTTGAAGATTGAGGATTGAGGATTGAAGGTTGAGTATTGTGGATTGAGGATTAAGGATTGTGGATTGAATATTGTAGATTGAGTATTGATGCCTGAGGATTGAGGATTGAGGATTGAGGATTGATGCCTGAGGATTGAGTATCGAGGATTGAGGATTGAGGATTGGAGATTGATTATTGAGGATTGAAGATTGAGGATTGAGGATTGAGGATTGAGAATTGAGAATTGAGTATGAGGACTGAAGGTTGAGGATTGAGGTTTGAGGAATGAGGATTGAGTGTTGGGTAATAAGGATTGAGGATTGAGGATTGAGGATTGAGCATTGAAGATTGAGTATTGATGCCTGAGGATTGAGGATTGAGGTTTGATGATTGAGGATCGAGGATTGAAGATTGAGAATTGAGGATTGAAGATTGAGGATTGAGGATTGAGGATTGAGGATGGAGGATGAGGGCTGAGGGTTGAGGATTGAGGATTGAGAAATGAGGATTGAGGATTGAGGATTGAAATTGAGGATTGGGTATTGAGGATTGAAGAATGAGGATTGAGGATTGAGGATTGAGGATTGAGGATTGAAGATTAGTGATGAGGATTGAAGATTGAGGGTTGAGTATTGAGGATTGAATATTGAGGATTGAGGATTGAGGATTGAGGATTGAGGATTGAGGATTGAAGATTCAGTATTGAGTATTGAAGGTTGAGGATTGTGGGTTGAGGATTAAGGATTGAGGATTGAATATTGTAGATTGAGTATTGATGCCTGAGGATTGATGACTGAGGATTGACGACTCAGAATTGAGGATTGAGGATTGATGATTGAAGATTGAGTATTGAGGATTGAATATTGCGGATTGAGGATTGAGGACTGAGGATTGAGGATTGAGGATTGAGGATTGAAGATTGAGTATTGAGGATTGAAGATTGAGGTTTGAAAATTGAGTATTGATGATTGAATATTGAGGATTGAGGATTGAGGATTGAGGATTGAGGATTGAGGATTGAGGATTGAAGA
Organism: Calliopsis andreniformis; assembly: GCF_051401765.1. Taxonomy (NCBI): domain Eukaryota; kingdom Metazoa; phylum Arthropoda; class Insecta; order Hymenoptera; family Andrenidae; genus Calliopsis; species Calliopsis andreniformis. The sequence continues at coordinate 1,426,018 of NW_027480470.1, forward strand.
TTGAGTATTGATGATTGAATATTGAGGATTGAGGATAGAGGTTTGAGGATTGAGGATTGAGGATTGAGGATTGAGGATTGAGTATTGAAGATTGAGTATTGATGCCTGAGGATTGAGTATCGAGGATTGAGGATTGAGGATTGGAGATTGATTATTGAGGAATGAAGATTGAGGATTGAGGATTGAGAATTGAGAATTGAGTATGAGGACTGAGGGTTGAGGATTGAGGTTTGAGGAATGAGGATTGAGAGTTGGGTAATGAGGATTGAGGATTGAGGATTGAAGATTAGTGATGAGGATTGAAGATTGAGGGTTGAGGATTGAGGATTGAGGATTGAGGATTGAGTATTGAGTGTTGAGAGTTGAAGATTGAGGATTGTGGATAGAGGATTGAGGATTGAGGATTGAAGATTGAGTATTGAGGATTGAAGATTGAGGATTGAGTATTGAGGATAGAGGATTCAGGGTTGAAGATTGAGGATTGAGGATTGAGGATTGAGGATCTAGGATTGGAGATTGATTATTGAGTATAGAAGGTTGAGGATTGTGGATTGAGGATTGAGGATTGAGGATTGAGAATTGAGGATTGAGGATTGAGAATTGAGGATTGAGGATAGAGGATTGAAGATTGAGTATTGATGATTGAATATTGAGGATTGAGGATTGAGGATTGAGGATTGAAGATTGAGTATTGAGGATTGAAGATTGAGGATTGAGTATTGAGGATTGAGGATTCAGGGTTGAAGATTGAGGATTGAGGATTGAGAATTGAGGATTGAGGATTGCGGATTGAAGATTGAATATTGATGATTGAATATTGAGGACTGAGGATTGAGGATTGAGGATGAAGTCTGAGGGTTGAGGATTGAGGTTTGAGGAACGAGGATTGAGGATTGAGGATTGAGGACTAAGGATTGACGATTGAGTATTGAAGATTGAGGATTGGTGACTGAGGATTGACGATTGAGAATTGAGGATTGAGGATTGGTGATTGAAGATTGAGTATTGAGGATTGAATATTGAGGATTGAGGATTGAGGGTTGAGGATTGAGGATTGAGGATTGAGGATTGAAGATTGAGTATTGAGTATTGAAGGTTCAGGATTGTGGATTGAGGATTAAGGATTGAGGATTGAATACTGTAGATTGAGTATTGATGCCAGAGGATTGAGGATTGAGGATTGAGGATTGAGGATTGAGGATTGAGGATTGAAATTGAGGATTGGGTATTGAGGATTGAAGAATGAGGATTGAGGAATTTTGGATTGAGGATTGAAGATTGAGGACTGAGTATTGAGGATTGAGGATTCAGGGTTGAAGATTGAGGATTGAGGATGAGGGCGGAGGGTTGAGGATTGAGGATTGAGAAATGAGGATTGAGGATTGAGGATTGAAATTGAGGATTGGGTATTGAGGATTGAACAATGAGGATTGAGGAATTAGGATTGAGGGTTGAAGATTGAGGATTGAGTATAGAGGATTGAGGATTCAGGGTTGAAGATTGAGGATTGAGGATTGAGGATTGAGGATTGAGGATTGCGGATTGAAGATTGAGGATTGGGTATTTAGGATTGAAGAATGAGGATTGAGGATTGAGGTTTGAGGATTGAGGATTGAGGATTGAAGATTGAGTATTGATGATTGAATATTGAGGATTGAGGATTGAGGTTTGAGGATTGAGGATGAAGACTGAGGGTTGAGGATTGAGGTTTGAGGAACGAGGATTGAGGATTGAGGATTGAGGACTAAGGATTGACGATTGAGTATTGAAGATTGAGGATTGATGACTGAGGAGTGACGACTGAGAATTGAGGATTGAGGATGATGATTGAAGATTGAGTATTGAGGATTGAATATTGAGGATTGAGGATTGAGGATTGAGGATTGAGGATTGAGGATTGAAGATTGAGTATTGAGTATTGAATGTTGAGGATTGTGGGTTGAGGATTAAGGATTGAGGATTGAATATTGTAGATTGAGTATTGATGCCTGAGGATTGAGGATTGAGGATTGAGGATTGAGGATAGAGGATTGATGATTGAAGGTTGAGTATTGAGGATTGAATATTGAGGATTGAGGATTGAGGATTGAGGATTGAGGATTGAGGATGGAGGATTGAGGATTGAGAATTGAGAATTGAGTATGAGGACTGAGGGTTGAGGATTGAGGTTTGAGGAATGAGGACTGAGGGTTGGGGTATATGAGGATTGAGGATTGAGGATTGAGGATTGAGCATTGAAGGTTGAGTATTGATGCCTGAGGATTGAGGATTGAGGATTGATGATTGAGGATCGAGGATTGAAGATTGAGAATTGAGGATTGAAGATTGAGGGTTGAGGATTGAGGATTGAGGATGGAGGATGAGGGCTGAGGGTTGAGGGTTGAGGATTGAGAAATGAGGATTGAGGTTTGAGGATTGAAATTGAGGATTGGGTATTGAGGATTGAAGAATGAGGATTGAGGAATTAGGATTGAGGATTGAGGATTGAGGATTGAAGATTGAGGATTGGGTATTGAGGATTGAAGAATGAGGATTGAGGATTGAGGATTGAGGATTGAGGATTGAAGATTAGTGATGAGGATTGAAGATTGAGGGTTGAGGATTGAGGATTGAGGATTGAGGATTGAGGATTGAGTGTTGAGGGTTGAAGATTGAGGATTGAGGATAGAGGATTGAGGATTGAGGATTGAAGATTGAATATTGAGGATTGAAGATTGAGGATTGAGTATTGAGGATAGAGGATTCAGGGTTGAAGATTGAGGATTGAGGATTGAGGATTGAGAATCTAGGATTGGAGATTGATTATTGAGTATAGAAGGTTGAGGATTGTGGATTGAGGATTGAGGATTGAGGAGTGAGGATTGAGGATTGAGGATTGAGAATTGAGGATTGAGGATTGAGGATTGAAGTTTGAGTATTGATGATTGAATATTGAGGATTGAGGATTGAGGATTGAGGATTGAGGATTGAAGATTGAGTATTGAGGATTGAAGGTTGAGGATTGAGTATTGAGGATTGAGGATTCAGGGTTGAAGATTGAGGATTGAGGATTGAGAATTGAGGATTGAGGATTGCGGATTGAAGATTGAATATTGATGATTGAATATTGAGGACTGAGGATTGAGGATTGAGGATGAAGACTGAGGGTTGAGGATTGAGGTTTGAGGAACGAGGATTGAGGATTGAGGATTGAGGACTAAGGATTGACGATTGAGTATTGAAGATTGAGGATTGGTGACTGAGGATTGACGACTGAGAATTGAGGATTGAGGATTGGTGATTGAAGATTGAGTATTGAGGATTGAATATTGAGGATTGAGGATTGAGGGTTGAGGATTGAGGATTGAGGAATTAGGATTGAGGATTGAAGATTGAGGATTGAGTATTGAGGATTGAGGATTCAGGGTTGAAGATTGAGGATTGAGGATCGAGGATTGAGGATTGAGGATTGCGGATTGAAGATTGAGGATTGGGTATTTAGGATTGAAGAATGAGGATTGAGGATTGAGGTTTGAGGGTTGAGGATTGAGGATTGAGGATTGAAGATTGAGTATTGATGATTAAATATTGAGGATTGAGGATTGGGGTTTGAGGATTGAGGATGAAGACTGAGGGTTGAGGATTGAGGTTTGAAGAACGAGGATTGTGGATTGAGGATTGAGGACTAAGGATTGACGATTGAGTATTGAAGATTGAGGATTGATGACTGAGGATTGACGACTGAGTATTGAGGATTGAGGATGATGATTGAAGATTGAGTATTGAGGACTGAATATTGAGGATTGAGGATTGAGGATTGAGGATTGAGGATTGAGGATTGAAGATTGAGTATTGAGTATCGAAGGCTGAGGATTAGGGATTGAGGATTGAATATTGTAGATTGAGTATTGATGCCTGAGGATTGAGGATCGAGGATTGAGGATTGAGGATTGAAGATTCAGGATTGAGGATTGAGGATTGAGAATTGAGAATTGAGTATGAGGACTGAGGGTTGAGGATTGAGGTTTGAGGAATGAGGACTGAGGGTTGGGGAATGAGGATTGAGGATTGAGGATTGAGGATTGAGCATTGAAGGTTGAGTATTGAAGCCTGAGGATTGAGGATTGAGGATTGATGATTGAGGATCGCGGATTGAAGATTGAGAATTGAGCATTGAAGATTGAGGGTTAAGGATTGAGGATTGAGGATGGAGGATGAGGGCTGAGTGTTGAGGGTTGAGGATTGAGAAATGAGGATACAGGATTGAGGATTGAAATTGAGGATTGGGTATTGAGGATTGAAGAATGAGGATTGAGGTATTAGGATTGAGGATTGAGGATTGAGGATTGAAGATTGAGGATTGGGTATTGAGGATTGAACAATGAGGATTGAGGAATTAGGATTGAGGATTGAAGATTGAGGATTGAGTATTGAGGATTGAGGATTCAAGGTTGAAGATTGAGGATAGAGGATTGAGGATTGAGGATTGAGGATTGCGGATTGAAGATTGAGGATTGGGTATTTAGGATTGAAGAATGAGGATTGAGGATTGAGGATTGAGGACTAAGGATTGACGATTGAGTATTGAAGATTGAGGATTGATGACTGAGGAGTGACGACTGAGAATTGAGGATTGAGGATGATGATTGAAGATTGAGTATTGAGGATTGAATATTGAGGATTGAGGATTGAGGATTGAGGATTGAGGATTGAGGATTGAAGATTGAGTATTGAGTATTGAAGGTTGAGGATTGTGGGTTGAGGATTAAGGATTGAGGATTGAATATTGTAGATTGAGTATTGATGCCTGAGGATTGAGGATTGAGGATTGAGGATTGAGGATAGAGGATTGAGGATTGAAGATTGAGTATTGAGGATTGAAGATTGAGTATTGAAGATTGAGTATTGATGATTGAATATTGAGGATTGAGGATTGAGGATCGAGGATTGGGTATTGAGGATTGAGGAATGAGGATTGAGGATTGAGGTTTGAGGATTGATGATTGAAGGTTGAGTATTGAGGATTGAATATTGAGGATTGAGGATTGAGGATTGAGGATTGAGGATTGAGGATTGAGGATTGAAGATTGAGTATTGAGTATTGAAGGTTGAGGATTGTGGATTGAGGATTAAGGATTGAGGATTGAATATTGTAGATTGAGTATTGATGCCTGAGGATTGAGGATTGAGGATTGAGGATTGAGGATTGAGGATTGAGGATTGAAGATTGAGTATTGATGATTGAATATTGAGGATTGAAGGATGAGGATTGAGGATTGAGGATTGAGGATTGAGGATTGAGGATCTAAGATTGGAAATTGATTATTGAGTATTGAAGGTTGAGGATTGTGGATTGAGGATTGAGGATTGAGGATTGAGGATCGAGGATTGAGGATTGAGGATTGAGGATTGAGGATTGAGGATTGAGGATCGAAGATTGAGTATTGATGATTGAATATTGAGGATTGAGGATTGAGGTTTGAGGATTGAGGATTGAGGATTGAGGATTGAGGATTGAGTATTGAAGATTGAGTATTGAAGCCTGAGGATTGAGGATCGAGGATTGAGGATTGAGGATTGGAGATTGACTGTTGAGGATTGCAGATTGAGGATTGAGGATTGAGGATTGAGAATTGAGAATTGAGTATGAGGACTGAGGTTTGAGGATTGAGGTTTGAGGAATGAGGACTGAGGGTTGGGGTATGAGGATTGAGGATTGAGGATTGAGGATTGAGCATTGAAGGTTGAGTATTGATGCCTGAGGATTGAGGATTGAGGATTGATGATTGAGGATCGAGGATTGAAGATTGAGAATTGAGGATTGAAGATTGAGGGTTGAGGATTGAGGATTGAGGATGGAGGATGAGGGCTGAGGGTTGAGGGTTGAGGATTGAGAAATGAGGATTGAGGATTGAGGATTGAAATTGAGGATTGGGTATTGAGGATTGAAGAATGAGGATTGAGGAATTAGGATTGAGGATTGAGGATTGAGGATTGAAGATTGAGGATTGGGTATTGAGGATTGAAGAATGAGGATTGAGGATTGAGGATTGAGGATTGAGGATTGAAGATTAGTGATGAGGATTGAAGATTGAGGGCTGAGGATTGAGGATTGAGAAATGAGGATTGCGGATTGAGGATTGAAATTGAGGATTGGGTATTGAGGATTGAAGAATGAGGATTGAGGAATTAGGATTGAGGATTGAGTATTGAGGATTGAAGATTGAGGGTTGGGTATTGAGGATAGAAGAATGAGGATTGAGGATTGAGGATAGAGGATTGAGGATTGAAGATTGAGTGTTGAGGATTGAAGATTGAGGATTGAGGATTGATGATTGAGGATTGAAGATTGAGTATTGAGGATTGAGGATTGAGGATTGAGGTTTGAGGATTGAGGATGAAGACTGAGGGTTGAGGACTGAGGTTTGAGGAACGAGGATTGAGGTTGAGGATTGAGGACTAAGGATTGACGATTGAGTATTGAAGATTGAGGATTGATGACTGAGGATTGACGACTGAGAATTGAGGATTGAGGATTGCTGATTGAAGATTGAGTATTGAGGATTGAATATTGCGGATTGAGGATTGAGGATTGAGGATTGAGAATTGAGGATTGAGGATTGAGGATTGAAGATTGAGTATTGAGTGTTGAAGGTTGAGGATTGTGGATTGAGAATTAAGGATTGAGGATTGAATATTGTAGATTGAGTATTGATGCCTGAGGATTGAGGATTGAGGATTGAGGGTTGAGGATTGAGGATTGAAGATTGAGTATTGAGGATTGAAGGTTGAGGGTTGAAGATTGAGTATTGATGATTGAATATTGAGGATTGAGGATTGAGGATTGAGGATTGAGGATTGAGGATAGAGGATTGAGGATTGAAGATTGAGTTTTGATGATTGAATATTGAGGATTGAGGATTGAGGTTTGAGGTTTGAGGTTTGAGGATTGAGGACGAGGTCTGACGGTAGAGGATTTAGGTTTGAGGATTGAGGCTTGAGGACTGAGGATTGAGGATGAGTGCTAAGCGTCGGGGATTGAGGTTCGACGACTGAGGACTGAGGATTGAGGATTGAGAATTGAGGATTGATGTTTGAGGATTGAAGATTGAGGATTGGGTATTGAGGATTGAAGAATGAGTATTGATGATTGAATATTGAGGGTTGAGGATTGAGGTTTGAGGATTGAGGATGAAGACTGAGGGTTGAGGATTGAGGTTTGAGGAACGAGGATTGAGGATTGAGGATTGAGGACTAAGGATTGACGATTGAGTATTGAAGATTGAGGATTGATGTCTGAGGATTGACGACTGAGAATTGAGGATTGAGGATTGATGATTGAAGATTGAGTATTGAGGATTGAATATTGAGGATTGAGGATAGAGGATTGAGGATTGAGGATTGAGGATTGAGGATTGAAGATTGAGTATTGAGTATTGAAAGTTGAGGATTGTGGATTGAGGATTAAGGATTGTGGATTGAATATTGTAGATTGAGTATTGATGCCTGAGGATTGAGGATTGAGGATTGAGGATTGAGGATTGAGGATTGAAGGTTGAGTATTGAGGATTGAAGATTGAGGATTGAAGATTGAGTATTGATGATTGAATATTGAGGATTGAGGATTGAGGATTGAGAATTGAGGATTGGGTATTGAGGATTGAGTAATGAGGATTGAGGATTGAGGTTTGAGGATTGAGGATTGAAGATTGAGTATTGATGATTGAATATTGAGGATTGAGGATTGAGGTTTGAGGATTGAGGAGTGAGGATTGAGGATTGAAGATTGAGTATTGAGGATTGAAGATTGAGGATTGAAGATTGAGTATTGATGATTGAATGTTGAGGATTGAGGATTGAGTATTGAGGATTGAGGATTGGGTATTGAGGATTGAGGAATGAGGATTGAGGATTGAGGTTTGAGGATTGAGGATTGCAGATTGAGTACTGAGGATTGAAGATTGAGGATTGAGGATTGAGGATTGAGGAATGAGGATTGAAGATTGAGTATTGAGGATTGAAGATTGAGGATAGAGGATTGGGTACTGAGGATGGAGAATGAGGGCTGAGGGCTGAGGATTGAGTATTGAGAAATGAGGATTGATGATTGAGGATTGAAATTGAGGATTGCGTATTGAGGATTGAAGAATGACGATTGAGGAATTAGGATTGAGGATTGAGGATTGAGGATTGAAGATTGAGGATTGGGTATTGAGGATTGAAGAATGAGGATTGAGGACTGCGGATTGAGGATTGAGGATTGAAGATTGAGTGTTGAGGATTGAAGATTGAGGATTGAGGATTGACGATTGAGGATTGAGGATTGAAGATTGAGTATTGAGGATTGAAGGTTGAGGATTGGGTATTGAGGATTGAGGATTCAGGGTTGATGATTGAGGGTTGAGGATTGAGGAATGAGCATTGAGGATTAAGGATTGAAGTTTGAGTATTGAGGATTGAAGATTGAGGTTTGAAGATTGAGTATTGATGATTGAATATTGAGGATTGAGGATTGAGGATTGAGGATTGAGGATTGAGGATTGAGGATTGAGGATTGAAATTGAGGGTTGGGTATTGAGGATTGAAGAATGAGGATTGAGGAATTAGGATTGAGGATTGAGGTTTGAGGAACGAGGATTGAGGATTGAGGATTGAGGACTAAGGATTGACGATTGAGTATTGAAGGTTGAGGATTGATGACTGAGGATTGACGACTGAGAATTGAGGATTGAGGATTGATGATTGAAGATTGAGTATTGAGGATTGAATATTGCGGATTGAGGATTGAGGATTGAGGATTGAGGATTGAGGATTGAGGATTGAAGATTGAGTATTGAGTATTGAAGGTTGAGGATTGTGGGTTGAGGATTAAGGATTGAGGATTGAATATTGTAGATTGAGTATTGATGCCTGAGGATTGAGGATTGAGGATTGAGGATTGAGGATTGAGGATTGAGGATTGAAGATTGAGTATTGAGGATTGAAGATTGAGTATTGAAGATTAAGTATTGATGATTAAATATTGAGGATTGAGGATTGAGGATCGAGGATTGGGTATTGAGGATTGAGGAATGAGGATTGGGGATTGAGGTTTGAGGATTGATGATTGAAGGTTGAGTATTGAGGATTGAATATTGAGGATTGAGGATTGAGGATTGAGGATTGAGGATTGAGGATTGAGGATTGAAGATTGAGTATTGAGTATTGAAGGTTGAGGATTGTGGATTGAGGATTAAGGATTGAGGATTGAATATTGTAGATTGAGTATTGATGCCTGAGGATTGAGGATTGAGGATTGAGGATTGAGGATTGAGGATTGAGGATTGAAGATTGAGTATTGATGATTGAATATTGAGGATTGAAGAATGAGGATTGAGGATTGAGGATTGAGGATTGAGGATTGAGGATCTAAGATTGGAAATTGATTATTGAGTATTGAAGGTTGAGGATTGTGGATTGAGGATTGAGGATTGAGGATTGAGGATCGAGGATTGAGGATTGAGGATTGAGGATTGAGGATTGAGGATTGAGGATCGAAGATTGAGTATTGATGATTGAATATTGAGGATTGAGGATTGGGGTTTGAGGATTGAGGATTGAGGATTGAGGATTGAGGATTGAGGATTGAGTATTGAAGATTGAGTATTGATGCCTGAGGATTGAGGATCGAGGATTGAGGATTGAGGATTGGAGATTGACTATTGAGGATTGCAGATTGAGGATTGAGGATTGAGGATTGAGAATTGAGAATTGAGTATGAGGACTGAGGGTTGAGGATTGAGGTTTGAGGAATGAGGACTGAGGGTTGGGGTATGAGGATTGAGGATTGAGGATTGAGGATTGAGCATTGAAGGTTGAGTATTGATGCCTGAGGATTGAGGATTGAGGATTGATGATTGAGGATCGAGGATTGAAGATTGAGAATTGAGGATTGAAGATTGAGGGTTGAGGATTGAGGATTGAGGATGGAGGATGAGGGCTGAGGGTTGAGGGTTGAGGATTGAGAAATGAGGATTGAGGATTGAGGATTGAAATTGAGGATTGGGTATTGAGGATTGAAGAATGAGGATTGAGGAATTAGGATTGAGGATTGAGGATTGAGGATTGAAGATTGAGGATTGGGTATTGAGGATTGAAGAATGAGGATTGAGGATTGAGGATTGAGGATTGAGGATTGAAGATTAGTGATGAGGATTGAAGATTGAGGGCTGAGGATTGAGGATTGAGAAATGAGGATTGCGGATTGAGGATTGAAATTGAGGATTGGGTATTGAGGATTGAAGAATGAGGATTGAGGAATTAGGATTGAGGATTGAGGATTGAGGATTGAAGATTGAGGGTTGGGTATTGAGGATAGAAGAATGAGGATTGAGGATTGAGGATAGAGGATTGAGGATTGAAGATTGAGTGTTGAGGATTGAAGATTGAGGATTGAGGATTGAGGATTGAGGATTGAAGATTGAGTATTGTGGATTGAAGATTGAGGATTGAGTATTGAGGATTGAGGATTCAGGGTTGAAGATTAAGGATTGAGGATTGAGGATTGAGGATTGAGGATTGAGGATTGAAGATTGAATATTGATGATTGAATATTGATGATTGAATATTGAGGACTGAGGATTGAGGGTTGTGGATTGAGGTAGAGGATTGAATATTTATGTTTGAGGTCTGAGGATTAAGGATTGAGGATTGAGAATTGAGGATTGAGGATTGAGGATTGAAGATTGAGGATTGGGTATTTAGGATTGAAGAATGAGGATTGAGGATTGAGGTTTGAGGATTGAGGATTGAAGATTGAGTATTGATGATTGAATATTGAGGATTGAGGATTGAGGTTTGAGGATTGAGGATGAAGACTGAGGGTCGAGGATTGAGATTTGAGGAACGAGGATTGAGGTTGAGGATTGAGGACTAAGGATTGACGATTGAGTATTGAAGATTGAGGATTGATGACTGAGGATTGACGACTGAGAATTGAGGATTGAGGATTGCTGATTGAAGATTGGGTATTGAGGATTGAATATTGCGGATTGAGGATTGAGGATTGAGGATTGAGAATTGAGGATTGAGGATTGAGGATTGAAGATTGAGTATTGAGTGTTGAAGGTTGAGGATTGTGGATTGAGAATTAAGGATTGAGGATTGAATATTGTAGATTGAGTATTGATGCCTGAGGATTGAGGATTGAGGATTGAGGGTTGAGGATTGAGGATTGAAGATTGAGTATTGAGGATTGAAGGTTGAGGGTTGAAGATTGAGTATTGATGATTGAATATTGAGGATTGAGGATTGAGGATTGAGGATTGAGGATTGAGGATAGAGGATTGAGGATTGAAGATTGAGTTTTGATGATTGAATATTGAGGATTGAGGATTGAGGTTTGAGGATTGAGGACGAGGACTGACGGTAGAGGATTTAGGTTTGAGGATTGAGGATTGAGGACTGAGGATTGAGGATGAGTGCTAAGCGTCGGGGATTGAGGTTCGACGACTGAGGACTGAGGATTGAGGATTGAGAATTGAGGATTGATGTTTGAGGATTGAAGATTGAGGATTGGGTATTGAGGATTGAAGAATGAGTATTGATGATTGAATATTGAGGGTTGAGGATTGAGGTTTGAGGATTGAGGATGAAGACTGAGGGTTGAGGATTGAGGTTTGAGGAACGAGGATTGAGGATTGAGGATTGAGGACTAAGGATTGACGATTGAGTATTGAAGATTGAGGATTGATGTCTGAGGATTGACGACTGAGAATTGAGGATTGAGGATTGATGATTGAAGATTGAGTATTGAGGATTGAATATTGAGGATTGAGGATAGAGGATTGAGGATTGAGGATTGAGGATTGAGGATTGAAGATTGAGTATTGAGTATTGAAAGTTGAGGATTGTGGATTGAGGATTAAGGATTGTGGATTGAATATTGTAGGTTGAGTATTGATGCCTGAGGATTGAGGATTGAGGATTGAGGATTGAGGATTGAGGATTGAAGGTTGAGTATTGAGGATTGAAGATTGAGGATTGAAGATTGAGTATTGATGATTGAATATTGAGGATTGAGGATTGAGGATTGAGGATTGAGGATTGAGGATTGGGTATTGAGGATTGAGTAATGAGGATTGAGGATTGAGGTTTGAGGATTGAGGATTGAAGATTGAGTATTGATGATTGAATATTGAGGATTGAGGATTGAGGTTTGAGGATTGAGGAGTGAGGATTGAGGATTGAAGATTGAGTATTGAGGATTGAAGATTGAGGATTGAAGATTGAGTATTGGTGATTGAATGTTGAGGATTGAGGATTGAGGATTGAGGATTGAGGATTGGGTATTGAGGATTGAGGAATGAGGATTGAGGATTGAGGTTTGAGGATTGAGGATTGCAGATTGAGTATTGAGGATTGAAGATTGAGGATTGAGGATTGAGGATTGAGGAATGAGGATTGAAGATTGAGTATTGAGGATTGAAGATTGAGGATAGAGGATTGGGTACTGAGGATGGAGAATGAGGGCTGAGGGTTGAGGATTGAGTATTGAGAAATGAGGATTGATGATTGAGGATTGAAATTGAGGATTGCGTATTGAGGATTGAAGAATGACGATTGAGGAATTAGGATTGAGGATTGAGGATTGAGGATTGAAGATTGAGGATTGGGTATTGAGGATTGAAGAATGAGGATTGAGGACTGCGGATTGAGGATTGAGGATTGAAGATTGAGTGTTGAGGATTGAAGATTGAGGATTGAGGATTGACGATTGAGGATTGAGGATTGAAGATTGAGTATAGAGGATTGAAGGTTGAGGATTGAGTATTGAGGATTGAGGATTCAGGGTTGAAGATTGAGGGTTGAGGATTGAGGAATGAGCATTGAGGATTAAGGATTGAAGATTGGGTATTGAGGATTGAAGATTGAGGTTTGAAGATTGATTATTGATGATTGAATATTGAGGATTGAGGATTGAGGATTGAGGATTGAGGATTGAGGATTGAGGATTGAGGATTGAAATTGAGGATTGGGTATTGAGGATTGAAGAATGAGGACTGAGGAATTAGGATTGAGGATTGAGGTTTGAGGAACGAGGATTGAGGATTGAGGATTGAGGACTAAGGATTGACGATTGAGTATTGAAGATTGAGGATTGATGACTGAGGATTGACGACTGAGAATTGAGGATTGAGGATTGATGATTGAAGATTGAGTATTGAGGATTGAATATTGCGGATTGAGGATTGAGGATTGAGGATTGAGGATTGAGGATTGAGGATTGAAGATTGAGTATTGAGTATTGAAGGTTGAGGATTGTGGATTGAGGATTAAGGATTGAGGATTGAATATTGTAGATTGAGTATTGATGCCTGTGGATTGAGGATTGAGGATTGAGGATTGAGGATTGAGGATTGAGGATTGAAGATTGAGTATTGAGGATTGAAGATTGAGGTTTGAAAATTGAGTATTGATGATTGAATATTGAGGATTGAGGATTGAGTATTGAGGATTGAGGATTGAGGATTGAGGATTGAAGATTGAGTATTGATGATTGAATATTGATGATTGAATATTGAGAATTGAGGATTGAGGGTTGTGGATTGAGGACGAGGACTGAGGGTTGAATATTGATGTTTGAGGTCTGAGGATTAAGGATTGAGGATTGAGAATTGAGTATTGAGGATTGATGATTGAAGATTGAGGATTGGGTGTTTAGTATTGAAGAATGAGGATTGAGGATTGAGGTTTGAGGATTGAGGATTGAAGATTGAGTAGCGATGATTGAATATTGAGGGTTGAGGATTGAGGTTTGAGGATTGAGGATGAAGACTGAGGGTTGAGGATTGAGGTTTGAGGAACGAGGATTGAGGATTGAGGATTGAGGACTAAGGATTGACGATTGAGTATTGAAGATTGAGGATTGATGACTGAGGATTGACGACTGAGAATTGAGGATTGAGGATTGATGATTGAAGATTGAGTATTGATGATTGAATATTGAGGATTGAGGATTGAGGATCGAGGATTGAGGATTGAGGATTGGAGATTGACTATTGAGGATTGCAGATTGAGGATTGAGGATTGAGGATTGAGAATTGAGAATTGAGTATGAGGACTGAGGGTTGAGGATTGAGGTTTGAGGAATGAGGACTGAGGGTTGGGGTATGAGGATTGAGGATTGAGGATTGAGGATTGAGCATTGAAGGTTGAGTATTGATGCCTGAGGATTGAGGATTGAGGATTGATGATTGAGGAAGGAGGATTGAAGATTGAGAATTGAGGATTGATGATTGAGGGTTGAGGATTGAGGATTGAGGATGGAGGATGAGGGCTGAGGGTTGAGGGTTGAGGATTGAGAAATGAGGATTGAGGATTGAGGATTGAAATTGAGGATTGGGTATTGAGGATTGAAGAATGAGGATTGAGGAATTAGGATTGAGGATTGAGGATTGAGGATTGAAGATTGAGGATTGGGTATTGAGGATTGAAGAATGAGGATTGAGGATTGAGGATTGAGGATTGAGGATTGAAGATTAGTGATGAGGATTGAAGATTGAGGGCTGAGGATTGAGGATTGAGAAATGAGGATTGCCGATTGAGGATTGAAATTGAGGATTGGGTATTGAGGATTGAAGAATGAGGATTGAGGAATTAGGATTGAGGATTGAGGATTGAGGATTGAGGATTGAAGATTGAGGGTTGGGTATTGAGGATAGAAGAATGAGGATTGAGGATTGAGGATAGAGGATTGAGGATTGAAGATTGAGTGTTGAGGATTGAAGATTGAGGATTGAGGATTGAGGGTTGAGGATTGAAGATTGAGTATTGAGGATTGAAGATTGAGGATTGAGTATTGAGGATTGAGGATTCAGGGTTGAAGATTGAGGATTGAGGATTGAGGATTGAGGATTGAGGATTGAGGATTGAAGATTGAATATTGATGATTGAATATTGATGATTGAATATTGAGGACTGAGGATTGAGGGTTGTGGATTGAGGTAGAGGATTGAATATTTATGTTTGAGGTCTGAGGATTAAGGATTGAGGATTGAGAATTGAGGATTGAGGATTGAGGATTGAAGATTGAGGATTGGGTATTTAGGATTGAAGAATGAGGATTGAGGATTGAGGTTTGAGGATTGAGGATTGAAGATTGAGTATTGATGATTGAATATTGAGGATTGAGGATTGAGGTTTGAGGATTGAGGATGAAGACTGAGGGTTGAGGATTGAGGTTTGAGGAACGAGGATTGAGGTTGAGGATTGAGGACTAAGGATTGACGATTGAGTATTGAAGATTGAGGATTGATGACTGAGGATTGACGACTGAGAATTGAGGATTGAGGATTGCTGATTGAAGATTGAGTATTGAGGATTGAATATTGCGGATTGGGGATTGAGGATTGAGGATTGAGAATTGAGGATTGAGGATTGAATATTGAGTATTGAGTATTGAAGGTTGAGGATTGTGGATTGAGGATTAAGTATTGTGGATTGAATATTGTAGATTGAGTATTGATGCCTGAGGATTGAGGATTGAGGATTGAGGATTGAGGATTGAGGATTGAAAGTTGAGTATTGAGGATTGAAGATTGAGGATTGAAGATTGAGTATTGATGATTGAATATTGAGGATTGAGGATTGAGGATTGAGGGTTGAGGATTGGGTATTGAGGATTGAGTAATGGGGATTGAGGATTGAGGTTTGAGGATTGAGGATTGAAGATTGAGTATTGATGATTGAATATTGAGGATTGAGGATTGAGGTTTGAGGATTGAGGATTGAGGATTGAGGATTGAAGATTGAGTATTGAGGATTGAAGATTGAGTATTGAGTATTGAAGATAGAGGATTCAGGGTTGAAGATTGAGGATTGAGGATTGAGGATTGAGGATCTAGGATTGGAGATTGATTATTGAGTATAGAAGGTTGAGGATTGTGGATTGAGGATTGAGGATTGAGGATTGAGGATTGAGGATTGAGGATTGAGAATTGAGGATTGAGGATTGAGGATTGAAGATTGAGTATTGATGATTGAATATTGAGGATTGAGGATTGAGGATTGAGGATTGAAGATTGAGTATTGAGGATTGAAGATTGAGGATTGAGTATTGAGGATTGAGGATTCAGGGTTGAAGATTGAGGATTGAGGATTGAGAATTGAGGATTGAGGATTGCGGATTGAAGATTGAGTATTGATGATTGAATATTGAGGACTGAGGATTGTGGATGGAGGATGAAGTTTGAGGGTTGAGGATTGAGGTTTGAGGAACGAGGATTGAGGATTGAGGATTGAGGTCTAAGGATTGACGATTGAGTATTGAAGATTGAGGATTGGTGACTGAGGATTGACGACTGAGAATTGAGGATTGAGGATTGGTGATTGAAGATTGAGTATTGGGGATTGAATATTGAGGATTGAGGATTGAGGGTTGAGGATTGAGGATTGAGGATTGAGGATTGAAGATTGAGTATTGAGTATTGAAGGTTGAGGATTGTGGATTGAGGATTAAGGATTGAGGGTTGAATATTGTAGATTGAGTATTGATGCCAGAGGATTGAGGGTTGAGGATTGAGGATTGAGGATTGAAGTTGAGGATTGGGTATTGAGTATTGAAGAATGAGGATTGAGGTATTAGGATTGAGGATTGAAGATTGAGGATTGAGTATTGAGGATTGAGGATTCAGGGTTGAAGATTGAGGATTGAGGATGAGGGCTGAGGGTTGAGGATTGAGGATTGAGAAATGAGGATTGAGGATTGAGGATTGAAATTGAGGATTGGGTATTGAGGATTGAAGAATGAGGATTGAGGAATTAGGATTGAGGATTGAAGATTGAGGATTGAGTATTGAGGATTGAGGATTCAGGGTTGAAGATTGAGGATTGAGGATTGAGGATTGAGGATTGAGGATTGCGGATTGAAGATTGAGGATTGGGTATTTAGGATTGAAGAATGAGGACTGAGGGTTGAGGATTGAGGTTTGAGGAATGAGGACTGAGAGTTGGGGAATGAGGATTGAGGATTGAGGATTGAGGATTGAGTATTGAGGATTGAGGATTCAGGGTTGAAGATTGAGGATTGAGGATTGAATATTGAGGATTGAGGATTGAGAATTGAGGATTGAGGATTGAGGATTGAGGATTGAAGATTGAGTATTGAGTATTGAATGTTGAGGATTGTGGATTGAGGATTAAGGATTGTGGATTGAATATTGTAGATTGAGTATTGATGCCTGAGGATTGAGGATTGAGGATTGAAGGTTGAGTATTGAGGATTGAAGATTGAGGATTGAAGATTGAGTATTGATGATTGAATATTGAGGATTGAGGATTGAGGATTGAGGATTGAGGATTGAGGATTGGGTATTGAGGATTGAGTAATGAGGATTGAGGATTGAGGTTTGAGGATTGAGGATTGAAGATTGAGTATTGATGATTGAATATTGAGGATTGAGGATTGAGGTTTGAGGATTGAGGATTGAGGATTGAGGATTGAGGATTGAAGATTGAGTATTGAGGATTGAAGATTGAGGCTTGAAGATTGAGTATTGATGATTGAATGTTGAGGATTGAGGATTGAGGATTGAGGACCGAGGATTGGGTATTGAGGATTGAGGAATGAGGATTGAGGATTGAGGTTTGGGGATTGAGGATTGCAGATTGAGTATTGAGGATTGAAGATTGAGGATTGAAGATTGAGTATTGAGGATTGAAGATTGAGCATTGAGTATTGAGGATTGAGGATTCAGGGTTGAAGATTGAGGATTGAGGATTGAGAATTGAGGATTGAGGATTGCGGACTGAAGATTGAATATTGATGATTGAATATTGAGGACTGAGGATTGAGGATTGAGGATGAAGTCTGAGGGTTGAGGATTGAGGTTTGAGGAACGAGGATTGAGGATTGAGGATTGAGGACTAAGGATTGACGATTGAGTATTGAAGATTGAGGATTGGTGACTGAGGATTGACGACTGAGAATTGAGGATTGAGGATTGGTGATTGAAGATTGAGTATTGAGGATTGAATATTGAGGATTGAGGATTGAGGGTTGAGGATTGAGGATTGAGGATTGAGGATTGAAGATTGAGTATTGAGAATTGAAGGTTGAGGATTGTGGATTGAGGATTAAGGATTGAGGATTGAATATTGTAGATTGAGTATTGATGCCAGAGTATTGAGGATTGAGGATTGAGGATTGAGGATTGAGGATTGAAATTGAGGATTGGGTATTGAGGATTGAAGAATGAGGATTGAGGAATTAGGATTGAGGATTGAAGATTGAGGATTGAGTATTGAGGATTGAGGATTCAGGGTTGAACATTGAGGATTGAGGATGAGGGCTGAGGGTTGAGGATTGAGGATTGAGAAATGAGGATTGAGGATTGAGGATTGAAATTGAGGATTGGGTATTGAGGATTGAAGAATGAGGATTGAGGAATTAGGATTGAGGATTGAAGATTGAGGATTGAGTATTGAGGATTGAGGATTCAGGGTTGAAGATTGAGGATTGAGGATTGAGGATTGAGGATTGAGGATTGCGGATTGAAGATTGAGGATTGGGTATTTAGGATTGAAGAATGAGGATTGAGGATTGAGGTTTGAGGATTGAGGATTGAGGATTGAAGATTGAATATTGATGATTGTATATTGAGGATTGAGGATTGAGGTTTGAGGATTGAGGATGAAGACTGAGGGTTGAGGATTGAGGTTTGAGGAACGAGGATTGAGGATTGAGGATTGAGGACTAAGGATTGACGAATGAGTATTGAAGATTGAGGATTGATGTCTGAGGATTGACGACTGAGAATTGAGGATTGAGGATGATGATTGAAGATTGAGTATTGAGGATTGAATATTGAGGATTGAGGATTGAGGATTGAGGATTGAGGATTGAGGATTGAAGAATGAGTATTGAGTATTGAAGGTTGAGGTTTGTGGGTTGAGGATTAAGGATTGAGGATTCAATATTGTAGATTGAGTATTGATGCCTGAGGATTGAGGATTGAGGATTGAGGATTGAGGATTGAGGATTGAAGATTGAGTATTGAGGATTGTAGATTGAGTATTGAAGATTGAGTATTGATGATTGAATATTGAGTATTGAGGATTGAGGATTGAGGATTGAGGATTGGGTATTGAGGATTGAGGAATGAGGATTGAGGATTGAGGTTTGAGGATTGAGGATTGAAGATTGAGTATTGATGATTGAATATTGAGGATTGAGGATTGAGGTTTGAGGATTGAGGATGAAGTCTGAGGGTTGAGGATTGAGGTTTGAGGAACGAGGATGGAGGACTGAGGATTGAGGACTAAGGATTGACGATTGAGTATTGAAGATTGAGGATTGGTGACTGAGGATTGACGACTGAGAATTGAGGATTGAGGATTGGTGATTGAAGATTGAGTATTGAGGATTGAATATTGAGGATTGAGGATTGAGGATTGAGGATTGAGGACTAAGGATTAACGATTGAGTATTGAAGATTGAGGATTGATGACTGAGGATTGACGACAGAGAATTGGGGATTGAGGATTGATGATTGAAGATTGAGTATTGAGGATTGAATATTGAGGATTGGGGATCGAGGATTGAAGATTGAGAATTGAGGATTGAAGATTGGGGATTCAGGATTGAGGATTGAGGATGGAGGATGAGGGCTGAGGGATGAATATTGGGGATTGAGGATTGAGGTTTGAGGATTCAGGATGAAGACTGAGGGTTGAGGATTGAGGTTTGAGGAACGAGGATTGAGGATTGAGGATTGAGGACTAAGGATTGACGATTGAGTATTGAAGATTGAGGATTGATGACTGAGGATTGACGACTGAGAATTGGGGATTGAGTATTGATGATTGAAGATTGAGTATTGAGGATTGAGTATTGAGGATTGAGGATTGAGGATTGAAGATTGAGTATTGAGGATTGAATATTGAGGACTGAGAATTGAGGATTGAGGATTGAGGATTGAGGATTGAAGATTGAGTATTGAGGTTTGAAGATTGAGGGTTGAAGGTTGAGTATTGATGATTGAATATTGAGGATTGAGGATTGAGGATTGATGATTGAGGATTGAGGATTGAGGATTGAAGATTGAGTATTGAGGATTGAATATTGAGGATTGAGGATTGAGGTTTGAGGATTGAGGACGAGGACTGACGGTAGAGGATTTAGGTTTGAGGATTGAGGATTGAGGAATGAGGATTGAGGATGAGTGCTAAGGGTCGGGGATTGAGGTTCGACGACTGAGGACTGAGGATTGAGGATTGAGAATTGAGGATTGATGTTTGAGGATTGAAGATTGAGGATTGAGTTTTGAGGATTGAGGAATGAGGATTGAAGATTGAGTATTGAGGATTGAGGATAGAGGATTGAGTACTGAGGATGGAGGATGAGGGCTGAGGGTTGAGGATTAAGGATTGAGAAATGAGGATTGAGGATTGAGGATTGAAATTGAGGATTGGGTATTGAGGATTGAAGAATGAGGATTGAGGTATTAGCATTGAGGATTGAGGATTGAGGATTGAAGATTGAGGATTTGGTATTGAGAATTGAAGAATGAGGATTGAGGATTGAGGATTGAGGACTGAGGATTGAAGATTGAGTGTTGAGGATTGAAAATTGAGGATTGAGGATTGACGATTGAGGATTGAGGAATGAAGATTGAGTATTGAGGATTGAAGATGGAGGATTGGCTATTGAGGACTGAGGATTCAGGGTTGAAGATTGAGGATTGAGGATTGAGGATTGAGGATTGAGGATTGAGGATTGAAGATTGAATATTTATGATTGAATATTGAGGACTGAGGATTGAGGGTTGTGGATTGAGGACGAGGACTGAGGGTTGAATATTGATGTTTGAGGTCTGAGGATTAAGGATTGAGTATTGAGAATTGAGGATTGAGGATTGAGGATTGAAGATTAAGGATTGGGTATTTAGGATTGAAGAATGAGGATTGAGGATTGAGGATTGAAGATTGAGTATTGTGTATTGAAGTTTGAGGATTGTGGATTGAGGATTAAGGACTGAGGATTGAATATTGTAGATTGAGTATTGATGCCTGAGGATTGAGTATTGAGGATTGAGGATTGAGGATTGAGGATTGAGGTTTGAGGATTGAGGATGAAGACTGAGGGTTGAGGATTGAGGTTTCAGGAACGAGGATTGAGGATTGAGGATTGAGGACTAAGGATTGACGATTGAGTATTGAAGATTGAGGATTGATGACTGAGGATTGACGACTGAGAATTGGGGATTGAGGATTGATGATTGAAGATTGAGTATTGAGGATTGAATATTGAGGATTGAGGATCGAGGATTGAAGATTGAGAATTGAGGATTGACGATTGGGGATTGAGGATTGAGGATTGAGGATTGAGGATGGAGGATGAGGGCTGAGGGTTGAATATTGAGGATTGAGGATTGAGGTTTGAGGATTGAGGATGAAGACTGACGGTTGAGGATTGAGGTTTGAGGAACGAGGATTGAGGATTGAGGATTGAGGATTAAGGATTGACGATTGAGTATTGAAGATTGAGGATTGATGACTGAGGATTGACGACTGAGAATTGGGGATTGAGGATTGATGATTGAAGATTGAGTATTGAGGATTGAATATTGAGGATTGAGGATTGAGGATTGAGGATTGAGGATTGAGGATTGAAGATTGAGTATTGATGATTGAATATTGAGGATTGAGGATTGAGGATTGAGGATTGAAGAATGAGGTTTGAGGATTGAGGATTGAAGATTGAGTATTGAAGATTGAGTATTGGTGACTGAGGATTGACGACTGAGAATTGAGGATTGAGGATTGGTGATTGAAGATTGAGTATTGAGGATTGAATATTGAGGATTGAGGATTGAGGGTTGAGGATTGAGGATTGAGGATTGAGGATTGAAGATTGAGTATTGAGTATTGATGCCAGAGTATTGAGGATTGAGGATTGAGGATTGAGGATTGAGGATTGAAATTGAGGATTGGGTATTGAGGATTGAAGAATGAGGATTGAGGAATTAGGATTGAGGATTGAAGATTGAGGATTGAGTATTGAGGATTGAGGATTCAGGGTTGAACATTGAGGATTGAGGATGAGGGCTGAGGGTTGAGGATTGAGGATTGAGAAATGAGGATTGAGGATTGAGGATTGAAATTGAGGATTGGGTATTGAGGATTGAAGAATGAGGATTGAGGAATTAGGATTGAGGATTGAAGATTGAGGATTGAGTATTGAGGATTGAGGATTCAGGGTTGAAGATTGAGGATTGAGGATTGAGTATTGAGGATTGAGGATTGCGGATTGAAGATTGAGGATTGGGTATTTAGGATTGAGGAATGAGGATTGAGGATTGAGGATTGGTGATTGAAGATTGAGTATTGAGGATTGAATATTGAGGATTGAGGATTGAGGATTGAGGATTGAGGACTAAGGATTAACGATTGAGTATTGAAGATTGAGGATTGATGACTGAGGATTGACGACAGAGAATTGGGGATTGAGGATGATGATTGAAGATTGAGTATTGAGGATTGAATATTGAGGATTGAGGATTGAGGATTGAGGATTGAGGATTGAGGATTGAAGAATGAGTATTGAGTATTGAAGGTTGAGGTTTGTGGGTTGAGGATTAAGGATTGAGGATTCAATATTGTAGATTGAGTATTGATGCCTGAGGATTGAGGATTGAGGATTGAGGATTGAGGATTGAGGATTGAAGATTGAGTATTGAGGATTGTAGATTGAGTATTGAAGATTGAGTATTGATGATTGAATATTGAGTATTGAGGATTGAGGATTGAGGATTGAGGATTGAGGATTGGGTATTGAGGATTGAGGAATGAGGATTGAGGATTGAGGTTTGAGGATTGAGGATTGAAGATTGAGTATTGATGATTGAATATTGAGGATTGAGGATTGAGGTTTGAGGATTGAGGATGAAGTCTGAGGGTTGAGGATTGAGGTTTGAGGAACGAGGATGGAGGACTGAGGATTGAGGACTAAGGATTGACGATTGAGTATTGAAGATTGAGGATTGGTGACTGAGGATTGACGACTGAGAATTGAGGATTGAGGATTGGTGATTGAAGATTGAGTATTGAGGATTGAATATTGAGGATTGAGGATTGAGGATTGAGGATTGAGGACTAAGGATTAACGATTGAGTATTGAAGATTGAGGATTGATGACTGAGGATTGACGACAGAGAATTGGGGATTGAGGATTGATGATTGAAGATTGAGTATTGAGGATTGAATATTGAGGATTGTGGATCGAGGATTGAAGATTGAGAATTGAGGATTGAAGATTGGGGATTGAGGATTGAGGATTGAGGATGGAGGATGAGGGCTGAGGGATGAATATTGGGGATTGAGGATTGAGGTTTGAGGATTCAGGATGAAGACTGAGGGTTGAGGATTGAGGTTTGAGGAACGAGGATTGAGGATTGAGGATTGACGACTAAGGATTGACGATTGAGTATTGAAGATTGAGGATTGATGACTGAGGATTGACGACTGAGAATTGGGGATTGAGTATTGATGATTGAAGATTGAGTATTGAGGATTGAGTATTGAGGATTGAGGATTGAGGATTGAAGATTGAGTATTGAGGATTGAATATTGAGGACTGAGAATTGAGGATTGAGGATTGAGGATTGAGGATTGAAGATTGAGTATTGAGGTTTGAAGATTGAGGGTTGAAGGTTGAGTATTGATGATTGAATATTGAGGATTGAGGATTGAGGATTGATGATTGAGGATTGAGGATTGAGGATTGAAGATTGAGTATTGAGGATTGAATATTGAGGATTGAGGATTGAGGTTTGAGGATTGAGGACGAGGACTGACGGTAGAGGATTTAGGTTTGAGGATTGAGGATTGAGGAATGAGGATTGAGGATGAGTGCTAAGGGTCGGGGATTGAGGTTCGACGACTGAGGACTGAGGATTGAGGATTGAGAATTGAGGATTGATGTTTGAGGATTGAAGATTGAGGATTGAGTTTTGAGGATTGAGGAATGAGGATTGAAGATTGAGTATTGAGGATTGAGGATAGAGGATTGAGTACTGAGGATGGAGGATGAGGGCTGAGGGTTGAGGATTAAGGATTGAGAAATGAGGATTGAGGATTGAGGATTGAAATTGAGGATTGGGTATTGAGGATTGAAGAATGAGGATTGAGGTATTAGCATTGAGGATTGAGGATTGAGGATTGAAGATTGAGGATTTGGTATTGAGAATTGAAGAATGAGGATTGAGGATTGAGGATTGAGGACTGAGGATTGAAGATTGAGTGTTGAGGATTGAAAATTGAGGATTGAGGATTGACGATTGAGGATTGAGGATTGAAGATTGAGTATTGAGGATTGAAGATGGAGGATTGGCTATTGAGGACTGAGGATTCAGGGTTGAAGATTGAGGATTGAGGATTGAGGATTGAGGATTGAGGATTGAGGATTGAAGATTGAATATTTATGATTGAATATTGAGGACTGAGGATTGAGGGTTGTGGATTGAGGACGAGGACTGAGGGTTGAATATTGATGTTTGAGGTCTGAGGATTAAGGATTGAGAATTGAGAATTGAGGATTGAGGATTGAGGATTGAAGATTAAGGATTGGGTATTTAGGATTGAAGAATGAGGATTGAGGATTGAGGTTTGATGATTGGGGATTGAAGATTGAGTATTGATGACTGAATATTGAGGATTGAGGATTGAGGTTTGAGGATTGAGGATGAAGACTGAGGGTTGAGGATTGAGGTTTCAGGAACGAGGATTGAGGATTGAGGATTGAGGACTAAGGATTGACGATTGAGTATTGAAGATTGAGGATTGATGACTGAGGATTGACGACTGAGAATTGGGGATTGAGGATTGATGATTGAAGATTGAGTATTGAGGATTGAATATTGAGGATTGAGGATCGAGGATTGAAGATTGAGAATTGAGGATTGACGATTGGGGATTGAGGATTGAGGATTGAGGATGGAGGATGAGGGCTGAGGGTTGAATATTGAGGATTGAGGATTGAGGTTTGAGGATTGAGGATGAAGACTGACGGTTGAGGATTGAGGTTTGAGGAACGAGGATTGAGGATTGAGGATTGAGGACTAAGGATTGACGATTGAGTATTGAAGATTGAGGATTGATGACTGAGGATTGACGACTGAGAATTGGGGATTGAGGATTGATGATTGAAGATTGAGTATTGAGGATTGAATATTGAGGATTGAGGATTGAGGATTGAGGATTGAGGATTGAGGATTGAAGATTGAGTATTGATGATTGAATATTGAGGATTGAGGATTGAGGATTGAGGATTGAAGAATGAGGTTTGAGGATTGAGGATTGAAGATTGAGTATTGAAGATTGAGGATTGGTGACTGAGGATTGACGACTGAGAATTGAGGATTGAGGATTGGTGATTGAAGATTGAGTATTGAGGATTGAATATTGAGGATTGAGGATTGAGGGTTGAGGATTGAGGATTGAGGATTGAGGATTGAAGATTGAGTATTGAGTATTGATGCCAGAGTATTGAGGATTGAGGATTGAGGATTGAGGATTGAGGATTGAAATTGAGGATTGGGTATTGAGGATTGAAGAATGAGGATTGAGGAATTAGGATTGAGGATTGAAGATTGAGGATTGAGTATTGAGGATTGAGGATTCAGGGTTGAACATTGAGGATTGAGGATGAGGGCTGAGGGTTGAGGATTGAGGATTGAGAAATGAGGATTGAGGATTGAGGATTGAAATTGAGGATTGGGTATTGAGGATTGAAGAATGAGGATTGAGGAATTAGGATTGAGGATTGAAGATTGAGGATTGAGTATTGAGGATTGAGGATTCAGGGTTGAAGATTGAGGATTGAGGATTGAGTATTGAGGATTGAGGATTGCGGATTGAAGATTGAGGATTGGGAATTTAGGATTGAGGAATGAGGATTGAGGATTAAGGTTTGAGGATTGAGGATTGAGGATTGAAGATTGAGTATTGATGATTGAATATTGAGGATTGAGGATTGAGGTTTGAGGATTGAGGATGAAGACTGAGGGTTGAGGATTGAGGTTTGAGGAACGAGGATTGAGGATTGAGGATTGAGGATTGACGATTGATGATTGAGGATTGAAGATTGAGTATTGAGGATTGAAGGTTGAGGATTGAGTATTGAGGATTGAGGATTCAGGGTTGAAGATTGAGGGTTGAGGATTGAGGAATGAGCATTGAGGATTAAGGATTGAAGATTGAGTATTGAGGATTGAAGATTGAGGTTTGAAGATTGAGTATTGATGATTGAATATTGAGGATTGAGGATTGAGGATTGAGGATTGAGGATTGAGGATTGAGGATTGAGGATTGAAATTGAGGATTGGGTATTGAGGATTGAAGAATGAGGATTGAGGAATTAGGATTGAGGATTGAGGTTTGAGGAACGAGGATTGAGGATTGAGGATTGAGGACTAAGGATTGACGATTGAGTATTGAAGATTGAGGATTGATGACTGAGGATTGACGACTGAGAATTGAGGATTGAGGATTGATGATTGAAGATTGAGTATTGAGGATTGAATATTGCGGATTGAGGATTGAGGATTGAGGATTGAGGATTGAGGATTGAGGATTGAAGATTGAGTATTGAGTATTGAAGGTTGAGGATTGTGGATTGAGGATTAAGGATTGAGGATTGAATATTGTAGATTGAGTATTGATGCCTGAGGATTGAGGATTGAGGATTGAGGATTGAGGATTGAGGACCGAGGATTGGGTATTGAGGATTGAGGAATGAGGATTGAGGATTGAGGTTTGGGGATTGAGGATTGCAGATTGAGTATTGAGGATTGAAGATTGAGGATTGAAGATTGAGTATTGAGGATTGAAGATTGAGGATTGAGTATTGATGCCTGAGGATTGAGGATTGACGACTGAGAATTGAGGATTGAGGATTGGTGATTGAAGATTGAGTATTGAGGATTGAATATTGAGGATTGAGGATTGAGGTTTGAGGATTGAGGATGAAGACTGAGGGTTGAGGATTGAGGTTTGAGGAACGAGGATTGAGGATTGAGGATTGAGGATTGACGATTGATGATTGAGGATTGAAGATTGAGTATTGAGGATTGAAGGTTGAGGATTGAGTATTGAGGATTGAGGATTCAGGGTTGAAGATTGAGGGTTGAGGATTGAGGAATGAGCATTGAGGATTAAGGATTGAAGATTGAGTATTGAGGATTGAAGATTGAGGTTTGAAGATTGAGTATTGATGATTGAATATTGAGGATTGAGGATTGAGGATTGAGGATTGAGGATTGAGGATTGAGGATTGAGGATTGAAATTGAGGATTGGGTATTGAGGATTGAAGAATGAGGATTGAGGAATTAGGATTGAGGATTGAGGTTTGAGGAACGAGGATTGAGGATTGAGGATTGAGGACTAAGGATTGACGATTGAGTATTGAAGATTGAGGATTGATGACTGAGGATTGACGACTGAGAATTGAGGATTGAGGATTGATGATTGAAGATTGAGTATTGAGGATTGAATATTGCGGATTGAGGATTGAGGATTGAGGATTGAGGATTGAGGATTGAGGATTGAAGATTGAGTATTGAGTATTGAAGGTTGAGGATTGTGGATTGAGGATTAAGGATTGAGGATTGAATATTGTAGATTGAGTATTGATGCCTGAGGATTGAGGATTGAGGATTGAGGATTGAGGATTGAGGACCGAGGATTGGGTATTGAGGATTGAGGAATGAGGATTGAGGATTGAGGTTTGGGGATTGAGGATTGCAGATTGAGTATTGAGGATTGAAGATTGAGGATTGAAGATTGAGTATTGAGGATTGAAGATTGAGGATTGAGTATTGATGCCTGAGGATTGAGGATTGACGACTGAGAATTGAGGATTGAGGATTGGTGATTGAAGATTGAGTATTGAGGATTGAATATTGAGGATTGAGGATTGAGGGTTGAGGATTGAGGTTTGAGGATTGAGGATGAAGACTGAGGGTTGAGGATTGAGGTTTGAGGAACGAGGATTGAGGATTGAGGATTGAGGACTAAGGATTAACGATTGAGTATTGAAGATTGAGGATTGATGACTGAGGATTGACGACAGAGAATTGGGGATTGAGGATTGATGATTGAAGATTGAGTATTGAGGATTGAATATTGAGGATTGGGGATCGAGGATTGAAGATTGAGAATTGAGGATTGAAGATTGGGGATTGAGGATTGAGGATTGAGGATGGAGGATGAGGGCTGAGGGATGAATATTGGGGATTGAGGATTGAGGTTTGAGGATTCAGGATGAAGACTGAGGGTTGAGGATTGAGGTTTGAGGAACGAGGATTGAGGATTGAGGATTGAGGACTAAGGATTGACGATTGAGTATTGAAGATTGAGGATTGATGACTGAGGATTGACGACTGAGAATTGGGGATTGAGTATTGATGATTGAAGATTGAGTATTGAGGATTGAGTATTGAGGATTGAGGATTGAGGATTGAAGATTGAGTATTGAGGATTGAATATTGAGGACTGAGGATTGAGGATTGAGGGTTGAGGATTGAGGATTGAAGATTGAGTATTGAGGTTTGAAGATTGAGGGTTGAAGGTTGAGTATTGATGATTGAATATTGAGGATTGAGGATTGAGGATTGATGATTGAGGATTGAGGATTGAGGATTGAAGATTGAGTATTGAGGATTGAATATTGAGGATTGAGGATTGAGGTCTGAGGATTGAGGACGAGGACTGACGGTAGAGGATTTAGGTTTGAGGATTGAGGATTGAGGAATGAGGATTGAGGATGAGTGCTAAGGGTCGGGGATTGAGGTTCGACGACTGAGGACTGAGGATTGAGGATTGAGAATTGAGGATTGATGTTTGAGGATTGAAGATTGAGGATTGAGTTTTGAGGATTGAGGAATGAGGATTGAAGATTGAGTATTGAGGATTGAGGATAGAGGATTGAGTACTGAGGATGGAGGATGAGGGCTGAGGGTTGAGGATTGAGGATTGAGAAATGAGGATTGAGGATTGAGGATTGAAATTGAGGATTGGGTATTGAGGAATGAAGAATGAGGATTGAGGTATTAGCATTGAGGATTGAGGATTGAGGATTGAAGATTGAGGATTGGGTATTGAGGATTGAAGAATGAGGATTGAGGATTGAGGATTGGGGACTGAGGATTGAAGATTGAGTGTTGAGGATTGAAAATTGAGGATTGAGGATTGACGATTGAGGATTGAGGATTGAAGATTGAGTATTGAGGATTGAAGATGGAGGATTGGCTATTGAGGACTGAGGATTCTGGGTTGAAGATTGAGGATTGAGGATTGAGGATTGAGTATTGAGGATTGAGGATTCAGGGTTGAAGATTGAGGGTTGAGGATTGAGGAATGAGCATTGAGGATTAAGGATTGAAGATTGAGTATTGAGGATTGAAGATTGAGGTTTGAAGATTGAGTATTGATGATTGAATATTGAGGATTGAGGATTGAGGATTGAGGATTGAGGATTGAAATTGAGGATTGGGTATTGAGGATTGAAGAATGAGGATTGAGGAATTAGGATTGAGGATTGAGGTTTGAGGAACGAGGATTGAGGATTGAGGATTGAGGACTAAGGATTGACGATTGAGTATTGAAGATTGAGGATTGATGACTGAGGATTGACGACTGAGAATTGAGGATTGAGGATTGATGATTGAAGATTGAGTATTGAGGATTGAATATTGCGGATTGAGGATTGAGGATTGAGGATTGAGGATTGAGGATTGAGGATTGAAGATTGAGTATTGAGTATTGAAGGTTGAGGATTGTGGATTGAGGATTAAGGATTGAGGATTGAATATTGTAGATTGAGTATTGATGCCTGAGGATTGAGGATTGAGGATTGAGGATTGAGGATTGAGGACCGAGGATTGGGTATTGAGGATTGAGGAATGAGGATTGAGGATTGAGGTTTGGGGATTGAGGATTGCAGATTGAGTATTGAGGATTGAAGATTGAGGATTGAAGATTGAGTATTGAGGATTGAAGATTGAGGATTGAGTATTGATGCCTGAGGATTGAGGATTGACGACTGAGAATTGAGGATTGAGGATTGGTGATTGAAGATTGAGTATTGAGGATTGAATATTGAGGATTGAGGATTGAGGGTTGAGGATTGAGGTTTGAGGATTGAGGATGAAGACTGAGGGTTGAGGATTGAGGTTTGAGGAACGAGGATTGAGGATTGAGGATTGAGGACTAAGGATTAACGATTGAGTATTGAAGATTGAGGATTGATGACTGAGGATTGACGACAGAGAATTGGGGATTGAGGATTGATGATTGAAGATTGAGTATTGAGGATTGAATATTGAGGATTGGGGATCGAGGATTGAAGATTGAGAATTGAGGATTGAAGATTGGGGATTGAGGATTGAGGATTGAGGATGGAGGATGAGGGCTGAGGGATGAATATTGGGGATTGAGGATTGAGGTTTGAGGATTCAGGATGAAGACTGAGGGTTGAGGATTGAGGTTTGAGGAACGAGGATTGAGGATTGAGGATTGAGGACTAAGGATTGACGATTGAGTATTGAAGATTGAGGATTGATGACTGAGGATTGACGACTGAGAATTGGGGATTGAGTATTGATGATTGAAGATTGAGTATTGAGGATTGAGTATTGAGGATTGAGGATTGAGGATTGAAGATTGAGTATTGAGGATTGAATATTGAGGACTGAGGATTGAGGATTGAGGGTTGAGGATTGAGGATTGAAGATTGAGTATTGAGGTTTGAAGATTGAGGGTTGAAGGTTGAGTATTGATGATTGAATATTGAGGATTGAGGATTGAGGATTGATGATTGAGGATTGAGGATTGAGGATTGAAGATTGAGTATTGAGGATTGAATATTGAGGATTGAGGATTGAGGTCTGAGGATTGAGGACGAGGACTGACGGTAGAGGATTTAGGTTTGAGGATTGAGGATTGAGGAATGAGGATTGAGGATGAGTGCTAAGGGTCGGGGATTGAGGTTCGACGACTGAGGACTGAGGATTGAGGATTGAGAATTGAGGATTGATGTTTGAGGATTGAAGATTGAGGATTGAGTTTTGAGGATTGAGGAATGAGGATTGAAGATTGAGTATTGAGGATTGAGGATAGAGGATTGAGTACTGAGGATGGAGGATGAGGGCTGAGGGTTGAGGATTGAGGATTGAGAAATGAGGATTGAGGATTGAGGATTGAAATTGAGGATTGGGTATTGAGGAATGAAGAATGAGGATTGAGGTATTAGCATTGAGGATTGAGGATTGAGGATTGAAGATTGAGGATTGGGTATTGAGGATTGAAGAATGAGGATTGAGGATTGAGGATTGGGGACTGAGGATTGAAGATTGAGTGTTGAGGATTGAAAATTGAGGATTGAGGATTGACGATTGAGGATTGAGGATTGAAGATTGAGTATTGAGGATTGAAGATGGAGGATTGGCTATTGAGGACTGAGGATTCTGGGTTGAAGATTGAGGATTGAGGATTGAGGATTGAGTATTGAGGATTGAGGATTCAGGGTTGAAGATTGAGGGTTGAGGATTGAGGAATGAGCATTGAGGATTAAGGATTGAAGATTGAGTATTGAGGATTGAAGATTGAGGTTTGAAGATTGAGTATTGATGATTGAATATTGAGGATTGAGGATTGAGGATTGAGGATTGAGGATTGAAATTGAGGATTGGGTATTGAGGATTGAAGAATGAGGATTGAGGAATTAGGATTGAGGATTGAGGTTTGAGGAACGAGGATTGAGGATTGAGGATTGAGGACTAAGGATTGACGATTGAGTATTGAAGATTGAGGATTGATGACTGAGGATTGACGACTGAGAATTGAGGATTGAGGATTGATGATTGAAGATTGAGTATTGAGGATTGAATATTGCGGATTGAGGATTGAGGATTGAGGATTGAGGATTGAGGATTGAGGATTGAAGATTGAGTATTGAGTATTGAAGGTTGAGGATTGTGGATTGAGGATTAAGGATTGAGGATTGAATATTGTAGATTGAGTATTGATGCCTGAGGATTGAGGATTGAGGATTGAGGATTGAGGATTGAGGACCGAGGATTGGGTATTGAGGATTGAGGAATGAGGATTGAGGATTGAGGTTTGGGGATTGAGGATTGCAGATTGAGTATTGAGGATTGAAGATTGAGGATTGAAGATTGAGTATTGAGGATTGAAGATTGAGGATTGAGTATTGATGCCTGAGGATTGAGGATTGACGACTGAGAATTGAGGATTGAGGATTGGTGATTGAAGATTGAGTATTGAGGATTGAATATTGAGGATTGAGGATTGAGGGTTGAGGATTGAGGTTTGAGGATTGAGGATGAAGACTGAGGGTTGAGGATTGAGGTTTGAGGAACGAGGATTGAGGATTGAGGATTGAGGACTAAGGATTAACGATTGAGTATTGAAGATTGAGGATTGATGACTGAGGATTGACGACAGAGAATTGGGGATTGAGGATTGATGATTGAAGATTGAGTATTGAGGATTGAATATTGAGGATTGGGGATCGAGGATTGAAGATTGAGAATTGAGGATTGAAGATTGGGGATTGAGGATTGAGGATTGAGGATGGAGGATGAGGGCTGAGGGATGAATATTGGGGATTGAGGATTGAGGTTTGAGGATTCAGGATGAAGACTGAGGGTTGAGGATTGAGGTTTGAGGAACGAGGATTGAGGATTGAGGATTGAGGACTAAGGATTGACGATTGAGTATTGAAGATTGAGGATTGATGACTGAGGATTGACGACTGAGAATTGGGGATTGAGTATTGATGATTGCAGATTGAGTATTGAGGATTGAGTATTGAGGATTGAGGATTGAGGATTGAAGATTGAGTATTGAGGATTGAATATTGAGGACTGAGAATTGAGGATTGAGGGTTGAGGATTGAGGATTGAGGATTGAAGATTGAGTATTGAGGATTGAATATTGAGGATTGAGGATTGAGGTCTGAGGATTGAGGACGAGGACTGACGGTAGAGGATTTAGGTTTGAGGATTGAGGATTGAGGAATGAGGATTGAGGATGAGTGCTAAGGGTCGGGGATTGAGGTTCGACGACTGAGGACTGAGGATTGAGGATTGAGAATTGAGGATTGATGTTTGAGGATTGAAGATTGAGGATTGAGTTTTGAGGATTGAGGAATGAGGATTGAAGATTGAGTATTGAGGATTGAGGATAGAGGATTGAGTACTGAGGATGGAGGATGAGGGCTGAGGGTTGAGGATTGAGGATTGAGAAATGAGGATTGAGGATTGAGGATTGAAATTGAGGATTGGGTATTGAGGAATGAAGAATGAGGATTGAGGTATTAGCATTGAGGATTGAGGATTGAGGATTGAAGATTGAGGATTGGGTATTGAGGATTGAAGAATGAGGATTGAGGATTGAGGATTGGGGACTGAGGATTGAAGATTGAGTGTTGAGGATTGAAAATTGAGGATTGAGGATTGACGATTGAGGATTGAGGATTGAAGATTGAGTATTGAGGATTGAAGATGGAGGATTGGCTATTGAGGACTGAGGATTCTGGGTTGAAGATTGAGGATTGAGGATTGAGGATTGAGGATTGAGGATTGAGGATTGAAGATTGAATATTTATGATTGAATATTGAGGACTGAGGATTGAGGGTTGTGGATTGAGGACGAGGACTGAGGGTTGAATATTGATGTTTGAGGTCTGAGGATTAAGGATTGAGTATTGAGAATTGAGGATTGAGGATTGAGGATTGAAGATTAAGGATTGGGTATTTAGGATTGAAGAATGAGGATTGAGGATTGAGGTTTGATGATTGGGGATTGAAGATTGAGTATTGATGACTGAATATTGAGGATTGAGGATTGAGGTTTGAGGATTGAGGATGAAGACTGAGGGTTGAGGACTGAGGATTGAGGAACGACGATTGAGGATTGAGGATTGAGGTCTAAGGATTGACGATTGAGTATTGAAGATTGAGGATTGATGACTGAGGATTGACGACTGAGAATTGAGGATTGAGCACTGATGATTGAAGGTTGAGAATTGAGGATTGAATATTGAGGATTGAGGATTGATTATTGAGGATTGAGGATTGAGGATTGAAGATTGAGTATTGAGTATTGAAGTTTGAGGATTGTGGATTGAGGATTAAGGACTGAGGATTGAATATTGTAGATTGAGTATTGATGCCTGAGGATTGAGGATTGAGGATTGAGGATTGAGGATTGAGGATGGAGGTTTGAGGATTGAGGATGAAGACTGAGGGTTGAGGATTGAGGTTTCAGGAACGAGGATTGAGGATTGAGGATTGAGGACTAAGGATTGACGATTGAGTATTGAAGATTGAGGATTGATGACTGAGGATTGACGACTGAGAATTGGGGATTGAGGATTGATGATTGAAGATTGAGTATTGAGGATTGAATATTGAGGATTGAGGATCGAGGATTGAAGATTGAGAATTGAGGATTGAAGATTGGGGATTGAGGATTGAGGATTGAGGATGGAGGATGAGGGCTGAGGGTTGAATATTGAGGATTGAGGATTGAGGTTTGAGGATTGAGGATGAAGACTGACGGTTGAGGATTGAGGTTTGAGGAACGAGGATTGAGGATTGAGGATTGAGGACTAAGGATTGACGATTGAGTATTGAAGATTGAGGATTGATGACTGAGGATTGACGACTGAGAATTGGGGATTGAGGATTGATGATTGAAGATTGAGTATTGAGGATTGAATATTGAGGATTGAGGATTGAGGATTGAGGATTGAGGATTGAGGATTGAAGATTGAGTATTGATGATTGAATATTGAGGATTGAGGATTGAGGATTGAGGATTGAAGAATGAGGTTTGAGGATTGAGGATTGAAGATTGAGTATTGATGATTGAATATTGAGGATTGAGGATTGAGGTTTGAGGATTGAGGATGAAGTCTGAGGGTTGAGGATTGAGGTTTGAGGTACGAGGATGGAGGACTGAGGATTGAGGACTAAGGATTGACGATTGAGTATTGATGATTGAGGATTGGTGACTGAGGATTGACGACTGAGAATTGAGGATTGAGGATTGGTGATTGAAGATTGAGTATTGAGGATTGAATATTGAGGATTGAGGATTGAGGGTTGAGGATTGAGGATTGAGGATTGAGGATTGAAGATTGAGTATTGAGTATCGATGCCAGAGTATTGAGGATTGAGGATTGAGGATTGAGGATTGAGGATTGAAATTGAGGATTGGGTATTGAGGATTGAAGAATGAGGATTGAGGAATTAGGATTGAGGATTCAAGATTGAGGATTGAGTATTGAGGATTGAGGATTCAGGGTTGAACATTGAGGATTGAGGATGAGGGCTGAGGGTTGAGGATTGAGGATTGAGAAATGAGGATTGAGGATTGAGGATTGAAATTGAGGATTGAGTATTGAGGATTGAAGAATGAGGATTGAGGAATTAGGATTGAGGATTGAAGATTGAGGATTGAATATTGAGGATTGAGGATTCAGGGTTGAAGATTGAGGATTGAGGATTGAGGATTGAGGATTGAGGATTGCGGTTTGAAGATTGAGGATTGGGTATTTAGGATTGAGGAATGAGGATTGAGGATTGAGGTTTGAGGATTGAGGATTGAGGATTGAATATTGAGTATTGATGATTGAATATTGAGGATTGAGGATTGAGGTTTGAGGATTGAGGATGAAGACTGAGGGTTGAGGATTGAGGTTTGAGGAACGAGGATCGAGGATTGAGGATTGAGGACTAAGGATTGACGAATGAGTATTGAAGATTGAGGATTGATGTCTGAGGATTGACGACTGAGAATTGAGGATTGAGGATGATGATTGAAGATTGAGTATTGAGGATTGAATATTGAGGATTGAGGATTGAGGGTTGAGGATTGAGGATTGAGGATTGAGGATTGAAGATTGAGTATTGAGTATTGAAGGTTGAGGATTGTGGATTGAGGATTAAGGATTGAGGATTGAATATTGTAGATTGAGTATTGATGCCAGAGGATTGAGGATTGAGGATTGAGGACTGAGGATTGAGGATTGAAGATTGAGTATTGAGGATTGAAGATTGAGGATTGAAGATTGAGTATTGAGGATTGAATATTGAGGATTGAGGATTGAGGGTTGAGGATTGAGGATCGAGGATTGAGGATTGAAGATTGAGTATTGAGTATTGAAGGTTGAGGATTGTGGATTGAGGATTAAGGATTGAGGATTGAATATTGTAGATTGAGTATTGATGCCTGAGGATTGAGGATTGAGGATTGAGGATTGAGGATTGAGGATTGAGGTTTGAGGATTGAGGATGAAGACTGAGGGTTGAGGATTGAGGTTTCAGGAACGAGGACTGAGGATTGAGGATTGAGGACTAAGGATTGACGATTGAGTATTGAAGATTGAGGATTGATGACTGAGGATTGACGATTGAGAATTGGGGATTGAGGATTGATGATTGAAGATTGAGTATTGAGGATTGAATATTGAGGATTGAGGATTGAGGATTGAGGATTGAGGATTGAGGATTGAAGATTGAGTATTGATGATTGAATATTGAGGATTGAGGATTGAGGATTGAGGATTGAAGAATGAGGTTTGAGGATTGAGGATTGAAGATTGAGTATTGATGATTGAATACTGAGGATTGAGGATTGAGGTTTGAGGATTGAGGATGAAGTCTGAGGGTTGAGGATTGAGGTTTGAGGAACGAGGATGGAGGACTGAGGATTGAGGACTAAGGATTGACGATTGAGTATTGAAGATTGAGGATTGGTGACTGAGGATTGACGACTGAGAATTGAGGATTGAGGATTGGTGATTGAAGATTGAGTATTGAGGATTGAATATTGAGGATTGAGGATTGAGGGTTGAAGATTGAGGATTGAGGATTGAGGATTGAAGATTGAGTATTGAGTATTGAAGGTTGAGGATTGTGGATTGAGGATTAAGGATTGAGGATTGAATATTGTAGATTGAGTATTGATGCAAGAGGATTGAGGATTGAGGTTTGAGGATTGAGGATTGAGGATTGAGGATTGAAGATTGAGGATTGAGGATTGAGGATTGACGATCTAGGATTGGAGATTGATTATTGAGTATAGAAGGTTGAGGACTGTGGATTGAGGATTGAGGATTGAGGATTGAGGATTGAGGATTGAGGATTGAGGATTGAGAATTGAGGATTGGAGATTGAGGATTGAGTATTGAGGATTGAGTATTGAAGATTGAGTATTGAGGATTGAAGATTGAGGATTGAGTATTGAGGATTGAGGATTCAGGGTTGAAGATTGAGGATTGAGGATTGAGGATTGAGGATTGAGTATTGAGGATTGAAGATTGAATATCGATGATTGAATATTGAGGACTGCGGATTGAGGCTTGTGGATTGCGGACGAGGACTCAGGGTTGAATATTGATGTTTGAGGTCCGGGGATTAAGGATTGAGGATTGAGAGTTGAGGATTGTGGATTGAGGATTGAAGATTGAGGATTGGGTATTTAGGACTGAAGAATGAGGATTCAGGATTGAGGTTTGAGGATTGAGGATTGAAGATTGGGTATTGATGATTGAATATTGAGGATTGAGGATTGAAGATTGAGTATTGAGCATTGAAGGTTGAGGATTGTGGATTGAGGATTAAGGATTGAGGACTGAATATTGTAGATTGAGTATTGATGCCTGAGGATTGAGTATTGAGGATTGAGGATTGAGGATTGGGGATTGAAGATTGAGTATTGAGGATTGAAGATTGAGGTTTGAAGATTGAGTATTGATGACTGAATATTGAGGATTGAGGATTGAGGATTGAGGATTGAGGATTGAGGATTGAGGATTGAAGATTGAGTATTGATGATTGAATATTGAGGATTGAGGATTGAGGATTGAGGATTGAGGATTGAGGATTGAGGATTGAGGATTGAGTATTGAATATTCATTATTGATGCCTGAGGATTGAGGATCGAGGATTGAGGATTGAGGATTGGAGATTGATTATTGAGGATTGAAGATTGAGGATTGAGGATTGAGGATTGAGAATTGAGAATTGAGTATGAGGACTGAGGGTTGAGGATTGAGGTTTGAGGAATGAGGATTGAGGGTTGGGTAATGAGGATTGAGGATTGAGGATTGAGGATTGAGCATTGAAGATTGAGTAATGATGCCTGAGGATTGAGGATTGAGGATTGAGGATTGAGGATCTAGGATTGGAGATTGATTATTGAGTATAGAAGGTTGAGGATTGTGGATTGAGGATTGAGGATTGAGGATTGAGTATTGAGGATTGAGGATTGAGAATTCAGGATTGAGGATTGAGGATGGAAGATTGAGTATTGATGATTGAATATTGAGGATTGAGGATTGAGGATTGAGGATTGAAGATTTAGTATTGAGGATTGAAGATTGAGGATTGAGTATTGAGGATTGAGGATTCAGGGTTGAAGATTGAGGATTGAGGATTGAGGATTGAGGATTGAGAATTGACGATTGAAGATTGAATATTGATGAGTGAATATTGAGGACTGAGGATTGAGGGTTGTGGATTGAGGACGAGGACTGAGGGTTGAATATTGACGTTTGAGGTCTGAGGATTAAGGATTGAGGATTGAGAATTGAATATTGAGGATTGAGGATTGAAGATTGAGGATTGGGTATTTAGGATTGAAGAATGAGGATTGAGGATTGAGGTTTTAGGATTGAGGATTGAAGATTGAGTATTGATGATTGAATATTGAGGATTGAGGATTGAGGTTTGAGGATTGAGGATGAAGTCTGATGGTTGAGGATTGAGGTTTGAGGAACGAGGATTGAGGATTGAGGATTGAGGACTAAAGATTGACGATTGAGTATTGAAGATTGAGGATTGGTGACTGAGGATTGACGACTGAGAATTGAGGATTGAGGAATGGTGATTGAAGATTGAGTATTGAGTATTGAATATTGAGGATTGAGGATTGAGGGTTGAGGATTGAGGATTGAGGATTGAGGATTGAAGATTGAGTATTGAGTATTGAAGTTTGAGGATTGTGGATTGAGGATTAATGATTGAGGATTGAATATTGTAGATTGAGTATTGATGCCAGAGGATTGAGGATTGAGGATTGAGGACTGAGGATTGAGGATTGAAGATTGAGTATTGAGGATTGAAGATTGAGGATTGAAGATTGAGTATTGATGGTTGAATATTGAGGATTGAGGATTGAGGATTGAGGATTGATGATTAGGTATTGAGGATTGAGGAATGAGGATCGAGGATTGAGGTTTGAGGATTGAGGATTGCAGATTGAGTACTGAGGATTGAAGATTGAGGAGTGAGGATTGAGTATTGAGGATTGAGGATTCAGGGTTGAGGATTGAGGATTGAGGATTGAGGATTGAGGATTGAGGATTGAGGATTGAAGATTGAATATTGATGATTGAATATTGAGGACTGAGGATTGAGGGTTGTGGATTGAGGACGAGGACTGAGGGTTGAATATTGATGTTTGAGGTCTGAGGATTAAGGATTGAGGATTGAATATTGTAGATTGAGTATTGATGCCTGAGGATTGAGGATTGAGGATTGAGGATTGAGGATTGAGGATTGAGGATTGAAGATTGACTATTGAGGATTGAAGATTGAGGGTTGAAGATTGCGTATTGATGATTGAATATTGAGGATTGAGGATTGAGGATTGAGGATTGAGGATTGAGGATTGAGGATTGAAGATTGAGTATTGATGATTGAATATTGAGGCTTGAAGAATGAGGATTGAGGATTGAGGATTGAGGATTGAGGATTGAGGATCTAGGATTGGAAATTGATTATTGAGTACTGAATGTTGAGGATTGTGGATTGAGGATTGAGGATTGAGGATTGAGGATTGAGGATTGAGGATTGAGGATTGAGGATTGAAGATTGAATATTGATGATTGAATATTGAGGACTGAGGATTGAGGGTTGTGGATTGAGGACGAGGACTGAGGGTTGAATATTGATGTTTGGGGTCTGACGATTAAGAATTGAGGATTGAGAATTGAGGATTGAGGATTGAGGATTGAAGATTGAGGATTGGGTATTTAGGATTGAAGAATGAGGATTGAGGATTGAGGTTTGAGGATTGAGGATTGAAGATTGAGTATTGATGATTGAATATTGAGGATTGAGGATTGAGGTTTGAGGATTGAGGATGAAGACTGAGGGTTGAGGATTGAGGTTTGAGGAACGAGGATTGAGGATTGAGGATTGAGGACTAAGGATTGACGATTGAGTATTGAAGATTGAGGATTGATGACTGAGGATTGACGACTGAGAATTGAGGATTGAGGATTGATGATTGAAGGTTGAGTATTGAGGATTGAATATTGAGGATTGAGGATTGAGGATTGAGGATTGAGGATTGAGGATTGAGGATTGAAGATTGAGTATTGTGTATTGAATGTTGAGGATTGTGGATTGAGGATTAAGGATTGACGATTGAATATTGTAGATTGAGTATTGATACCTGAGGATTGAGGATTGAGGATTGAGGATTGAGGATTGAGGATTGAGGATTGAAGATTGACTATTGAGGATTGAAGATTGAGGGTTGAAGATTGCGTATTGATGATTGAATATTGAGGATTGAGGATTGAGGATTGAGGATTGAGGATCGAGGATTGAGGATTGAGGATTGAAGATTGAGTATTGATGATTGAATATTGAGGATTGAGGATTGAGGTTTGAGGATTGAGGACGAGGACTGACGGTAGAGGATTTAGGTTTGAGGATTGAGGATTGAGGACTGAAGATTGATGTTTGAGGATTGAAGATTGAGGATTGGGTATTGAGGATAGAAGAATGAGGATCGAGGATTGAGGACTGAGGATTGAGGATGGAGGATCTAGGATTGGAGATTGATTATTGAGTATTGAAGGTTGAGGATTGTGGATTGAGGATTGAAGATTGAGGATTGAGGATTGGGTATTGAGCATTGAGGAATGAGGATTGAGGAATTATGATTGAGGATTGAGGATTGAGGATTGGAGATTGAGGATTGGGTATTGAGGATTGAAGAATGAGGATTGAGGATTGAGGATTGGGGATTGAGGATTGAGTATTGAAGATTGAGGATTGATGACTGAGGATTGACGTCTGAGAATTGAGGATTGAGGATTGATGATTGAAGATTGAGTATTGAGTATTGAAAGTTGAGGATTGTGGATTGAGGATTAAGGATTGAGGATTGAATATT
The DNA here is from genome assembly GCF_051401765.1 of Calliopsis andreniformis. Classification (NCBI taxonomy): domain Eukaryota; kingdom Metazoa; phylum Arthropoda; class Insecta; order Hymenoptera; family Andrenidae; genus Calliopsis; species Calliopsis andreniformis. The sequence continues at coordinate 1,467,257 of NW_027480470.1, forward strand.
GTAGATTGAGTATTGATGCCTGAGGATTGAGGATTGAGGATTGAGGATTGAGGATTGAGGATTGAAGATTGAGTATTGAGGATTGAAGATTGAGGATTGAAGATTGAGTATTGATGATTGAATATTGAGGATTGAGGATTGAGGATTGCGGATTGAGGATTGGGTATTGAGGATTGAGGAATGAGGATTGAAGATTGAGGTTTGAGGATTGAGGATTGCAAATTGAGTATTGAGGATTGAAGATTGAGGATTGAGGATTGATGTTTGAGGATTGAAGATTGAGGATTGGGTATTGAGGATTGAAGAATGAGGATTGAGGATTGAGGATTGAGGATTGAGGATTGAGGATCTAGGATTGGATATTGATCATTGAGTATTGAAGGTTGAGGATTGTGGATTGAGTATTGAGGATTGAGGATTGAGGATTGAGGATTGAGGATTGAGGATTGAGGATTGAGGATTGAGGATCGAGGATTGAAGATTGAGAATTGAGGATTGAAGATTGAGGATTGAGGATTGAGGATTGAGGATTGAGGATGGAGGATGAGGGCTGAGGGTTGAGGATTGAGGATTGAGAAATGAGGAATGAGGATTGAAGATTGAGTATTGAGGATTGAAGATTGAGGATAGAGGATTGAGTACTGAGGATGGAGGATGAGGGCTGAGGGTTGAGGATTGAGGATTGAGAAATGAGGATTGAGGATTGAGGATTGAAATTGAGTATTGGGTATTGAGGATTGAAGAATGAGGATTGAGGAATTAGGATTGAGGATTGAGGATTGAGGATTGAAGATTGAGGATTGGGTATTGAGGATTGAAGAATGAGGATTGAGGATTGAGGATTGAGGATTGAGGATTGAAGATTGAGTGTTGAGGATTGAAGATTGAGGATTGAGGATTGAGGATTGAGGATTGAGGATTGAAGATTGAGTATTGAGGATTGAAGATTGAGGATTGAGTATTGAGGATTGAGGATTCAGGGTTGAAGATTGAGGATTGAGGATTGAGGATTGAGGATTGAGGATTGAGTATTGAGGATTGAAGATTGAATATTGATGATTGAATATTGAGGACTGCGGATTGAGTGTTGTGGATTGAGGACGAGGACTGAGGGTTGAATATTGATGTTTGAGGTCTGAGGATTAAGGATTGAGGATTGAGAATTGAGGATTGAGGATTGACGATTGAAGATTGAGGATTGGGTATTTAGGATTGAAGTATGAGGATTGAGGATTGAGGTTTGAGGATTGAGGATTGAAGATTGAGTATTGATGATTGAATATTGAGGATTGAGGATTGAGGTTTGAGGATTGAGGATGAAGACTGAGGGTTGAGGATTCAGGTTTGAGGAACGAGGATTGAGGATTGAGGATTGAGGACTAAGGATTGACGATTGAGTATTGAAGATTGAGGATTGATGACTGAGGATTGACGACTGAGAATTGAGGATTGAGAATTGATGATTGAAGATTGAGTATTGAGGATTGAATATTGAGGATTGAGGATTGAGGAATGAGGAGTGAGGATTGAGGATTGAGGATTGAAGATTGAGGATTGGGTATTGAGGATTGAAGAATGAGGATTGAGGATTGAGGATTGAGGATTGGGTATTGAGGATTGAAGAATGAGGATTGAGGATTGAGGATTGAGGATTGAGGATAGAGGATCTAGGATTGGAGATTGATTATTGAGTATTGAAGGTTGAGGATTGTGGATTGAGGATTGAGGATTGGGGATTGAGGATTGAGGATTGAGGATTGAGGACTGAGGATTGAGGATTGAGGATTGAGGATTGAAGATCTAGGATTGGAAATTGATTATTGAGTATTGAAGGTTGAGGATTGTGGATTGTGGTTTGAGGAATGAGGATTGAGGGTTGGGGAATGAGGATTGAGGATTGAGGATTGAGGATTGAGCATTGAAGATTGAGTATTGATGCCTGAGGATTGAGGATTGAGGATTGATGATTGAGGATTGAGGATTGAAGGTTGAGAATTGAGGATTGAAGATTGAGGATTGAGGATTGAGGATTGAGGATGGAGGATGAGGGCTGAGGGTTGAGGATTGAGGATTGAGAAATGAGGATTGAGGATTGAGGATTGAAATTGAGGATTGGGTATTGAGCATTGAGGAATGAGGATTGAGGAATTATGATTGAGGATTGAGGATTGAGGATTGGAGATTGAGGATTGGGTATTGAGGATTGAAGAATGAGGATTGAGGATTGAGGATTGGGGATTGAGGATTGAGTATTGAAGATTGAGGATTGATGACTGAGGATTGACGTCTGAGAATTGAGGATTGAGGATTGATGATTGAAGATTGAGTATTGAGTATTGAAAGTTGAGGATTGTGGATTGAGGATTAAGGATTGAGGATTGAATATTGTAGATAGAGTATTGATGCCTGAGGATTGAGGATTGAGGATTGAGGATTGAGGATTGAGGATTGAAGATTGAGTATTGAGGATTGAAGATTGAGGATTGAAGATTGAGTATTGATGATTGAATATTGAGGATTGAGGATTGAGGATTGCGGATTGAGGATTGGGTATTGAGGACTGAGGAATGAGGATTGAAGATTGAGGTTTGAGGATTGAGGATTGCAAATTGAGTATTGAGGATTGAAGATTGAGGATTGAGGATTGATGTTTGAGGATTGAAGATTGAGGATTGGGTATTGAGGATTGAAGAATGAGGATTGAGGATTGAGGATTGAGGATTGAGGATTGAGGATCTAGGATTGGATATTGATCATTGAGTATTGAAGGTTGAGGATTGTGGATTGAGGATTGAGGATTGAGGATTGAGGATTGAGGATTGAGGATTGAGGATTGAGGATTGAGGATTGAGGATCGAGGATTGAAGATTGAGAATTGAGGATTGAAGATTGAGGATTGAGGATTGAGGATTGAGGATTGAGGATGGAGGATGAGGGCTGAGGGTTGAGGATTGAGGATTGAGAAATGAGGAATGAGGATTGAAGATTGAGTATTGAGGATTGAAGATTGAGGATAGAGGATTGAGTACTGAGGATGGAGGATGAGGGCTGAGGGTTGAGGATTGAGGATTGAGAAATGAGGATTGAGGATTGAGGATTGAAATTGAGTATTGGGTATTGAGGATTGAAGAATGAGGATTGAGGAATTAGGATTGAGGATTGAGGATTGAGGATTGAAGATTGAGGATTGGGTATTGAGGATTGAAGAATGAGGATTGAGGATTGAGGATTGAGGATTGAGGATTGAAGATTGAGTGTTGAGGATTGAAGATTGAGGATTGAGGATTGAGGATTGAGGATTGAGGATTGAAGATTGAGTATTGAGGATTGAAGATTGAGGATTGAGTATTGAGGATTGAGGATTCAGGGTTGAAGATTGAGGATTGAGGATTGAGGATTGAGGATTGAGGATTGAGTATTGAGGATTGAAGATTGAATATTGATGATTGAATATTGAGGACTGAGGATTGAGGGTTGTGGATTGAGGACGAGGACTGAGGGTTGAATATTGATGTTTGAGGTCTGAGGATTAAGGATTGAGGATTGAGAATTGAGGATTGAGGATTGACGATTGAAGATTGAGGATTGGGTATTTAGGATTGAAGTATGAGGATTGAGGATTGAGGTTTGATGATTGAGGATTGAAGATTGAGTATTGATGATTGAATATTGAGGATTGAGGATTGAGGTTTGAGGATTGAGGATGAAGACTGAGGGTTGAGGATTCAGGTTTGAGGAACGAGGATTGAGGATTGAGGATTGAGGACTAAGGATTGACGATTGAGTATTGAAGATTGAGGATTGATGACTGAGGATTGACGACTGAGAATTGAGGATTGAGAATTGATGATTGAAGATTGAGTATTGAGGATTGATTATTGAGGATTGAGGATTGAGGAATGAGGAGTGAGGATTGAGGATTGAGGATTGAAGATTGAGGATTGGGTATTGATGATTGAAGAATGAGGATTGAGGATTGAGGATTGAGGATTCGGTATTGAGGATTGAAGAATGAGGATTGAGGATTGAGGATTGAGGATTGAGGATAGAGGATCTAGGATTGGAGATTGATTATTGAGTATTGAAGGTTGAGGATTGTGGATTGAGGATTGAGGATTGGGGATTGAGGATTGAGGATTGAGGATTGAGGACTGAGGATTGAGGATTGAGGATTGAGGATTGAAGATCTAGGATTGGAAAATGATTATTGAGTATTGAAGGTTGAGGATTGTGGATTGTGGTTTGAGGAATGAGGATTGAGGGTTGGGGAATGAGGATTGAGGATTGAGGATTGAGGATTGAGCATTGAAGATTGAGTATTGATGCCTGAGGATTGAGGATTGAGGATTGATGATTGAGGATTGAGGATTGAAGGTTGAGAATTGAGGATTGAAGATTGAGGATTGAGGATTGAGGATTGAGGATGGAGGATGAGGGCTGAGGGTTGAGGATTGAGGATTGAGAAATGAGGATTGAGGATTGAGGATTGAAATTGAGGATTGGGTATTGAGCATTGAAGAATGAGGATTGAGGAATTATGATTGAGGATTGAGGATTGAGGATTGAAGATTGAGGATTGGGTATTGAGGATTGAAGAATGAGGATTGAGGATTAAGGATTGGGGATTGAGGATTGAGTATTGAAGATTGAGGATTGATGACTGAGGATTGACGTCTGAGAATTGAGGACTGAGGAATGAGGATTGAAGATTGAGGTTTGAGGATTGAGGATTGCAGATTGAGTATTGAGGATTGAAGATTGAGGATTGAGGATTGAGGATTGAGGAATGAGGATTGAAGATTGAGTATTGAGGATTGAAGATTGAGGATAGAGGATTGAGTACTGACGATGGAGGATGAGGGCTGAGGTTTGATGATTGAGGATTGAGAAATGAGGATTGAGGATTGAGGATTGAAATTGAGGATTGGGTATTGAGGATTGAAGAATGAGGATTGAGGAATTAGGATTGAGGATTGAGGATTGAGGATTGAAGATTGAGGATTGGGTATTGAGGATGGAAGAATGAGGATTGAGGATTGAGGATTGAATGATTGAGGATTGAAGACTGAGTGTTGAGGATTGAAGATTGAGGATTGAGGATTGAGGATTGAGGATTGAGGATTGAAGATTGAGTATTGAGGATTGAAGATTGAGGATTGAGTATTGAGGATTGAGGATTCAGGGTTGAAGATTGAGGATTGAGGATTGAGGATTGAGGATTGAGGATTGAGGATTGAGGTTTGAGGATTGAGGATTGAAGATTGAGTATTGATGATTGAATATTGAGGAATTAGGATTGAGGATTGAGGATTGAGGATTGAAGATTGAGGATTGAGGATAGAGGATTGAGGATGGAGGATGAGGGCTGAGGGTTGAATATTGAGGATTGAGGATTGAGGTTTGAGGATTGAGGATGAAGACTGAGGGTTGAGGATTGAGGTTAGAGGAACGAGGATTGAGGATTGAGGATTGAGGACTAAGGATTGACGATTGGGTATTGAAGATTGAGGATTGATGACTGAGGATTGACGACTGAGAATTGAGGATTGAGGATTGACGATTGAAGATTGAGTATTGAGGATTGAATATTGAGGATTGAGGATTGAGGATTGAGGATTGAGGTTTGAGGATTGAGGATTGAAGATTGAGTATTGAGTATCGTAGGTTGAGGATTGTGGATTGAGGATTAAGGATTGACAATTGAATATTGTAGATTGAGTATTGATGCCTGAGGATTGAGGATTGAGGATTGAGGATTGAGGATTGAGGATTGAGGATTGAGGATTGAGGATCGAAGATTGAGTATTGATGATTGAATATTGAGGATTGAGGATTGAGTTGTGAGGATTGAGGACGAGGACTGACGGTAGAGGATTTAGGTTTGAGGATTGAGGATTGAGGACTGAGGATTGAGGATGAGTGCTAAGGGTCGGGGATTGAGGTTCGACGACTGAGGACTGAGGATTGAGGATTGAGAATTGAGGATTGATGTTTGAGGGTTGAAGATTGAGGATTGGGTATTGAGGATTGAAGAATGAGGATTGAGGATTGAGGATTGAGGATTGAGGATTGAGGATCTAGGATTGGAGATTGATTATTGAGTATTGAAGGTTGAGGATTGTGGATTGAGGATTGAGGATTGAGGATTGAGATTTGAGGATTGAGGATTGAGGATTGAGGATTGAGGATCGAGGATTGAAAATTGAGAATTGAGGATTGAAGATTGAGGATTGAGGATTGAGGATTGAGGATTGAGGATGGAGGATGAGGGCTGAGGGTTGAGGATTGAGGATTGAGAAATGAGGAATGAGGATTGAAGATTGAGTATTGAGGATTGAAGATTGAGGATAGAGGATTGAGTACTGAGGATGCAGTATGAGGGCTGAGGGTTGAGGAATGAGGATTGAGGAATTAGGATTGAGAATTGAGGATTGAGGATTGAAGATTGAGGATTGGGTATTGAGGATTGAAGAATGAGGATTGAGGATTGAGGATTGAGGATTGAGGATTCAAGATTGAGTGTTGAGGATTGAAGATTGAGGATTGAGGATTGAGGATTGAGGATTGAGGATTGAAGACTGAGTGTTGAGGATTGAAGATTGAGGATTGAGGATTGAGGATTGAGGATTGAGGATTGAGGATTGAGTATTGAGGATTGAAGATTGAGGATTGAGTATTGAGGATTGAGGATTCAGGGTTGAAGATTGAGGATTGAGGATTGAGGATTGAGGATTGAGGATTGAGGATTGAGGTTTGAGGATTGAGGATTGAAGATTGAGTATTGATGATTGAATATTGAGGAATTAGGATTGAGGATTGAGGATTGAGGATTGAAGATTGAGGATTGAGGATAGAGGATTGAGGATGGAGGATGAGGGCTGAGGGTTGAATATTGAGGATTGAGGATTGAGGTTTGAGGATTGAGGATGAAGACTGAGGGTTGAGGATTGAGGTTAGAGGAACGAGGATTGAGGATTGAGGATTGAGGACTAAGGATTGACGATTGGGTATTGAAGATTGAGGATTGATGACTGAGGATTGACGACTGAGAATTGAGGATTGAGGATTGACGATTGAAGATTGAGTATTGAGGATTGAATATTGAGGATTGAGGATTGAGGATTGAGGATTGAGGTTTGAGGATTGAGGATTGAAGATTGAGTATTGAGTATCGTAGGTTGAGGATTGTGGATTGAGGATTAAGGATTGACAATTGAATATTGTAGATTGAGTATTGATGCCTGAGGATTGAGGATTGTGGATTGAGGATTGAGGATTGAGGATTGAGGATTGAGGATTGAGGATTGAGGATCGAAGATTGAGTATTGATGATTGAATATTGAGGATTGAGGATTGAGTTGTGAGGATTGAGGACGAGGACTGACGGTAGAGGATTTAGGTTTGAGGATTGAGGATTGAGGACTGAGGATTGAGGATGAGTGCTAAGGGTCGGGGATTGAGGTTCGACGACTGAGGACTGAGGATTGAGGATTGAGAATTGAGGATTGATGTTTGAGGGTTGAAGATTGAGGATTGGGTATTGAGGATTGAAGAATGAGGATTGAGGATTGAGGATTGAGGATTGAGGATTGAGGATCTAGGATTGGAGATTGATTATTGAGTATTGAAGGTTGAGGATTGTGGATTGAGGATTGAGGATTGAGGATTGAGATTTGAGGATTGAGGATTGAGGATTGAGGATTGAGGATCGAGGATTGAAAATTGAGAATTGAGGATTGAAGATTGAGGATTGAGGATTGAGGATTGAGGATTGAGGATGGAGGATGAGGGCTGAGGGTTGAGGATTGAGGATTGAGAAATGAGGAATGAGGATTGAAGATTGAGTATTGAGGATTGAAGATTGAGGATAGAGGATTGAGTACTGAGGATGCAGTATGAGGGCTGAGGGTTGAGGAATGAGGATTGAGGAATTAGGATTGAGAATTGAGGATTGAGGATTGAAGATTGAGGATTGGGTATTGAGGATTGAAGAATGAGGATTGAGGATTGAGGATTGAGGATTGAGGATTCAAGATTGAGTGTTGAGGATTGAAGATTGAGGATTGAGGATTGAGGATTGAGGATTGAGGATTGAAGATTGAGTATTGAGGATTGAAGATTGAGGATTGAGTATTGAGGATTGAGGATTCAGGGTTGAAGATTGAGGATTGAGGATTGAGGATTGAGGATTGAGGATTGAGTATTGAGGATTGAATATTGAATATTGAGGACTGAGGATTGAGGGTTGTGGATTGAGGACGAGGACTGAGGGTTGAATATTGATGTTTGAGGTCTGAGGATTAAGGATTGAGGATTGAGAATTGAGGATTGAGGATTGAGGATTGAAGATTGAGGATTGGGTATATAGGATTGAAGAATGAGGATTGAGGATTGAGGTTTGAGGATTGAGGATTGAAGATTGAGTATTGATGATTGAATATTGAGGATTGAGGATTGAGGTTTGAGGATTGAGGATGAAGACTGAGGGTTGAGTATTCAGGTTTGAGGAACGAGGGTTGAGGATTGAGTATTGAGGACTAAGGATTGACGATTGAGTATTGAAGATTGAGGATTGATGACTGAGGATTGACGACTGAGAATTGAGGATTGAGAATTGATGATTGAAGATTGAGTATTGAGGATTGAATATTGAGGATTGAGGATAGAGGAATGAGGATTGAGGATTGAGGATTGAGGATTGAAGATTGAGTATTGAGTATTGAAGGTTGAGGATTGTGGATTGAGGATTAAGGATTGAGGATTGAATATTGTAGATTGAGTATTGATGCCTGAGGATTGAGGATTGAGGATTGAGGATTGAGGATTGAGGATTGAGGATTGCTGATTGAGTATTGAGGATTGAAGACTGAGGGTTGAAGATTGGGTATTGATGATTGAATATTGAGGACTGAGGATTGAGGATCGAGGATTGAAGATTGAGAATTGAGGATTGAAGATTGAGGATTGAGGATAGAGGATTGAGGATGGAGGATGAGGGCTGAGGGTTGAATGTTGAGAATTGAGGATTGAGGTTTGAGGATTGAGGATGAAGACTGAGGGTTGAGGATTGAGGTTAGAGGAACGAGGATTGAGGATTGAGGATTTAGGACTAAGGATTGACGATTGGGTATTTAAGATTGAGGATGGATGACTGAGGATTGACGACTGAGAATTGAGGATTGAGGATTGACGATTGAAGATTGAGTATTGAGGATTGAATATTGAGGATTGAGGATTGAGGATTGAGGATTGAGGACGAGGACTGACGGTAGAGGATTTAGGTTTGAGGATTGAGGATTGAGGACTGAGGATTGATGTTTGAGCATTGAAGATTGAGGATTGGGTATTGAGGATTGAAGAATGAGGATTGAGGATTGAGGATTGAGGATTGAAGATTGAGGATTGGGTATTGAGGATGGAAGAATGAGGATTGAGGATTGAGGATTGAGGATTGAGGATTGAAGACTGAGTGTTGAGGATTGAAGATTGAGGATTGAGGATTGAGGATTGAGGATTGAGGATTGAAGATTGAGTATTGAGGATTGAAGATTGAGGATTGAGTATTGAGGATTGAGGATTCAGGGTTGAAGATTGAGGATTGAGGATTGAGGATTGAGGATTGAGGATTGAGGATTGAGGTTTGAGGATTGAGGATTGAAGATTGAGTATTGATGATTGAATATTGAGGAATTAGGATTGAGGATTGAGGATTGAGGATTGAAGATTGAGGATTGAGGATAGAGGATTGAGGATGGAGGATGAGGGCTGAGGGTTGAATATTGAGGATTGAGGATTGAGGTTTGAGGATTGAGGATGAAGACTGAGGGTTGAGGATTGAGGTTAGAGGAACGAGGATTGAGGATTGAGGATTGAGGACTAAGGATTGACGATTGGGTATTGAAGATTGAGGATTGATGACTGAGGATTGACGACTGAGAATTGAGGATTGAGGATTGACGATTGAAGATTGAGTATTGAGGATTGAATATTGAGGATTGAGGATTGAGGATTGAGGATTGAGGTTTGAGGATTGAGGATTGAAGATTGAGTATTGAGTATCGTAGGTTGAGGATTGTGGATTGAGGATTAAGGATTGACAATTGAATATTGTAGATTGAGTATTGATGCCTGAGGATTGAGGATTGAGGATTGAGGATTGAGGATTGAGGATTGAGGATTGAGGATTGAGGATTGAGGATTGAGGATCGAAGATTGAGTATTGATGATTGAATATTGAGGATTGAGGATTGAGTTGTGAGGATTGAGGACGAGGACTGACGGTAGAGGATTTAGGTTTGAGGATTGAGGATTGAGGACTGAGGATTGAGGATGAGTGCTAAGGGTCGGGGATTGAGGTTCGACGACTGAGGACTGAGGATTGAGGATTGAGAATTGAGGATTGATGTTTGAGGGTTGAAGATTGAGGATTGGGTATTGAGGATTGAAGAATGAGGATTGAGGATTGAGGATTGAGGATTGAGGACTGAGGATCTAGGATTGGAGATTGATTATTGAGTATTGAAGGTTGAGGATTGTGGATTGAGGATTGAGGATTGAGGATTGAGGATTGAGGATTGAGGATTGAGGATTGAGGATTGAGGATCGAGGATTGAAAATTGAGAATTGAGGATTGAAGATTGAGGATTGAGGATTGAGGATTGAGGATTGAGGATGGAGGATGAGGGCTGAGGGTTGAGGATTGAGGATTGAGAAATGAGGAATGAGGATTGAAGATTGAGTATTGAGGATTGAAGATTGAGGATAGAGGATTGAGTACTGAGGATGCAGGATGAGGGCTGAGGGTTGAGGAATGAGGATTGAGGAATTAGGATTGAGAATTGAGGATTGAGGATTGAAGATTGAGGATTGGGTATTGAGGATTGAAGAATGAGGATTGAGGATTGAGGATTGAGGATTGAGGATTGAAGATTGAGTGTTGAGGATTGAAGATTGAGGATTGAGGATTGAGGATTGAGGATTGAGGATTGAAGATTGAGTATTGAGGATTGAAGATTGAGGATTGAGTATTGAGGATTGAGGATTCAGTGTTGAAGATTGAGGATTGAGGATTGAGGATTGAGGATTGAGGATTGAGTATTGAGGATTGAATATTGAATATTGAGGACTGAGGATTGAGGGTTGTGGATTGAGGACGAGGACTGAGGGTTGAATATTGATGTTTGAGGTCTGAGGATTAAGGATTGAGGATTGAGAATTGAGGATTGAGGATTGAGGATTGAAGATTGAGGATTGGGTATTTAGGATTGAAGAATGAGGATTGAGGATTGAGGTTTGAGGATTGAGGATTGAAGATTGAGTATTGATGATTGAATATTGAGGATTGAGGATTGATGTTTGAGGATTGAGGATGAAGACTGAGGGTTGAGGATTCAGGTTTGAGGAACGAGGATTGAGGATTGAGGATTGAGGACTAAGGATTGACGATTGAGTATTGAAGATTGAGGATTGATGACTGAGGATTGACGACTGAGAATTGAGGATTGAGAATTGATGATTGAAGATTGAGTATTGAGGATTGAATATTGAGGATTGAGGATTGAGGAATGAGGATTGAGGATTGGGTATTGAAGATTGAGGATTGACGATTGGGTATTGAAGATTGAGGATGGATGACTGAGGATTGACGACTGAGAATTGAGGATTGAGGATTGACGATTGAAGATTGAGTATTGAGGATTGAATATTGAGGATTGAGGATTGAGGACTGAGGATTGGGAACGAGGACTGACGGTAGAGGATTTAGGTTTGAGGATTGAGGATTGAGGACTGAGGATTGATGTTTGAGGATTGAAGATTGAGGATTGGGTATTGAGGATTGAAGAATGAGGATTGAGGATTGAGGATTGAGGATTGGGTATTGAGGATTGAAGAATGAGGATTGAGGATTGAGGATTGAGGATTGAGGATAGAGGATCTAGGATTGGAGATTGATTATTGAGTATTGAAGGTTGAGGATTGTGGATTGAGGATTGAGGATTGAGGATTGAGGATTGAGGATTGAGGATTGAGGATTGAGGATTGAGGATTGAGGATTGAGGATTGAGGATTGAGGATTGAAGATCTAAGATTGGAAATTGATTATTGAGTATTGAAGGTTGAGGATTGTGGATTGAGGTTTGAGGAATGAGGATTGAGGGTTGGGGAATGAGGATTGAGGATTGAGGATTGAGGATTGAGCATTGAAGATTGAGTATTGATGCCTGAGGATTGAGGATTGAGGATTGATGATTGAGGATTGAGGATAGAGGATCTAGGATTGGAGATTCATTATTCAGTATTGAAGGTTGAGGATTGTGGATTGAGGATTGAGGATTGAGGATTGAGGATTGAGGATTGAGGATTGAGGATTGAGGATTGAGGATTGAGGGTTGAGGATTGAAGATCTAGGATTGGAAATTGATTATTGAGTATTGAAGGTTGAGGATTGTGGATTGAGGTTTGAGGAATGAGGATTGAGGGTTGGGGAATGAGGATTGAGGATTGAGGATTGAGGATAGGGGATCTAGGATTGGAGATTGATTATTGGGTATTGAAGGTTGAGGATTGTGGATTGAGGATTGAGGATTGAAGAATGAGGATTGAGGATTGAGGATTGGGGATTGAGGATTGAGTATTGAAGATTGAGGATTGATGACTGAGGATTGACGTCTGAGAATTGAGGATTGAGGATTGATGATTGAAGATTGAGTATTGAGGATTGAATATTGAGTATTGAGGATTGAGGATTGAGGATTGAGGATTGAGGATTGAGGATTAAAGATTGAGTATTGAGTATTGAAAGTTGAGGATTGTGGATTGAGGATTAAGGATTGAGGATTGAATATTGTAGATTGAGTATTGATGCCTGTGGATTGAGGATTGAGGATTGAGGATTGAGGATTGAGGATTGAAGATTGAGTATTGAGGATTGAAGATTGAGGATTGAAGATTGAGTATTGATGATTGAATATTGAAGATTGAGGATTGAGGATTGCGGATTGAGGATTGGGTATTGAGGATTGAGGAATGAGGATTGAAGATTGAGGTTTGAGGATTGAGGATTGCAGATTGAGTATTGAGGATTGAAGATTGAGGATTGAGGATTGAGGATTGAGGAATGAGGATTGAAGATTGAGTATTGAGGATTGAAATTGAGGATAGAGGATTGAGTACTGAGGATGGAGGATGAGGGCTGAGGGTTGATGATTGAGGATTGAGAAATGAGGATTGAGGATTGAGGATTGAAATTGAGGATTGGGTATTGAGGATTGAAGAATGAGGATTGAGGAATTAGGATTGAGGACTGAGGATTGAGGATTGAAGATTGAGGATTGGGTATTGAGGATTGAAGAATGAGGATTGAGGATTGAGGATTGAGGATTGAGGATTGAAGACTGAGTGTTGAGGATTGAAGATTGAGGATTGAGGATTGAGGATTGAGGATTGAGGATTGAAGATTGAGTATTGAGAATTGAAGATTGAGGATTGAGTATTGAGGATTGTGGATTCAGGGTTGAAGATTGAGGATTAAGGATTGAGGACTGAGGATTGAGGATTGAGGATTGAAGATTGAATATTGATGATTGAATATTGAGGACTGAGGATTGAGGGTTGTGGATTGAGGACGAGGTCTGAGGGTTGAATATTGATGTTTGAGGTCTGAAGATTAAGGAATGAGGATTGAGAATTGAGGATTGAGGATTGAGGATTGAAGATTGAGGATTGGGTATTCAGGATTGAAGAATGAGGATTGAGGATTGAGGTTTGAGGATTGAGGATTGAAGATTGAGTATTGATGATTGAATATTGAGGAATTAGGATTGAGGATTGAGGATTGAGGATTGAGATTGAGGATTGAGGATAGAGGGTTGAGGATGGAGGATGAGGGCTGAGGGTTGAATATTGAGGATTGAGGATTGAGGTTTGAGGATTGAGGATGAAGACTGAGGGTTGAGGATTGAGGATAGAGGAACGTGGATTGAGGATTGAGGATTGAGGACTAAGGATTGACGATTGGGTATTGAAGATTGAGGATTGATGACTGAGGATTGACGACTGAGAATTGAGGATTGAGGATTGACGATTGAAGATTGAGTATTGGGGATTGAATATTGAGGATTGAGGATTGAGGATTGAGGATTGAGGATTGAGGATTGAGGATTGAAGATTGAGTATTGAGTATTGATGGTTGAGGATTGTGGATTGAGCATTAAGGATTGACAATTGAATATTGTAGATTGAGTATTGATGCCTGAGGATTGAGGATTGAGGATTGAGGAATGAGGATTGAAGATTGAGTATTGAGGATTGAAATTGAGGATAGAGGATTGAGTACTGAGGATGGAGGATGAGGGCTGAGGGTTGATGATTGAGGATTGAGAAATGAGGATTGAGGATTGAGGATTGAAATTGAGGATTGGGTATTGAGGATTGAAGAATGAGGATTGAGGAATTAGGATTGAGGACTGAGGATTGAGGATTGAAGATTGAGGATTGGGTATTGAGGATTGAAGAATGAGGATTGAGGATTGAGGATTGAGGATTGAGGATTGAAGACTGAGTGTTGAGGATTGAAGATTGAGGATTGAGGATTGAGGATTGAGGATTGAGGATTGAAGATTGAGTATTGAGAATTGAAGATTGAGGATTGAGTATTGAGGATTGTGGATTCAGGGTTGAAGATTGAGGATTAAGGATTGAGGACTGAGGATTGAGGATTGAGGATTGAAGATTGAATATTGATGATTGAATATTGAGGACTGAGGATTGAGGGTTGTGGATTGAGGACGAGGTCTGAGGGTTGAATATTGATGTCTGAGGTCTGAAGATTAAGGAATGAGGATTGAGAATTGAGGATTGAGGATTGAGGATTGAAGATTGAGGATTGGGTATTCAGGATTGAAGAATGAGGATTGAGGATTGAGGTTTGAGGATTGAGGACTGAAGATTGAGTATTGATGATTGAATATTGAGGAATTAGGATTGAGGATTGAGGATTGAGGATTGAGATTGAGGATTGAGGATAGAGGGTTGAGGATGGAGGATGAGGGCTGAGGGTTGAATATTGAGGATTGAGGATTGAGGTTTGAGGATTGAGGATGAAGACTGAGGGTTGAGGATTGAGGATAGAGGAACGTGGATTGAGGATTGAGGATTGAGGACTAAGGATTGACGATTGGGTATTGAAGATTGAGGATTGATGACTGAGGATTGACGACTGAGAATTGAGGATTGAGGATTGACGATTGAAGATTGAGTATTGGGGATTGAATATTGAGGATTGAGGATTGAGGATTGAGGATTGAGGATTGAGGATTGAGGATTGAAGATTGAGTATTGAGTATTGATGGTTGAGGATTGTGGATTGAGGATTAAGGATTGACAATTGAATATTGTAGATTGAGTATTGATGCCTGAGGACTGAGGATTGAGGATTGAGGATTGAGGATTGAGGATTGAGGATTGAGGATGGAAGATTGCGTATTGATGATTGAATATTGAGGATTGAGGATTGAGGTGTGAGGATTGAGGACGAGGACTGACGGTAGAGGATTTAGGTTTGAGGATTGAGGATTGAGGACTGAGGATTGAGGATGAGTGCTAAGGGTCGGGGATTGAGGTTCGACGACTGAGGACTGAGGATTGAGGATTGAGAATTGAGGATTGATGTTTGAGGATTGAAGATTGAGGATTGGGTATTGAGGATTGAAGAATGAGGATTGAGGATTGAGGATTGAGGATTGAGGATTGAGGATCTAGGATTGGAGATTGATTATTGAGTATTGAAGGTTGACGATTGTGGATTGAGGATTGAGGATTGAGGATTGAGGATTGAGGATTGAGGATTGAGGATTGAGGATTGAGGATTGAGGATTGAGGATCGAGGATTGAAGATTGAGAATTGAGGATTGAAGATTGAGGATTGAGGATTGAGGGTTGAGGATTGAGGATGGAAGATGAGGGCTGAGGGTTGAGGATTGAGGATTGAGAAATGAGGAATGAGGATTGAAGATTGAGTATTGAGGATTGAAGATTGAGGATAGAGGATTGAGTACTGAGGATGGAGGATGAGGGCTGAGGGTTGAGGAATGAGGATTGAGAAATGAGGATTGAGGATTGAGGATTGAAATTGAGGATTGGGTATTGAGGATTGAAGAATGAGGATTGAGGAATTAGGATTGAGGATTGAGGATTGAGGATTGAAGATTGAGGATTGGGTATTGAGGATTGAAGAATGAGGATTGAGGATTGAGTATTGAGGATTGAGGATTGAAGATTGAGTGTTGAGGATTGAAGATTGAGGATTGAGGATTGAGGATTGAGGATTGAGGATTGAAGATTGAGTATTGAGGATTGAAGATTGAGGATTGAGTATTGAGGATTGAGGATTCAGGGTTGAAGATTGAGGATTGAGGATTGGGGATTGAGGATTGAGGATTGAGTATTGAGGATTGAAGATTGAATATTGATGATTGAATATTGAGGACTGAGGATTGAGGGTTGTGGATTGAGGACGAGGACTGAGGGTTGAATATTGATGTTTGAGGTCTGAGGACTAAGGATTGAGGATTGAGAATTGAGGATTGAGGATTGAGTATTGAAGATTGAGGATTGGGTATTTAGGATTGAAGTATGAGGATTGAGGATTGAGGTTTGAGGTTTGAGGATTGAAGATTGAGTATTGATGATTGAATATTGAGGATTGAGGATTGAGGTTTGAGGATTGAGGATGAAGACTGAGGGTTGAGGATTCAGGTTTGAGGAACGAGGATTGAGGATTGAGGATTGAGGACTAAGGATTGACGATTGAGTATTGAAGATTGAGGATTGATGACTGAGGATTGACGACTGAGAATTGAGGATTGAGAATTGATGATTGAGGATTGCTGATTGAGTATTGAGTATTGAAGACTGAGGGTTGAAGATTGAGTATTGATGATTGAATATTGAGGATTGAGGATTGAGGTTTGAGGATTGAGTATGAAGACTGAGGGTTGAGGATTCAGGTTTGAGGAACGAGAATTGAGGATTGAGGATTGAGGACTAAGGATTGACGATTGAGTATTGAAGATTGAGGATTGATGACTGAGGATTGACGACTGAGAATTGAGGATTGAGAATTGATGATTGAAGATTGAGTATTGAGGATTGAATATTGAGGATTGAGGATTGAGGAATGAGGATTGAGGATTGAGGATTGAGGATTGAAGATTGAGTATTGAGTATTGAAGGTTGAGGATTGTGGATTGAGGATTAAGGATTGAGGATTGAATATTGTAGATTGAGTATTGATGCCTGAGGATTGAGGATTGAGGATTGAGGATTGAGGATTGAGGATTGAGGATTGCTGATTGAGTATTGAGGATTGAAGACTGAGGGTTGAAGATTGGGTATTGATGATTGACTATTGAGGACTGAGGATTGAGGATCGAGGATTGAAGATTGAGAATTGAGGATTGAAGATTGAGGATTGAGGATAGAGGATTGAGGATGGAGGATGAGGGCTGAGGGTTGAATGTTGAGAATTGAGGATTGAGGTTTGAGGATTGAGGATGAAGACTGAGGGTTGAGGATTGAGGTTAGAGGAACGAGGATTGAGGATTGAGGATTGAGGACTAAGGATTGACGATTGGGTATTTAAGATTGAGGATGGATGACTGAGGATTGACGACTGAGAATTGAGGATTGAGGATTGACGATTGAAGATTGAGTATTGAGGATTGAATATTGAGGATTGAGGATTGAGGATTGAGGATTGAGGACGAGGACTGACGGTAGAGGATTTAGGTTTGAGGATTGAGGATTGAGGACTGAGGATTGATGTTTGAGCATTGATGATTGAGGATTGGGTATTGAGGATTGAAGAATGAGGATTGAGGATTGAGGATTGAGGATTGGGTATTGAGGATTGAAGAATGAGGATTGAGGATTAAGGATTGAGGATTGAGGATAGAGGATCTAGGATTGGAGATTGGTTATTGAGTATTGAAGGTTGAGGATTCTGGATTGAGGATTGAGGATTGAGGATTGAGGATTGAGGTTTGAGGATTGAGGATTGAGGATTGAGGATTAAGGATTGAGGATTGAAGATCTAGGATTGGAAATTGATTATTGAGTATTGAAGGTTGAGGATTGTGGATTGAGGTTTGAGGAATGAGGATTGAGGGTTGGGGAATGAGGATTGAGGATTGAGGATTGAGGATTGAGCATTGAAGATTGAGTATTGATGCCTGAGGATTGAGGATTGAGGATTGATGATTGAGGATTGAGGATAGAGGATCTAGGATTGGAGATTGATTATTCAGTATTGAAGGTTGAGGATTGTGGATTGAGGATTGAGGATTGAGGATTGAGTATTGAGGATTGAGGATTGAGGATTGAGGATTGAGGATTGAGGATTGAGGATTGAGGATTGAAGATCTAGGATTGGAAATTGATTATTGAGTATTGAAGGTTGAGGATTGTGGATTGAGGTTTGAGGAATGAGGATTGAGGGTTGGGGAATGAGGATTGAGGATTGAGGATTGAGGATAGAGGATCTAGGATTGGAGATTGATTATTGAGTATTGAAGGTTGAGGATTGTGGATTGAGGATTGAGGATTGAAGAATGAGGATTGAGGATTGAGGATTGGGTATTGAGGATTGAGTATTGAAGATTGAGGATTGATGACTGAGCATTGACGTCTGAGAATTGAGGATTGAGGATTGATGATTGAAGATTGAGTATTGAGGATTGAATATTGAGGATTGAGGATTGAGTATTGAGGATTGAGGATTGAGGATTGAGGATTGAAGATTGAGTATTGAGTATTGAAAGTTGAGGATTGTGGATTGAGGATTAAGGATTGAGGATTGAATATTGTAGATTGAGTATTGATGCCTGTGGATTGAGGATTGAGGATTGAGGATTGAGGATTGAGGATTGAAGATTGAGTATTGAGGATTGAAGATTGAGGATTGAAGATTGAGTATTGATGATTGAATATTGAGGATTGAGGATTGAGGATTGCGGATTGAGGATTGGGTATTGAGGATTGAGGAATGAGGATTGAAGATTGAGGTTTGAGGATTGAAGATTGAGGTTTGACGATTGAGGATTGAAGATTGAGTATTGAGTATTGAAGGTTGAGGATTGTGGATTGAGGATTAAGGATTGAGGATTGAATATTGTAGATTGAGTATTGATGCCTGAGGATTGAGGATTGAGGATTGAGGATTGAGGATTGAGGATTGAGGATTGCTGATTGAGTATTGAGGATTGACGACTGAGGGTTGAAGATTGGGTATTGATGATTGAATATTGAGGACTGAGGATTGAGGATCGAGGATTGAAGATTGAGAATTGAGGATTGAAGATTGAGGATTGAGGATAGAGGATTGAGGATGGAGGATGAGGGCTGAGGGTTGAATGTTGAGGATTGAGGATTGAGGTTTGAGGATTGAGGATGAAGACTGAGGGTTGAGGATTGAGGTTAGAGGAACGAGGATTGAGGATTGAGGACTAAGGATTGACGATTGGGTATTGAAGATTGAGGATGGATGACTGAGGATTGACGACTGAGAATTGAGGATTGAGGATTGACGATTGAAGATTGAGTATTGAGGATTGAATATTGAGGATTGAGGATTGAGGACTGAGGATTGAGAACGAGGACTGACGGTAGAGGATTTAGGTTTGAGGATTGAGGATTGAGGACTGAGGATTGATGTTTGAGGATTGAAGATTGAGGATTGGGTATTGAGGATTGAAGAATGAGGATTGAGGATTGAGGATTGTGGATTGGGTATTGAGGATTGAAGAATGAGGATTGAGGATTGAGGATTGAGGATTGAGGATAGAGGATCTAGGATTGGAGATTGATTATTGAGTATTGAAGGTTGAGGATTGTGGATTGAGGATTGAGGATTGAGGATTGAGGATTGAGGATTGAGGATTGAGGATTGAGGATTGAGGATTGAGGATTGAGGATTGAAGATCTAGGATTGGAAATTGATTATTGAGTATTGAAGGTTGAGGATTGTGGATTGAGGTTTGAGGAATGAGGATTGAGGGTTGGGGAATGAGGATTGAGGATTGAGGATTGAGGATTGAGCATTGAAGATTGAGTATTGATGCCTGAGGATTGAGGATTGAGGATTGATGATTGAGGATTGAGGATAGAGGATCTAGGATTGGAGATTCATTATTCAGTATTGAAGGTTGAGGATTGTGGATTGAGGATTGAGGATTGAGGATTGAGGATTGAGGATTGAGGATTGAGGATTGAGGATTGAGGATTGAGGATTGAGGATTGAAGATCTAGGATTGGAAATTGATTATTGAGTATTGAAGGTTGAGGATTGTGGATTGAGGTTTGAGGAATGAGGATTGAGGGTTGGGGAATGAGGATTGAGGATTGAGGATTGAGGATTGAGGATTGAGGATAGGGGATCTAGGATTGGAGATTGATTATTGGGTATTGAAGGTTGAGGATTGTGGATTGAGGATTGAGGATTGAAGAATGAGGATTGAGGATTGAGGATTGGGGATTGAGGATTGAGTATTGAAGATTGAGGATTGATGACTGAGGATTGACGTCTGAGAATTGAGGATTGAGGATTGATGATTGAAGATTGAGTATTGAGGATTGAATATTGAGTATTGAGGATTGAGGATTGAGGATTGAGGATTGAGGATTGAGGATTAAAGATTGAGTATTGAGTATTGAAAGTTGAGGATTGTGGATTGAGGATTAAGGATTGAGGATTGAATATTGTAGATTGAGTATTGATGCCTGTGGATTGAGGATTGAGGATTGAGGATTGAGGATTGAGGATTGAAGATTGAGTATTGAGGATTGAAGATTGAGGATTGAAGATTGAGTATTGATGATTGAATATTGAGGATTGAGGATTGAGGATTGCGGATTGAGGATTGGGTATTGAGGATTGAGGAATGAGGATTGAAGATTGAGGTTTGAGGATTGAGGATTGCAGATTGAGTATTAAGGATTGAAGATTGAGGATTGAGGATTGAGGATTGAGGAATGAGGATTGAAGATTGAGTATTGAGGATTGAAATTGAGGATAGAGGATTGAGTACTGAGGATGGAGGATGAGGGCTGAGGGTTGATGATTGAGGATTGAGAAATGAGGATTGAGGATTGAGGATTGAAATTGAGGATTGGGTATTGAGGATTGAAGAATGAGGATTGAGGAATTAGGATTGAGGACTGAGGATTGAGGATTGAAGATTGAGGATTGGGTATTGAGGATTGAAGAATGAGGATTGAGGATTGAGGATTGAGGATTGAGGATTGAAGACTGAGTGTTGAGGATTGAAGATTGAGGATTGAGGATTGAGGATTGAGGATTGAGGATTGAAGATTGAGTATTGAGAATTGAAGATTGAGGATTGAGTATTGAGGATTGTGGATTCAGGGTTGAAGATTGAGGATTAAGGATTGAGGACTGAGGATTGAGGATTGAGGATTGAAGATTGAATATTGATGATTGAATATGGAGGATTGAGGATTGAGGATTGAGGATTGAGGATTGAGGATTGAGGATTGAAGATTGAGTATTGAGTATTGAAGGTTGAGGATTGTGGATTGAGGATTAAGGATTGACAATTGAATATTGTAGATTGAGTATTGATGCCTGAGGATTGAGGATTGAGGATTGAGGATTGAAGATTGAGGATTGGGTATTCAGGATTGAAGAATGAGGATTGAGGATTGAGGTTTGAGGATTGAGGATTGAAGATTGAGTATTGATGATTGAATATTGAGGAATTAGGATTGAGGATTGAGGATTGAGGATTGAAGATTGAGGATTGAGGATAGAGGATTGAGGATGGAGGATGAGGGCTGAGGGTTGAATATTGAGGATTGAGGATTGAGGTTTGAGGATTGAGGATGAAGACTGAGGGTTGAGGATTGAGGATAGAGGAACGTGGATTGAGGATTGAGGATTGAGGACTAAGGATTGACGATTGGGTATTGAAGATTGAGGATTGATGACTGAGGATTGACGACTGAGAATTGAGGATTGAGGATTGACGATTGAAGATTGAGTATTGAGGATTGAATATGGAGGATTGAGGATTGAGGATTGAGGATTGAGGATTGAGGATTGAGGATTGAAGATTGAGTATTGAGTATTGAAGGTTGAGGATTGTGGATTGAGGATTAAGGATTGACAATTGAATATTGTAGATTGAGTATTGATGCCTGAGGATTGAGGATTGAGGATTGAGGATTGAGGATTGAGGATTGAGGATTGAGGATTGAAGATTGAGTATTGATGATTGAATATTGAGGATTGAGGATTGAGGTGTGAGGATTGAGGACGAGGACTGACGGTAGAGGATTTAGGTTTGAGGATTGAGGATTGAGGACTGAGGATTGAGGATGAGTGCTAAGGGTCGGGGATTGAGGTTCGACGACTGAGGACTGAGGATTGAGGATTGAGAATTGAGGATTGATGTTTGAGGATTGAAGATTGAGGATTGGGTATTGAGGATTGAAGGATGAGGATTGAGGATTGAG
The DNA here is from genome assembly GCF_051401765.1 of Calliopsis andreniformis. Taxonomy (NCBI): domain Eukaryota; kingdom Metazoa; phylum Arthropoda; class Insecta; order Hymenoptera; family Andrenidae; genus Calliopsis; species Calliopsis andreniformis. The sequence goes on from NW_027480470.1 coordinate 1,489,787, forward strand.
GATTGAGGATTGAGGATTGAGGATCTAGGATTGGAGATTGATTATTGAGTATTGAAGGTTGAGGATTGTGGATTGAGGATTGAGGATTGAGGATTGAGGATTGAGGATTGAGGATTGAGGATTGAAGATTGACTATTGATGATTGAATATTGAGGATTGAGGACTGAGTTTTGAGGATTGAGGATTGAGGATTGAGGATTGAAGATTGAGTATTGAAGATTGAGTATTGATGCCTGAGGATTGAGGATCGAGGATTGAGGATTGAGGATTGGAGATTGATTATTGACGATTGAAGATTGAGGATTGAGGATTGAGGATTGAGAATTGAGTATGAGGACTGAGGGTTGAGGATTGAGGTTTGAGGAATGAGGATTGAGGGTTGGGGAATGAGGATTGAGGATTGAGGATTGAGGATTGAGCATTGAAGATTGAGTATTGATGCCTGAGGATTGATGATCGAGGATTGATGATTGAGGATCGAGGTTTGAAGATTGAGAATTGAGGATTGAAGATTGAGGATTGAGGATTGAGGATTGAGGATTGAGGATGGAGTATGAGGGCTGAGGGTTGAGGATTGAGGATTGAGAAATGAGGAATGAGGATTGAAGATTGAGTATTGAGGATTGAAGATTGAGGATAGTGGATTGAGTACTGAGGATGGAGGATGAGGGCTGAGGGTTGAGGATTGAGGATTGAGAAATGAGGATTGAGGATTGAGGATTGAAATTGAGGATTGGGTATTGAGGATTGAAGAATGAGGATTGAGGAATTAGGATTGAGGATTGAGGATTGAGGATTGAAGATTGAGGATTGGGTATTGAGGATTGAAGAATGAGGATTGAGGATTGAGGATTGAGGATTGAGGATTGAAGATTGAGTGTTCAGGATTGAAGATTGAGGATTGAGGATTGAGGATTGAGGATTGAGGATTGAAGATTGAGTATTGAGGATTGAAGATTGAGGATTGAGTATTGAGGATTGAGGATTCAGGGTTGAAGATTGAAGATTGAGGATTGAGGATTGAGGATTGAAGATTGAGTATTGAGGATTGAAGATTGAGGATTGAAGATTGAGTATTGATGATTGAATATTGAGGATTGAGGATTGAGGATTGCGGATTGAGGATTGGGTATTGAGGATTGAGGAATGAGGATTGAAGATTGAGGTTTGAGGATTGAGGATTGAAGATTGAGTATTGAGTATTGAAGGTTGAGGATTGTGGATTGAGGATTAAGGATTGAGGATTGAATATTGTAGATTGAGTATTGATGCCTGAGGATTGAGGATTGAGGATTGAGGATTGAGGATTGAGGATTGAGGATTGCTGATTGAGTATTGAGGATTGAAGACTGAGGGTTGAAGATTGGGTATTGATGATTGAATATTGAGGACTGAGGATTGAGGATCGAGGATTGAGGATTGAGCATTGAAGATTGAGTATTGATGCCTGAGGATTGATGATTGAGGATTGATGATTGAGGATCGAGGATTGAAGATTGAGAATTGAGGATTGAAGATTGAGGATTGAGGATTGAGGATTGAGGATTGAGGATGGAGTATGAGGGCTGAGGGTTGAGGATTGAGGATTGAGACATGAGGAATGAGGATTGAAGATTGAGTATTGAGGATTGAAGATTGAGGATAGAGGATTGAGTACTGAGGATGGAGGATGAGGGCTGAGGGTTGAGGATTGAGGATTGAGAAATGAGGATTGAGGATTGAGGTTTGAAATTGAGGATTGGGTATTGAGGATTGAAGAATGAGGATTGAGGAATTAGGATTGAGGATTGAGGATTGAGGATTGAAGATTGAGGATTGGGTATTGAGGATTGAAGACTGAGGATTGAGGATTGAGGATTGAGGATTGATGATTGAAGATTGAGTGTTGAGGATTGAAGATTGAGGATTGAGGATTGAGGATTGAGGATTGAGGATTGAAGATTGAGTATTGAGGATTGAAGATTGAGGATTGAGTATTGAGGATTGAGGATTCAGGGTTGAAGATTGAGGATTGAGGATTGAGGATTGAGGATTGAGGATTGAGTATTGATGATTGAAGATTGAATATTGATGATTGAATATTGAGGACTGAGGATTGAGAATTGAGGATTGAGGATTGAAGATTGAGGATTGAAGAATGAGGATTGAGGATTGAGGATTGAGGATTGAGGATTGAAGATTGAGTGTTGAGGATTGAAGATTGAGGATTGAGGATTGAGGATTGAGGATTGAGGATTGAAGATTGAGTATTGAGGATTGAAGATTGAGGATTGAGTATTGAGGATTGAGGATTCAGGGTTGAAGATTGAGGATTGAGGATTGAGGATTGAGGATTGAGGATTGAGTATTGATGATTGAAGATTGAATATTGATGATTGAATATTGAGGACTGAGGATTGAGGGTTGTGGATTGAGGACGAGGACTGAGGATTGAGTATTGATGTTTGAGGTCTGAGGATTAAGGATTGAGGATTGAGAATTGAGGATTGAGGATTGAGGATTGAAGATTGAGGTTTGGGTATTTAGGATTGAAGTATGAGGATTGAGGATTGAGGTTTGAGGATTGAGGATTGAAGATTGAGTATTGATGATTGAATATTGAGGATTGAGGATTGAGGTTTGAGGATTGAGGATGAAGACTGAGGGTTGAGGATTCAGGTTTGAGGAACGAGGATTGAGGATTGAGGATTGAGGACTAGGGATTGACGATTGAGTATTGAAGATTGAGGATTGATGACTGAGGATTGACGACTGAGAATTGAGGATTGAGAATTGATGATTGAAGATTGAGTATTGAGGATTGAATATTGAGGATTGAGGATTGAGGAATGAGGATTGAGGATTGAGGATTGAGGATTGAAGATTGAGTATTGAGTATTGAATGTTGAGGATTGTGGATTGAGGATTAAGGATTGAGGATTGAATATTGTAGATTGAGTATTGATGCCTGAGGATTGAGGATTGAGGATTGAGGATTGAGGATTGAGGATTGAGGATTGCTGATTGAGTATTGAGGATTGAAGACTGAGGGTTGAAGATTGTGTATTGATGATTGAATATTGAGGACTGAGGATTGAGGATCGAGGATTGAAGATTGAGAATTGAAGATTGAAGATTGAGGATTGAGGATAGAGGATTGAGGATGGAGGATGAGGGCTGAGGGTTGAATATTGAGGATTGAGGATTGAGGATTGAGGATTGAGCATTGAAGATTGAGTATTGATGCCTGAGGATTGAGGATTGAGGATTGATGATTGAGGATCGAGGATTGAAGATTGAGAATTGAGGATTGAATATTGAGGATTGAGGATTGAGGATTGAGGATGCAGGATGAGGGCTGAGGGTTGAGGGTTTAGGTTTGAGGATTGAGGATTGAGGATTGAGGATTGAGGATGAGTGCTAAGGGTCGGGGATTGAGGTTCGACGACTGAGGGCTGAGGATTGAGGATTGAGAATTGAGGATTGATGTTTGAGGATTGATGATTGAGGATTGGGTATTGAGGTTTGAAGAATGAGGATTGAGGATTGAGTATTGAGGATTGAGGATTGACGATCTAGGATTGGAGATTGATTATTGAGTATTGAAAGTTGAGGATTGTGGATTGAGGATTGAGGATTGAGGATTGAGGATTGAGGATTGAGGATTGAGGATTGAGGATCGAGGATTGAGGATTGAGGATTGAAGATTGAGTATTGATGCCTGAGGATTGAGGATTGTGGATTGATGATTCAGGATCGAGGATTGAATATTGAGAATTGAGGATTGAAGATTGAGGATTGAGGATTGAGGATTGAGGATGGAGGATGAGGGCTGAGGGTTGAGGATTGCGGTTTGAGGACTGAGGACTGAGGATTGAGGATTGAGAATTGAGGATTGAGGATTGAGGATTGAAATTGAGGATTGGTTATTGAGGATTGAAGATTGAGGATTGAGAAATTAGGATTGAGGATTGAGGATTGAGGATTGAAGATTGAGGAGTGGGTATTGAGGATTGAAGATTGAGGATGGAGTATTGAGGATTGAGGATTGAGGATAGAGGATCTAGGATTGGAGATTGATTATTGAGTATTGAAGGTTGAGGATTGTGGATTGAGGATTGAGGATTGAAGAATGACGATTGAGGATTGAGGATTGGGGATTGAGGATTGAGTATTGAAGATTGAGGATTGATGACTGAGGATTGACGTCTGAGAATTGAGGATTGAGGATTGATGATTGAAGATTGAGTATTGAGGATTGAATATTGAGGATTGAGGATTGAGGATTGAGGATTGAGGATTGAGGATTGAGGATTGAGGATTGAAGATTGAGTATTGAGTATTGAAAGTTGAGGATTGTGGATTGAGGATTAAGGATTGAGGATTGAATATTGTAGATTGAGTATTGATGCCTGTGGATTGAGGATTGAGGATTGAGGATTGAGGATTGAGGATTGAGGATTGAGGATTTAAGATTGAGTATTGATGATTGAATATTGAGGATTGAGGATTGAGGTGTGAGGATTGAGGACGAGGACTGACGGTAGAGGATTTAGGTTTGAGGATTGAGGATTGAGGACTGAGGATTGAGGATGAGTGCTAAGGGTCGGGGATTGAGGTTCGACGACTGAGGACTGAGGATTGAGGATTGAGAATTGAGGATTGATGTTTGAGGATTGAAGATTGAGGATTGGGTATTGAGGATTGAAGGATGAGGATTGAGGATTGACGATTGAGGATTGAGGATTGAGGATCTAGGATTGGAGATTGATTATTGCGTATTGAAGGTTGAGGATTGTGGATTGAGGATTGAGGATTGAGGATTGAGGATTGAGGATTGAGGATTGAGGATTGAGGATTGAAGATTGACTATTGATGATTGAATATTGAGGATTGAGGACTGAGGTTTGAGGATTGAGGATTGAGGATTGAGGATTGAAGATTGAGTATTGAAGATTGAGTATTGATGCCTGAGGATTGAGGATCGAGGATTGAGGATTGAGGATTGGAGATTGATTATTGACGATTGAAGATTGAGGATTGAGGATTGAGGATTGAGAATTGAGTATGAGGACTGAGGGTTGAGGATTGAGGTTTGAGGAATGAGGATTGAGGGTTGGGGAATGAGGATTGAGGATTGAGGATTGAGGATTGAGCATTGAAGATTGAGTATTGATGCCTGAGGATTGATGATCGAGGATTGATGATTGAGGATCGAGGATTGAAGATTGAGAATTGAGGATTGAAGATTGAGGATTGAGGATTGAGGATTGAGGATTGAGGATGGAGTATGAGGGCTGAGGGTTGAGGATTGAGGATTGAGAAATGAGGAATGAGGATTGAAGATTGAGTATTGAGGATTGAAGATTGAGGATAGTGGATTGAGTACTGAGGATGGAGGATGAGGTCTGAGGGTTGAGGATTGAGGATTGAGAAATGAGGATTGAGGATTGAGGATTGAAATTGAGGATTGGGTATTGAGGATTGAAGAATGAGGATTGAGGAATTAGGATTGAGGATTGAGGATTGAGGATTGAAGATTGAGGATTGGGTATTGAGGATTGAAGAATGAGGATTGAGGATTGAGGATTGAGGATTGAGGATTGAAGATTGAGTGTTCAGGATTGAAGATTGAGGATTGAGGATTGAGGATTGAGGATTGAGGATTGAAGATTGAGTATTGAGGATTGAAGATTGAGGATTGAGTATTGAGGATTGAGGATTCAGGGTTGAAGATTGAAGATTGAGGATTGAGGATTGAGGATTGAAGATTGAGTATTGAGGATTGAAGATTGAGGATTGAAGATTGAGTATTGATGATTGAATATTGAGGATTGAGGATTGAGGATTGCGGATTGAGGATTGGGTATTGAGGATTGAGGAATGAGGATTGAAGATTGAGGTTTGAGGATTGAGGATTGAAGATTGAGTATTGAGTATTGAAGGTTGAGGATTGTGGATTGAGGATTAAGGATTGAAGATTGAATATTGTAGATTGAGTATTGATGCCTGAGGATTGAGGATTGAGGATTGAGGATTGAGGATTGAGGATTGAGGATTGCTGATTGAGTATTGAGGATTGAAGACTGAGGGTTGAAGATTGGGTATTGATGATTGAATATTGAGGACTGAGGATTGAGGATCGAGGATTGAGGATTGAGCATTGAAGATTGAGTATTGATGCCTGAGGATTGATGATTGAGGATTGATGATTGAGGATCGAGGACTGAAGATTGAGAATTGAGGATTGAAGATTGAGGATTGAGGATTGAGGATTGAGGATTGAGGATGGAGTATGAGGGCTGAGGGTTGAGGATTGAGGATTGAGACATGAGGAATGAGGATTGAAGATTGAGTATTGAGGATTGAAGATTGAGGATAGAGGATTGAGTACTGAGGATGGAGGATGAGGGCTGAGGGTTGAGGATTGAGGATTGAGAAATGAGGATTGAGGATTGAGGATTGAAATTGAGGATTGGGTATTGAGGATTGAAGAATGAGGATTGAGGAATTAGGATTGAGGATTGAGGATTGAGGATTGAAGATTGAGGATTGGGTATTGAGGATTGAAGAATGAGGATTGAGGATTGAGTATTGAGGATTGAGGATTGAAGATTGAGTGTTGAGGATTGAAGATTGAGGATTGAGGATTGAGGATTGAGGATTGAGGATTGAAGATTGAGTATTGAGGATTGAAGATTGAGGATTGAGTATTGAGGATTGAGGATTCAGGGTTGAAGATTGAGGATTGAGGATTGAGGATTGAGGATTGAGGATTGAGTATTGATGATTGAAGATTGAATATTGATGATTGAATATTGAGGACTGAGGATTGAGAATTGAGGATTGAGGATTGAAGATTGAGGATTGAAGAATGAGGATTGAGGATTGAGGATTGAGGATTGAGGATTGAAGATTGAGTGTTGAGGATTGAAGATTGAGGATTGAGGATTGAGGATTGAGGATTGAGGATTGAAGATTGAGTATTGAGGATTGAAGATTGAGGATTGAGTATTGAGGATTGAGGATTCAGGGTTGAAGATTGAGGATTGAGGATTGAGGATTGAGGATTGAGGATTGAGTATTGATGATTGAAGATTGAATATTGATGATTGAATATTGAGGACTGAGGATTGAGGGTTGTGGATTGAGGACGAGGACTGAGGATTGAGTATTGATGTTTGAGGTCTGAGGATTAAGGATTGAGGATTGAGAATTGAGGATTGAGGATTGAGGATTGAAGATTGAGGTTTGGGTATTTAGGATTGAAGTATGAGGATTGAGGATTGAGGTTTGAGGATTGAGGATTGAAGATTGAGTATTGATGATTGAATATTGAGGATTGAGGATTGAGGTTTGAGGATTGAGGATGAAGACTGAGGGTTGAGGATTCAGGTTTGAGGAACGAGGATTGAGGATTGAGGATTGAGGACTAAGGATTGACGATTGAGTATTGAAGATTGAGGATTGATGACTGAGGATTGACGACTGAGAATTGAGGATTGAGAATTGATGATTGAAGATTGAGTATTGAGGATTGAATATTGAGGATTGAGGATTGAGGAATGAGGATTGAGGATTGAGGATTGAGGATTGAAGATTGAGTATTGAGTATTGAATGTTGAGGATTGTGGATTGAGGATTAAGGATTGAGGATTGAATATTGTAGATTGAGTATTGATGCCTGAGGATTGAGGATTGAGGATTGAGGATTGAGGATTGAGGATTGAGGATTGCTGATTGAGTATTGAGGATTGAAGACTGAGGGTTGAAGATTGTGTATTGATGATTGAATATTGAGGACTGAGGATTGAGGATCGAGGATTGAAGATTGAGTATTGAAGATTGAAGATTGAGGATTGAGGATAGAGGATTGAGGATGGAGGATGAGGGCTGAGGGTTGAATATTGAGGATTGAGGATTGAGGATTGAGGATTGAGCATCTAAGATTGAGTATTGATGCCTGAGGATTGAGGATTGAGGATTGATGATTGAGGATCGAGGATTGAAGATTGAGAATTGAGGATTGAATATTGAGGATTGAGGATTGAGGATTGAGGATGCAGGATGAGGGCTGAGGGTTGAGGATTTAGGTTTGAGGATTGAGGATTGAGGATTGAGGATTGAGGATGAGTGCTAAGGGTCGGGGATTGAGGTTCGACGACTGAGGGCTGAGGATTGAGGATTGAGAATTGAGGATTGATGTTTGAGGATTGATGATTGAGGATTGGGTATTGAGGTTTGAAGAATGAGGATTGAGGATTGAGTATTGAGGATTGAGGATTGAGGATTGAGGATCGAGGATTGAGGATTGAGGATTGAAGATTGAGTATTGATGCCTGAGGATTGAGGATTGTGGATTGATGATTCAGGATCGAGGATTGAATATTGAGAATTGAGGATTGAAGATTGAGGATTGAGGATTGAGGATTGAGGATGGAGGATGAGGGCTGAGGGTTGAGGATTGAGAATTGAGGATTGAGGATTGAGGATTGAAATTGAGGATTGGGTATTGAGGATTGAAGATTGAGGATTGAGAAATTAGGATTGAGGATTGAGGATTGAGGATTGAAGATTGAGGAGTGGGTATTGAGGATTGAAGATTGAGGATGGAGTATTGAGGATTGAGGATTGAGGATAGAGGATCTAGGATTGGAGATTGATTATTGAGTATTGAAGGTTGAGGATTGTGGATTGAGGATTGAGGATTGAAGAATGACGATTGAGGATTGAGGATTGGGGATTGAGGATTGAGTATTGAAGATTGAGGATTGATGACTGAGGATTGACGTCTGAGAATTGAGGATTGAGGATTGATGATTGAAGATTGAGTATTGAGGATTGAATATTGAGGATTGAGGATTGAGGATTGAGGATTGAGGATTGATGATTGAGGATTGAAGATTGAGTATTGAGTATTGAAAGTTGAGGATTGTGGATTGAGGATTAAGGATTGAGGATTGAATATTGTAGATTGAGTATTGATGCCTGTGGATTGAGGATTGAGGATTGAGGATTGAGGATTGAGGATTGAAGATTGAGTATTGAGGATTGAAGATTGAGGATTGTAGATTGAGTATTGATGATTGAATATTGAGGATTGAGGATTCAGGATTGCGGATTGAGGATTGGGTATTGAGGATTGAGGAGTGAGGATTGAAGATTGAGGTTTGAGGATTGAGGATTGAAGATTGAGTATTGAGTATTGAAGGTTGAGGATTGTGGATTGAGGATTAAGGATTGAGGATTGAATATTGTAGATTGAGTATTGATGCCTGAGGATTGAGGATTGAGGATTGAGGATTGAGGATTGAGGATTGAGGATTGCTGATTGAGTATTGAGGATTGAAGACTGAGGGTTGAAGATTGGGTATTGATGATTGAATATTGAGGACTGAGGATTGAGGATCGAGGATTGAAGATTGAGAATTGAGGATTGAAGATTGAGGATTGAGGATAGAGGATTGAGGATGGAGGATGAGGGCTGAGGGTTGAATGTTGAGGATTGAGGATTGAGGTTTGAGGATTGAGGATGAAGACTGAGGGTTGAGGATTGGGGTTAGAGGAACGAGGATTGAGGATTGAGGATTGAGGACTAAGGATTGACGATTGGGTATTGACGATTGAGGATGGATGACTGAGGATTGACGACTGAGAATTGAGGATTGAGGATTGACGATTGAAGATTGAGTATTGAGGATTGAATATTGAGGATTGAGGATTGAGGATTGAGGATTGAGGACGAGGACTGACGGTAGAGGATTTAGGTTTGAGGATTGAGGATTGAGGACTGAGGATTGATGTTTGAGGATTGAAGATTGAGGATTGGGTATTGAGGATTGAAGAATGAGGATTGAGGATTGAGGATTGAGGATTGGGTATTGAGGATTGAAGAATGAGGATTGAGGATTGAGGATTGAGGATTGAGGATAGAGGATCTAGGATTGGAGATTGATTATTGAGTATTGAAGGTTGAGGATTGTGGATTGAGGATTGAGGATTGAGGATTGAGAATTGAGGATTGAGGATTGAGGATTGAGGATTGAGGATTGAGGATTGAGGATTGAGGATTGAAGATCTAGGATTGGAAATTGATTATTGAGTATTGAAGGTTGAGGATTGTGGATTGAGATTTGAGGAATGAGGATTGAGGGTTGGGGAATGAGGATTGAGGATTGAGGATTGAGGATTGAGCATTGAAGATTGAGTATTGATGCCTGAGGATTGAGGATTGAGGATTGATGATTGAGGATTGAGGATAGAGGATTGAGGATTGAGGATTGAAGATCTAGGATTGGAAATTGATTATTGAGTATTGAAGGTTGAGCATTGTGGATTGAGGTTTGAGGAATGAGGATTGAGGGTTGGGGAATGAGGATTGAGGATTGAGGATTGAGGATAGAGGATCTAGGATTGGAGATTGATTATTGAGTATTCAGGGTTGAGGATTGTGGATTGAGGATTGAGGATTGAGGATTGGGGATTGAGGATTGAGTATTGAAGATTGAGGATTGATGACTGAGGATTGACGTCTGAGAATTGAGGATTGAGGATTGATGATTGAAGATTGAGTATTGAGGATTGAATATTGAGGATTGAGGATTGAGGATTGAGGATTGAGGATTGAGGATTGAGTATTGAAGATTGAGGATTGATGACTGAGGATTGACGTCTGAGAATTGAGGATTGAGGATTGATGATTGAAGATTGAGTATTGAGGATTGAATATTGAGTATTGAGGATTGAGGATTGAGGATTGAGGATTGAGGATTGAAGATTGAGTATTGAGGATTGAAGATTGAGGATTGAAGATTGAGTATTGATGATTGAATATTGAGGATTGAGGATTGAGGATTGCGGATTGAGGATTGGGTATTGAGGATTGAGGAATGAGGATTGAAGATTGAGGTTTGAGGATTGAGGATTGCAGATTGAGTATTGAGGATTGAAGATTGAGGATTGAGGATTGAGGATTGAGGAATGAGGATTGAAGATTGAGTATTGAGGTTTGAAATTGAGGATAGAGGATTGAGTACTGAGGATGGAGGATGAGGGCTGAGGGTCGATGATTGAGGATTGAGAAATGAAGATTGAGGATTGAGGATTGAAATTGAGGATTGGGTATTGAGGATTGAAGAATGAGGATTGAGGAATTAGGATTGAGGACTGAGGATTGAGGATTGAAGATTGAGGATTGGGTATTGTGGATTGAAGAATGAGGATTGAGGATTGAGGATTGAGGATTGAGGATTGAAGACTGAGTGTTGAGGATTGAAGATTGAGGATTGAGGATTGAGGATTGAGGATTGAGGATTGAAGATTGAGTATTGAGGATTGAAGATTGAGGATTGAAGATTGAGTATTGAGGATTGAAGATTGAGGATTGAGTATTGAGGATTGAGGATACAGGGTTGAAGATTGAGGATTGAGTATTGAAAGTTGAGGATTGTGGATTGAGGATTAAGGATTGAGGATTGAATATTGTAGATTGAGTATTGATGCCTGTGGATTGAGGATTGAGGATTGAGGATTGAGGATTGAGGATTGAAGATTGAGTATTGAGGATTGAAGATTAAGGATTGAAGATTGAGTATTGATGATTGAATATTGAGGATTGAGGATTGAGAATTGCGGATTGAGGATTGGGTATTGAGGATTGAGGAATGAGGATTGAAGATTGAGGTTTGAGGATTGAGGATTGCAGATTGAGTATTGAGGATTGAAGATTGAGGATTGAGGATTGAGGATTGAGGAATGAGGATTGAAGATTGAGTATTGAGGATTGAAATTGAGGATAGAGGATTGAGTACTGAGGATGGAGGATGAGGGCTGAGGGTCGATGATTGAGGATTGAGAAATGAGGACTGAGGATTGAGGATTGAAATTGAGGATTGGGTATTGAGGATTGAAGAATGAGGATTGAGGAATTAGGATTGAGGACTGAGGATTGAGGATTGAAGATTGAGGATTGGGTATTGAGGGTTGAAGAATGAGGATTGAGGATTGAGGATTGAGGATTGAGGATTGAAGACTGAGTGTTGAGGATTGAAGATTGAGGATTGAGGATTGAGGATTGAGGATTGAGGATTGAAGATTGAGTATTGAGAATTGAAGATTGAGGATTGAGTATTGAGGATTGAGGATTCAGGGTTGAATATTGAGGATTAAGGATTGAGGACTGAGGATTGAGGATTGAGGATTGAAGATTGTATATTGATGATTGAATATTGAGGACTGAGGATTGAGGGTTGTGGATTGAGGACGAGGTCTGAGGGTTGAATATTGATGTTTGAGGTCTGAAGATTAAGGATTGAGGATTGAGAATTGAGGATTGAGGATTGAGGATTGAAGATTGAGGATTGGGTATTCAGGATTGAAGAATGAGGATTGAGGATTGAGATTTGAGGATTGAGGATTGAAGATTGAGTATTGATGATTGAATATTGAGGAATTAGGATTGAGGATTGAGGATTGAGGATTGCTGATTGAGTATTGAGGATTGAAGACTGAGGGTTGAAGATTGAGTATTGATGATTGAATATTGAGGACTGAGGATTGAGGATCGAGGATTGAAGATTGAGAATTGAGGATTGAAGATTGAGTATTGATGCCTGAGGATTGAGGATTGAGGATTGAGGATAGAGGATTGAGGATGGAGGATGAGGGCTGAGGGTTGAATATTGAGGATTGAGGATTGAGGATTGAGGATTGAGGATTGAGGATTGAGGATTGAGGATTGAGGATTGAGGTTTGAGGATTGAGGATTGAATATTGAGTATTGATGATTGAATATTGAGGAATTAGGATTGAGGATTGAGGATTGAGGATTGAAGATTGAGGATTGAGGATAGAGGATTGAGGATGGAGGATGAGGGCTGAGGGTTGAATATTGAGGATTGAGGATTGAGGTGTGAGGATTGAGGATGAAGACTGAGGGTTGAGGATTGAGGTTAGAGGAACGTGGATTGAGGATTGAGGATTGAGGGCTAAGGATTGACGATTGGGTATTGAAGATTGAGGATTGATGACTGAGGATTGACGACTGAGAATTGAGGATTGAGGATTGACGATTGAAGATTGAGTGTTGAGGATTGAATATTGAGGATTGAGGATTGAGGATTGAGGATTGAGGATTGAGGATTGAGGATTGAAGATTGAGGAGTGGGTATTGAGGATTGAAGATTGAGGATGGAGTATTGAGGATTGAGGATTGAGGATTGAAGATTGAGGATTGAGAATTGTGGATCGAGGATTGAGGATTGAGGATTGAAGATTGAATATTGATGATTGAATATTGAGGACTGAGGATTGAGGGTTGTGGATTGAGGACGAGGACTGAGGGTTGAATATTGATGTTTGAGGTCTGAGGATTAAGGATTGAGGGTTGAGAATTGAGGATTGAGGATTGAGGATTGAAGATTGAGGATTGGGTATTGAGGATTGAAGAATGAGGATTGAGGATTGAGGATTGAGGATTGAGGATTGAAGATTAGTGTTGAGGATTGAAGATTGAGGATTGAGGATTGAGCATTGAGGATTGAGGATTGAAGATTGAATATTGAGGATTGAAGATTGAGGATTGAGTATCGAGGATTGAGGATTCAGGGTTGAAGATTGAGGATTGAGGATTGAGGATTGAGGATTGAGGATTGGAAACTGAGGATTGGGTATTTAGGATTGAAGAATGAGGATTGAGGATTGAGGATTGAGGATTGAAATTGAGGATTGGGTATTGAGGATTGAAGATTGAGGATTGAGGAATTAGGATTGAGGATTGAGGATTGAGGATTGAGGATTGAGGATTGAAGATTGAGGAGTGGGTATTGAGGATTGAAGATTGAGGATGGACTATTGAGGATTGAGGATTGAGGATTGAAGATTGAGGATTGAGAATTGTGGATCGAGGATTGAGGATTGAGGATTGAAGATTGAATATTGATGATTGAATATTGAGGACTGAGGATTGAGGGTTGTGGATTGAGGACGAGGACTGAGGGTTGAATATTGATGTTTGAGGTCTGAGGATTAAGGATTGAGGGTTGAGAATTGAGGATTGAGGATTGAGGATTGAAGATTGAGGATTGGGTATTGAGGATTGAAGAATGTGGATTGAGGATTGAGGTTTGAGTGTTGAGGATTGCAGATTGAGTGTTGATAATTGAAGATTGAGGATTGAGGATTGAAATTGAGGATTGGGTGTTGAGGATTGAAGAATGAGGATTGAGGAATTAGGATTGAGGGCTGAGGATTGAGGATTGAAGATTGAGGATTGGGTATTGAGGATTGAAGAATGAGGATTGAGGATTGAGGATTGAGGATTGAGGATTGAAGACTAGTGTTGAGGATTGAAGATTGAGGATTGAGGATTGAGCATTGAGGATTGAGGATTGAAGATTGAATATTGAGGATTGAAGATTGAGGATTGAGTATCGAGGATTGAGGATTCAGGGTTGAAGATTGAGGATTGAGGATTGAGGATTGAGGATTGAGGATTGAGGATTGAAGATTGAATATTGATGATTGGATATTGAGGACTGAGGATTTAGGGTTGTGGATTGAGGACGAGGACTGAGGGTTGAATATTGATGTTTGAGGTCTTAGGATTAAGGATTGAGGATTGAGAATTGAGGATTGAGGATTGAGGATTGGAAACTGAGGATTGGGTATTTAGGATTGAAGAATGAGGATTGAGGATTGAGGTTTGAGGACTGAGGATTGAAGATTGAGTATTGATGATTGAATATTGAGGATTGAGGATTGAGGTTTGAGGATTGAGGACGAGGACTGACGGCTGAGGATTGAGGTTTGAGGATTGAGGATTGGGGATTGAGGACTGAGGATTGAGGATTGAGGATTGAGCATTGAGGATTGAAGATTGATGACTGGGGATTGAGGATTGAAGATTGAGGATTAACGATTGAAGGTTGAGTATTGAGGATTGTAGATTGAGTATTGAGTATTGAGGATTGAGGATTCAGTGTTGAAGATTGAGGATTGAGGATTGAGGATTGAGGATTGAGGATTGAGGATTGAGGATTGAAGATTGAGGATTGAGAATTGAAGATTGAATATTGATGATTGAAGATTGAGGATTGAGGATTGAGGATTGAGGATTGCGGTTGAGGATTGAAGATTGAGGATTGGGGATTGAGGATTGACGATTGACGATTGAGTATTGGGGATTGAGAACTGAGGATTGAGGATTGAAATTGAGTATTGAGGATTGAAGATTGAGGATTGAGATTTAATTATTGAACATTGTGGATTGAGTATTGAACCATGAGTATTCAGAATATTCTATTGAGTATTGAGAATTGAGGATTGATGATTGAGTATTGACGATTGATGGCTGAGGGTTGTGTGTTGAATATTGAGGATTGAGGATTGAGGATTGAGGATAGAGCATTGAGGATTGAAGATTGAGTATTGGTGATTGAATATTCAGGATTGAGGATTGAGGACGAGGACTGACGGTTGAGGATTGAGGTTTGAGGATTGAGGATTGTGGATTGAGGACTGAGGATCGAGGATTGAGGATTGAGCATTGAGGATTGAAGATTGATGACTGGGGATTGAAGATTGAGGATTGAGGATTGAGGATTGAGAATTGAGAATTGCGGATGAGGACTGAGGGTTGAGGATTGAGGTTAGAGGAATGAGGATTGAGGGTTGAGGATTGAGCATTGAGGATTGAGGATTGAGGATTGAGTATTGAAGATTGAGTATTGATGCCTGAGGATTGAGGATCGAGGATTGAGGATTGAGGATTGGAGATTGATTATTGGGGATTGAAGATTGAGGATTGAGGTTTGAAGATTGAGTATTGATGATTGAATATTGAGGATTGAGGATTGAGGTTTGAGGATTGAGGACGAGGACTGAAGGTTGAGGATTGAGGTTTGAGGATTGAGGATTGGGGATTGAGGACTGAGGATTGAGGATTGAGGATTGAGCATTGAGGATTGAAGATTGATGAATGGGGATTGAGGATTGAAGATTGAGGATTAACGATTGAAGATTGGGGATTGAGGATCTAGGATCGGAGATTGATTATTGAGGATTGAAGATTGAGGATTGAGGATTGAGGATTGATAATTGAGAATTGAGGATGAGGACTGAGGGTTGAGGATTGAGGTTTGAGGAATGAGGATTGATGGTTGAGGATGAGGATTGAAGATTGAGGATTGAGTATTGAAGATTGAGTATTGATGCCTGAGGATTGAGGATTGAGGATTGAGGATTGAGGATTGAGGATTGAAGATTGAGTATTGGGGATTGAAGATTGAGGATTGAGGATTGAGGATTGAGGATGGAGGATGAGGGCTGAGGGTTGAGGATTGCGGTTTGAGGACTGAGGACTGAGGATTGAGGATTGAGAATTGAGGATTGAGGATTGCAGATTGAGTATTGAGGATTGAAGATTGAGGATTGAGGATTGAGGATTGAGGAATGAGGATTGAAGATTGAGTATTGAGGATTGAAGATTGAGGATAGAGGATTGAGTACTGAGGATGGAGGATGAGGGCAGAGGGTTGATGATTGAGGATTGTGAAATGAGAATTGAGGATTGAGGATTGAAATTGAGGATTGGGTATTGAGGATTGAAGAATGAGGATTGAGGAATTAGGATTGAGGATTGAGGATTGAGGATTGAAGATTGAGGATTGGGTATTGAGGATTGAAGAATGAGGATTGAGGATTGAGGATTGAGGATTGAGGATTGAGGATTGAGGATTGAGGATTGAGGATTGCGGATTGAGGATTGAGGATTGAAGATTGAGTATTGATGATTGAATATTGAGGATTGAGGTTTGAGGTTTGAGGGTTGAGGATTGAGGATTGAGGATTGAAGATTGAGTATTGAAGATTGAGTATTGATGCCTGAGGATTGAGGATCGAGGATTGAGGATTGAGGATTGATGATTGAGGATCGAGGATTGAAGTTTGAGAATTGAGGATTGAATATTGAGGATTGAGGATTGAGGATTGAGGATGCATGATGAGGGCTGAGGGTTGAGGATTTAGGTTTGAGGATTGAGGATTGAGGACTGAGGATTGAGGATGAGTGCTAAGGGTCGGGGATTGAGGTTCGACAACTGAGGACTGAGGATTGAGGATTGAGAATTGAGGATTGATGTTTGAGGATTGATGATTGAGGATTGGGTATTGAGGTTTGAAGAATGAGGATTGAGGATTGAGTATTGAGGATTGAGGATTGACGACCTAGGATTGGAGATTGATTATTGAGTATTGAAGGTTGAGGATTGTGGATTGAGGATTGAGGATTGAGGATTGAGGATTGAGGATTGAGGATTGAGGATTGAGGATCGAGGATTGAGGATTGAGGATTGAAGATTGAGTATTGATGCCTGAGGATTGAGGATTGTGGATTGATGATTCAGGATCGAGGATTGAAGATTGAGACTTGAGGATTGAAGATTGAGGACTGAGGATTGAGGATTGAGGATGGAGGATGAGGGCTGAGGGTTGAGGATTGCGGTTTGAGGACTGAGGACTGAGGATTGAGGATTGAGAATTGAGGATTGAGGATTGAGGATTGAAATTGAGGATTGGGTATTGAGGATTGAAGAATGAGGATTGAGGAATTAGGATTGAGGATTGAGGATTGAGGATTGAAGATTGAGGATTGAAGATTGAGTATTGACGATTGAATATTGAGGACTGAGGATTGAGGATTGAGGATTGAGGATTGGGTATTGAGGATTGAGGAATGAGGATTGAGGATTGAGGATTGAGGATTGAGGATTGAAGATTGAGTATTGAGTATTGAAGGGTGAGGATTGTGGATTGTGGATTGAGGATTAAGGATTGAGGATTGAACATTGTAGATTGAGTACTGATGCCTGAGGATTGAGGATTGAGGATTGAGGATTGAGGAATGAGGATTGAGGATTGAGGATTGAGGATTGAGGATTGAAGATTGAGTATTGAGTATTGAAGGTTGAGGATTGTGGATTAAGGATTAAGGATTGAGGGTTGAATATTGTAGATTGAGTACTGAAGCCTGAGGATTGAGGATTGAGGATTGAGGATTGAGGATTGAAGATTGAGTATTGAGGATTGAAGATTGAGGATTGAAGATTGAGTATTGATGATTGAATATTGAGGATTGAGACTTGAGGGTTGAGGATTGAGGATTGAGGATTGAGGATTGAAGATTGAGTATTGATGATTGAATATTGAGGATTGAGGATTGAGGTTTGAGGATTGAGGACGAGGACTGACGGTAGAGGATTTAGGTTTGAGGATTGAGGCTTGAGGACTGAGGATTGAGGATGAGCGCTAAGGGTCGGGGATTGAGGTTTGACGACTGAGGACTGAGGATTGAGGATTGAGAATTGAGGATTGATGTTTGCGGATTGAAGATTGAGGATTGCGTATTGAGGATTGAAGAGTAAGGATTGACGATTGAGGATTGAGGATCGAGGATTGAGGATTGAGGATTGGAGATTGATTATTGAGGATTGAGGATTGAGGATTGAGGATTGAGGATTGAGGATTGATGATTGAATATTGATGATTGAAGATTGAGGATTGAGGATTGAGGATTGTGGATTGAAGAATGAGGATTGAGGATTGAGGATTGAGGATTGAGGAGTGAAGATTAGTGTTGAGGATTGAAGATTGAGGATTGAGGATTGAGGATTGAGGATTGAGGATTGAAGATTGAGGATTGAGTATTGAGGATTGAGGATTCAGGGTTGAAGATTGAGGATTGAGGATTGAGGATTGAGGATCTAGGATTGGAGATTGATTATTGAGTATTGAAGGCTGAGGATTGTGGATTGATGATTGAGCATTGAGGATTGAGGATTGAGGATTGAGAATTGAGGATTGAGGATTGAGGATTGAAGATTGAGTATTGATGATTGAATATTGAGGATTGAGGATTGAGGATTGAGGATTGAAGATTGAGTATTGAGGATTGAAGATTGAGGATTGAGTATTGAGGATTGAGGATTCAGGGTTGAAGATTGAGGATTGAGGATTGAGGATTGAGGATTGAGGATTGAGGATTGAAGAATGAATATTGATGATTGAATATTGAGGACTGAGGATTGGGGTTTGTGGATTGAGGACGAGGACTGAGAGTTGAATATTGATGTTTGAGGTCTGAGGATTAAGGATCGAGGATTGAGAATTGAGTATTGAGGATTGAGGATTGAAGATTGAGGATTGGGTATTTAGGATTGAAGAATGAGGATTGAGGATTGAGGTTTGAGGATTGAGGATTGAAGATTGAGTATTGATGATTGAATATTGAGGATTGAGGACTGAGGTTTGAGGATTGATGATGAAGACTGAGGGTTGAGGATTGAGGTCTGAGGAACGAGGATTGAGGATTGAGGATTGAGGGCTAAGGATTGACGATTGAGTATTGAAGATTGAGGATTGAAGACTGAGGATTGACGACTGAGAATTGAGGGTTGAGGATTGATGATTGAAGATTGAGTATTGAGGATTGAATATTGAGGATTGAGGATTGAGCATTGAGGATTGAGGATTGAGGATTGAGGATTGAAGATTGAGTATTGAGTATTGAAGGTTGAGGATTGTGTATTGAGGATTAAGGATTGAGGATTGAATATTGTAGATTGAGTATTGATGCCTGAGGATTGAGGATTGAGGATTGAGGATTGAGGATTGAGAATTGAAGATTGTGTATTGAGGATTGAAGATTGAGGATTGAAGATTGAGTATTGATGATTGAATATTGAGGATTGAGGATTGAGGATTGAGGATTGAGGATTGGGTATTGAGGATTGAGGAATGAGGATTGAGGATTGAGGATTGAGGATTGAGGATTGAAGATTGAGTATTGAGTATTGAAGGTTGAGGATTGTGGATTGAGGATTAAGGATTGAGGATTGAATATTGTAGATTGAGTACTGATGCCTGAGGATTGAGGATTGAGGATTGAGGATTGAGGATTGAGGATTGAGGATTGAGGATTGAGGATTGAGTATTGATGATTGAATATTGAGGATTGAGGATTGAGTATTGAGGATTGAGGATTGAGGATTGAGGATTCAAGATTGAGTATTGATGATTGAATATTGAGGATTGAGGATTGAGGTTTGAGGATTGAGGACGAGGACTGACGGTAGAGGATTTAGGTTTGATGATTGAGGATTGAGGACTGAGGATTGAGGATGAGTGCTAAGGGTCGGGGATTGAGGTTTGACGACTGAGGACTGAGGATTGAGGATTGAGAATTGAGGATTGAGAATTGAGGATTGATGTTTGAGGATTGAAGATTAAGGATTGGGTATTGAGAATTGAAGAGTGAGGATTGAGGATTGAGGATTGAGGATTGAGGATTGAGGATCTAGGATTGGAGATTGATTATTGAGTATTGAAGGTTGAGGATTGTTGATTGAGGATTGAGGATTGAGGATTGAGGATTGAGGATTGAGGATTTAGGATTGAGGATTGAGGATTGAGGATTGAGGATTGAGGATTGAGTATTGAAGATTGAGTATTGATCACTGACGATTGAGGATTGAGTATTGAGGATTGAGGATTGAGGATTGAAGATTGAGAATTAAGGATTGAAGATTGGGGATTGAGGATCTAGGATTGGAGGTTGATTATTGAGGATTGAAGATTGAGTATTGAGGATTGAGAATTTAGAATTGAGAATTGACGATGAGGACTGAGGGTTGAGGATTGACGTTTGAGGAATGAGGATTGAGGGTTGAGGATTGAGGGTTGAGGATTGAGGATTGAGGATTGAGTATTGAATATTGAGTATTGATGCCTGAGGATTGAGGATTGGGGATTAAGGATTGAGGATTGAGGATTGAAGATTGAGGATCGAGAATTGAGGGTTGAGTATTGAGGTTTGAGGACTGAGGATTGAGGATTGAGGATTGAGGCTTGAGGATTGAGGATTGAGGATTGAGGATTGAGGATTGAGGATTGAAGATTGAGGACTGAGGATTGAGGATTGAGGATTGATGATTGAATATTGATGATTGAAGATTGAGGATTGAGGATTGAGGATTGAGGATTGAAGAATGAGGATTGAGGATTGAGGATTGAGGATTGAGGATTGAAGATTAGTGTTGAGGATTGAAGATTGAGGATTGAGGATTGAGGATTGAGGATTGAGGATTGAAGATTGTTTGTTGAGGGTTGAAGATTGAGGATTGAGTATTGAGGATTGAGTATTGAGGATTGAAGATTGAGTATTGAGGATTGAAGATTGAGGATTGAGTATTGAGGATTGAGGATTCAGGGTTGAAGATTGAGGATTGAGGATTGAGGATTGAGGATCTAGGATTGGAGATTGATTATTGAGTATTGAAGGCTGAGGATTGTGGATTGATGATTGAGCATTGAGGATTGAGGATTGAGGATTGAGAATTGAGGATTGAGGATTGAGGATTGAAGATTGAGTATTGATGATTGAATATTGAGGATTGAGGATTGAGGATTGAGGATTGAAGATTGAGTATTGAGGATTGAAGATTGAGGATTGATTATTGAGGATTGAGGATTCAGGGTTGAAGATTGAGGATTGAGGATTGAGGATTGAGGATTGAGGATTGAGGATTGAAGAATGAATATTGATGATTGAATATTGAGGACTGAGGATTGAGGTTTGTGGATTGAGGACGAGGACTGAGAGTTGAATATTGATGTTTGAGGTCTGAGGATTAAGGATCGAGGATTGAGAATTGAGTATTGAGGATTGAGGATTGAAGATTGAGGATTGGGTATTTAGGATTGAAGGATGAGGATTGAGGATTGAGGTTTGAGGATTGAGGATTGGGTATTGAGGATTGAGGAATGAGGATTGAGGATTGAGGATTGAGGATTGAGGATTGAAGATTGAGTATTGAGTATTGAAGGGTGAGGATTGTGGATTGAGGATTAAGGATTGAGGATTGAACATTGTAGATTGAGTACTGATGCCTGAGGATTGAGGATTGAGGATTGAGGATTGAGGATTGAAGATTGAGCATTGAGGATTGAAGATTGAGGGTTGAAGATTGAGTATTGATGATTGAATATTGAGGATTGAGGATTGAAGATTGAGGATTGAGGATTGAGTATTGAGGATTGAAGATTGAGTATTGATGATTGAATATTGAGGATTGAGGATTGTGGATTGAGGATTAAGGATTGAGGATTGAATATTGTAGATTGAGTATTGATGCCAGAGGATTGAGGATTGAGGATTGAGGATTGAGGATTGAAGATTGAGTATTGAGGATTGAAGATTGAGGATTGAAGATTGAGTATTGAGGATTGAAGATTGAGGATTGAGTATTGAGGATTGAGGATACAGGGTTGAAGATTGAGGATTGAGGATTGAGGATTGAGGATTGAGGATTGAGGATTGAAGATTGAATATTGATGATTGAATATTGAGTACTGAGGATTGAGGGTTGTGGATTGAGGACGAGGACTGAGGGTTGAATATTGATGTTTGAGGTCTGAGGATTAAGGATTGAGGATTGAGAATTGAGTATTGAGGATTGAGGATTGAAGATTGAGGATTGGGTATTTAGGATTGAAGTATGAGGATTGAGGATTGAGGTTTGAGGATTGAGGATTGAAGATTGGGTATTGATGATTGAAAATTGAGGATTGAGGATTGAGGTTTGAGGATTGACGATGACGACTGAGGGTTGAGGACTGAGGTTTGAGGAACGAGGATTGAGGATTGAGGATTGAGGACTAAGGATTGACGATTGAGTATTGAAGATTGAGGATTGATGACTGAGGATTGACGACTGAGAATTGAGGATTGAGGATTGATGATTGAAGATTGAGTATTGAGGATTGAATATTGAGGATTGAGGATTGAGGATTGAGGATTGAGGATTGAGGATTGAGGATTGAGGATTGAGGATTGAGTATTGAGTATTGAAGGTTGAGGATTGTGGATTGAGGATTAAGGATTGAGGATTGAATATTGTAGATCGAGTATTGATACCTGAGGATTGAGGATTGAGGATTCAGGATTGAAGATTGAGGATTGAAGATTGAGTGTTGGGGATTGAAGATTGAGGATTGAAGATTGAGTATTGACGATTGAATATTGTGGACTGAGGATTGAGGATTGAGGATTGGGTATTGAGGATTGAGGAATGAGGATTGAGGATTGAGGTTTGAGGATTGAGGATTGGGTATTGAGGATTGAGGAATGAGGATTGAGGATTGAGGATTGAGGATTGAGGATTGAAGATTGAGTATTGAGTATTGAAGGGTGAGGATTGTGGATTGAGGATTAAGGATTGAGGATTGAACATTGTAGATTGAGTACTGATGCCTGAGGATTGAGGATTGAGGATTGAGGATTGAGGATTGAAGATTGAGCATTGAGGATTGAAGATTGAGGGTTGAAGATTGAGTATTGATGATTGAATATTGAGGATTGAGGATTGAAGATTGAGGATTGAGGATTGAGTATTGAGGATTGAAGATTGAGTATTGATGATTGAATATTGAGGATTGAGGATTGTGGATTGAGGATTAAGGATTGAGGATTGAATATTGTAGATTGAGTATTGATGCCTGAGGATTGAGGATTGAGGATTGAGGATTGAGGATTGAAGATTGAGTATTGAGGATTGAAGATTGAGGATTGAAGATTGAGTATTGAGGATTGAAGATTGAGGATTGAGTATTGAGGATTGAGGATACAGGGTTGAAGATTGAGGATTGAGGATTGAGGATTGAGGATTGAGGATTGAGGATTGAAGATTGAATATTGATGATTGAATATTGAGTACTGAGGATTGAGGGTTGTGGATTGAGGACGAGGACTGAGGGTTGAATATTGATGTTTGAGGTCTGAGGATTAAGGATTGAGGATTGAGAATTGAGTATTGAGGATTGAGGATTGAAGATTGAGGATTGGGTATTTAGGATTGAAGTATGAGGATTGAGGATTGAGGTTTGAGGATTGAGGATTGAAGATTGGGTATTGATGATTGAAAATTGAGGATTGAGGATTGAGGTTTGAGGATTGACGATGACGACTGAGGGTTGAGGACTGAGGTTTGAGGAACGAGGATTGAGGATTGAGGATTGAGGACTAAGGATTGACGATTGAGTATTGAAGATTGAGGATTGATGACTGAGGATTGACGACTGAGAATTGAGGATTGAGGATTGATGATTGAAGATTGAGTATTGAGGATTGAATATTGAGGATTGAGGATTGAGGATTGAGGATTGAGGATTGAGGATTGAGGATTGAGGATTGAGGATTGAGTATTGAGTATTGAAGGTTGAGGATTGTGGATTGAGGATTAAGGATTGAGGATTGAATATTGTAGATCGAGTATTGATACCTGAGGATTGAGGATTGAGGATTCAGGATTGAAGATTGAGGATTGAAGATTGAGTGTTGGGGATTGAAGATTGAGGATTGAAGATTGAGTATTGACGATTGAATATTGTGGACTGAGGATTGAGGATTGAGGATTGGGTATTGAGGATTGAGGAATGAGGATTGAGGATTGAGGATTGAGGATTGAGGATTGAAGATTGAGTATTGAGTATTGAAGGTTGAGGATTGTGGATTAAGGATTAAGGATTGAGGGTTGAATATTGTAGATTGAGTACTGATGCCTGAGGATTGAGGAATGAGGATTGAGGATTGAGGATTGAAGAGTGAGGATTGACAATTGAGGATTGAGTATCGAGGATTGAGGATTGAGGATTGGAGATTGATTATTGAGGATTGAAGATTGAGGATTGAGGATGGAGGATGAGGGCTGAGGGTTGAGGATTGAATATTGAGATATGAGGTTTGAGGATTGAGGATTGAAATTGAGGATTGGGTATTGATGATTGAAGAATGAGGGTGAGGACTTAGGATTGAGGATTGAGGATTGAGGATTGAAGATTGAGGATCGGGTATTGAGGATTGAAGAATGAGGATTGAGGATTGGGGATTCAGGATTGAGGATTGAAGATTGAGTATTGAGGATTGAACATTGAGGATTGAGGATTGAGTATTGAGGATTGGGGATTGAAGATTGAGTATTGAGGATTGAAGATTGAGGATTGAGGATTGAGGATTGAGGATTGAGGATTGAAGATTGAGGATTGAGGATTGAGGATCGAGGATTGAGGATTGAGGATTGAAGATTGAATATTGATGTTTGAAGATTGAGGATTGAGGATTGAGGATTGAGGATTGAGGTTGAGGATTGAAGATTGAGGATTGGGGACTGAGGATTGACGATTGAGGATTGAGTATTGGGGATTGAGAACTGAGGATTGAGGATTGAAGTTGAGTATTGAGGATTGAAGTTTGAGGATTGAGATTTGATTATTGAATATTGTGGATTGAGTACTGAACCATGAGTATTCAGAATATTCTATTGAGTATTGAGAATTGAGGATTGGTGGTTGAGTATTGAGGATTGATAGCTGAGGGTTGTGTCTTGAATATTGAGGATTGAGGATTGAAGATTGAGGATAGAGCATTGAGGATTGAGGATTGAGGATTGAGGATTGAGTATTGAAGATTGAGTATTGATCACTGACGATTGAGGATTGAGTATTGAGGATTGAGGATTGAGGATTGAAGATTGAGAATTAAGGATTGAAGATTGGGGATTGAGGATCTATGATTGGAGGTTGATTATTGAGGATTGAAGATTGAGGATTGAGGATTGAGAATTTAGAATTGAGAATTGAGGATGAGGACTGAGGGTTGAGGATTGACGTTTGAGGAATGAGGATTGAGGGTTGAGGATTGAGGGTTGAGGATTGAGGATTGAGGATTGAGTATTGAATATTGAGTATTGATGCCTGAGGATTGAGGATTGGGGATTAAGGATTGAGGATTGAGGATTGAAGATTGAGGATCGAGAATTGAGGGTTGAGTATTGAGGTTTGAGGACTGAGGATTGAGGATTGAGGATTGAGGCTTGAGGATTGAGGATTGAGGATTGAGGATTGAGGATTGAGGATTGAAGATTGAGGATTGAGGATTGAGGATTGAGGATTGAGGATTGAGGATTGATGATTGAATATTGATGGTTGAAGATTGAGGATTGAGGATTGAGGATTGAGGATTGAAGAATGAGGATTGAGGATTGCGGATTGAGGATTGAGGATTGAAGATTAGTGTTGAGGATTGAAGATTGAGGATTGAGGATTGAGGATTGAGGATTGAGGATTGAAGATTGAGTGTTGAGGGTTGAAGATTGAGGATTGAGTATTGAGGATTGAGTATTGAGGATTGAAGATTGAGTATTGAGGATTGAAGATTGAGGATTGAGTATTGAGGATTGAGGATTCAGGGTTGAAGATTGAGGATTGAGGATTGAGGATTGAGGTTGAGGATTGAAGATTGAGGATTGGGGACTGAGGATTGACGATTGAGGATTGAGTATTGGGGATTGAGAACTGAGGATTGAGGATTGAAGTTGAGTATTGAGGATTGAAGTTTGAGGATTGAGATTTGATTATTGAATATTGTGGATTGAGTACTGAACCATGAGTATTCAGAATATTCTATTGAGTATTGAGAATTGAGGATTGGTGGTTGAGTATTGAGGATTGATGGCTGAGGGTTGTGTCTTGAATATTGAGGATTGAGGATTGAAGATTGAGGATAGAGCATTGAGGATTGAGGATTGAGGATTGAGGATTGAGGATAGAGAATTGAAGATTGTGTATTGAGGATTGAAGATTGAGGATTGAAGATTGAGTATTGATGATTGAATATTGAGGATTGAGGATTGAGGATTGAGTATTGATGATTGAATATTGAGGATTGAGGATTGAGGATTGAGGATTGAGGATTGAGGATTGAGGATTGAAGATTGAGTATTGATGATTGAATATTGAGGATTGAGGATTGAGGTTTGAGGATTGAGGACGAGGACTGACGGTAGAGGATTTAGGTTTGATGATTGAGGATTGAGGACTGAGGATTGAGGATGAGTGCTAAGGGTCGGGGATTGAGGTTTGACGACTGAGGACTGAGGATTGAGGATTGAGAATTGAGGATTGATGTTTGAGGATTGAAGATTAAAGATTGGGTATTGAGAATTGAAGAGTGAGGATTGAGGATTGAGGATTGAGGATTGAGGATTGAGGATCTAGGATTGGAGATTGATTATTGAGTATTGAAGGTTGAGGATTGTTGATTGAGGATTGAGGATTGAGGATTGAGGATTGAGGATTGAGGATTTAGGATTGAGGATTGAGGATTGAGGATTGAGGATTGAGGATTGAGGATTCAAGATTGAGTATTGATGACTGAATATTGAGGATTGAGGATTGAGGTTTGAGGATTGAGGATTGAGGATAGAGGATTGAGGATTGAGTATTGAAGATTGAGTATTGATGCCTGAGGATTGAGGATCGAGGATTGAGGATTGAGGATTGAAGATTGAGTATTGATGCCTGAGGATTGAGGATTGTGGATTGATGATTCAGGATCGAGGATTGAAGATTGAGAATTGAGGATTGAAGATTGAGGATTGAGGATTGAGGATTGAGGATGGAGGATGAGGGCTGAGGGTTGAGGATTGCGGTTTGAGGACTGAGGACTGAGGATTGAGGATTGAGAATTGAGGATTGAGGATTGAGGATTGAAATTGAGGATTGGGTATTGAGGATTGAAGAATGAGGATTGAGGAATTAGGATTGAGGATTGAGGATTGAGGATTGAAGATTGAGGATTGAAGATTGAGTATTGACGATTGAATATTGAGGACTGAGGATTGAAGATTGAGTATTGAGTATTGAAGGGTGAGGATTGTGGATTGAGGATTAAGGATTGAGGATTGAACATTGTAGATTGAGTACTGATGCCTGAGGATTGAGGATTGAGGATTGAGGATTGAGGATTGAAGATTGAGCATTGAGGATTGAAGATTGAGGATTGAAGATTGAGTATTGATGATTGAATATTGAGGATTGAGGATTGAAGATTGAGGATTGAGGATTGAGTATTGAGGATTGAAGATTGAGTATTGATGATTGAATATTGAGGATTGAGGATTGTGGATTGAGGATTAAGGATTGAGGATTGAATATTGTAGATTGAGTATTGATGCCTGAGGATTGAGGATTGAGGATTGAGGATTGAGGATTGAAGATTGAGTATTGAGGATTGAAGATTGAGGATTGAAGATTGAGTATTGAGGATTGAAGATTGAGGATTGAGTATTGAGGATTGAGGATACAGGGTTGAAGATTGAGGATTGAGGATTGAGGATTGAGGATTGAGGATTGAGGATTGAAGATTGAATATTGATGATTGAATATTGAGTACTGAGGATTGAGGGTTGTGGATTGAGGACGAGGACTGAGGGTTGAATATTGATGTTTGAGGTCTGAGGATTAAGGATTGAGGATTGAGAATTGAGTATTGAGGATTGAGCATTGAAGATTGAGGATTGGGTATTTAGGATTGAAGTATGAGGATTGAGGATTGAGGTTTGAGGATTGAGGATTGAAGATTGGGTATTGATGATTGAAAATTGAGGATTGAGGATTGAGGTTTGAGGATTGACGATGACGACTGAGGGTTGAGGACTGAGGTTTGAGGAACGAGGATTGAGGATTGAGGATTGAGGACTAAGGATTGACGATTGAGTATTGAAGATTGAGGATTGATGACTGAGGATTGACGACTGAGGATTGAGGATTGAGGATTGATGATTGAAGATTGAGTATTGAGGATTGAATATTGAGGATTGAGGATTGAGGATTGAGGATTGAGGATTGAGGATTGAGGATTGAGGATTGAGGATTGAGTATTGAGTATTGAAGGTTGAGGATTGTGGATTGAGGATTAAGGATTGAGGATTGAATATTGTAGATCGAGTATTGATACCTGAGGATTGAGGATTGAGGATTCAGGATTGAAGATTGAGGATTGAAGATTGAGTGTTGGGGATTGAAGATTGAGGATTGAAGATTGAGTATTGACGATTGAATATTGTGGACTGAGGATTGAGGATTGAGGATTGGGTATTGAGGATTGAGGATTGAAGATTGAGTATTGAGGATTGAACATTGAGGATTGAGGATTGAGTATTGAGGATTGGGGATTGAAGATTGAGTATTGAGGATTGAAGATTGAGGATTGAGGATTGAGGATTGAGGATTGAGGATTGAAGATTGAGGATTGAGGATTGAGGATCGAGGATTGAGGATTGAGGATTGAAGATTGAATATTGATGTTTGAAGATTGAGGATTGAGGATTGAGGATTGAGGATTGAGGTTGAGGATTGAAGATTGAGGATTGGGGACTGAGGATTGACGATTGAGGATTGAGTATTGGGGATTGAGAACTGAGGATTGAGGATTGAAGTTGAGTATTGAGGATTGAAGTTTGAGGATTGAGATTTGATTATTGAATATTGTGGATTGAGTACTGAACCATGAGTATTCAGAATATTCTATTGAGTATTGAGAATTGAGGATTGGTGGTTGAGTATTGAGGATTGATAGCTGAGGGTTGTGTCTTGAATATTGAGGATTGAGGATTGAAGATTGAGGATAGAGCATTGAGGATTGAGGATTGAGGATTGAGGATTGAGTATTGAAGATTGAGTATTGATCACTGACGATTGAGGATTGAGTATTGAGGATTGAGGATTGAGGATTGAAGATTGAGAATTAAGGATTGAAGATTGGGGATTGAGGATCTATGATTGGAGGTTGATTATTGAGGATTGAAGATTGAGGATTGAGGATTGAGAATTTAGAATTGAGAATTGAGGATGAGGACTGAGGGTTGAGGATTGACGTTTGAGGAATGAGGATTGAGGGTTGAGGATTGAGGGTTGAGGATTGAGGATTGAGGATTGAGTATTGAATATTGAGTATTGATGCCTGAGGATTGAGGATTGGGGATTAAGGATTGAGGATTGAGGATTGAAGATTGAGGATCGAGAATTGAGGGTTGAGTATTGAGGTTTGAGGACTGAGGATTGAGGATTGAGGATTGAGGCTTGAGGATTGAGGATTGAGGATTGAGGATTGAGGATTGAGGATTGAAGATTGAGGATTGAGGATTGAGGATTGAGGATTGAGGATTGAGGATTGATGATTGAATATTGATGGTTGAAGATTGAGGATTGAGGATTGAGGATTGAGGATTGAAGAATGAGGATTGAGGATTGCGGATTGAGGATTGAGGATTGAAGATTAGTGTTGAGGATTGAAGATTGAGGATTGAGGATTGAGGATTGAGGATTGAGGATTGAAGATTGAGTGTTGAGGGTTGAAGATTGAGGATTGAGTATTGAGGATTGAGTATTGAGGATTGAAGATTGAGCATTGAGGATTGAAGATTGAGGATTGAGTATTGAGGATTGAGGATTCAGGGTTGAAGATTGAGGATTGAGGATTGAGGATTGAGGTTGAGGATTGAAGATTGAGGATTGGGGACTGAGGATTGACGATTGAGGATTGAGTATTGGGGATTGAGAACTGAGGATTGAGGATTGAAGTTGAGTATTGAGTATTGAAGTTTGAGGATTGAGATTTGATTATTGAATATTGTGGATTGAGTACTGAACCATGAGTATTCAGAATATTCTATTGAGTATTGAGAATTGAGGATTGGTGGTTGAGTATTGAGGATTGATGGCTGAGGGTTGTGTCTTGAATATTGAGGATTGAGGATTGAAGATTGAGGATAGAGCATTGAGGATTGAGGATTGAGGATTGAGGATTGAGGATAGAGAATTGAAGATTGTGTATTGAGGATTGAAGATTGAGGATTGAAGATTGAGTATTGATGATTGAATATTGAGGATTGAGGATTGAGGATTGAGTATTGATGATTGAATATTGAGGATTGAGGATTGAGGATTGAGGATTGAGGATTGAGGATTGAGGATTGAAGATTGAGTATTGATGATTGAATATTGAGGATTGAGGATTGAGGTTTGAGGATTGAGGACGAGGACTGACGGTAGAGGATTTAGGTTTGATGATTGAGGATTGAGGACTGAGGATTGAGGATGAGTGCTAAGGGTCGGGGATTGAGGTTTGACGACTGAGGACTGAGGATTGAGGATTGAGAATTGAGGATTGATGTTTGAGGATTGAAGATTAAAGATTGGGTATTGAGAATTGAAGAGTGAGGATTGAGGATTGAGGATTGAGGATTGAGGATTGAGGATCTAGGATTGGAGATTGATTATTGAGTATTGAAGGTTGAGGATTGTTGATTGAGGATTGAGGATTGAGGATTGAGGATTGAGGATTGAGGATTTAGGATTGAGGATTGAGGATTGAGGATTGAGGATTGAGGATTGAGGATTCAAGATTGAGTATTGATGACTGAATATTGAGGATTGAGGATTGAGGTTTGAGGATTGAGGATTGAGGATAGAGGATTGAGGATTGAGTATTGAAGATTGAGTATTGATGCCTGAAGATTGAGGATCGAGGATTGAGGATTGAGGATTGAAGATTGAGTATTGATGCCTGAGGATTGAGGACTGTGGATTGATGATTCAGGATCGAGGATTGAAGATTGAGAATTGAGGATTGAAGATTGAGGATTGAGGATTGAGGATTGAGGATGGAGGATGAGGGCTGAGGGTTGAGGATTGCGGTTTGAGGACTGAGGACTGAGGATTGAGGATTGAGAATTGAGGATTGAGGATTGAGGATTGAAATTGAGGATTGGGTATTGAGGATTGAAGAATGAGGATTGAGGAATTAGGATTGAGGATTGAGGATTGAGGATTGAAGATTGAGGATTGAAGATTGAGTATTGACGATTGAATATTGAGGACTGAGGATTGAAGATTGAGTATTGAGTATTGAAGGGTGAGGATTGTGGATTGAGGATTAAGGATTGAGGATTGAACATTGTAGATTGAGTACTGATGCCTGAGGATTGAGGATTGAGGATTGAGGATTGAGGATTGAAGATTGAGCATTGAGGATTGAAGATTGAGGATTGAAGATTGAGTATTGATGATTGAATATTGAGGATTGAGGATTGAAGATTGAGGATTGAGGATTGAGTATTGAGGATTGAAGATTGAGTATTGATGATTGAATATTGAGGATTGAGGATTGTGGATTGAGGATTAAGGATTGAGGATTGAATATTGTAGATTGAGTATTGATGCCTGAGGATTGAGGATTGAGGATTGAGGATTGAGGATTGAAGATTGAGTATTGAGGATTGAAGATTGAGGATTGAAGATTGAGTATTGAGGATTGAAGATTGAGGATTGAGTATTGAGGATTGAGGATACAGGGTTGAAGATTGAGGATTGAGGATTGAGGATTGAGGATTGAGGATTGAGGATTGAAGATTGAATATTGATGATTGAATATTGAGTACTGAGGATTGAGGGTTGTGGATTGAGGACGAGGACTGAGGGTTGAATATTGATGTTTGAGGTCTGAGGATTAAGGATTGAGGATTGAGAATTGAGTATTGAGGATTGAGCATTGAAGATTGAGGATTGGGTATTTAGGATTGAAGTATGAGGATTGAGGATTGAGGTTTGAGGATTGAGGATTGAAGATTGGGTATTGATGATTGAAAATTGAGGATTGAGGATTGAGGTTTGAGGATTGACGATGACGACTGAGGGTTGAGGTCTGAGGTTTGAGGAACGAGGATTGAGGATTGAGGATTGAGGACTAAGGATTGACGATTGAGTATTGAAGATTGAGGATTGATGACTGAGGATTGACGACTGAGGATTGAGGATTGAGGATTGATGATTGAAGATTGAGTATTGAGGATTGAATATTGAGGATTGAGGATTGAGGATTGAGGATTGAGGATTGAGGATTGAGGATTGAGGATTGAAGATTGAGTATTGAGTATTGAAGGTTGAGGATTGTGGATTGAGGATTAAGGATTGAGGATTGAATATTGTAGATCGAGTATTGATGCCTGAGGATTGAGGATTGAGGATTCAGGATTGAAGATTGAGGATTGAAGATTGAGTGTTGGGGATTGAAGATTGAGGATTGAAGATTGAGTATTGACGATTGAATATTGTGGACTGAGGATTGAGGATTGAGGATTGGGTATTGAGGATTGAGGAATGAGGATTGAGGATTGAGGATTGAGGATTGAGGATTGAAGATTGAGTATTGAGTATTGAAGGTTGAGGATTGTGGATTAAGGATTAAGGATTGAGGGTTGAATATTGTAGATTGAGTACTGATGCCTGAGGATTGAGGATTGAGGATTGAGGATTGAGGATTGAAGAGTGAGGATTGACAATTGAGGATTGAGTATCGAGGATTGAGGATTGAGGATTGGAGATTGATTATTGAGGATTGAAGATTGAGGATTGAGGATGGAGGATGAGGGCTGAGGGTTGAGGATTGAATATTGAGATATGAGGTTTGAGTATTGAGGATTGAAATTGAGGATTGGGTATTGATGATTGAAGAATGAGGGTGAGGACTTAGGATTGAGGATTGAGGATTGAGGATTGAAGATTGAGGATCGGGTATTGAGGATTGATGAATGAGGATTGAGGATTGGGGATTCAGGATTGAGGATTGAAGATTGAGTATTGAGGATTGAACATTGAGGATTGAGGATTGAGTATTGAGGATTGGGGATTGAAGATTGAGTATTGAGGATTGAAGATTGAGGATTGAGGATTGAGGATTGAGGATTGAGGATTGAAGATTGAGGATTGAGGATTGAGGATTGAGGATTGAGGATTGAGGATTGAAGATTGAATATTGATGTTTGAAGATTGAGGATTGAGGATTGAGGATTGAGGATTGAGGTTGAGGATTGAAGATTGAGGATTGGGGACTGAGGATTGACGATTGAGGATTGAGTATTGGGGATTGAGAACTGACGATTGAGGATTGAAGTTGAGTATTGAGGATTGAAGTTTGAGGATTGAGATTTGATTATTGAATATTGTGGATTGAGTACTGAACCATGAGTATTCAGAATATTCTATTGAGTATTGAGAATTGAGGATTGGTGGTTGAGTATTGAGGATTGATAGCTGAGGGTTGTGTCTTGAATATTGAGGATTGAGGATTGAAGATTGAGGATAGAGCATTGAGGATTGAGGATTGAGGATTGAGGATTGAGTATTGAAGATTGAGTATTGATCACTGACGATTGAGGATTGAGTATTGAGGATTGAGGATTGAGGATTGAAGATTGAGAATTAAGGATTGAAGATTGGGGATTGAGGATCTATGATTGGAGGTTGATTATTGAGGATTGAAGATTGAGGATTGAGGATTGAGAATTTAGAATTGAGAATTGAGGATGAGGACTGAGGGTTGAGGATTGACGTTTGAGGAATGAGGATTGAGGGTTGAGGATTGAGGGTTGAGGATTGAGGATTGAGGATTGAGTATTGAATATTGAGTATTGATGCCTGAGGATTGAGGATTGGGGATTAAGGATTGAGGATTGAGGATTGAAGATTGAGGATCGAGAATTGAGGGTTGAGTATTGAGGTTTGAGGACTGAGGATTGAGGATTGAGGATTGAGGCTTGAGGATTGAGGATTGAGGATTGAGGATTGAGGATTGAGGATTGAAGATTGAGGATTGAGGATTGAGGATTGAGGATTGAGGATTGAGGATTGATGATTGAATATTGATGGTTGAAGATTGAGGATTGAGGATTGAGGATTGAGGATTGAAGAATGAGGATTGAGGATTGCGGATTGAGGATTGAGGATTGAAGATTAGTGTTGAGGATTGAAGATTGAGGATTGAGGATTGAGGATTGAGGATTGAGGATTGAAGATTGAGTGTTGAGGGTTGAAGATTGAGGATTGAGTATTGAGGATTGAGTATTGAGGATTGAAGATTGAGTATTGAGGATTGAAGATTGAGGTTTGAGTATTGAGGATTGAGGATTCAGGGTTGAAGATTGAGGATTGAGGATTGAGGATTGAGGATCTAGGATTGGAGATTGATTATTGAGTATTGAAGGCTGAGGATTGTGGATTGATGATTGAGCATTGAGGATTGAGGATTGAGGATTGAGGATTGAGGATTGAGGATTGAGGATTGAAGATTGAGTATTGATGATTGAATGATGAGGATTGAGGATTGAGGATTGGGGATTGAAGATTGAGTATTGAGGATTGAAGATTGAGGATTGAGTATTGAGGATTGAGGATTCAGGGTTGAAGATTGAGGATTGAGGATTGAGGATTGAGGATTGAGGATTGAGGATTGAGGATTGAAGAATGAATATTGATGATTGAATATTGAGGACTGAGGATTGAGGTTTGTGGATTGAGGACGAGGACTGAGAGTTGAATATTGATGTTTGAGGTCTGAGGATTAAGGATCGAGGATTGAGAATTGAGTATTGAGGATTGAGGATTGAAGATTGAGGATTGGGTATTTAGGATTGAAGAATGAGGATTGAGGATTGAGGATTGGGTATTTAGGATTGAAGTATGAGGATTGAGGATTGAGGTTTGAGGATTGAGGATTGAAGATTGGGTATTGATGATTGAAAATTGAGGATTGAGGATTGAGGTTTGAGGATTGACGATGACGACTGAGGGTTGAGGACTGAGGTTTGAGGAACGAGGATTGAGGATTGAGGATTGAGGACTAAGGATTGACGATTGAGTATTGAAGATTGAGGATTGATGACTGAGGATTGACGACTGAGGATTGAGGATTGAGGATTGATGATTGAAGATTGAGTATTGAGGATTGAATATTGAGGATTGAGGATTGAGGATTGAGGATTGAGGATTGAGGATTGAGGATTGAGGATTGAAGATTGAGTATTGAGTATTGAAGGTTGAGGATTGTGGATTGAGGATTAAGGATTGAGGATTGAATATTGTAGATCGAGTATTGATGCCTGAGGATTGAGGATTGAGGATTCAGGATTGAAGATTGAGGATTGAAGATTGAGTGTTGGGGATTGAAGATTGAGGATTGAAGATTGAGTATTGACGATTGAATATTGTGGACTGAGGATTGAGGATTGAGGATTGGGTATTGAGGATTGAGGAATGAGGATTGAGGATTGAGGATTGAGGATTGAGGATTGAAGATTGAGTATTGAGTATTGAAGGTTGAGGATTGTGGATTAAGGATTAAGGATTGAGGGTTGAATATTGTAGATTGAGTACTGATACCTGAGGATTGAGGATTGAGGATTCAGGATTGAAGATTGAGGATTGAAGATTGAGTGTTGGGGATTGAAGATTGAGGATTGAAGATTGAGTATTGACGATTGAATATTGTGGACTGAGGATTGAGGATTGAGGATTGGGTATTGAGGATTGAGGAATGAGGATTGAGGATTGAGGATTGAGGATTGAGGATTGAAGATTGAGTATTGAGTATTGAAGGTTGAGGATTGTGGATTAAGGATTAAGGATTGAGGGTTGAATATTGTAGATTGAGTACTGATGCCTGAGGATTGAGGAATGAGGATTGAGGATTGAGGATTGAAGAGTGAGGATTGACAATTGAGGATTGAGTATCGAGGATTGAGGATTGCGGATTGGAGATTGATTATTGAGGATTGAAGATTGAGGATTGAGGATGGAGGATGAGGGCTGAGGGTTGAGGATTGAATATTGAGATATGAGGTTTGAGGATTGAGGATTGAAATTGAGGATTGGGTATTGATGATTGAAGAATGAGGGTGAGGACTTAGGATTGAGGATTGAGGATTGAGGATTGAAGATTGAGGATCGGGTATTGAGGATTGAAGAATGAGGATTGAGGATTGGGGATTCAGGATTGAGGATTGAAGATTGAGTATTGAGGATTGAACATTGAGGATTGAGGATTGAGTATTGAGGATTGGGGATTGAAGATTGAGTATTGAGGATTGAAGATTGAGGATTGAGGATTGAGGATTGAGGATTGAGGATTGAAGATTGAGGATTGAGGATTGAGGATCGAGGATTGAGGATTGAGGATTGAAGATTGAATATTGATGTTTGAAGATTGAGGATTGAGGATTGAGGATTGAGGATTGAGGTTGAGGATTGAAGATTGAGGATTGGGGACTGAGGATTGACGATTGAGGATTGAGTATTGGGGATTGAGAACTGAGGATTGAGGATTGAAGTTGAGTATTGAGGATTGAAGTTTGAGGATTGAGATTTGATTATTGAATATTGTGGATTGAGTACTGAACCATGAGTATTCAGAATATTCTATTGAGTATTGAGAATTGAGGATTGGTGGTTGAGTATTGAGGATTGATAGCTGAGGGTTGTGTCTTGAATATTGAGGATTGAGGATTGAAGATTGAGGATAGAGCATTGAGGATTGAGGATTGAGGATTGAGGATTGAGTATTGAAGATTGAGTATTGATCACTGACGATTGAGGATTGAGTATTGAGGATTGAGGATTGAGGATTGAAGATTGAGAATTAAGGATTGAAGATTGGGGATTGAGGATCTATGATTGGAGGTTGATTATTGAGGATTGAAGATTGAGGATTGAGGATTGAGAATTTAGAATTGAGAATTGAGGATGAGGACTGA
The DNA here is from genome assembly GCF_051401765.1 of Calliopsis andreniformis. NCBI lineage: Eukaryota > Metazoa > Arthropoda > Insecta > Hymenoptera > Andrenidae > Calliopsis > Calliopsis andreniformis. The sequence continues at coordinate 1,527,241 of NW_027480470.1, forward strand.
GGGTTGAGGATTGACGTTTGAGGAATGAGGATTGAGGGTTGAGGATTGAGGGTTGAGGATTGAGGATTGAGGATTGAGTATTGAATATTGAGTATTGATGCCTGAGGATTGAGGATTGGGGATTAAGGATTGAGGATTGAGGATTGAAGATTGAGGATCGAGAATTGAGGGTTGAGTATTGAGGTTTGAGGACTGAGGATTGAGGATTGAGGATTGAGGCTTGAGGATTGAGGATTGAGGATTGAGGATTGAGGATTGAGGATTGAAGATTGAGGATTGAGGATTGAGGATTGAGGATTGAGGATTGAGGATTGATGATTGAATATTGATGGTTGAAGATTGAGGATTGAGGATTGAGGATTGAGGATTGAAGAATGAGGATTGAGGATTGCGGATTGAGGATTGAGGATTGAAGATTAGTGTTGAGGATTGAAGATTGAGGATTGAGGATTGAGGATTGAGGATTGAGGATTGAAGATTGAGTGTTGAGGGTTGAAGATTGAGGATTGAGTATTGAGGATTGAGTATTGAGGATTGAAGATTGAGTATTGAGGATTGAAGATTGAGGATTGAGTATTGAGGATTGAGGATTCAGGGTTGAAGATTGAGGATTGAGGATTGAGGATTGAGGTTGAGGATTGAAGATTGAGGATTGGGGACTGAGGATTGACGATTGAGGATTGAGTATTGGGGATTGAGAACTGAGGATTGAGGATTGAAGTTGAGTATTGAGGATTGAAGTTTGAGGATTGAGATTTGATTATTGAATATTGTGGATTGAGTACTGAACCATGAGTATTCAGAATATTCTATTGAGTATTGAGAATTGAGGATTGGTGGTTGAGTATTGAGGATTGATGGCTGAGGGTTGTGTCTTGAATATTGAGGATTGAGGATTGAAGATTCAGGATAGAGCATTGAGGATTGAGGATTGAGGATTGAGGATTGAGGATTGAGAATTGAAGATTGTGTATTGAGGATTGAAGATTGAGGATTGAAGATTGAGTATTGATGATTGAATATTGAGGATTGAGGATTGAGGATTGAGTATTGATGATTGAATATTGAGGATTGAGGATTGAGGATTGAAGATTGAGGATTGAGGATTGAGGATTGAAGATTGAGTATTGATGATTGAATATTGAGGATTGAGGATTGAGGTTTGAGGATTGAGGACGAGGACTGACGGTAGAGGATTTAGGTTTGATGATTGAGGATTGAGGACTGAGGATTGAGGATGAGTGCTAAGGGTCGGGGATTGAGGTTTGACGACTGAGGACTGAGGATTGAGGATTGAGAATTGAGGATTGATGTTTGAGGATTGAAGATTAAAGATTGGGTATTGAGAATTGAAGAGTGAGGATTGAGGATTGAGGATTGAGGATTGAGGATTGAGGATCTAGGATTGGAGATTGATTATTGAGTATTGAAGGTTGAGGATTGTTGATTGAGGATTGAGGATTGAGGATTGAGGATTGAGGATTGAGGATTTAGGATTGAGGATTGAGGATTGAGGATTGAGGATTGAGGATTCAAGATTGAGTATTGATGACTGAATATTGAGGATTGAGGATTGAGGTTTGAGGATTGAGGATTGAGGATAGAGGATTGAGGATTGAGTATTGAAGATTGAGTATTGATGCCTGAGGATTGAGGATCGAGGATTGAGGATTGAGGATTGAAGATTGAGTATTGATGCCTGAGGATTGAGGATTGTGGATTGATGATTCAGGATCGAGGATTGAAGATTGAGAATTGAGGATTGAAGATTGAGGATTGAGGATTGAGGATTGATGATGGAGGATGAGGGCTGAGGGTTGAGGATTGCGGTTTGAGGACTGAGGACTGAGGATTGAGGATTGAGAATTGAGGATTGAGGATTGAGGATTGAAATTGAGGATTGGGTATTGAGGATTGAAGAATGAGGATTGAGGAATTAGGATTGAGGATTGAGGATTGAGGATTGAAGATTGAGGATTGAAGATTGAGTATTGACGATTGAATATTGAGGACTGAGGATTGAAGATTGAGTATTGAGTATTGAAGGGTGAGGATTGTGGATTGAGGATTAAGGATTGAGGATTGAACATTGTAGATTGAGTACTGATGCCTGAGGATTGAGGATTGAGGATTGAGGATTGAGGATTGAAGATTGAGCATTGAGGATTGAAGATTGAGGATTGAAGATTGAGTATTGATGATTGAATATTGAGGATTGAGGATTGAAGATTGAGGATTGAGGATTGAGTATTGAGGATTGAAGATTGAGTATTGATGATTGAATATTGAGGATTGAGGATTGTGGATTGAGGATTAAGGATTGAGGATTGAATATTGTAGATTGAGTATTGATGCCTGAGGATTGAGGATTGAGGATTGAGGATTGAGGATTGAAGATTGAGTATTGAGGATTGAAGATTGAGGATTGAAGATTGAGTATTGAGGATTGAAGATTGAGGATTGAGTATTGAGGATTGAGGATACAGGGTTGAAGATTGAGGATTGAGGATTGAGGATTGAGGATTGAGGATTGAGGATTGAAGATTGAATATTGATGATTGAATATTGAGTACTGAGGATTGAGGGTTGTGGATTGAGGACGAGGACTGAGGGTTGAATATTGATGTTTGAGGTCTGAGGATTAAGGATTGAGGATTGAGAATTGAGTATTGAGGATTGAGCATTGAAGATTGAGGATTGGGTATTTAGGATTGAAGTATGAGGATTGAGGATTGAGGTTTGAGGATTGAGGATTGAAGATTGGGTATTGATGATTGAAAATTGAGGATTGAGGATTGAGGTTTGAGGATTGACGATGACGACTGAGGGTTGAGGACTGAGGTTTGAGGAACGAGGATTGAGGATTGAGGATTGAGGACTAAGGATTGACGATTGAGTATTGAAGATTGAGGATTGATGACTGAGGATTGACGACTGAGGATTGAGGATTGAGGATTGATGATTGAAGATTGAGTATTGAGGATTGAATATTGAGGATTGAGGATTGAGGATTGAGGATTGAGGATTGAGGATTGAGGATTGAGGATTGAAGATTGAGTATTGAGTATTGAAGGTTGAGGATTGTGGATTGAGGATTAAGGATTGAGGATTGAATATTGTAGATCGAGTATTGATGCCTGAGGATTGAGGATTGAGGATTCAGGATTGAAGATTGAGGATTGAAGATTGAGTGTTGGGGATTGAAGATTGAGGATTGAAGATTGAGTATTGACGATTGAATATTGTGGACTGAGGATTGAGGATTGAGGATTGGGTATTGAGGATTGAGGAATGAGGATTGAGGATTGAGGATTGAGGATTGAGGATTGAAGATTGAGTATTGAGTATTGAAGGTTGAGGATTGTGGATTAAGGATTAAGGATTGAGGGTTGAATATTGTAGATTGAGTACTGATGCCTGAGGATTGAGGATTGAGGATTGAGGATTGAGGATTGAAGAGTGAGGATTGACAATTGAGGATTGAGTATCGAGGATTGAGGATTGAGGATTGGAGATTGATTATTGAGGATTGAAGATTGAGGATTGAGGATGGAGGATGAGGGCTGAGGGTTGAGGATTGAATATTGAGATATGAGGTTTGAGTATTGAGGATTGAAATTGAGGATTGGGTATTGATGATTGAAGAATGAGGGTGAGGACTTAGGATTGAGGATTGAGGATTGAGGATTGAAGATTGAGGATCGGGTATTGAGGATTGATGAATGAGGATTGAGGATTGGGGATTCAGGATTGAGGATTGAAGATTGAGTATTGAGGATTGAACATTGAGTATTGAGGATTGAGTATTGAGGATTGGGGATTGAAGATTGAGTATTGAGGATTGAAGATTGAGGATTGAGGATTGAGGATTGAGGATTGAGGATTGAAGATTGAGGATTGAGGATTGAGGATTGAGGATTGAGGATTGAGGATTGAGGATCTAGGATTGGAGATTGATTATTGAGTATTGAAGGTTGAGGATTGTTGATTGAGGATTGAGGATTGAGGATTGAGGATTGAGGATTGAGGATTTAGGATTGAGGATTGAGGATTGAGGATTGAGGATTGAGGATTCAAGATTGAGTATTGATGACTGAATATTGAGGATTGAGGATTGAGGTTTGAGGATTGAGGATAGAGCATAGAGGATTGAGGATTGAGTATTGAAGATTGAGTATTGATGCCTGAGGATTGAGGATCGAGGATTGAGGATTGAGGATTGAAGATTGAGTATTGATGCCTGAGGATTGAGGATTGTGGATTGATGATTCAGGATCGAGGATTGAAGATTGAGAATTGAGGATTGAAGATTGAGGATTGAGGATTGAGGATTGATGATGGAGGATGAGGGCTGAGGGTTGAGGATTGCGGTTTGAGGACTGAGGACTGAGGATTGAGGATTGAGAATTGAGGATTGAGGATTGAGGATTGAAATTGAGGATTGGGTATTGAGGATTGAAGAATGAGGATTGAGGAATTAGGATTGAGGATTGAGGATTGAGGATTGAAGATTGAGGATTGAAGATTGAGTATTGACGATTGAATATTGAGGACTGAGGATTGAAGATTGAGTATTGAGTATTGAAGGGTGAGGATTGTGGATTGAGGATTAAGGATTGAGGATTGAACATTGTAGATTGAGTACTGATGCCTGAGGATTGAGGATTGAGGATTGAGGATTGAGGATTGAAGATTGAGCATTGAGGATTGAAGATTGAGGATTGAAGATTGAGTATTGATGATTGAATATTGAGGATTGAGGATTGAAGATTGAGGATTGAGGATTGAGTATTGAGGATTGAAGATTGAGTATTGATGATTGAATATTGAGGATTGAGGATTGTGGATTGAGGATTAAGGATTGAGGATTGAATATTGTAGATTGAGTATTGATGCCTGAGGATTGAGGATTGAGGATTGAGGATTGAGGATTGAAGATTGAGTATTGAGGATTGAAGATTGAGGATTGAAGATTGAGTATTGAGGATTGAAGATTGAGGATTGAGTATTGAGGATTGAGGATACAGGGTTGAAGATTGAGGATTGAGGATTGAGGATTGAGGATTGAGGATTGAGGATTGAAGATTGAATATTGATGATTGAATATTGAGTACTGAGGATTGAGGGTTGTGGATTGAGGACGAGGACTGAGGGTTGAATATTGATGTTTGAGGTCTGAGGATTAAGGATTGAGGATTGAGAATTGAGTATTGAGGATTGAGCATTGAAGATTGAGGATTGGGTATTTAGGATTGAAGTATGAGGATTGAGGATTGAGGTTTGAGGATTGAGGATTGAAGATTGGGTATTGATGATTGAAAATTGAGGATTGAGGATTGAGGTTTGAGGATTGACGATGACGACTGAGGGTTGAGGACTGAGGTTTGAGGAACGAGGATTGAGGATTGAGGATTGAGGACTAAGGATTGACGATTGAGTATTGAAGATTGAGGATTGATGACTGAGGATTGACGACTGAGGATTGAGGATTGAGGATTGATGATTGAAGATTGAGTATTGAGGATTGAATATTGAGGATTGAGGATTGAGGATTGAGGATTGAGGATTGAGGATTGAGGATTGAGGATTGAAGATTGAGTATTGAGTATTGAAGGTTGAGGATTGTGGATTGAGGATTAAGGATTGAGGATTGAATATTGTAGATCGAGTATTGATGCCTGAGGATTGAGGATTGAGGATTCAGGATTGAAGATTGAGGATTGAAGATTGAGTGTTGGGGATTGAAGATTGAGGATTGAAGATTGAGTATTGACGATTGAATATTGTGGACTGAGGATTGAGGATTGAGGATTGGGTATTGAGGATTGAGGAATGAGGATTGAGGATTGAGGATTGAGGATTGAGGATTGAAGATTGAGTATTGAGTATTGAAGGTTGAGGATTGTGGATTAAGGATTAAGGATTGAGGGTTGAATATTGTAGATTGAGTACTGATGCCTGAGGATTGAGGATTGAGGATTGAGGATTGAGGATTGAAGAGTGAGGATTGACAATTGAGGATTGAGTATCGAGGATTGAGGATTGAGGATTGGAGATTGATTATTGAGGATTGAAGATTGAGGATTGAGGATGGAGGATGAGGGCTGAGGGTTGAGGATTGAATATTGAGATATGAGGTTTGAGTATTGAGGATTGAAATTGAGGATTGGGTATTGATGATTGAAGAATGAGGGTGAGGACTTAGGATTGAGGATTGAGGATTGAGGATTGAAGATTGAGGATCGGGTATTGAGGATTGATGAATGAGGATTGAGGATTGGGGATTCAGGATTGAGGATTGAAGATTGAGTATTGAGGATTGAACATTGAGTATTGAGGATTGAGTATTGAGGATTGGGGATTGAAGATTGAGTATTGAGGATTGAAGATTGAGGATTGAGGATTGAGGATTGAGGATTGAGGATTGAAGATTGAGGATTGAGGATTGAGGATTGAGGATTGAGGATTGAGGATTGAAGATTGAATATTGATGTTTGAAGATTGAGGATTGAGGATTGAGGATTGAGGATTGAGGTTGAGGATTGAAGATTGAGGATTGGGGACTGAGGATTGACGATTGAGGATTGAGTATTGGGGATTGAGAACTGACGATTGAGGATTGAAGTTGAGTATTGAGGATTGAAGTTTGAGGATTGAGATTTGATTATTGAATATTGTGGATTGAGTACTGAACCATGAGTATTCAGAATATTCTATTGAGTATTGAGAATTGAGGATTGGTGGTTGAGTATTGAGGATTGATAGCTGAGGGTTGTGTCTTGAATATTGAGGATTGAGGATTGAAGATTGAGGATAGAGCATTGAGGATTGAGGATTGAGGATTGAGGATTGAGTATTGAAGATTGAGTATTGATCACTGACGATTGAGGATTGAGTATTGAGGATTGAGGATTGAGGATTGAAGATTGAGAATTAAGGATTGAAGATTGGGGATTGAGGATCTATGATTGGAGGTTGATTATTGAGGATTGAAGATTGAGGATTGAGGATTGAGAATTTAGAATTGAGAATTGAGAATGAGGACTGAGGGTTGAGGATTGACGTTTGAGGAATGAGGATTGAGGGTTGAGGATTGAGGGTTGAGGATTGAGGATTGAGGATTGAGTATTGAATATTGAGTATTGATGCCTGAGGATTGAGGATTGGGGATTAAGGATTGAGGATTGAGGATTGAAGATTGAGGATCGAGAATTGAGGGTTGAGTATTGAGGTTTGAGGACTGAGGATTGAGGATTGAGGATTGAGGCTTGAGGATTGAGGATTGAGGATTGAGGATTGAGGATTGAGGATTGAAGATTGAGGATTGAGGATTGAGGATTGAGGATTGAGGATTGAGGATTGATGATTGAATATTGATGGTTGAAGATTGAGGATTGAGGATTGAGGATTGAGGATTGAAGAATGAGGATTGAGGATTGCGGATTGAGGATTGAGGATTGAAGATTAGTGTTGAGGATTGAAGATTGAGGATTGAGGATTGAGGATTGAGGATTGAGGATTGAAGATTGAGTGTTGAGGGTTGAAGATTGAGGATTGAGTATTGAGGATTGAGTATTGAGGATTGAAGATTGAGTATTGAGGATTGAAGATTGAGGATTGAGTATTGAGGATTGAGGATTCAGGGTTGAAGATTGAGGATTGAGGATTGAGGATTGAGGATCTAGGATTGGAGATTGATTATTGAGTATTGAAGGCTGAGGATTGTGGATTGATGATTGAGCATTGAGGATTGAGGATTGAGGATTGAGGATTGAGGATTGAGGATTGAGGATTGAAGATTGAGTATTGATGATTGAATGATGAGGATTGAGGATTGAGGATTGGGGATTGAAGATTGAGTATTGAGGATTGAAGATTGAGGATTGAGTATTGAGGATTGAGGATTCAGGGTTGAAGATTGAGGATTGAGGATTGAGGATTGAGGATTGAGGATTGAGGATTGAGGATTGAAGAATGAATATTGATGATTGAATATTGAGGACTGAGGATTGAGGTTTGTGGATTGAGGACGAGGACTGAGAGTTGAATATTGATGTTTGAGGTCTGAGGATTAAGGATCGAGGATTGAGAATTGAGTATTGAGGATTGAGGATTGAAGATTGAGGATTGGGTATTTAGGATTGAAGAATGAGGATTGAGGATTGAGGTTTGAGGATTGAGGATTGAAGATTGAGTATTGATGATTGAATATTGAGGATTGAGGATTGAGGTTTGAGGATTGAGGATGAAGACTGAGGGTTGAGGATTGAGGTCTGAGGAACGAGGATTGAGGATTGAGGATTGAGGACTAAGGATTGACGATTGAGTATTGAAGATTGAGGATTGAAGACTGAGGATTGACGACTGAGAATTGAGGATTGAGGATTGATGATTGAAGATTGAGTATTGAGGATTGAATATTGAGGATTGAGGATTGAGGATTGAGGATTGAGGATTGAGGATTGAGGATTGAAGATTGAGTATTGAGTATTGAAGGTTGAGGATTGTGTATTGAGGATTAATGATTGAGGATTGAATATTGTAGATTGAGTATTGATGCCTGAGGATTGACGATTGAGGATTGAGGATTGAGGATTGAGAATTGAAGATTGTGTATTGAGGATTGAAGATTGAGGATTGAAGATTGAGTATTGATGATTGAATATTGAGGATTGAGGATTGAGGATTGAGGATTGAGGATTGGGTATTGAGGATTGAGGAATGAGGATTGAGGATTGAGGATTGAGGATTGAGGATTGAAGATTGAGTATTGAGTATTGAAGGTTGAGGATTGTGGATTGAGGATTAAGGATTGAGGATTGAATATTGTAGATTGAGTACTGATGCCTGAGGATTGAGGATTGAGGATTGAGGATTGAGGATTGAGGATTGAAGACTGAGTATTGAGGATTGAAGATTGAGGATTGAAGATTGAGTATTGATGATTGAATATTGAGGATTGAGGATTGAGGATTGAGGATTGAGGATTGAGGATTGAGGATTGAAGATTGAGTATTGATGATTGAATATTGAGGATTGAGGATTGAGGTTTGAGGATTGAGGACGAGGACTGACGGTAGAGGATTTAGGTTTGATGATTGAGGATTGAGGACTGAGGATTGAGGATGAGTGCTAAGGGTCGGGGATTGAGTTTTGACGACTGAGGACTGAGGATTGAGGATTGAGAATTGAGGATTGAGGATTGAGGATTGATGATTGAATATTGATGATTGCAGATTGAGGATTGAGGACTGAGGATTGAGGATTGAAGAATGAGGATTGAGGATTGAGGATTGAGGATTGAGGATTGAAGATTAGTGTTGAGGATTGAAGATTGAGGATTGAGGATTGAGGATTGAGGATTGAGGATTGAAGATTGAGTGTTGAGGGTTGAAGATTGAGGACTGAGTATTGAGGATTGAGTATTGAGGATTGAAGATTGAGTATTGAGAATTGAAGATTGAGGATTGAGTATTGAGGATTGAGGATTCAGGGTTGAAGATTGAGGGTTGAGGATTGAGGATCTAGGATTGGAGATTGATTATTGAGTATTGAAGGCTGAGGATTGTGGATTGATGATTGAGCATTGAGGATTGAGGATTGAGGATTGAGAATTGAGGATTGAGGATTGAGGATTGAAGATTGAGTATTGATGATTGAATATTGAGGATTGAGGATTGAGGATTGAGGATTGAAGATTGAGTATTGAGGATTGAAGATTGAGGATTGAGTATTGAGGATTGAGGATCCAGGGTTGAAGATTGAGGATTGAGGATTGAGGATTGAGGATTGAGGATTGAGGATTGAAGAATGAATATTGATGATTGAATATTGAGGACTGAGGATTGAGGTTTGTGGATTGAGGACGAGGACTGAGAGTTGAATATTGATGTTTGAGGACTGAGGACTGAGGATTGAGGATTGAGAATTGAGGATTGAGGATTGAGGATTGAAATTGAGGATTGGGTATTGAGGATTGAAGAATGAGGATTGAGGAATTAGGATTGAGGATTGAGGATTGAGGATTGAAGATTGAGGATTGAAGATTGAGTATTGACGATTGAATATTGAGGACTGAGGATTGAAGATTGAGTATTGAGTATTGAAGGGTGAGGATTGTGGATTGAGGATTAAGGATTGAGGATTGAACATTGTAGATTGAGTACTGATGCCTGAGGATTGAGGATTGAGGATTGAGGATTGAGGATTGAAGATTGAGCATTGAGGATTGAAGATTGAGGATTGAAGATTGAGTATTGATGATTGAATATTGAGGATTGAGGATTGAAGATTGAGGATTGAGGATTGAGTATTGAGGATTGAAGATTGAGTATTGATGATTGAATATTGAGGATTGAGGATTGTGGATTGAGGATTAAGGATTGAGGATTGAATATTGTAGATTGAGTATTGATGCCTGAGGATTGAGGATTGAGGATTGAGGATTGAGGATTGAAGATTGAGTATTGAGGATTGTAGATTGAGGATTGAAGATTGAGTATTGAGGATTGAAGATTGAGGATTGAGTATTGAGGATTGAGGATACAGGGTTGAAGATTGAGGATTGAGGATTGAGGATTGAGGATTGAGGATTGAGGATTGAAGATTGAATATTGATGATTGAATATTGAGTACTGAGGATTGAGGGTTGTGGATTGAGGACGAGGACTGAGGGTTGAATATTGATGTTTGAGGTCTGAGGATTAAGGATTGAGGATTGAGAATTGAGTATTGAGGATTGAGCATTGAAGATTGAGGATTGGGTATTTAGGATTGAAGTATGAGGATTGAGGATTGAGGTTTGAGGATTGAGGATTGAAGATTGGGTATTGATGATTGAAAATTGAGGATTGAGGATTGAGGTTTGAGGATTGACGATGACGACTGAGGGTTGAGGACTGAGGTTTGAGGAACGAGGATTGAGGATTGAGGATTGAGGACTAAGGATTGACGATTGAGTATTGAAGATTGAGGATTGATGACTGAGGATTGACGACTGAGGATTGAGGATTGAGGATTGATGATTGAAGATTGAGTATTGAGGATTGAATATTGAGGATTGAGGATTGAGGATTGAGGATTGAGGATTGAGGATTGAGGATTGAGGATTGAAGATTGAGTATTGAGTATTGAAGGTTGAGGATTGTGGATTGAGGATTAAGGATTGAGGATTGAATATTGTAGATCGAGTATTGATGCCTGAGGATTGAGGATTGAGGATTCAGGATTGAAGATTGAGGATTGAAGATTGAGTGTTGGGGATTGAAGATTGAGGATTGAAGATTGAGTATTGACGATTGAATATTGTGGACTGAGGATTGAGGATTGAGGATTGGGTATTGAGGATTGAGGAATGAGGATTGAGGATTGAGGATTGAGGATTGAGGATTGAAGATTGAGTATTGAGTATTGAAGGTTGAGGATTGTGGATTAAGGATTAAGGATTGAGGGTTGAATATTGTAGATTGAGTACTGATGCCTGAGGATTGAGGATTGAGGATTGAGGATTGAGGATTGAAGAGTGAGGATTGACAATTGAGGATTGAGTATCGAGGATTGAGGATTGAGGATTGGAGATTGATTATTGAGGATTGAAGATTGAGGATTGAGGATGGAGGATGAGGGCTGAGGGTTGAGGATTGAATATTGAGATATGAGGTTTGAGTATTGAGGATTGAAATTGAGGATTGGGTATTGATGATTGAAGAATGAGGGTGAGGACTTAGGATTGAGGATTGAGGATTGAGGATTGAAGATTGAGGATCGGGTATTGAGGATTGATGAATGAGGATTGAGGATTGGGGATTCAGGATTGAGGATTGAAGATTGAGTATTGAGGATTGAACATTGAGGATTGAGGATTGAGTATTGAGGATTGGGGATTGAAGATTGAGTATTGAGGATTGAAGATTGAGGATTGAGGATTGAGGATTGAGGATTGAGGATTCAAGATTGAGGATTGAGGATTGAGGATTGAGGATTGAGGATTGAGGATTGAAGATTGAATATTGATGTTTGAAGATTGAGGATTGAGGATTGAGGATTGAGGATTGAGGTTGAGGATTGAAGATTGAGGATTGGGGACTGAGGATTGACGATTGAGGATTGAGTATTGGGGATTGAGAACTGACGATTGAGGATTGAAGTTGAGTATTGAGGATTGAAGTTTGAGGATTGAGATTTGATTATTGAATATTGTGGATTGAGTACTGAACCATGAGTATTCAGAATATTCTATTGAGTATTGAGAATTGAGGATTGGTGGTTGAGTATTGAGGATTGATAGCTGAGGGTTGTGTCTTGAATATTGAGGATTGAGGATTGAAGATTGAGGATAGGGCATTGAGGATTGAGGATTGAGGATTGAGGATTGAGTATTGAAGATTGAGTATTGATCACTGACGATTGAGGATTGAGTATTGAGGATTGAGGATTGAGGATTGAAGATTGAGAATTAAGGATTGAAGATTGGGGATTGAGGATCTATGATTGGAGGTTGATTATTGAGGATTGAAGATTGAGGATTGAGGATTGAGAATTTAGAATTGAGAATTGAGGATGAGGACTGAGGGTTGAGGATTGACGTTTGAGGAATGAGGATTGAGGGTTGAGGATTGAGGGTTGAGGATTGAGGATTCAGGATTGAGTATTGAATATTGAGTATTGATGCCTGAGGATTGAGGATTGGGGATTAAGGATTGAGGATTGAGGATTGAAGATTGAGGATCGAGAATTGAGGGTTGAGTATTGAGGTTTGAGGACTGAGGATTGAGGATTGAGGATTGAGGCTTGAGGATTGAGGATTGAGGATTGAGGATTGAGGATTGAGGATTGAAGATTGAGGATTGAGGATTGAGGATTGAGGATTGAGGATTGAGGATTGATGATTGAATATTGATGATTGCAGATTGAGGATTGAGGACTGAGGATTGAGGATTGAAGAATGAGGATTGAGGATTGAGGATTGAGGATTGAGGATTGAAGATTAGTGTTGAGGATTGAAGATTGAGGATTGAGGATTGAGGATTGAGGATTGAGGATTGAAGATTGAGTGTTGAGGGTTGAAGATTGAGGACTGAGTATTGAGGATTGAGTATTGAGGATTGAAGATTGAGTATTGAGGATTGAAGATTGAGGATTGAGTATTGAGGATTGAGGATTCAGGGTTGAAGATTGAGGGTTGAGGATTGAGGATCTAGGATTGGAGATTGATTATTGAGTATTGAAGGCTGAGGATTGTGGATTGATGATTGAGCATTGAGGATTGAGGATTGAGGATTGAGAATTGAGGATTGAGGATTGAGGATTGAAGATTGAGTATTGATGATTGAATATTGAGGATTGAGGATTGAGGATTGAGGATTGAAGATTGAGTATTGAGGATTGAAGATTGAGGATTGAGTATTGAGGATTGAGGATCCAGGGTTGAAGATTGAGGATTGAGGATTGAGGATTGAGGATTGAGGATTGAGGATTGAAGAATGAATATTGATGATTGAATATTGAGGACTGAGGATTGAGGTTTGTGGATTGAGGACGAGGACTGAGAGTTGAATATTGATGTTTGAGGTCTGAGGATTAAGGATCGAGGATTGAGAATTGAGTATTGAGGATTGAGGATTGAAGATTGAGGATTGGGTATTTAGGATTGAAGAATGAGGATTGAGGATTGAGGTTTGAGGATTGAGGATTGAAGATTGAGTATTGATGATTGAATATTGAGGATTGAGGATTGAGGTTTGAGGATTGAGGATGAAGACTGAGGGTTGAGGATTGAGGTCTGAGGAACGAGGATTGAGGATTGAGGATTGAGGACTAAGGATTGACGATTGAGTATTGAAGATTGAGGATTGAAGACTGAGGATTGACGACTGAGAATTGAGGATTGAGGATTGATGATTGAAGATTGAGTATTGAGGATTGAATATTGAGGATTGAGGATTGAGGATTGAGGATTGAGGATTGGGGATTGAGGATTGAAGATTGAGTATTGAGTATTGAAGGTTGAGGATTGTGTATTGAGGATTAAGGATTGAGGATTGAATATTGTAGATTGAGTATTGATGCCTGAGGATTGAGGATTGAGGATTGAGGATTGAGGATTGAGAATTGAAGATTGTGTATTGAGGATTGAAGATTGAGGATTGAAGATTGAGTATTGATGATTGAATATTGAGGATTGAGGATTGAGGATTGAGGATTGAGGATTGGGTATTGAGGATTGAGGAATGAGGATTGAGGATTGAGGATTGAGGATTGAGGATTGAAGATTGAGTATTGAGTATTGAAGGTTGAGGATTGTGGATTGAGGATTAAGGATTGAGGATTGAATATTGTAGATTGAGTACTGATGCCTGAGGATTGAGGATTGAGGATTGAGGATTGAGGATTGAGGATTGAAGATTGAGTATTGAGGATTGAAGATTGAGGATTGAAGATTGAGTATTGATGATTGTATATTGTGGATTGAGGATTGAGGATTGAGGATTGAGGATTGAGGATTGAGGATTGAAGATTGAGTATTGATGATTGAATATTGAGGATTGAGGATTGAGGTTTGAGGATTGAGGACGAGGACTGACGGTAGAGGATTTAGGTTTTGTTGATTGAGGATTGAGGACTGAGGATTGAGGATGAGTGCTAAGGGTCGGGGATTGAGTTTTGACGACTGAGGACTGAGGATTGAGGATTGAGAATTGAGGATTGATGTTTGAGGATTGATGATTAAAGATTGGGTATTGAGAATTGAAGAGTGAGGATTGAGGATTGAGGATTGAGGATTGAGGATTGAGAATAGAGGATTGAGGATTGAGTATTGAAGATTGAGTATTGATGCCTGAGGATTGAGGATCGAGGATTGAGGATTGAGGATTGAGGATTGAAATTGAGGATTGGGTATTGAGGATTGAAGAATGAGGATTGAGGAATTAGGATTGAGGATTGAGGATTGAGGATTGAAGATTGAGGATTGAAGATTGAGTATTGACGATTGAATATTGAGGACTGAGGATTGAGGATGGAGGATTGAGGATTGAGGATTGAGTATTGAAGATTGAGTATTGATCACTGACGATTGAGGATTGAGTATTGAGGATTGAGGATTGAGGATTGAAGATTGAGAATTAAGGATTGAAGATTGGGGATTGAGGATCTAGGATTGGAGGTTGATTATTGAGGATTGAAGATTGAGGATTGAGGATTGAGAATTTAGAATTGAGAATTGAGGATGAGGACTGAGGGTTGAGGATTGACGTTTGAGGAATGAGGATTGAGGGTTGAGGATTGAGGGTTGAGGATTGAGGATTCAGGATTGAGTATTGAATATTGAGTATTGATGCCTGAGGATTGAGGATTGGGGATTAAGGATTGAGGATTGAGGATTGAAGATTGAGGATCGAGAATTGAGGGTTGAGTATTGAGGTTTGAGGACTGAGGATTGAGGATTGAGGATTGAGGCTTGAGGATTCAGGATTGAGGATTGAGGATTGAGGATTGAGGATTGAAGATTGAGGATTGAGGATTGAGGATTGAGGATTGAGGATTGAGGATTGATGATTGAATATTGATGATTGCAGATTGAGGATTGAGGACTGAGGATTGAGGATTGAAGAATGAGGATTGAGGATTGAGGATTGAGGATTGAGGATTGAAGATTAGTGTTGAGGATTGAAGATTGAGGATTGAGGATTGAGGATTGAGGATTGAGGATTGAAGATTGAGTGTTGAGGGTTGAAGATTGAGGACTGAGTATTGAGGATTGAGTATTGAGGATTGAAGATTGAGTATTGAGGATTGAAGATTGAGGATTGAGTATTGAGGATTGAGGATTCAGGGTTGAAGATTGAGGGTTGAGGATTGAGGATCTAGGATTGGAGATTGATTATTGAGTATTGAAGGCTGAGGATTGTGGATTGATGATTGAGCATTGAGGATTGAGGATTGAGGATTGAGAATTGAGGATTGAGGATTGAGGATTGAAGATTGAGTATTGATGATTGAATATTGAGGATTGAGGATTGAGGATTGAGGATTGAAGATTGAGTATTGAGGATTGAAGATTGAGGATTGAGTATTGAGGATTGAGGATCCAGGGTTGAAGATTGAGGATTGAGGATTGAGGATTGAGGATTGAGGATTGAGGATTGAAGAATGAATATTGATGATTGAATATTGAGGACTGAGGATTGAGGTTTGTGGATTGAGGACGAGGACTGAGAGTTGAATATTGATGTTTGAGGTCTGAGGATTAAGGATCGAGGATTGAGAATTGAGTATTGAGGATTGAGGATTGAAGATTGAGGATTGGGTATTTAGGATTGAAGAATGAGGATTGAGGATTGAGGTTTGAGGATTGAGGATTGAAGATTGAGTATTGATGATTGAATATTGAGGATTGAGGATTGAGGTTTGAGGATTGAGGATGAAGACTGAGGGTTGAGGATTGAGGTCTGAGGAACGAGGATTGAGGATTGAGGATTGAGGACTAAGGATTGACGATTGAGTATTGAAGATTGAGGATTGAAGACTGAGGATTGACGACTGAGAATTGAGGATTGAGGATTGATGATTGAAGATTGAGTATTGAGGATTGAATATTGAGGATTGAGGATTGAGGATTGAGGATTGAGGATTGGGGATTGAGGATTGAAGATTGAGTATTGAGTATTGAAGGTTGAGGATTGTGTATTGAGGATTAAGGATTGAGGATTGAATATTGTAGATTGAGTATTGATGCCTGAGGATTGAGGATTGAGGATTGAGGATTGAGGATTGAGAATTGAAGATTGTGTATTGAGGATTGAAGATTGAGGATTGAAGATTGAGTATTGATGATTGAATATTGAGGATTGAGGATTGAGGATTGAGGATTGAGGATTGGGTATTGAGGATTGAGGAATGAGGATTGAGGATTGAGGATTGAGGATTGAGGATTGAAGATTGAGTATTGAGTATTGAAGGTTGAGGATTGTGGATTGAGGATTAAGGATTGAGGATTGAATATTGTAGATTGAGTACTGATGCCTGAGGATTGAGGATTGAGGATTGAGGATTGAGGATTGAGGATTGAAGATTGAGTATTGAGGATTGAAGATTGAGGATTGAAGATTGAGTATTGATGATTGTATATTGTGGATTGAGGATTGAGGATTGAGGATTGAGGATTGAGGATTGAGGATTGAAGATTGAGTATTGATGATTGAATATTGAGGATTGAGGATTGAGGTTTGAGGATTGAGGACGAGGACTGACGGTAGAGGATTTAGGTTTGATGATTGAGGATTGAGGACTGAGAATTGGGGATTGTGGATTGAGGACGAGGACTGAGGGTTGAATATTGATGTTTGAGGTCTGAGGATTAAGGATTGAGGATTGAGAATTGAGTATTGAGGATTGAGGATTGAAGATTGAGGATTGGGTGTTTAGGGTTGAAGAATGAGGATTGAGGATTGAGGTTTGAGGATTGAGGATTGAAGATTGAGTATTGATGATTGAATATTGAGGATTGAGGATTGAGGTTTGAGGATTGAGGATGAAGACTGAGGGTTGAGGATTGAGGTTTGAGGAAAGAGGATTGAGGATTGAGGATTGAGGACTAAGGATTGACGATTGAGTATTGAAGACTGAGGATTGATGACTGAGGATTGACGACTGAGAATTGAGGATTGGGGATTGATGATTGAAGATTGAGTATTGAGGATTGAATATTGAGGATTGAGGATTGAGGATTGAGGATTGAGGATTGAGGATTGAGGATTGAAGATTGAGTATTGAGGATTGAAGATTGAGGATTGAAGATTGAGTATTGATGATTGAATATTGAGGATTGAGGATTGAGGATTGAGGATTGAGGATTGAGGATTGAGGATTGAGGATTGAAGATTGAGTATTGATGATTGAATATAGAGGATTGAGGATTGAGGTTTGAGGATTGAGGACGAGGACTGACGGTAGAGGATTTAGGTTTGAGGATTGAGGATTGAGGTCTGAGGATTGAGGATGAGTGCTAAGGGTCGGGGATTGAGGTTTGACGACTGAGGACTGAGGATTGAGGATTGAGAATCGAGGATTGATGTTTGAGGATTGAAGATTGAGGATTGGTTATTGAGGATTGAAGAGTGAGGATTGAGGATTGAGGATTGAGGATCGAGGATTGAGGATTGAGGATTGGAGATTGATTATTGAGGATTGAAGATTGATGATTGAGGATGGAGGATGAGGGCTGAGAGTTGAGGATTGAGGATTGAGAAATGAGGATTGAGGATTGAGGATTGAAATTGGGGATTGGGTATTGAGGATTGAAGAATGAGGATTGAGGTATTAGGATTGAGGATTGAGGATTGAGGATTGAAGATTGAGTATTAAGGATTGAAGATTGAGGATTGAGGATTGAGGATTGAAGATTGAGTATTGATGATTGAAGACTGAGGATTGAGGATTCATGTTTGAGGATTGAGGACGGGGACTGACGGTTGAGGATTGAGGTTTGAGGATTGAGGATTGAGGATTGAGGACTGAGGATTGAGGATTGATGGTTGTGGATTGAGGACGAGGCCTGAGGGTTGAGTATTGATGTTTGAGGTCTGAGGATTGAGGATTGAGGATTGAGAATTGAGGATTGAGGATTGAGGAATGAAGATTCAGGATTGGGTATTGAGGATTGAAGAATGAGGATTGAGGATTGAGGATAGAGGATTGAGGTTTGAGGATTCAGTATTGAGGATTGAGAATTGAGGATTTAGGATTGAAGATTGAGTATTGAGAATTGAGGTTTGAGGATTGAGGATTGATGATTGAGGATTGAGGATTGAGAATTGAGGATTGAGTATTGACGATTGAAGATTGACGATTGAGGATTGAGAATTGAGGATTGAGGATTGAGGATTGAGGAATGAGCATTGAAGATTGAGTATTGAGGATTGAACGTTGAGGATTGAGGATTGAGGATTGAGGACTGAGGATCGAGGATTGAGGATTGAGGATTGAGGGTTGAAGATTGAGGATTGGGGACTGAGGATTGAGGTTTGAGGACTGAGGTTTGAGGATTGGAGATTGAGTATTGAGCATTGAGAATTGAGGATCGAGGATTGAGGATTGAAGATTGAGTTTTGGGTAGTGAGGATTGAAGAATGAGGATTGAGGACTGAGGATAGAGTATTGAGGTTTGAGGATTCAGTATTGAGGATTGAGGATTGAGGATTGAGGATTGAAGATTGAGTATTGATGATTGAGGATTGAGGATTGAGAATTGAGGATTGAGGGTTGAGGATTGAGGATTGAGGATGGAAGATTCAGTATTGAGGATTGAAGATTGAGGATTGAGGATTGAGGATTGAGGATCGAGGATTGAAGATTGAGGATTGGGGATTGAGGATTGACGATTGAGGATTGAGTATTGAGGACTGAGAACTGAGGATTGAGGATTGAAGATTGAGGATTGAGGATTGAAGATTGAGTATTGATGATTGAATATTGAGGATTGAGGATTGAGTGTTTAGGATTGAGGACGAGGGCTGACGATTGACGATTGTGGTTTGAGGATTGAGGATTGTGGATTGCGGACTGAGGATTCAGGGTTGAGAGTTGAGGATTGAGGATTGAGGATTGAAGATTGAGGACTGGGCATTGAGGATTGAAGAATGAGGATTGAGGATTGAGGATTGAGGATTGAGGATTGCAGATTGAGTATTGAGGATTGAAGAATGATGGTTGAGGATTGAGGATTGAGGATTGAGCATTGAGGATTGAGGATTGAGGATTGAGGATGGAAGATTGAGTATTGAGCATTGAGGATTGAAGATTGAGTATTGAGGATTGAAAGTTGAGGATTGAGGATTGAGGATTGAGGATTGAGGATTGAGGATTGAAGATTGAGGATTGGGTATTGAGGATTGAAGAATGAGGATTGAAGATTGAGGATTGAGGATTGAGGATTGAGGATTGAGGATTGAAGAGTGTGTATTGAGGATTGAAGGTTAAGATTGAGGATTGAGGATTGAGGATTGAGGATTGAGGATTGGGGATTGAAGATTGAGGATTAGGGACTGAGTATTCAGGGTTGAGTGATGAGAATTGATGTTGGTGGATAGAGATCTGCAGATTGCAGATTGAGTATTGTGTATTGAAAACTGTGAATTGAGCATACTCTATTGAGGATTGAGGATTGGCAACTGATTGTTGAGGACTCACGGCTGAAGATTGAGGATTCAGGTTTGAGGTTTCAGGATAAAGGTTTGAGGGCTGAGGATTGAGGATTGAGGATTTAGGATTGAGGATTGAGGATTGAGGATTGAACATTGAGGACTGAGTGTTGAGGGTTGAGTGATGAGAATTGATGTTTGTGGATAGAGATTTGAAGATTGCAGATTGAGTATCGTGTATTGAAAACTGTGAATTGAGTATATTCTATTGAGGATTGAGGATTGACAACTGATTGTTGAGGACTGAGAGCTGAAGATTGAGGGTTCAGGATTGAGGGTTCAGAATTGAGATTTGAGGATTCAGAATTGAGGTTTGAGGACTGAGGTTTGAGGATTGGAGATTGAGTATTGAGGATTGAAGGTTGAGGATTGAGGATTGAGGATTGAGGATTGAGGACTGAGGATCGAGGATTGAGGATTGAGGATTGAGGGTTGAAGATTGAGGATTGGGGACTGCGGATTGAAGATTGAGGATTGAGGATTGAGGATTGAAGATTGAGGATTGGGTATTGAGGATTGAAGAATGAGGATTGAGGATTGAGGATTGAGGATTGAGTATTGAAGATTGAGTATTCAGGATTGGAGGTCGACGATTGAGGATTGAGGACCGAGGATTCAGGATTGAGGATTGAGGATTGAGGATTGAAGATTGAGTATTGATGATTGAAGTCTGAGGATTGAGGATTCATGTTTGAGGATTGAGGACGGGGACTGACGGTTGAGGATTGAGGTTTGAGGATTGAGGATTGAGGATAGAGGACTGAGGATTGAGGATTGAGGGTTGTGGATTGAGGACGAGGGCCCAGGGTTGAGTATTGATGTTTCAGGTCTGAGGATTGAGGATTGAGGATTGAGAATTGAGGATTGAGGATTGAGGATTGAAGATGGAGTTTTGGGTATTGAGGATTGAAGAATGAGGATTGAGGATTGAGGATAGAGTATTGAGGTTTGAGGATTCAGTATTGAGGATTGAGGATTGAGGATTGAGGATTGAAGATTGAGTATTGATGATTGAGGATTGAGGATTGAGAATTGAGGATTGAGGATTGAGTGTTGAAGATTGATGACTGGGCATTGAGGATTGAAGAATGAGGATTAAGGATTGAGGTTTGAGGATTGAGGATTGCAGATTGAGTATTGAGGATTGAAGATTGATGGTTGAGGATTGAGGATTGAGGATTGAGCATTGAGGATTGAGGATTGAGGATTGTGGATGGAAGATTGAGTGTTGAGGATTGATGATTGAGGATTGAGGATTGAGGATTGAAGATTGAGGATTGAGGATTGAAGATTGAGTAGTGATGATTGAATATTGAGGATTGAGGATTGAGTATTGAGTGTTGAGGATTGAGGACGAGGGCAGACGATTGACGATTGAGGTTTGAGGATTGAGGATTGTGGATTGAGGACTGAGGATTCAGGATTGAGAATTGAGGATTGAAGATTGAGGATTGAAGATTGAGGATTGGGTATTCAGGATTGAAGAATGAGGATTGAGGATTGAGGTTTGAGGATTGAGAATTGAAGATTGAGTATTGATGATTGAATATTGAGGAATTAGGATTGAGGATTGAGGATTGAGGATTGAAGATTGAGGATTGAGGATAGAGGATTGAGGATGGAGGATGAGGGCTGAGAGTTGAATATTGAGGATTGAGGATTGAGGTTTGAGGATTGAGGATGAAGACTGAGGGTTGAGGATTGAGGTTAGAGGAACGTGGATTGAGGATTGAGGATTGAGGACTAAGGATTGACGATTGGGTATTGAAGATTGAGGATTGATGACTGAGGATTGACGACTGAGAATCGAGGATTGAGGATTGACGATTGAAGATTGAGTATTGAGGATTGAATATTGAGGATTGAGGATTGAGGATTGAGGATTGAGGATTGAGGATTGAGGATTGAAGATTGAGTATTGAGTATTGAAGGTTGAGGATTGTGGATTGAGGATTAAGGATTGACAATTGAATATTGAAGATTGAGTATTGATGCCTGAGGATTGAGGATTGAGGATTGAGGATTGAGGATTGTGGATTGAGGATTGAGGATTGAAGATTGAGTATTGATGATTGAATATTGAGGATTGAGGATTGAGGTGTGAGGATTGAGGACGAGGACTGACGGTAGAGGATTTAGGTTTGAGGATTGAGGATTGAGGACTGAGGATTGAGGATGAGTGCTAAGGGTCGGGGATTGAGGTTCGGCGACTGAGGACTGAGGATTGAGGATTGAGAATTGAGGATTGATGTTTGAGGATTGAAGATTGAGGATTGGGTATTGAGGATTGAAGAATGAGGATTGTGGATTGAGGATTGAGGATTGAGGATTGAGGATCTAGGATTGGAGATTGATTATTGAGTATTGAAGGTTGAGGATTGTGGATTGAGGATTGAGGATTGAGGATTGAGGATTGAGGATTGAGGATTGAGGATTGAGGATTGAGGATTGAGGATCGAGGATTGAAGATTGAGAATTGAGGATTGAAGATTGAGGATTGAGGATTGAGGGTTGAGGATTGAGGATGGAGGATGAGTTCTGAGGGTTGAGGATTGAGGATTGAGAAATGAGGAATGAGGATTGAAGATTGAGTATTGAGGATTGAAGATTGAGGATAGAGGATTGAGTACTGAGGATGGAGGATGAGGGCTGAGGGTTGAGGATTGAGGATTGAGAAATGAGGATTGAGGATTGAGGATTGAGGATTGAAATTGAGGATTGGGTATTGAGGATTGAAGAATGAGGATTGAGGAATTAGGATTGAGGATTGAGGATTGAGGATTGAAGATTGAGGATTGGGTATTGAGGATTGAAGGATGAGGATTGAGAATTGAGGATTGAGGATTGAAGATTGAGTATTGAGTATTGAAGGTTGAGGATTGTGGATTGAGGATTAAGGATTGAGGATTGAATATTGTAGATTGAGTATTGATGCCTGAGGATTGAGGATTGAGGATTGAGGATTGAGTATTGAGGATTGAGGATTGCTGATTGAGTATTGAGGATTGAAGACTGAGGGTTGAAGATTGGGTATTGATGATTGAATATTGAGGACTGAGGATTGAGGATCGAGGATTGAAGATTGAGAATTGAGGATTGAAGATTGAGGATTGAGGATAGAGGATTGAGGATGGAGGATGAGGGCTGAGGGTTGAATGTTGAGGATTGAGGATTGAGGTTTGAGGATTGAGGATGAAGACTGAGGGTTGAGGATTGAGGTTAGAGGAACGAGGATTGAGGATTGAGGATTGAGGACTAAGGATTGACGATTGGGTATTGAAGATTGAGGATGGATGACAGAGGATTGACGACTGAGGATTGAGGATTGAGGATTGACGATTGAAGGTTGAGTATTGAGGATTGAATATTGAGGATTGAGGATTGAGGATTGAGGATTGAGGACGAGGACTGACGGTAGAGGATTTAGGTTTGAGGATTGAGAATTGAGGACTGAGGATTGATGTCTGAGGATTGAAGATTGAGGATTGGGTATTGAGGATTGAAGAATGAGGATTGAGGATTGAGGATTGAGGATTGGGTATTGAGGATTGAAGAATGAGGATTGAGGATTGAGGATTGAGGATTGAGGATAGAGGATCTAGGATTGGAGATTGATTATTGAGTATTGAAGGTTGAGGATTGTGGATTGAGGATTGAGGATTGAGGATTGAGTATTGAGGATTGAGGATTGAGGATTGAGGATTGAGGATTGAGGATTGAGGATTGAAGATCTAGGATTGGAAATCGATTATTGAGTTTTGAAGGTTGAGGATTGTGGATTGAGGTTTGAGGAATGAGGATTGAGGGTTGGCGAATGAGGATTGAGGATTGAGGATTGAGGATAGGGGATCTAGGATTGGAGATTGATTATTGGGTATTGAAGGTTGAGGATTGTGGATTGAGGATTGAGGATTGAAGAATGAGGATTGAGGATTGAGGATTGGGGATTGAGGATTGAGTATTGAAGATTGAGGATTGATGACTGAGGATTGACGTCTGAGAATTGAGGATTGAGGATTGATGATTGAAGATTGAGTATTGAGGATTGAATATTGAGTATTGAGGATTGAGGATTGAGGATTGAGGATTGAGGATTGAAGATTGAGTATTGAGGATTGAAGATTGAGGATTGAAGATTGAGTATTGATGATTGAATATTGAGGATTGAGGATTGAGGATTGCGGATTGAGGATTGGGTATTGAGGATTGAGGAATGAGGATTGAAGATTGAGGTTTGAGGATTGAGGATTGCAGATTGAGTATTGAGGATTGAAGATTGAGGATTGAGGATTGAGGATTGAGGAATGAGGATTGAAGATTGAGTATTGAGGATTGAAATTGAGGATAGAGGATTGAGTACTGAGGATGGAGGATGAGGGCTGAGGGTCGATGATTGAGGGTTGAGAAATGAGGATTCAGGATTGAGGATTGAAATTGAGGATTGGGTATTGAGGATTGAAGAATGAGGATTGAGGAATTAGGATTGAGGACTGAGGATTGAGGATTGAAGATTGAGTATTGGGTATTGAGGATTGAAGAATGAGGATTGAGGATTGAGGATTGAGGATTGAGGATTGAAGACTGAGTGTTGAGGATTGAAGATTGAGGATTGAGGATTGAGGATTGAGGATTGAGGATTGAAGATTGAGTATTGAGAATTGAAGATTGAGGATTGAGTATTGAGGATTGAGGATTCAGGATTGAGGATAGAGGATTGAGGATGGAGAATGAGGGCTGAGGGTTGAATATTGAGGATTGAGGATTGAGGTTTGAGGATTGAGGATGAAGACTGAGGGTTGAGGATTGAGGTTAGAGGAACGTGGATTGAGGATTGAGGATTGAGGACTAAGGATTGACGATTGGGTATTGAAGATTGAGGATTGATGACTGAGGATTGACGACTGAGAATTGAGGATTGAGGATTGACGATTGAAGATTGAGTGTTGAGGATTGAATATTGAGGATTGAGGATTGAGGACTGAGGATTGAGGATGAGTGCTAAGGGTCGGGGATTGAGGTTCGACGACTGAGAATTGAGAATTGAGAATTGATGATTGAAGATTGAGTATTGAGGATTGAATATTGAGGATTGAGGATTGAGGAATGAGGATTGAGGATTGAGGATTGAGGATTGAAGATTGAGTATTGAGTATTGAAGGTTGAGGATTGTGGATTGAGGATTAAGGATTGACAATTGAATATTGTAGATTGAGTATTGATGCCTGAGGATTGAGGATTGAGGATTGAGGATTGAGGATTGAGGATTGAGGATTGAGGATTGAAGATTGAGTATTGATAATTGAATATTGAGGATTGAGGATTGAGGTGTGAGGATTGAGGACGAGGACTGACGGTAGAGGATTTAGGTTTGAGGATTGAGGATTGAGGACTGAGGATTGAGGATGAGTGCTAAGGGTCGGGTATTGAGGTTCGACGACTGAGGACTGAGGATTGAGGAATGAGAATTGAGGATTGATGTTTGAGGATTGAAGATTTAGGATTGGGTATTGAGGATTGAAGAATGAGGATTGAGGATTGAGGATTGAGGATTGAGGATTGAGGATTGAGGATTGAGGATTGAAGATTGAGTATTGATGCCTGAGGATTGAGGATCGAGGATTGAGGATTGAGGATTGGAGATTGATTATTGACGATTGAAGATTGAGGATTGAGGATTGAGGATTGAGAATTGAGTATGAGGACTGAGGGTTGAGGACTGAGGATTGAGAAATGAGGAATGAGGATTGAAGATTGAGTATTGAGGATTGAAGATTGAGGACAGAGGATTGAGTACTGAGGATTGAGGATTGAGGATTGAGGATTGAAGATTGAGTATTGAGTATTGAAGGTTGAGGATTGTGGATTGAGGATTAAGGATTGAGGATTGAATATTGTAGATTGAGTATTGATGCCTGAGGATTGAGGATTGAGGATTGAGGATTGAGGATTGAGGATTGAGGATTGAGGATTGCTGATTGAGTATTGAGGATTGAAGACTGAGGGTTGAAGATTGAGTATTGATGATTGAATATTGAGGACTGAGGATTGAGGATCGAGGATTGAAGATTGAGAATTGAGGATTGAAGATTGAGTATTGATGCCTGAGGATTGAGGATTGAGGATTGAGGATAGAGGATTGAGAATGGAGGATGAGGGCTGAGGGTTGAATATTGAGGATTGAGGATTGAGGATTGAGGATTGAGGATTGAGGATTGAGGATTGAGGATTGAGGATTGAGGTTTGAGGATTGAGGATTGAAGATTGAGTATTGATGATTGAATATTGAGGAATTAGGATTGAGGATTGAGGATTGAGGATTGAAGATTGAGGGTTGAGGATAGAGGATTGAGGATGGAGGATGAGGGCTGAGGGTTGAATACTGAGGATTGAGGATTGAGGTGTGAGGATTGAGGATGAAGACTGAGGGTTGAGGATTGAGGTTAGAGGAACGTGGATCGAGGATTGAGGATTGAGGACTAAGGATTGACGATTGGGTATTGAAGATTGAGGATTGATGACTGAGGATTGACGACTGAGAATTGAGGATTGAGGATTGACGATTGAAGATTGAGTGTTGAGGATTGAATATTGAGGATTGAGGATTGAGGATTGAGGATTGAGGATTGAGGATTGAGGATTGAAGATTGAGTATTGAGTATTGAAGGTTGAGGATTGTGGATTGAGGATTAAGGATTGACAATTGAATATTGTAGATTGAGTATTGATGCCTGAGGATTGAGGATTCAGGATTGAGTATTGAGGATTGAGGATTGAGGATTGAGGATTGAGGTTTGAGTATTGATGATTGAATATTGAGGATTGAGGATTGAGGTGTGAGGATTGAGGACGAGGACTGACGGTAGAGGATTTAGGTTTGAGGATTGAGGATTGAGGACTGAGGTTTGAGGATGAGTGCTAAGGGTCGGGGATTGAGGTTCGACGACTGAGGACTGAGGATTGAGGATTGAGAATTGAGGATTGATGTTTGAGGATTGAAGATTGAGGATTGGGTATTGAGGATTGAAGAATGAGGATTGAGGATTGAGGATTGAGGATTGAGGATTGAGGATTGAGGATTGAGGATTGAAGATTGAGTATTGATGCCTGAGGATTGAGGATCGAGGATTGAGGATTGAGGATTGGAGATTGATTATTGACGATTGAAGATTGAGGATTGAGGATTGAGGATTGAGAATTGAGTATGAGGACTGAGGGTTGAGGATTGAGGTTTGAGGAATGAGGATTGAGGGTTGGGGAATGAGGATTCAGGATCGAGGATTGAGGATTGAGCATTGAAGATTGAGTATTGATGCCTGAGGATTGAGGATTGAGGATTGATGATTGAGGACCGAGGATTGAAGATTGAGAATTGAGGATTGAAGATTGAGGATTGAGGATTGAGGATTGAGGATTGAGGATGGAGTATGAGGGCTGAGGGTTGAGGACTGAGGATTGAGAAATGAGGAATGAGGATTGAAGATTGAGTATTGGGGATTGAAGATTGAGGACAGAGGATTGAGTACTGAGGATTGAGGATTGAGGATTGAGGATTGAAGATTGAGTATTGAGTATTGAAGGTTGAGGATTGTGGATTGAGGATTAAGGATTGAGGATTGAATATTGTAGATTGAGTATTGATGCCTGAGGATTGAGGATTGAGGATTGAGGATTGAGGATTGAGGATTGAGGATTGAGGATTGCTGATTGAGTATTGAGGATTGAAGACTGAGGGTTGAAGATTGAGTATTGATGATTGAATATTGAGGACTGAGGATTGAGGATCGAGGATTGAAGATTGAGAATTGAGGATTGAAGATTGAGTATTGATGCCTGAGGATTGAGGATTGAGGATTGAGGATAGAGGATTGAGAATGGAGGATGAGGGCTGAGGGTTGAATATTGAGGATTGAGGATTGAGGATTGAGGATTGAGGATTGAGGATTGAGGATTGAGGATTGAGGATTGAGGTTTGAGGATTGAGGATTGAAGATTGAGTATTGATGATTGAATATTGAGGAATTAGGATTGAGGATTGAGGATTGAGGATTGAAGATTGAGGATTGAGGATAGAGGATTGAGGATGGAGGATGAGGGCTGAGGGTTGAATATTGAGGATTGAGGATTGAGGTGTGAGGATTGAGGATGAAGACTGAGGGTTGAGGATTGAGGTTAGAGGAACGTGGATCGAGGATTGAGGATTGAGGACTAAGGATTGACGATTGGGTATTGAAGATTGAGGATTGATGACTGAGGATTGACGACTGAGAATTGAGGATTGAGGATTGACGATTGAAGATTGAGTGTTGAGGATTGAATATTGAGGATTGAGGATTGAGGATTGAGGATTGAGGATTGAGGATTGAGGATTGAAGATTGAGTATTGAGTATTGAAGGTTGAGGATTGTGGATTGAGGATTAAGGATTGACAATTGAATATTGTAGATTGAGTATTGATGCCTGAGGATTGAGGATTCAGGATTGAGTATTGAGGATTGAGGATTGAGGATTGAGGATTGAAGTTTGAGTATTGATGATTGAATATTGAGGATTGAGGATTGAGGTGTGAGGATTGAGGACGAGGACTGACGGTAGAGGATTTAGGTTTGAGGATTGAGGATTGAGGACTGAGGTTTGAGGATGAGTGCTAAGGGTCGGGGATTGAGGTTCGACGACTGAGGACTGAGGATTGAGGATTGAGAATTGAGGATTGATGTTTGAGGATTGAAGATTGAGGATTGGGTATTGAGGATTGAAGAATGAGGATTGAGGATTGAGGATTGAGGATTGAGGATTGAGGATTGAGGATCTAGGATTGGAGATTGATTATTGAGTATTGAAGGTTGAGGATTGTGGATTGAGGATTGAGGATTGAGGATTGAGGATTGAGGATTGAGGATTGAGGATTGAGGATTGAGGATTGAGGATCGAGGTTTGAAGATTGAGAATTGAGGATTGAAGATTGAGGATTGAGGATTGAGGGTTGAGGATTGAGGATGGAGGATGAGGGCTGAGGGTTGAGGATTGAGGATTGAGAAATGAGGAATGAGGATTGAAGATTGAGGATAGAGGATTGAGTACTGAGGATGGAGGATGAGGGCTGAGGGTTGAGGATTGAGGATTGAGAAATGACGATTGTGGATTGAGGATTGAGGATTGAGGATTGAAGATTGAGTGTTGAGGATTGAGGATTGAGGATTGAGGATTGAGGATTGAGGATTGAGGATTGAAGATTGAGTATTGAGGATTGAAGATTGAGGATTGAGTATTGAGGATTGAGGATTCAGGGTTGAAGATTGAGGATTGAGGATTGAGGATTGAGGATTGAGGATTGAGTATTGAGGATTGAAGATTGAATATTGATGATTGAATATTGAGGACTGAGTATTGAGGGTTGTGGATTGAGGACGAGGACTGAGGGTTGAATATTGATGTTTGAGGTCTGAGGACTAAGGATTGAGGATTGAGAATTGAGGATTGAGGATTGAGGATTGAAGATTGAGGATTGGGTATTTAGGATTGAAGCATGAGGATTGAGGATTGAGGTTTGAGGATTGAGGATTGAAGATTGAGTATTGATGATTGAATATTGAGGATTGAGGATTGAGGTTTGAGGATTGAGGATGAAGACTGAGGGTTGAGGATTCAGGTTTGAGGAACGAGGATTGAGGATTGAGGATTGAGGACTAAGGATTGACGATTGAGTATTGAAGATTGAGGATTGATGACTGAGGATTGACGACTGAGAATTGAGGATTGAGAATTGATGATTGAAGATTGAGTATTTAGGATTGAATATTGAGGATTGAGGATTGAGGAATGAGGATTGAGGATTGAGGATTGAGGATTGAAGATTGAGTATTGAGTATTGAAGTTTGAGGATCGAGGATTGAGGATTAAGGATTGAGGATTGAATATTGTAGATTGAGTATTGATGCCTGAGGATTGAGGATTGAGGATTGAGGATTGAGGATTGAGGACTGAGGATTGCTGATTGAGTATTGAGGATTGAAGACTGAGGGTTGAAGATTGAGTATTGATGATTGAATATTGAGGACTGAGGATTGAGGGTCGAGGATTGAAGATTGAGAATTGAGGATTGAAGATTGAGGATTGAGGATAGAGGATTGAGGATGGAGGATGAGGGCTGAGGGTTGAATGTTGAGGATTGAAGATTGGGGTTTGAGGATTGAGGATGAAGACTGAGGGTTGAGGATTGAGGTTAGTGGAACGAGGATTGAGGATTGAGGATTGAGGACTAAGGATTGACGATTGGGTATTGAAGATTGAGGATTGATGACTGAGGATTGACGACTGAGAATTGAGGATTGAGGATTGACGATTGAAGATTGAGTATTGAGGATTGAATATTGAGGATTGAGGATTGAGGATTGAGGATTGAGGATTGAGGATTGAGGATTGAAGATTGAGTATTGAGTATTGAAGGTTGAGGATTGTGGATTGAGGATTAAGGATTGACAATTGAATATTGTAGATTGAGTATTGATGCCTGAGGATTGAGGATTGAGGATTGAGGATTGAGGATTGAGGATTGAGGATTGAGGATTGAGGATTGAAGATTGAGTATTGATGATTGAATATTGAGGATTGAGGATTGAGGTGTGAGGATTGAGGACGAGGACTGACGGTAGAGAATTTAGGTTTGAGGATTGAGGATTGAGGACTGAGGATTGAGGATGAGTGCTAAGGGTCGGGTATTGAGGTTCGACGACTGAGGACTGAGGATTGAGGAATGAGAATTGAGGATTGATGTTTGAGGATTGAAGATTTAGGATTGGGTATTGAGGATTGAAGAATGAGGATTGAGGATTGAGGATTGAGGATTGAGGATTGAGGATTGAGGATTGAGGATTGAAGATTGACTATTGATGATTGAATATTGAGGATTGAGGACTGAGGTTTGAGGATTGAGGATTGAGGATTGAGGATTGAAGATTGAGTATTGAAGATTGAGTATTGATGCCTGAGGATTGAGGATCGAGGATTGAGGATTGAGGATTGGAGATTGATTATTGACGATTGAAGATTGAGGATTGAGGATTGAGGATTGAGAATTGAGTATGAGGACTGAGGGTTGAGGATTGAGGTTTGAGGAATGAGGATTGAGGGTTGGGGAATGAGGATTGAGGATTGAGGATTGAGGATTGAGCATTGAAGATTGGGTATTCATGCCTGAGGATTGAGGATTGAGGATTGATGATTGAGGATCGAGGATTGAAGATTGAGAATTGAGGATTGAAGATTGAGGATTGAGGATTGAGGATTGAGGATTGAGGATGGAGGATGAGGGCTGAGGGTTGAGGATTGAGGATTGAGAAATGAGGAATGAGGATTGAAGATTGAGTATTGAGGATTGAAGATTGAGGACAGAGGATTGAGTACTGAGGATTGAGGATTGAGGATTGAGGATTGAAGATTGAGTATTGAGTATTGAAGGTTGAGGATTGTTGATTGATGATTAAGGATTGAGGATTGAATATTGTAGATTGAGTATTGATGCCTGAGGATTGAGGATTGAGGATTGAGGATTGAGGATTGAGGATTGAGGATTGCTGATTGAGTATTGAGGATGAAGACTGAGGGTTGAGGATTCAGGTTTGAGGAACGAGGATTGAGGATTGAGGATTGAGGACTAAGGATTGACGATTGAGTATTGAAGATTGAGGATTGATGACTGAGGATTGACGACTGAGAATTGAGGATTGAGAATTGATGATTGAAGATTGAGTATTGAGGATTGAATATTGAGGATTGAGGATTGAGGAATGAGGATTGAGGATTGAGGATTGAGGATTGAAGATTGAGTATTGAGTATTGAAGTTTGAGGATCGAGGATTGAGGATTAAGGATTGAGGATTGAATATTGTAGATTGAGTATTGATGCCTGAGGATTGAGGATTGAGGATTGAGGATTGAGGATTGAGGATTGAGGATTGCTGATTGAGTATTGAGGATTGAAGACTGAGGGTTGAAGATTGAGTATTGATGATTGAATATTGAGGACTGAGGATTGAGGGTCGAGGATTGAAGATTGAGAATTGAGGATTGAAGATTGAGGATTGAGGATAGAGGATTGAGGATGGAGGATGAGGGCTGAGGGTTGAATGTTGAGGATTGAAGATTGGGGTTTGAGGATTGAGGATGAAGACTCAGGGTTGAGGATTGAGGTTAGTGGAACGAGGATTGAGGATTGAGGATTGAGGACTAAGGATTGACGATTGGGTATTGAAGATTGAGGATTGATGACTGAGGATTGACGACTGAGAATTGAGGATTGAGGATTGACGATTGAAGATTGAGTATTGAGGATTGAATATTGAGGATTGAGGATTGAGGATTGAGGATTGAGGATTGACGATTGAGGATTGAAGATTGAGTATTGAGTATTGAAGGTTGAGGATTGTGGATTGAGGATTAAGGATTGACAATTGAATATTGTAGATTGAGTATTGATGCCTGAGGATTGAGGATTGAGGATTGAGGATTGAGGATTGAGGATTGAGGATTGAGGATTGAAGATTGAGTATTGATGATTGAATATTGAGGATTGAGGATTGAGGTGTGAGGATTGAGGACGAGGACTGACGGTAGAGAATTTAGGTTTGAGGATTGAGGATTGAGGACTGAGGATTGAGGATGAGTGCTAAGGGTCGGGTATTGAGGTTCGACGACTGAGGACTGAGGATTGAGGAATGAGAATTGAGGATTGATGTTTGAGGATTGAAGATTTAGGATTGGGTATTGAGGATTGAAGAATGAGGATTGAGGATTGAGGATTGAGGATTGAGGATTGAGGATTGAGGATTGAGGATTGAAGATTGACTATTGATGATTGAATATTGAGGATTGAGGACTGAGGTTTGAGGATTGAGGATTGAGGATTGAGGATTGAAGATTGAGTATTGAAGATTGAGTATTGATGCCTGAGGATTGAGGATCGAGGATTGAGGATTGAGGATTGGAGATTGATTATTGACGATTGAAGATTGAGGATTGAGGATTGAGGATTGAGGATTGAGTATGAGGACTGAGGGTTGAGGATTGAGGTTTGAGGAATGAGGATTGAGGACTGAGGATTGAGGATGAGTGCTAAGGGTCGGGGATTGAGGTTCGACGACTGAGGACTGAGGATTGAGGATTGAGAATTGAGGATTGATGTTTGAGGATTGATGATTGAGGATTGGGTATTGGGGTTTGAAGAATGAGGATTGAGGATTGAGTATTGAGGATTGAGGATTGACGATCTAGGATTGGAGATTGATTATTGAGTATTGAAGGTTGAGGATTGTGGATTGAGGATTGAGGATTGAGGATTGAGGATTGAGGATTGAGGATTGAGGATTGAGGATCGAGGATTGAGGATTGAGGATTGAAGATTGAGTATTGATGCCTGAGGATTGAGGATTGTGGATTGATGATTCAGGATCGAGGATTGAAGATTGAGAATTAAGGATTGAAGATTGAGTATTGAGGATTGAGGATTGAGGATGGAGGATGAGGGCTGAGGGTTGAGGATTGCGGTTTGAGGACTGAGGACTGAGGATTGAGGATTGAGAATTGAGGATTGAGGATTGAGGATTGAAATTGAGGATTGGGTATTGAGGATTGAAGATTGAGGATTGAGGAATTAGTATTGAGGATTGAGGATTGAGGATTGAGGATTGAAGATTGAGGAGTGGGTATTGAGGATTGAAGATTGAGGATGGAGTATTGAGGATTGAGGATTGAGGATTGAAGATTGAGGATTGAGAATTGAGGTTCGAGGATTGAGGATTGAGGATTGAAGATTGAATATTGATGATTGAATATTGAGGACTGAGGATTGAGGGTTGTGGATTGAGGACGAGGACTGAGGGTTGAATATTGATGTTTGAGGTCTGAGGATTAAGGATTGAGGGTTGAGAATTGAGGATTGAGGATTGAGGATTGAAGATTGAGGATTGGGTATTGAGGATTGAAGAATGTGGATTGAGGATTGAGGTTTGAGTATTGAGGATTGCAGATTGAGTGTTGATAATTGAAGATTGAGGATTGAGGATTGAAATTGAGGATTGGGTATTGAGGATTGAAGAATGAGGATTGAGGAATTAGGATTGAGGACTGAGGATTGAGGATCGAAGATTGAGGATTGGGTATTGAGGATTGAAGAATGAGGATTGAGGATTGAGGATTGAGGATTGAGGATTGAAGATTAGTGTTGAGGATTGAAGATTGAGGATTGAGGATTGAGCATTGAGGATTGAGGATTGAAGATTGAATATTGAGGATTGAAGATTGAGGATTGAGTATCGAGGATTGAGGATTCAGGGTTGAAGATTGAGGATTGAGGATTGAGGATTGAGGATTGAGGATTGAGGATTGAAGATTGAATATTGATGATTCGATATTGAGGACTGAGGATTTAGGGTTGTGGATTGAGGACGAGGACTGAGGGTTGAATATTGATGTTTGAGGTCTTAGGATTAAGGATTGAGGATTGAGAATTGAGGATTGAGGATTGAGGATTGGAAACTGAGGATTGGGTATTTAGGATTGAAGAATGAGGATTGAGGATTGAGGTTTGAGGACTGAGGATTGAAGATTGAGTATTGATGATTGAATATTGAGGATTGAGGATTGAGGTTTGAGGATTGAGGTCGAGGACTGACGGCTGAGGATTGAGGTTTGAGGATTGAGGATTGGGGATTGAGGACTGACGATTGAGGATTGAGGATTGAGCATTGAGGATTGAAGATTGATGACTGGGGATTGAGGATTGAAGATTGAGGATTAACGATTGAAGGTTGAGTATTGAGGATTGTGGATTGAGTATTGAGTATTGAGGATTGAGGATTCAGTGTTGAAGATTGAGGATTGAGGATTGAGGATTGAGGATTGAGGATTGAGGATTGAGGATTGAAGATTGAGGATTGGGTATTGAGGATTGAAGAATGAGGATTGAGGATTGAGGATTCAGGATTGAGGATTGAAGATTGAGTATTGAGGATTGAACATTGAGGATTGAGGATTGAGGATTGAGGATTGGGGATTGAAGATTGAGTATTGAGGATAGAAGATTAAGGATTGAGGATTGAGGATTGAGGATCGAGGATTGAAGATAGAGGATTGAGGATTGAGGATTGAGGATTGAGGATTGAGAATTGAAGATTGAATATTGATGATTGAAGATTGAGGATTGAGGATTGAGGATTGAGGATTGCGGTTGAGGATTGAAGATTGAGGATTGGGGATTGAGGATTGACGATTGAGGATTGAGTATTGGGGATTGAGAACTGAGGATTGAGGATTGAAATTGAGTATTGAGGATTGAAGATTGAGGATTGAGATTTAATTATTGAACATTGTGGATTGAGTATTGAACCATGAGTATTCAGAATATTCTATTGAGTATTGAGAATTGAGAATTGATGATTGAGTATTGACGATTGATGGCTGAGGGTTGTGTGTTGAATATTGAGGATTGAGGATTGAGGATTGAGGATAGAGCATTGAGGATTGAAGATTGAGTATAGGTGATTGAATATTCAGGATTGAGGATTGAGGTTTGAGGATTGAGGACGAGGACTGACGGTTGAGGATTGAGGTTTGAGGATTGAGGATTGTGGATTGAGGACTGAGGATCGAGGATTGAGGATTGAGCATTGAGGATTGAAGATTGATGACTGGGGATTGAAGATTGAGGATTGAGGATTGAGGATTGAGAATTGAGAATTGCGGATGAGGACTGAGGGCTGAGGATTGAGGTTAGAGGAATGAGGATTGAGGGTTGAGGATTGAGGATTGAGGATTGAGGATTGAGGATTGAGTATTGAAGATTGAGTATTGATGCCTGAGGATTGAGGATCGAGGATTGAGGATTGAGGATTGGAGATTGATTATTGAGGATTGAAGATTGAGGATTGAGGATTGAAGATTGAGTATTGATGATTGAATATTGAGGATTGAGGATTGAGGTTTGAGGATTGAGGACGAGGACTGAAGGTTGAGGATTGAGGTTTGAGGATTGAGGATTGGGGATTGAGGACTGAGGATTGAGGATTGAGGATTGAGCATTGAGGATTGAAGATTGATGAATGGGGATTGAGGATTGAAGATTGAGGATTAACGATTGAAGATTGGGGATTGAGGATCCAGGATCGGAGATTGATTATTGAGGATTGAAGATTGAGGATTGAGGATTGAGGATTGATAATTGAGAATTGAGGATGAGGACTGAGGGTTGAGGATTGAGGTTTGAGGGATGAGGATTGATGGTTGAGGATGAGGATTGAAGATTGAGGATTGAGTATTGAAGATTGAGTATTGATGCCTGAGGATTGAGGATTGGGGATTGAGGATTGAGGATTGAGGATTGAAGATTGAGTATTGGGGATTGAAGATTGAGGATTGAGGATTGAGGATTGAGGATGGAGGATGAGGGCTGAGGGTTGAGGATTGCGGTTTGAGGACTGAGGACTGAGGATTGAGGATTGAGAATTGAGGATTGAGGATTGCAGATTGAGTATTGAGGATTGAAGATTGAGGATTGAGGATTGAGGATTGAGGAATGAGGATTGAAGATTGAGTATTGAGGATTGAAGATTGAGGATAGAGGATTGAGTACTGAGGATGGAGGATGAGGGCAGAGGGTTGATGATTGAGGATTGTGAAATGAGGATTGAGGATTGAGGATTGAAATTGAGGATTGGGTATTGAGGATTGAAGAATGAGGATTGAGGAATTAGGATTGAGGATTGAGGATTGAGGATTGAAGATTGAGGATTGGGTATTGAGGATTGAAGAATGAGGATTGAGGATTGAGGATTGAGGATTGAGGATTGAAGACTGAGTGTTGAGGATTGAGGATTGAGGATTGAGGATTGCTGATTGAGTATTGAGGATTGAAGACTGAGGGTTGAAGATTGAGTATT
Source organism: Calliopsis andreniformis (assembly GCF_051401765.1). Classification (NCBI taxonomy): domain Eukaryota; kingdom Metazoa; phylum Arthropoda; class Insecta; order Hymenoptera; family Andrenidae; genus Calliopsis; species Calliopsis andreniformis. The sequence continues at coordinate 1,564,367 of NW_027480470.1, forward strand.
GATGATTGAATATTGAGGACTGAGGATTGAGGATCGAGGATTGAAGATTGAGAATTGAGGATTGAAGATTGAGTATTGATGCCTGAGGATTGAGGATTGAGGATTGAGGATAGAGGATTGAGAATGGAGGATGAGGGCTGAGGGTTGAATATTGAGGATTGAGGATTGAGGATTGAGGATTGAGGATTGAGGATTGAGGATTGAGGATTGAGGATTGAGGTTTGAGGATTGAGGATTGAAGATTGAGTATTGATGATTGAATATTGAGGAATTAGGATTGAGGATTGAGGATTGAGGATTGAAGATTGAGGGTTGAGGATAGAGGATTGAGGATGGAGGATGAGGGCTGAGGGTTGAATACTGAGGATTGAGGATTGAGGTGTGAGGATTGAGGATGAAGACTGAGGGTTGAGGATTGAGGTTAGAGGAACGTGGATCGAGGATTGAGGATTGAGGACTAAGGATTGACGATTGGGTATTGAAGATTGAGGATTGATGACTGAGGATTGACGACTGAGAATTGAGGATTGAGGATTGACGATTGAAGATTGAGTGTTGAGGATTGAATATTGAGGATTGAGGATTGAGGATTGAGGATTGAGGATTGAGGATTGAGGATTGAAGATTGAGTATTGAGTATTGAAGGTTGAGGATTGTGGATTGAGGATTAAGGATTGACAATTGAATATTGTAGATTGAGTATTGATGCCTGAGGGTTGAGGATTCAGGATTGAGTATTGAGGATTGAGGATTGAGGATTGAGGATTGAGGTTTGAGTATTGATGATTGAATATTGAGGATTGAGGATTGAGGTGTGAGGATTGAGGACGAGGACTGACGGTAGAGGATTTAGGTTTGAGGATTGAGGATTGAGGACTGAGGTTTGAGGATGAGTGCTAAGGGTCGGGGATTGAGGTTCGACGACTGAGGACTGAGGATTGAGGATTGAGAATTGAGGATTGATGTTTGAGGATTGAAGATTGAGGATTGGGTATTGAGGATTGAAGAATGAGGATTGAGGATTGAGGATTGAGGATTGAGGATTGAGGATTGAGGATTGAGGATTGAAGATTGAGTATTGATGCCTGAGGATTGAGGATCGAGGATTGAGGATTGAGGATTGGAGATTGATTATTGACGATTGAAGATTGAGGATTGAGGATTGAGGATTGAGAATTGAGTATGAGGACTGAGGGTTGAGGATTGAGGTTTGAGGAATGAGGATTGAGGGTTGGGGAATGAGGATTCAGGATCGAGGATTGAGGATTGAGCATTGAAGATTGAGTATTGATGCCTGAGGATTGAGGATTGAGGATTGATGATTGAGGACCGAGGATTGAAGATTGAGAATTGAGGATTGAAGATTGAGGATTGAGGATTGAGGATTGAGGATTGAGGATGGAGTATGAGGGCTGAGGGTTGAGGACTGAGGATTGAGAAATGAGGAATGAGGATTGAAGATTGAGTATTGAGGATTGAAGATTGAGGACAGAGGATTGAGTACTGAGGATTGAGGATTGAGGATTGAGGATTGAAGATTGAGTATTGAGTATTGAAGGTTGAGGATTGTGGATTGAGGATTAAGGATTGAGGATTGAATATTGTAGATTGAGTATTGATGCCTGAGGATTGAGGATTGAGGATTGAGGATTGAGGATTGAGGATTGAGGATTGAGGATTGCTGATTGAGTATTGAGGATTGAAGACTGAGGGTTGAAGATTGAGTATTGATGATTGAATATTGAGGACTGAGGATTGAGGATCGAGGATTGAAGATTGAGAATTGAGGATTGAAGATTGAGTATTGATGCCTGAGGATTGAGGATTGAGGATTGAGGATAGAGGATTGAGAATGGAGGATGAGGGCTGAGGGTTGAATATTGAGGATTGAGGATTGAGGATTGAGGATTGAGGATTGAGGATTGAGGATTGAGGATTGAGGATTGAGGTTTGAGGATTGAGGATTGAAGATTGAGTATTGATGATTGAATATTGAGGAATTAGGATTGAGGATTGAGGATTGAGGATTGAAGATTGAGGATTGAGGATAGAGGATTGAGGATGGAGGATGAGGGCTGAGGGTTGAATATTGAGGATTGAGGATTGAGGTGTGAGGATTGAGGATGAAGACTGAGGGTTGAGGATTGAGGTTAGAGGAACGTGGATCGAGGATTGAGGATTGAGGACTAAGGATTGACGATTGGGTATTGAAGATTGAGGATTGATGACTGAGGATTGACGACTGAGAATTGAGGATTGAGGATTGACGATTGAAGATTGAGTGTTGAGGATTGAATATTGAGGATTGAGGATTGAGGATTGAGGATTGAGGATTGAGGATTGAGGATTGAAGATTGAGTATTGAGTATTGAAGGTTGAGGATTGTGGATTGAGGATTAAGGATTGACAATTGAATATTGTAGATTGAGTATTGATGCCTGAGGATTGAGGATTCAGGATTGAGTATTGAGGATTGAGGATTGAGGATTGAGGATTGAAGTTTGAGTATTGATGATTGAATATTGAGGATTGAGGATTGAGGTGTGAGGATTGAGGACGAGGACTGACGGTAGAGGATTTAGGTTTGAGGATTGAGGATTGAGGACTGAGGTTTGAGGATGAGTGCTAAGGGTCGGGGATTGAGGTTCGACGACTGAGGACTGAGGATTGAGGATTGAGAATTGAGGATTGATGTTTGAGGATTGAAGATTGAGGATTGGGTATTGAGGATTGAAGAATGAGGATTGAGGATTGAGGATTGAGGATTGAGGATTGAGGATTGAGGATCTAGGATTGGAGATTGATTATTGAGTATTGAAGGTTGAGGATTGTGGATTGAGGATTGAGGATTGAGGATTGAGGATTGAGGATTGAGGATTGAGGATTGAGGATTGAGGATTGAGGATCGAGGTTTGAAGATTGAGAATTGAGGATTGAAGATTGAGGATTGAGGATTGAGGGTTGAGGATTGAGGATGGAGGATGAGGGCTGAGGGTTGAGGATTGAGGATTGAGAAATGAGGAATGAGGATTGAAGATTGAGGATAGAGGATTGAGTACTGAGGATGGAGGATGAGGGCTGAGGGTTGAGGATTGAGGATTGAGAAATGACGATTGTGGATTGAGGATTGAGGATTGAGGATTGAAGATTGAGTGTTGAGGATTGAGGATTGAGGATTGAGGATTGAGGATTGAGGATTGAGGATTGAAGATTGAGTATTGAGGATTGAAGATTGAGGATTGAGTATTGAGGATTGAGGATTCAGGGTTGAAGATTGAGGATTGAGGATTGAGGATTGAGGATTGAGGATTGAGTATTGAGGATTGAAGATTGAATATTGATGATTGAATATTGAGGACTGAGTATTGAGGGTTGTGGATTGAGGACGAGGACTGAGGGTTGAATATTGATGTTTGAGGTCTGAGGACTAAGGATTGAGGATTGAGAATTGAGGATTGAGGATTGAGGATTGAAGATTGAGGATTGGGTATTTAGGATTGAAGCATGAGGATTGAGGATTGAGGTTTGAGGATTGAGGATTGAAGATTGAGTATTGATGATTGAATATTGAGGATTGAGGATTGAGGTTTGAGGATTGAGGATGAAGACTGAGGGTTGAGGATTCAGGTTTGAGGAACGAGGATTGAGGATTGAGGATTGAGGACTAAGGATTGACGATTGAGTATTGAAGATTGAGGATTGATGACTGAGGATTGACGACTGAGAATTGAGGATTGAGAATTGATGATTGAAGATTGAGTATTTAGGATTGAATATTGAGGATTGAGGATTGAGGAATGAGGATTGAGGATTGAGGATTGAGGATTGAAGATTGAGTATTGAGTATTGAAGTTTGAGGATCGAGGATTGAGGATTAAGGATTGAGGATTGAATATTGTAGATTGAGTATTGATGCCTGAGGATTGAGGATTGAGGATTGAGGATTGAGGATTGAGGACTGAGGATTGCTGATTGAGTATTGAGGATTGAAGACTGAGGGTTGAAGATTGAGTATTGATGATTGAATATTGAGGACTGAGGATTGAGGGTCGAGGATTGAAGATTGAGAATTGAGGATTGAAGATTGAGGATTGAGGATAGAGGATTGAGGATGGAGGATGAGGGCTGAGGGTTGAATGTTGAGGATTGAAGATTGGGGTTTGAGGATTGAGGATGAAGACTGAGGGTTGAGGATTGAGGTTAGTGGAACGAGGATTGAGGATTGAGGATTGAGGACTAAGGATTGACGATTGGGTATTGAAGATTGAGGATTGATGACTGAGGATTGACGACTGAGAATTGAGGATTGAGGATTGACGATTGAAGATTGAGTATTGAGGATTGAATATTGAGGATTGAGGATTGAGGATTGAGGATTGAGGATTGAGGATTGAGGATTGAAGATTGAGTATTGAGTATTGAAGGTTGAGGATTGTGGATTGAGGATTAAGGATTGACAATTGAATATTGTAGATTGAGTATTGATGCCTGAGGATTGAGGATTGAGGATTGAGGATTGAGGATTGAGGATTGAGGATTGAGGATTGAGGATTGAAGATTGAGTATTGATGATTGAATATTGAGGATTGAGGATTGAGGTGTGAGGATTGAGGACGAGGACTGACGGTAGAGAATTTAGGTTTGAGGATTGAGGATTGAGGACTGAGGATTGAGGATGAGTGCTAAGGGTCGGGTATTGAGGTTCGACGACTGAGGACTGAGGATTGAGGAATGAGAATTGAGGATTGATGTTTGAGGATTGAAGATTTAGGATTGGGTATTGAGGATTGAAGAATGAGGATTGAGGATTGAGGATTGAGGATTGAGGATTGAGGATTGAGGATTGAGGATTGAAGATTGACTATTGATGATTGAATATTGAGGATTGAGGACTGAGGTTTGAGGATTGAGGATTGAGGATTGAGGATTGAAGATTGAGTATTGAAGATTGAGTATTGATGCCTGAGGATTGAGGATCGAGGATTGAGGATTGAGGATTGGAGATTGATTATTGACGATTGAAGATTGAGGATTGAGGATTGAGGATTGAGAATTGAGTATGAGGACTGAGGGTTGAGGATTGAGGTTTGAGGAATGAGGATTGAGGGTTGGGGAATGAGGATTGAGGATTGAGGATTGAGGATTGAGCATTGAAGATTGGGTATTCATGCCTGAGGATTGAGGATTGAGGATTGATGATTGAGGATCGAGGATTGAAGATTGAGAATTGAGGATTGAAGATTGAGGATTGAGGATTGAGGATTGAGGATTGAGGATGGAGGATGAGGGCTGAGGGTTGAGGATTGAGGATTGAGAAATGAGGAATGAGGATTGAAGATTGAGTATTGAGGATTGAAGATTGAGGACAGAGGATTGAGTACTGAGGATTGAGGATTGAGGATTGAGGATTGAAGATTGAGTATTGAGTATTGAAGGTTGAGGATTGTTGATTGATGATTAAGGATTGAGGATTGAATATTGTAGATTGAGTATTGATGCCTGAGGATTGAGGATTGAGGATTGAGGATTGAGGATTGAGGATTGAGGATTGCTGATTGAGTATTGAGGATGAAGACTGAGGGTTGAGGATTCAGGTTTGAGGAACGAGGATTGAGGATTGAGGATTGAGGACTAAGGATTGACGATTGAGTATTGAAGATTGAGGATTGATGACTGAGGATTGACGACTGAGAATTGAGGATTGAGAATTGATGATTGAAGATTGAGTATTGAGGATTGAATATTGAGGATTGAGGATTGAGGAATGAGGATTGAGGATTGAGGATTGAGGATTGAAGATTGAGTATTGAGTATTGAAGTTTGAGGATCGAGGATTGAGGATTAAGGATTGAGGATTGAATATTGTAGATTGAGTATTGATGCCTGAGGATTGAGGATTGAGGATTGAGGATTGAGGATTGAGGATTGAGGATTGCTGATTGAGTATTGAGGATTGAAGACTGAGGGTTGAAGATTGAGTATTGATGATTGAATATTGAGGACTGAGGATTGAGGGTCGAGGATTGAAGATTGAGAATTGAGGATTGAAGATTGAGGATTGAGGATAGAGGATTGAGGATGGAGGATGAGGGCTGAGGGTTGAATGTTGAGGATTGAAGATTGGGGTTTGAGGATTGAGGATGAAGACTCAGGGTTGAGGATTGAGGTTAGTGGAACGAGGATTGAGGATTGAGGATTGAGGACTAAGGATTGACGATTGGGTATTGAAGATTGAGAATTGATGACTGAGGATTGACGACTGAGAATTGAGGATTGAGGATTGACGATTGAAGATTGAGTATTGAGGATTGAATATTGAGGATTGAGGATTGAGGATTGAGGATTGAGGATTGACGATTGAGGATTGAAGATTGAGTATTGAGTATTGAAGGTTGAGGATTGTGGATTGAGGATTAAGGATTGACAATTGAATATTGTAGATTGAGTATTGATGCCTGAGGATTGAGGATTGAGGATTGAGGATTGAGGATTGAGGATTGAGGATTGAGGATTGAAGATTGAGTATTGATGATTGAATATTGAGGATTGAGGATTGAGGTGTGAGGATTGAGGACGAGGACTGACGGTAGAGAATTTAGGTTTGAGGATTGAGGATTGAGGACTGAGGATTGAGGATGAGTGCTAAGGGTCGGGTATTGAGGTTCGACGACTGAGGACTGAGGATTGAGGAATGAGAATTGAGGATTGATGTTTGAGGATTGAAGATTTAGGATTGGGTATTGAGGATTGAAGAATGAGGATTGAGGATTGAGGATTGAGGATTGAGGATTGAGGATTGAGGATTGAGGATTGAAGATTGACTATTGATGATTGAATATTGAGGATTGAGGACTGAGGTTTGAGGATTGAGGATTGAGGATTGAGGATTGAAGATTGAGTATTGAAGATTGAGTATTGATGCCTGAGGATTGAGGATCGAGGATTGAGGATTGAGGATTGGAGATTGATTATTGACGATTGAAGATTGAGGATTGAGGATTGAGGATTGAGAATTGAGTATGAGGACTGAGGGTTGAGGATTGAGGTTTGAGGAATGAGGATTGAGGGTTGGGGAATGAGGATTGAGGATTGAGGATTGAGGATTGAGCATTGAAGATTGGGTATTCATGCCTGAGGATTGAGGATTGAGGATTGATGATTGAGGATCGAGGATTGAAGATTGAGAATTGAGGATTGAAGATTGAGGATTGAGGATTGAGGATTGAGGATTGAGGATGGAGGATGAGGGCTGAGGGTTGAGGATTGAGGATTGAGAAATGAGGAATGAGGATTGAAGATTGAGTATTGAGGATTGAAGATTGAGGACAGAGGATTGAGTACTGAGGATTGAGGATTGAGGATTGAGGATTGAAGATTGAGTATTGAGTATTGAAGGTTGAGGATTGTGGATTGAGGATTAAGGATTGAGGATTGAATATTGTAGATTGAGTATTGATGCCTGAGGATTGAGGATTGAGGATTGAGGATTGAGGATTGAGGATTGAGGATTGCTGATTGAGTATTGAGGATTGAAGACTGAGGGGTGAAGATTGAGTATTGATGATTGAATATTGAGGACTGAGGATTGAGGATCGAGGATTGAAGATTGAGAATTGGGGATTGAAGATTGAGGATTGAGGATAGAGGATTGAGGATGGAGGATGAGGGCTGAGGGTTGAATATTGAGGATTGAGGATTGAGGTTTGAGGATTGAGGATGAAGACTGAGGGTTGAGGATTGAGGCTAGAGGAACGAGGATTGAGGATTGAGGATTGAGGACTAAGGATTGACGATTGGGTATTGAAGATTGAGGATAGATGACTGAGGATTGACGACTGAGAATTGAGGATTGAGGATTGACGATTGAAGATTGAGTATTGAGGATTGAATATTGAGGATTGAGGATTGAGGATTGAGGATTGAGGATTGAGGATTGAGGATTGAAGATTGAGTATTGAGTATTGAAGGTTGAGGATTGTGGATTGAGGATTAAGGATTGACAATTGAATATTGTAGATTGAGTATTGATGCCTGAGGATTGAGGATTGAGGATTGAGGATTGAGGATTGAGGATTGAGGATTGAGGATTGAAGATTGAGTATTGATGATTGAATATTGAGGATTGAGGATTGAGGTGTGAGGATTGAGGACGAGGACTGACGGTAGAGGATTTAGGTTTGAGGATTGAGGATTGCGGACTGAGGATTGAGGATGAGTGCTAAGGGTCGGGGATTGAGGTTCGACGACTGAGGACTGAGGATTGAGGATTGAGAATTGAGGATTGATGTTTGAGGATTGAAGATTCAGGATTGGGTATTGAGGATTGAAGAATGAGGATTGAGGATTGAGGATTGAGGATTGAGGATTGAGGATCTAGGATTGGAGATTGATTATTGAGTATTGAAGGTTGAGGATTGTGGATTGAGGATTGAGGATTGAGGATTGAGGATTGAGGATTGAGGATTGAGGATTGAGGATTGAGGATTGAGGATCGAGGATTGAAGATTGAGAATTGAGGATTGAAGATTGAGGATTGAGGATTGAGGGTTGAGGATTGAGGATGGAGGATGAGTTCTGAGGGTTGAGGATTGAGGATTGAGAAATGAGGAATGAGGATTGAAGGTTGAGTATTGAGGATTGAAGATTGAGGATAGAGGATTGAGTACTGAGGATGGAGGATGAGGGCTGAGGGTTGAGGATTGGGGATTGAGAAATGAGGATTGAGGATTGAGGATTGAAATTGAGGATTGGGTATTGAGGATTGAAGAATGAGGATTGAGGAATTAGGATTGAGGATTGAGGATTGAGGATTGAAGATTGAGGATTGGGTATTGAGGATTGAAGAATGAGGATTGAGGATTGAGGATTGAGGATTGAGGATAGAGGATCTAGGATTGGAGATTGATTATTGAGTATTGAAGGTTGAGGATTGTGGATTGAGGATTGAGGATTGAGGATTGAGTATTGAGGATTGAGGATTGAGGATTGAGGATTGAGGATTGAGGATTGAGGATTGAGGATTGAAGATCTAGGATTGGAAATTGATTATTGAGTATTGAAGGCTGAGGATTGTGGATTGAGGTTTGAGGAATGAGGATTGAGGGTTGGGGAATGAGGATTGAGGATTGAGGATAGAGGATTGAGCATTGAAGATTGAGTATTGATGCCTGAGGATTGAGGATTGAGGATTGATGATTGAGGATTGAGGATAGAGGATCTAGGATTGGAGATTGACTATTCAGTATTGAAGGTTGAGGATTGTGGATTGAGGATTGAGGATTGAGGATTGAGGATTGAAGAATGAGGATTGAGGATTGAGGATTGAGGATTGAGGATTGAAGACTGAGTGTTGAGGATTGAAGATTGAGGATTGAGGATTGAGGATTGAGGATTGAGGATTGAAGATTGAGTATTGAGAATTGAAGATTGAGGATTGAGTATTGAGGATTGAGGATTCAGGGTTGAAGATTGAGGATTAAGGATTGAGGACTGAGGATTGAGGATTGAGGATTGAAGATTGAATATTGATGATTGAATATTGAGGACTGAGGATTGAGGGTTGTGGATTGAGGACGAGGTCTGAGGGTTGAATATTGATGTTTGAGGTCTGAAGATTAAGGATTGAGGATTGAGAATTGAGGATTGAGGATTGAGGATTGAAGATTGAGGATTGGGTATTCAGGATTGAAGAATGAGGATTGAGGATTGAGGATTGAGGATTGAGGATTGAAGATTGAGTATTGATGATTGAATATTGAGGAATTAGGATTGAGGATTGAGGATTGAGGATTGAAGATTGAGGATTGAGGATAGAGGATTGAGGATGGAGAATGAGGGCTGAGGGTTGAATATTGAGGATTGAGGATTGAGGTTTGAGGATTGAGGACTAAGGATTGACGATTGGGTATTGAAGATTGAGGATTGATGACTGAGGATTGACGACTGAGAATTGAGGATTGAGGATTGACGATTGAAGATTGAGTGATGAGGATTGAATATTGAGGATTGAGGATTGAGGACTGAGGATTGAGGATGAGTGCTAAGGGTCGGGGATTGAGGTTCGACGACTGAGAATTGAGGATTGAGAATTGATGATTGAAGATTGAGTATTGAGGATTGAATATTGAGGATTGAGGATTGAGGAATGAGGATTGAGGATTGAGGATTGAGGATTGAAGATTGAGTATTGAGTATTGAAGGTTGAGGATTGTGGATTGAGGATTAAGGATTGACAATTGAATATTGTAGATTGAGTATTGATGCCTGAGGATTGAGGATTGAGGATTGAGGATTGAGGATTGAGGATTGAGGATTGAGGATTGAAGATTGAGTATTGATGATTGAATATTGAGGATTGAGGATTGAGGTGTGAGGATTGAGGACGAGGACTGACGGTAGAGGATTTAGGTTTGAGGATTGAGGATTGAGGACTGAGGATTGAGGATGAGTGCTAAGGGTCGGGTATTGAGGTTCGACGACTGAGGACTGAGGATTGAGGAATGAGAATTGAGGATTGATGTTTGAGGATTGAAGATTTAGGATTGGGTATTGAGGATTGAAGAATGAGGATTGAGGATTGAGGATTGAGGATTGAGGATTGAGGATTGAGGATTGAGGATTGAAGATTGACTATTGATGATTGAATATTGAGGATTGAGGACTGAGGTTTGAGGATTGAGGATTGAGGATTGAGGATTGAAGATTGAGTATTGAAGATTGAGTATTGATGCCTGAGGATTGAGGATCGAGGATTGAGGATTGAGGATTGGAGATTGATTATTGACGATTGAAGATTGAGGATTGAGGATTGAGGATTGAGGATTGAGTATGAGGACTGAGGGTTGAGGATTGAGGTTTGAGGAATGAGGATTGAGGACTGAGGATTGAGGATGAGTGCTAAGGGTCGGGGATTGAGGTTCGACGACTGAGGACTGAGGATTGAGGATTGAGAATTGAGGATTGATGTTTGAGGATTGATGATTGAGGATTGGGTATTGGGGTTTGAAGAATGAGGATTGAGGATTGAGTATTGAGGATTGAGGATTGACGATCTAGGATTGGAGATTGATTATTGAGTATTGAAGGTTGAGGATTGTGGATTGAGGATTGAGGATTGAGGATTGAGGATTGAGGATTGAGGATTGAGGATTGAGGATCGAGGATTGAGGATTGAGGATTGAAGATTGAGTATTGATGCCTGAGGATTGAGGATTGTGGATTGATGATTCAGGATCGAGGATTGAAGATTGAGAATTAAGGATTGAAGATTGAGTATTGAGGATTGAGGATTGAGGATGGAGGATGAGGGCTGAGGGTTGAGGATTGCGGTTTGAGGACTGAGGACTGAGGATTGAGGATTGAGAATTGAGGATTGAGGATTGAGGATTGAAATTGAGGATTGGGTATTGAGGATTGAAGATTGAGGATTGAGGAATTAGGATTGAGGATTGAGGATTGAGGATTGAGGATTGAAGATTGAGGAGTGGGTATTGAGGATTGAAGATTGAGGATGGAGTATTGAGGATTGAGGATTGAGGATTGAAGATTGAGGATTGAGAATTGAGGTTCGAGGATTGAGGATTGAGGATTGAAGATTGAATATTGATGATTGAATATTGAGGACTGAGGATTGGGGGTTGTGGATTGAGGACGAGGACTGAGGGTTGAATATTGATGTTTGAGGTCTGAGGATTAAGGATTGAGGGTTGAGAATTGAGGATTGAGGATTGAGGATTGAAGATTGAGGATTGGGTATTGAGGATTGAAGAATGTGGATTGAGGATTGAGGTTTGAGTATTGAGGATTGCAGATTGAGTGTTGATAATTGAAGATTGAGGATTGAGGATTGAAATTGAGGATTGGGTATTGAGGATTGAAGAATGAGGATTGAGGAATTAGGATTGAGGACTGAGGATTGAGGATCGAAGATTGAGGATTGGGTATTGAGGATTGAAGAATGAGGATTGAGGATTGAGGATTGAGGATTGAGGATTGAAGATTAGTGTTGAGGATTGAAGATTGAGGATTGAGGATTGAGCATTGAGGATTGAGGATTGAAGATTGAATATTGAGGATTGAAGATTGAGGATTGAGTATCGAGGATTGAGGATTCAGGGTTGAAGATTGAGGATTGAGGATTGAGGATTGAGGATTGAGGATTGAGGATTGAAGATTGAATATTGATGATTGGATATTGAGGACTGAGGATTTAGGGTTGTGGATTGAGGACGAGGACTGAGGGTTGAATATTGATGTTTGAGGTCTTAGGATTAAGGATTGAGGATTGAGAATTGAGGATTGAGGATTGAGGATTGGAAACTGAGGATTGGGTATTTAGGATTGAAGAATGAGGATTGAGGATTGAGGTTTGAGGACTGAGGATTGAAGATTGAGTATTGATGATTGAATATTGAGGATTGAGGATTGAGGTTTGAGGATTGAGGTCGAGGACTGACGGCTGAGGATTGAGGTTTGAGGATTGAGGATTGGGGATTGAGGACTGACGATTGAGGATTGAGGATTGAGCATTGAGGATTGAAGATTGATGACTGGGGATTGAGGATTGAAGATTGAGGATTAACGATTGAAGGTTGAGTATTGAGGATTGTGGATTGAGTATTGAGTATTGAGGATTGAGGATTCAGTGTTGAAGATTGAGGATTGAGGATTGAGGATTGAGGATTGAGGATTGAGGATTGAGGATTGAAGATTGAGGATTGGGTATTGAGGATTGAAGAATGAGGATTGAGGATTGAGGATTCAGGATTGAGGATTGAAGATTGAGTATTGAGGATTGAACATTGAGGATTGAGGATTGAGGATTGAGGATTGGGGATTGAAGATTGAGTATTGAGGATAGAAGATTAAGGATTGAGGATTGAGGATTGAGGATCGAGGATTGAAGATAGAGGATTGAGGATTGAGGATTGAGGATTGAGGATTGAGAATTGAAGATTGAATATTGATGATTGAAGATTGAGGATTGAGGATTGAGGATTGAGGATTGCGGTTGAGGATTGAAGATTGAGGATTGGGGATTGAGGATTGACGATTGAGGATTGAGTATTGGGGATTGAGAACTGAGGATTGAGGATTGAAATTGAGTATTGAGGATTGAAGATTGAGGATTGAGATTTAATTATTGAACATTGTGGATTGAGTATTGAACCATGAGTATTCAGAATATTCTATTGAGTATTGAGAATTGAGAATTGATGATTGAGTATTGACGATTGATGGCTGAGGGTTGTGTGTTGAATATTGAGGATTGAGGATTGAGGATTGAGGATAGAGCATTGAGGATTGAAGATTGAGTATAGGTGATTGAATATTCAGGATTGAGGATTGAGGTTTGAGGATTGAGGACGAGGACTGACGGTTGAGGATTGAGGTTTGAGGATTGAGGATTGTGGATTGAGGACTGAGGATCCAGGATTGAGGATTGAGCATTGAGGATTGAAGATTGATGACTGGGGATTGAAGATTGAGGATTGAGGATTGAGGATTGAGAATTGAGAATTGCGGATGAGGACTGAGGGCTGAGGATTGAGGTTAGAGGAATGAGGATTGAGGGTTGAGGATTGAGGATTGAGGATTGAGGATTGAGGATTGAGTATTGAAGATTGAGTATTGATGCCTGAGGATTGAGGATCGAGGATTGAGGATTGAGGATTGGAGATTGATTATTGAGGATTGAAGATTGAGGATTGAGGATTGAAGATTGAGTATTGATGATTGAATATTGAGGATTGAGGATTGAGGTTTGAGGATTGAGGACGAGGACTGAAGGTTGAGGATTGAGGTTTGAGGATTGAGGATTGGGGATTGAGGACTGAGGATTGAGGATTGAGGATTGAGCATTGAGGATTGAAGATTGATGAATGGGGATTGAGGATTGAAGATTGAGGATTAACGATTGAAGATTGGGGATTGAGGATCCAGGATCGGAGATTGATTATTGAGGATTGAAGATTGAGGATTGAGGATTGAGGATTGATAATTGAGAATTGAGGATGAGGACTGAGGGTTGAGGATTGAGGTTTGAGGGATGAGGATTGATGGTTGAGGATGAGGATTGAAGATTGAGGATTGAGTATTGAAGATTGAGTATTGATGCCTGAGGATTGAGGATTGGGGATTGAGGATTGAGGATTGAGGATTGAAGATTGAGTATTGGGGATTGAAGATTGAGGATTGAGGATTGAGGATTGAGGATGGAGGATGAGGGCTGAGGGTTGAGGATTGCGGTTTGAGGACTGAGGACTGAGGATTGAGGATTGAGAATTGAGGATTGAGGATTGCAGATTGAGTATTGAGGATTGAAGATTGAGGATTGAGGATTGAGGATTGAGGAATGAGGATTGAAGATTGAGTATTGAGGATTGAAGATTGAGGATAGAGGATTGAGTACTGAGGATGGAGGATGAGGGCAGAGGGTTGATGATTGAGGATTGTGAAATGAGGATTGAGGATTGAGGATTGAAATTGAGGATTGGGTATTGAGGATTGAAGAATGAGGATTGAGGAATTAGGATTGAGGATTGAGGATTGAGGATTGAAGATTGAGGATTGGGTATTGAGGATTGAAGAATGAGGATTGAGGATTGAGGATTGAGGATTGAGGATTGAAGACTGAGTGTTGAGGATTGAAGATTGAGGATTGAGGATTGAGGATTGAGGATTGAAGATTGAAGATTGAGTATTGAGGATTGAAGATTGAGGATTGAGTATTGAGGATTGAGGATTCAGGGTTGAAGATTGAGGATTGAGGATTGAGGATTGAGGATTGAGGATTGAGGATTGAAGATTGAATATTGATGATTGAATATTCAGGACTGAGGATTGAGGGTTGTGGATTGAGGACGAGGTCTGAGGGTTGAATATTGATGTTTGAGGTCTGAGGATTAAGGATTGAGGATTGAGAATTGAGGATTGAGGATTGAGGATTGAAGATTGAGGATTGGGTATTCAGGATTGAAGAATGAGGATTGAGGATTGAGGTTTGAGGATTCAGGATTGAAGATTGAGTATTGATGATTGAATATTGAGGATTGAGGATTGAGGTTTGAGGATTGACGATGAAGACTGAGGGTTGAGGATTGAGGTTTGAGGAACGAGGATTGAGGATTGAGGATTGAGGACTAAGGATTGACGATTGAGTATTGAAGATTGAGGATTGATGACTGAGGATTGACGACTGAGAATTGAGGATTGAGAATTGATGATTGAAGATTGAGTATTCAGGATTGAATATTGGGGATTGAGGATTGAGGATTGAGGATTCAGGATTGAGGATTGAGGATAGAAGTTTGAGTATTGAGTATTGAAGGTTGACGATTGTGGATTGAGGATTAAGGATTGAGGATTGAGGATTGAGGATTGAGGATTGAGGATTGATGATTGAGTATTGAGGATTGAAGATTGAGGGTTGAAGATTGGGTATTGATGATTGAATATTGACGACTGAGGATTGAGGATCCAGGATTGAAGATTGAGAATTGAGGATTGAAGATTGAGGATTGAGGATAGAGGATTGAGGATGGAGGATGAGGGCTGAGGCTTGAATATTGAGGATTGACGATTGAGGTTTGAGGATTGAGGATGAAGACTAAGGGTTGAGGATTAAGGTTAGAGGAACGAGGATTGAGGAATGAGGATTGAGGACTAAGGATTGACGATTGAGTACTGAAGATTGAGGATTGATGATTGAGGATTGACGACTGAGAATTGAGGATTGAGGATTGATGATTGAAGATTGAGTATTGAGGATTGAATATTGGGGATTGAGGATTGAGGATTGAGGATTGAGGATTGAGGATTGAGGATTGAAGATTGAGTATTGAGTATTGAAGGTTGAGGATTGTGGATTGAGGATTAAGGATTGACAATTGAATATTGTAGATTGAGTATTGATGCCTGAGGATTGAGGATTGAGGATTGAGGATTGAGGATTGAGGATTGAGGACTGAAGACTGACTATTGAGGATTGAAGATTGAGGGTTGAAGATTTAGTATTGATGACTGAATATTGAGGATTGAGGATTGAGTATTGAGGATTGAGGATTGAGGATTGAGGATTGAAGATTGAGTAATGATGATTGAATATTGAGGATTGAGGATTGAGGTTTTAGGATTGAGGACGAGGTCTGACGGTAGAGGATTTAGGTTTGAGGATTGAGGATTGAGGACTGAGGATTGAGGATGAGTGCTAAGGGTCGGGGATTGAGGTTCGACGACTGAGGACTGAGGATTGAGGATTGAGAATTGAGGATTGATGTTTGAGGATTGATGATTGAGGATTGGGTATTGAGGATTGAAGAATGAGGATTGAGGATTGAGGATTGAATATTGAGGATTGAGGATTGTGGATTGAGGATTAAGGATTGAGGATTGAATATTGTAGATTGAGTATTGATGCCTGAGGATTGAGGATTGAGGATTGAGGATTGAGGATTGAAGATTGAGTATTGAGGATTGAAGATTGAGGATTGAAGATTGAGTATTGAGGATTGAAGATTGAGGATTGAGTATTAAGGATTGAGGATACAGGGTTGAAGATTGAGGATTGAGGATTGAGGATTGAGGATTGAGGATTGAGGATTGAAGATTGAATATTGATGATTGAATATTGAGTACTGAGTATTGAGGGTTGTGAATTGAGGACGAGGACTGAGGGTTGAATATTGATGTTTGAGGTCTGAGGATTAAGGATTGAGGATTGAGAATTGAGTATTGAGGATTGAGGATTGAAGATTGAGGATTGGGTATTTAGGATTGAAGAATGAGGATTGAGGATTGAGGTCTGAGGATTGAGGATTGAAGATTGGGTATTGATGATTGAATATTGAGGATTGCGGATTGAGGTTTGAGGATTGATGATGAAGACTGAGGGTTGAGGACTGGGGTTTGAGGAACGAGCATTGAGGATTGAGGATTGAGGACTAAGGATTGACGATTGAGTATTGAAGATTGAGGATTGATGACTGAGGATTGACGACTGAGAATTGAGGATTGAGGATTGATGATTGAAGATTGAGTATTGAGGATTGAATACTGAGGATTGAGGATTGAGGATTGAGGATTGAGGATTGAGGATTGAGGATTGAGGATTGAAGATTGAGTATTGAGTATTGAAGGTTGAGGATTGTGTATTGAGGATTAAGGATTGAGGATTGAATATTGTAGATTGAGTATTGATGCCTGAGGATTGAGGATTGAGGATTGAGGATTGAGGATTGAGAATTGAAGATTGTGTATTGAGGATTGAAGATTGAGGATTGAAGATTGAGTATTGATGATTGAATATTGAGGATTGAGGATTGAGGATTGAGGATTGAGGATTGGGTATTGAGGATTGAGGAATGAGGATTGAGGATTGAGGATTGAGGATTGAGGATTGAAGATTGAGTCTTGAGTATTGAAGGTTGAGGATTGTGGATTGAGGATTAAGGATTGAGGATTGAATATTGTAGATTGAGTACTGATGCCTGAGGATTGAGGATTGAGGATTGAGGATTGAGGATTGAGGATTGAGGATTGAGGATTGAGGATTGAGGATTGAGGATTGAGTATTGATGATTGAATATTGAGGATTGAGGATTGAGGATTGAGGATTGAGTATTGAGGATTGAGGATTGAAGATTGAGTATTGATGATTGAATATTGAGGATTGAGGATTGAGGTTTGAGGATTGAGGACGAGGACTGACGGTAGAGGATTTAGGTTTGATGATTGAGGATTGAGGACTGAGGATTGAGGGTGAGTGCTAAGGGTCGGGGATTGAGGTTTGACGACTGAGGACTGAGGATTGAGGATTGAGAATTGAGGATTGATGTTTGAGGATTGAAGATTAAGGATTGTGTATTGAGAATAGAAGAGTGAGGATTGAGGATTGAGGATTGAGGATTGAGGATTGAGGATCTAGGATTGGAGATTGATTATTGAGTATTGAAGGTTGAGGATTGTTGATTGAGGATTGAGGATTGAGGATTGAGGATTGAGGATTGATGATTGAATATTGATGATTGAAGATTGAGGATTGAGGATTGAGGATTGAGGATTGAAGAATGAGGATTGAGGATTGAGGATTGAGGATTGAGGATTGAAGATTAGTGTTGAGGATTGAAGATTGAGGATTGAGGATTGAGGATTGAGGATTGAGGATTGAAGATTGTGTGTTGAGGGTTGAAGATTGAGGATTGAGTATTGAGGATTGAGTATTGAGGATTGAAGATTGAGTATTGAGGATTGAAGATTGAGGATTGAGTATTGAGGATTGAGGATTCAGGGTTGAAGATTGAGAATTGAGGATTGAGGATTGAGGATCTAGGATTGGAGATTGATTATTGAGTATTGAAGGCTGAGGATTGTGGATTGATGATTGAGCATTGAGGATTGAGGATTGAGGATTGAGAATTGAGGATTGAGGATTGAGGATTGAAGATTGAGTATTGATGATTGAATATTGAGGATTGAGGATTGAGGATTGAGGATTGAAGATTGAGTATTGAGGATTGAAGATTGAGGATTGAGTATTGAGGATTGAGGATTCAGGGTTGAAGATTGAGGATTGAGGATTGAGGATTGAGGATTGAGGATTGAGGATTGAAGAATGAATATTGATGATTGAATATTGAGGACTGAGGATTGAGGTTTGTGGATTGAGGACGAGGACTGAGAGTTGAATATTGATGTTTGAGGTCTGAGGATTAAGGATCGAGGATTGAGAATTGAGTATTGAGGATTGAGGATTGAAGATTGAGGATTGGGTATTTAGGATTGAAGGATGATGATTGAGGATTGAGGTTTGAGGATTGAGGATTGAAGATTGAGTATTGATGATTGAATATTGAGGATTGAGGATTGAGGTTTGAGGATTGAGGATGAAGACTGAGGGTTGAGGATTGAGGTCTGAGGAACGAGGATTGAGGATTGAGGATTGAGGACTAAGGATTGACGATTGAGTATTGAAGATTGAGGATTGAAGACTGAGGATTGGCGACTGAGAATTGAGGATTGAGGATTGATGATTGAAGATTGAGTATTGAGGATTGAATATTGAGGATTGAGGATTGAGGATTGAGGATTGAGTATTGAGGATTGAGGATTGAAGATTGAGTATTGAGTATTGAAGGTTGAGGATTGTGTATTGAGGATTAAGGATTGAGGATTGAATATTGTAGATTGAGTATTGATGCCTGAGGATTGAGGATTGAGGATTGAGGATTGAGGATTGAGAATTGAAGATTGTGTATTGAGGATTGAAGATTGAGGATTGAAGATTGAGTATTGATGATTGAATATTGAGGATTGAGGATTGAGGATTGAGTATTGATGATTGAATATTGAGGATTGAGGATTGAGGATTGAGGATTGAGGATTGAGGATTGAGGATTGAAGATTGAGTATTGATGATTGAATATTGAGGATTGAGGATTGAGGTTTGAGGATTGAGGACGAGGACTGACGGTAGAGGATTTAGGTTTGATGATTGAGGATTGAGGACTGAGGATTGAGGATGAGTGCTAAGGGTCGGGGATTGAGGTTTGACGACTGAGGACTGAGGATTGAGGATTGAGAATTGAGGATTGATGTTTGAGGATTGAAGATTAAAGATTGGGTATTGAGAATTGAAGAGTGAGGATTGAGGATTGAGGATTGAGGATTGAGGATTGAGGATCTAGGATTGGAGATTGATTATTGAGTATTGAAGGTTGAGGATTGTTGATTGAGGATTGAGGATTGAGGATTGAGGACTGAGGATTGAGGATTTAGGATTGAGGATTGAGGATTGAGGATTGAGGATTGAGGATTCAAGATTGAGTATTGATGACTGAATATTGAGGATTGAGGATTGAGGTTTGAGGATTGAGGATTGAGGATAGAGGATTGAGGATTGGGTATTGAAGATTGAGTATTGATGCCTGAGGATTGAGGATCGAGGAATGAGGATTGAGGATTGAAGATTGAGTATTGATGCCTGAGGATTGAGGATTGTGGATTGATGATTCAGGATCGAGGATTGAAGATTGAGAATTGAGGATTGAAGATTGAGGATTGAGGATTGAGGATTGAGGATGGAGGATGAGGGCTGAGGGTTGAGGATTGCGGTTTCAGGAATGAGGACTGAGGATTGAGGATTGAGAATTGAGGATTGAGGATTGAGGATTGAAATTGAGGATTGGGTATTGAGGATTGAAGAATGAGGATTGAGGAATTAGGATTGAGGATTGAGGATTGAGGATTGAAGATTGAGGATTGAAGATTGAGTATTGACGATTGAATATTGAGGACTGAGAATTGAGGATTGAGGATTGAGGATTGGGTATTGAGGATTGAGGAATGAGGATTGAGGATTGAGGATTGAGGATTGAGGATTGAAGATTGAGTATTGAGTATTGAAGGGTGAGGATTGTGGATTGAGGATTAAGGATTGAGGATTGAACATTGTAGATTGAGTACTGATGCCTGAGGATTGAGGATTGAGGACTGAGGATTGAGGATTGAAGATTGAGCATTGAGGATTGAAGATTGAGGATTGAAGATTGAGTATTGATGATTGAATATTGAGGATTGAGGATTGAAGATTGAGGATTGAGGATTGAGGATTGAGGATTGAAGATTGAGTATTGATGATTGAATATTGAGGTTTGAGGATTGTGGATTGAGGATTAAGGATTGAGGATTGAATATTGTAGATTGAGTATTGATGCCTGAGGATTGAGGATTGAGGATTGAGGATTGAGGATTGAAGATTGAGTATTGAGGATTGAAGATTGAGGATTGAAGATTGAGTATTGAGGATTGAAGATTGAGGATTGAGTATTGAGGATTGAGGATACAGGGTTGAAGATTGAGGATTGAGGATTGAGGATTGAGGATTGAGGATTGAGGATTGAAGATTGAATATTGATGATTGAATATTGAGTACTGAGGATTGAGGGTTGTGGATTGAGGACGAGGACTGAGGGTTGAATATTGATGTTTGAGGTCTGAGGATTAAGGATTGAGGATTGAGAATTGAGTATTGAGGATTGAGGATTGAAGATTGAGGATTGGGTATTTAGGATTGAAGTATGAGGATTCAGGATTGAGGTTTGAGGATTGAGGATTGAGGATTGAAGATTGAGGATTGAGTATTGAGGATTGAGGATTCAGGGTTGAAGATTGAGAATTGAGGATTGAGGATTGAGGATCTAGGATTGGAGATTGATTATTGAGTATTGAAGGCTGAGGATTGTGGATTGATGATTGAGCATTGAGGATTGAGGATTGAGGATTGAGAATTGAGGATTGAGGATTGAGGATTGAAGATTGAGTATTGATGATTGAATATTGAGGATTGAGGATTGAGGATTGAGGATTGAAGATTGAGTATTGAGGATTGAAGATTGAGGATTGAGTATTGAGGATTGAGGATTCAGGGTTGAAGATTGAGGATTGAGGATTGAGGATTGAGGATTGAGGATTGAGGATTGAAGAATGAATATTGATGATTGAATATTGAGGACTGAGGATTGAGGTTTGTGGATTGAGGACGAGGACTGAGAGTTGAATATTGATGTTTGAGGTCTGAGGATTAAGGATCGAGGATTGAGAATTGAGTATTGAGGATTGAGGATTGAAGATTGAGGATTGGGTATTTAGGATTGAAGGATGAGGATTGAGGATTGAGGTTTGAGGATTGAGGATTGAAGATTGAGTATTGATGATTGAATATTGAGGATTGAGGATTGAGGTTTGAGGATTGAGGATGAAGACTGAGGGTTGAGGATTGAGGTCTGAGGAACGAGGATTGAGGATTGAGGATTGAGGACTAAGGATTGACGATTGAGTATTGAAGATTGAGGATTGAAGACTGAGGATTGGCGACTGAGAATTGAGGATTGAGGATTGATGATTGAAGATTGAGTATTGAGGATTGAATATTGAGGATTGAGGATTGAGGATTGAGGATTGAGTATTGAGGATTGAGGATTGAAGATTGAGTATTGAGTATTGAAGGTTGAGGATTGTGTATTGAGGATTAAGGATTGAGGATTGAATATTGTAGATTGAGTATTGATGCCTGAGGATTGAGGATTGAGGATTGAGGATTGAGGATTGAGAATTGAAGATTGTGTATTGAGGATTGAAGATTGAGGATTGAAGATTGAGTATTGATGATTGAATATTGAGGATTGAGGATTGAGGATTGAGTATTGATGATTGAATATTGAGGATTGAGGATTGAGGATTGAGGATTGAGGATTGAGGATTGAGGATTGAAGATTGAGTATTGATGATTGAATATTGAGGATTGAGGATTGAGGTTTGAGGATTGAGGACGAGGACTGACGGTAGAGGATTTAGGTTTGATGATTGAGGATTGAGGACTGAGGATTGAGGATGAGTGCTAAGGGTCGGGGATTGAGGTTTGACGACTGAGGACTGAGGATTGAGGATTGAGAATTGAGGATTGATGTTTGAGGATTGAAGATTAAAGATTGGGTATTGAGAATTGAAGAGTGAGGATTGAGGATTGAGGATTGAGGATTGAGGATTGAGGATCTAGGATTGGAGATTGATTATTGAGTATTGAAGGTTGAGGATTGTTGATTGAGGATTGAGGATTGAGGATTGAGGATTGAGGATTGAGGATTTAGGATTGAGGATTGAGGATTGAGGATTGAGGATTGAGGATTCAAGATTGAGTATTGATGACTGAATATTGAGGATTGAGGATTGAGGTTTGAGGATTGAGGATTGAGGATAGAGGATTGAGGATTGGGTATTGAAGATTGAGTATTGATGCCTGAGGATTGAGGATCGAGGAATGAGGATTGAGGATTGAAGATTGAGTATTGATGCCTGAGGATTGAGGATTGTGGATTGATGATTCAGGATCGAGGATTGAAGATTGAGAATTGAGGATTGAAGATTGAGGATTGAGGATTGAGGATTGAGGATGGAGGATGAGGGCTGAGGGTTGAGGATTGCGGTTTGAGGAATGAGGACTGAGGATTGAGGATTGAGAATTGAGGATTGAGGATTGAGGATTGAAATTGAGGATTGGGTATTGAGGATTGAAGAATGAGGATTGAGGAATTAGGATTGAGGATTGAGGATTGAGGATTGAAGATTGAGGATTGAAGATTGAGTATTGACGATTGAATATTGAGGACTGAGAATTGAGGATTGAGGATTGAGGATTGGGTATTGAGGATTGAGGAATGAGGATTGAGGATTGAGGATTGAGGATTGAGGATTGAAGATTGAGTATTGAGTATTGAAGGGTGAGGATTGTGGATTGAGGATTAAGGATTGAGGATTGAACATTGTAGATTGAGTACTGATGCCTGAGGATTGAGGATTGAGGACTGAGGATTGAGGATTGAAGATTGAGCATTGAGGATTGAAGATTGAGGATTGAAGATTGAGTATTGATGATTGAATATTGAGGATTGAGGATTGAAGATTGAGGATTGAGGATTGAGGATTGAGGATTGAAGATTGAGTATTGATGATTGAATATTGAGGTTTGAGGATTGTGGATTGAGGATTAAGGATTGAGGATTGAATATTGTAGATTGAGTATTGATGCCTGAGGATTGAGGATTGAGGATTGAGGATTGAGGATTGAAGATTGAGTATTGAGGATTGAAGATTGAGGATTGAAGATTGAGTATTGAGGATTGAAGATTGAGGATTGAGTATTGAGGATTGAGGATACAGGGTTGAAGATTGAGGATTGAGGATTGAGGATTGAGGATTGAGGATTGAGGATTGAAGATTGAATATTGATGATTGAATATTGAGTACTGAGGATTGAGGGTTGTGGATTGAGGACGAGGACTGAGGGTTGAATATTGATGTTTGAGGTCTGAGGATTAAGGATTGAGGATTGAGAATTGAGTATTGAGGATTGAGGATTGAAGATTGAGGATTGGGTATTTAGGATTGAAGTATGAGGATTCAGGATTGAGGTTTGAGGATTGAGGATTGAAGATTGGGTATTGATGATTGAATATTGAGGATTGAGGATTGAGGTTTGAGGATTGACGATGACGACTGAGGGTTGAGGACTGAGGTTTGAGGAACGAGGATTGAGGATTGAGGATTGAGGACTAAGGATTGACGATTGAGTATTGAAGATTGAGGATTGATGACTGAGGATTGACGACTGTGAATTGAGGATTGAGGATTGATGATTGAAGATTGAGTATTGAGGATTGAATATTGAGGATTGAGGATTGAGGATTGAGGATTGAGGATTGAGGATTGAGGATTGAGGATTGAGTATTGAGGATTGAAGATTGAGGATTGAGTATTGAGGATTGAGGATTCAGGGTTGAAGATTGAGGATTGAGGATTGAGGATTGAGGATCTAGGATTGGAGATTGATTATTGAGTATTGAAGGCTGAGGATTGTGGATTGATGATTGAGCATTGAGGATTGAGGATTGAGGATAGAGAATTGAGGATTGAGGATTGAGGATTGAAGATTGAGTATTGATGATTGAATATTGAGGATTGAGGATTGAGGATTGAGGATTGAAGATTGAGTATTGAGGATTGAAGATTGAGGATTGAGTATTGAGGATTGAGGATTCAGGGTTGAAGATTGAGGATTGAGGATTGAGGATTGAGGATTGAGGATTGAGGATTGAAGAATGAATATTGATGATTGAATATTGAGGACTGAGGATTGAGGTTTGTGGATTGAGGACGAGGACTGAGAGTTGAATATTGATGTTTGAGGTCTGAGGATTAAGGATCGAGGATTGAGAATTGAGTATTGAGGATTGAGGATTGAAGATTGAGGATTGGGTATTTAGGATTGAAGGATGAGGATTGAGGATTGAGGTTTGAGGATTGAGGATTGAAGATTGAGTATTGATGATTGAATATTGAGGATTGAGGATTGAGGTTTGAGGATTGAGGATGAAGACTGAGGGTTGAGGATTGAGGTCTGAGGAACGAGGATTGAGGATTGAGGATTGAGGACTAAGGATTGACGATTGAGTATTGAAGATTGAGGATTGAAGACTGAGGATTGGCGACTGAGAATTGAGGATTGAGGATTGATGATTGAAGATTGAGTATTGAGGATTGAATATTGAGGATTGAGGATTGAGGATTGAGGATTGAGGATTGAGGATTGAGGATTGAAGATTGAGTATTGAGTATTGAAGGTTGAGGATTGTGTATTGAGGATTAAGGATTGAGGATTGAATATTGCAGATTGAGTATTGATGCCTGAGGATTGAGGATTGAGGATTGAGGATTGAGGATTCAGAATTGAAGATTGTGTATTGAGGATTGAAGATTGAGGATTGAAGATTGAGTATTGATGATTGAATATTGAGGATTGAGGATTGAGGATTGAGTATTGATGATTGAATATTGAGGATTGAGGATTGAGGATTGAGGATTGAGGATTGAGGATTGAGGATTGAAGATTGAGTATTGATGATTGAATATTGAGGATTGAGGATTGAGGTTTGAGGATTGAGGACGAGGACTGACGGTAGAGGATTTAGGTTTGATGATTGAGGATTGAGGACTGAGGATTGAGGATGAGTGCTAAGGGTCGGGGATTGAGGTTTGACGACTGAGGACTGAGGATTGAGGATTGAGAATTGAGGATTGATGTTTGAGGATTGAAGATTAAAGATTGGGTATTGAGAATTGAAGAGTGAGGATTGAGGATTGAGGATTGAGGATTGAGGATTGAGGATCTAGGATTGGAGATTGATTATTGAGTATTGAAGGTTGAGGATTGTTGATTGAGGATTGAGGATTGAGGATTGAGGATTGAGGATTGAGGATTTAGGATTGAGGATTGAGGATTGAGGATTGAGGATTGAGGATTCAAGATTGAGTATTGATGACTGAATATTGAGGATTGAGGATTGAGGTTTGAGGATTGAGGATTGAGGATAGAGGATTGAGGATTGGGTATTGAAGATTGAGTATTGATGCCTGAGGATTGAGGATCGAGGAATGAGGATTGAGGATTGAAGATTGAGTATTGATGCCTGAGGATTGAGGATTGTGGATTGATGATTCAGGATCGAGGATTGAAGATTGAGAATTGAGGATTGAAGATTGAGGATTGAGGATTGAGGATTGAGGATGGAGGATGAGGGCTGAGGGTTGAGGATTGCGGTTTGAGGACTGAGGACTGAGGATTGAGGATTGAGAATTGAGGATTGAGGATTGAGGATTGAAATTGAGGATTGGGTATTGAGGATTGAAGAATGAGGATTGAGGAATTAGGATTGAGGATTGAGGATTGAGGATTGAAGATTGAGGATTGAAGATTGAGTATTGACGATTGAATATTGAGGACTGAGAATTGAGGATTGAGGATTGGGTATTGAGGATTGAGGAATGAGGATTGAGGATTGAGGATTGAGGATTGAGGATTGAAGATTGAGTATTGAGTATTGAAGGGTGAGGATTGTGGATTGAGGATTAAGGATTGAGGATTGAACATTGTAGATTGAGTACTGATGCCTGAGGATTGAGGATTGAGGACTGAGGATTGAGGATTGAAGATTGAGCATTGAGGATTGAAGATTGAGGATTGAAGATTGAGTATTGATGATTGAATATTGAGGATTGAGGATTGAAGATTGAGGATTGAGGATTGAGGATTGAGGATTGAAGATTGAGTATTGATGATTGAATATTGAGGTTTGAGGATTGTGGATTGAGGATTAAGGATTGAGGATTGAATATTGTAGATTGAGTATTGATGCCTGAGGATTGAGGATTGAGGATTGAGGATTGAGGATTGAAGATTGAGTATTGAGGATTGAAGATTGAGGATTGAAGATTGAGTATTGAGGATTGAAGATTGAGGATTGAGTATTGAGGATTGAGGATACAGGGTTGAAGATTGAGGATTGAGGATTGAGGATTGAGGATTGAGGATTGAGGATTGAAGATTGAATATTGATGATTGAATATTGAGTACTGAGGATTGAGGGTTGTGGATTGAGGACGAGGACTGAGGGTTGAATATTGATGTTTGAGGTCTGAGGATTAAGGATTGAGGATTGAGAATTGAGTATTGAGGATTGAGGATTGAAGATTGAGGATTGGGTATTTAGGATTGAAGTATGAGGATTCAGGATTGAGGTTTGAGGATTGAGGATTGAAGATTGGGTATTGATGATTGAATATTGAGGATTGAGGATTGAGGTTTGAGGATTGACGATGACGACTGAGGGTTGAGGACTGAGGTTTGAGGAACGAGGATTGAGGATTGAGGATTGAGGACTAAGGATTGACGATTGAGTATTGAAGATTGAGGATTGATGACTGAGGATTGACGACTGTGAATTGAGGATTGAGGATTGATGATTGAAGATTGAGTATTGAGGATTGAATATTGAGGATTGAGGATTGAGGATTGAGGATTGAGGATTGAGGATTGAGGATTGAGGATTGAAGATTGAGTATTGAGTATTGAAGGTTGAGGATTGTGGATTGAGGATTAAGGATTGAGGATTGAATATTGTAGATCGAGTATTGATGCCTGAGGATTGAGGATTGAGGATTCAGGATTGAAGATTGAGGATTGAAGATTGAGTATTGGGGATTGAAGATTGAGGATTGAAGATTGCGTATTGACGATTGAATATTGTGGACTGAGGATTGAGGATTGAGGATTGGGTATTGAGGATTGAGGAATGAGGATTGAGGATTGAGGATTGAGGATTGAGGATTGAAGATTGAGTATTGAGTATTGAAGGTTGAGGATTGTGGATTAAGGATTAAGGATTGAGGGTTGAATATTGTAGATTGAGTACTGATGCCTGAGGATTGAGGATTGAGGATTGAGGATTGAGGATTGAAGAGTGAGGATTGACAATTGAGGATTGAGTATCGAGGATTGAGGATTGAGGATTGGAGATTGATTATTGAGGATTGAAGATTGAGGATTGAGGATGGAGGATGAGGGCCGAGGGTTGAGGATTGAATATTGAAATATGAGGTTTGAGGATTGAGGATTGAAATTGAGGATTGGGTATTGATGATTGAAGAATGAGGGTGAGGACTTAGGATTGAGGATTGAGGATTGAGGATTGAAGATTGAGGATCGGGTATTGAGGATTGAAGAATGAGGATTGAGGATTGGGGATTCAGGATTGAGGATTGAAGATTGAGTATTGAGGATTGAACATTGAGGATTGAGGATTGAGTATTGAGGATTGGGGATTGAAGATTGAGTATTGAGGATTGAAGATTGAGGATTGAGGATTGAGGATTGAGGATTGAGGATTGAAGATTGAGGATTGAGGATTGAGGATTGAGGATTGAGGATTGAGGATTGAAGATTGAATATTGATGTTTGAAGATTGAGGATTGAGGATTGAGGATTGAGGATTGAGGTTGAGGATTGAAGATTGAGGATTGCGGACTGAGGATTGACGATTGAGGATTGAGTATTGGGGATTGAGAACTGAGGATTGAGGATTGAAGTTGAGTATTGAGGATTGAAGTTTGAGGATTGAGATTTGATTATTGAATATTGTGGATTGAGTACTGAACCATGAGTATTCAGAATATTCTATTGAGTATTGAGAATTGAGGATTGGTGGTTGAGTATTGAGGATTGATGGCTGAGGGTTGTGTCTTGAATATTGAGGATTGAGGATTGAAGATTGAGGATAGAGCATTGAGGATTGAGGATTGAGGATTGAGGATTGAGTATTGAAGATTGAGTATTGATCACTGACGATTGAGGATTGAGTATTGAGGATTGAGGATTGAGGATTGAAGATTGAGAATTAAGGATTGAAGATTGGGGATTGAGGATCTAGGATTGGAGGTTGATTATTGAGGATTGAAGATTGAGGATTGAGGATTGAGAATTTAGAATTGAGAATTGAGTATGAGGACTGAGGGTTGAGGATTGACGTTTGAGGAATGAGGATTGAGGGTTGAGGATTGAGGGTTGAGGATTGAGGATTGAGGATTGAGTATTGAATATTGAGTATTGATGCCTGAGGATTGAGGATTGGGGATTAAGGATTGAGGATTGAGGATTGAAGATTGAGGATCGAGAATTGAGGGTTGAGTATTGAGGTTTGAGAACTGAGGATTGAGGATTGAGGATTGAGGCTTGAGGATTGAGGATTGAGGATTGAGGATTGAGGATTGAGGATTGAAGATTGAGGATTGAGGATTGAGGATTGAGGATTGAGGATTGAGGATTGATGATTGAATATTGATGATTGAAGATTGAGGATTGAGGATTGAGGATTGAGGATTGAAGAATGAGGATTGAGGATTGAAGATTGAGGATTGAAGATTGAGTATTGAGGATTGAAGATTGAGGATTGAGTATTGAGGATTGAGGATACAGGGTTGAAGATTGAGGATTGAGGATTGAGGATTGAGGATTCAGTGTTGAAGATTGAGGATTGAGGATTGAGGATTGAGGATTGAGGATTGAAGAATGAATATTGATGATTGAATATTGAGGACTGAGGATTGGGGTTTGTGGATTGAGGACGAGGACTGAGAGTTGAATATTGATGTTTGAGGTCTGAGGATTAAGGATCGAGGATTGAGAATTGAGTATTGAGGATTGAGGATTGAAGATTGAGGATTGAGGATTGAGGATTGAGGATTGATGATTGAATATTGATGATTGAAGATTGAGGGTTGAGGATTGAGGGTTGAGGATTGAGGATTGAGGATTGAGTATTGAATATTGAGTATTGATGCCTGAGGATTGAGGATTGGGGATTAAGGATTGAGGATTGAGGATTGAAGATTGAGGATTGAGTATTGAGGATTGAGGATACAGGGTTGAAGATTGAGGATTGAGGATTGAGGATTGAGGATTGAGGATTGAGGATTGAAGATTGAATATTGATGATTGAATATTGAGTACTGAGGATTGAGGGTTGTGGATTGAGGACGAGGACTGAGGGTTGAATATTGATGTTTGAGGTCTGAGGATTAAGGATTGAGGATTGAGAATTGAGTATTGAGGATTGAGGATTGAAGATTGAGGATTGGGTATTTAGGATTGAAGTATGAGGATTCAGGATTGAGGTTTGAGGATTGAGGATTGAGGATTGAAGATTGAGGATTGAGTATTGAGGATTGAGGATTCAGGGTTGAAGATTGAGAATTGAGGATTGAGGATTGAGGATCTAGGATTGGAGATTGATTATTGAGTATTGAAGGCTGAGGATTGTGGATTGATGATTGAGCATTGAGGATTGAGGATTGAGGATTGAGAATTGAGGATTGAGGATTGAGGATTGAAGATTGAGTATTGATGATTGAATATTGAGGATTGAGGATTGAGGATTGAGGATTGAAGATTGAGTATTGAGGATTGAAGATTGAGGATTGAGTATTGAGGATTGAGGATTCAGGGTTGAAGATTGAGGATTGAGGATTGAGGATTGAGGATTGAGGATTGAGGATTGAAGAATGAATATTGATGATTGAATATTGAGGACTGAGGATTGAGGTTTGTGGATTGAGGACGAGGACTGAGAGTTGAATATTGATGTTTGAGGTCTGAGGATTAAGGATCGAGGATTGAGAATTGAGTATTGAGGATTGAGGATTGAAGATTGAGGATTGGGTATTTAGGATTGAAGGATGAGGATTGAGGATTGAGGTTTGAGGATTGAGGATTGAAGATTGAGTATTGATGATTGAATATTGAGGATTGAGGATTGAGGTTTGAGGATTGAGGATGAAGACTGAGGGTTGAGGATTGAGGTCTGAGGAACGAGGATTGAGGATTGAGGATTGAGGACTAAGGATTGACGATTGAGTATTGAAGATTGAGGATTGAAGACTGAGGATTGGCGACTGAGAATTGAGGATTGAGGATTGATGATTGAAGATTGAGTATTGAGGATTGAATATTGAGGATTGAGGATTGAGGATTGAGGATTGAGTATTGAGGATTGAGGATTGAAGATTGAGTATTGAGTATTGAAGGTTGAGGATTGTGTATTGAGGATTAAGGATTGAGGATTGAATATTGTAGATTGAGTATTGATGCCTGAGGATTGAGGATTGAGGATTGAGGATTGAGGATTGAGAATTGAAGATTGTGTATTGAGGATTGAAGATTGAGGATTGAAGATTGAGTATTGATGATTGAATATTGAGGATTGAGGATTGAGGATTGAGTATTGATGATTGAATATTGAGGATTGAGGATTGAGGATTGAGGATTGAGGATTGAGGATTGAGGATTGAAGATTGAGTATTGATGATTGAATATTGAGGATTGAGGATTGAGGTTTGAGGATTGAGGACGAGGACTGACGGTAGAGGATTTAGGTTTGATGATTGAGGATTGAGGACTGAGGATTGAGGATGAGTGCTAAGGGTCGGGGATTGAGGTTTGACGACTGAGGACTGAGGATTGAGGATTGAGAATTGAGGATTGATGTTTGAGGATTGAAGATTAAAGATTGGGTATTGAGAATTGAAGAGTGAGGATTGAGGATTGAGGATTGAGGATTGAGGATTGAGGATCTAGGATTGGAGATTGATTATTGAGTATTGAAGGTTGAGGATTGTTGATTGAGGATTGAGGATTGAGGATTGAGGATTGAGGATTGAGGATTTAGGATTGAGGATTGAGGATTGAGGATTGAGGATTGAGGATTCAAGATTGAGTATTGATGACTGAATATTGAGGATTGAGGATTGAGGTTTGAGGATTGAGGATTGAGGATAGAGGATTGAGGATTGGGTATTGAAGATTGAGTATTGATGCCTGAGGATTGAGGATCGAGGAATGAGGATTGAGGATTGAAGATTGAGTATTGATGCCTGAGGATTGAGGATTGTGGATTGATGATTCAGGATCGAGGATTGAAGATTGAGAATTGAGGATTGAAGATTGAGGATTGAGGATTGAGGATTGAGGATGGAGGATGAGGGCTGAGGGTTGAGGATTGCGGTTTGAGGAATGAGGACTGAGGATTGAGGATTGAGAATTGAGGATTGAGGATTGAGGATTGAAATTGAGGATTGGGTATTGAGGATTGAAGAATGAGGATTGAGGAATTAGGATTGAGGATTGAGGATTGAGGATTGAAGATTGAGGATTGAAGATTGAGTATTGACGATTGAATATTGAGGACTGAGAATTGAGGATTGAGGATTGAGGATTGGGTATTGAGGATTGAGGAATGAGGATTGAGGATTGAGGATTGAGGATTGAGGATTGAAGATTGAGTATTGAGTATTGAAGGGTGAGGATTGTGGATTGAGGATTAAGGATTGAGGATTGAACATTGTAGATTGAGTACTGATGCCTGAGGATTGAGGATTGAGGACTGAGGATTGAGGATTGAAGATTGAGCATTGAGGATTGAAGATTGAGGATTGAAGATTGAGTATTGATGATTGAATATTGAGGATTGAGGATTGAAGATTGAGGATTGAGGATTGAGGATTGAGGATTGAAGATTGAGTATTGATGATTGAATATTGAGGTTTGAGGATTGTGGATTGAGGATTAAGGATTGAGGATTGAATATTGTAGATTGAGTATTGATGCCTGAGGATTGAGGATTGAGGATTGAGGATTGAGGATTGAAGATTGAGTATTGAGGATTGAAGATTGAGGATTGAAGATTGAGTATTGAGGATTGAAGATTGAGGATTGAGTATTGAGGATTGAGGATACAGGGTTGAAGATTGAGGATTGAGGATTGAGGATTGAGGATTGAGGATTGAGGATTGAAGATTGAATATTGATGATTGAATATTGAGTACTGAGGATTGAGGGTTGTGGATTGAGGACGAGGACTGAGGGTTGAATATTGATGTTTGAGGTCTGAGGATTAAGGATTGAGGATTGAGAATTGAGTATTGAGGATTGAGGATTGAAGATTGAGGATTGGGTATTTAGGATTGAAGTATGAGGATTCAGGATTGAGGTTTGAGGATTGAGGATTGAAGATTGGGTATTGATGATTGAATATTGAGGATTGAGGATTGAGGTTTGAGGATTGACGATGACGACTGAGGGTTGAGGACTGAGGTTTGAGGAACGAGGATTGAGGATTGAGGATTGAGGACTAAGGATTGACGATTGAGTATTGAAGATTGAGGATTGATGACTGAGGATTGACGACTGTGAATTGAGGATTGAGGATTGATGATTGAAGATTGAGTATTGAGGATTGAATATTGAGGATTGAGGATTGAGGATTGAGGATTGAGGATTGAGGATTGAGGACTGAGGATTGAGTATTGAGGATTGAAGATTGAGGATTGAGTATTGAGGATTGAGGATTCAGGGTTGAAGATTGAGGATTGAGGATTGAGGATTGAGGATCTAGGATTGGAGATTGATTATTGAGTATTGAAGGCTGAGGATTGTGGATTGATGATTGAGCATTGAGGATTGAGGATTGAGGATAGAGAATTGAGGATTGAGGATTGAGGATTGAAGATTGAGTATTGATGATTGAATATTGAGGATTGAGGATTGAGGATTGAGGATTGAAGATTGAGTATTGAGGATTGAAGATTGAGGATTGAGTATTGAGGATTGAGGATTCAGGGTTGAAGATTGAGGATTGAGGATTGAGGATTGAGGATTGAGGATTGAGGATTGAAGAATGAATATTGATGATTGAATATTGAGGACTGAGGATTGAGGTTTGTGGATTGAGGACGAGGACTGAGAGTTGAATATTGATGTTTGAGGTCTGAGGATTAAGGATCGAGGATTGAGAATTGAGTATTGAGGATTGAGGATTGAAGATTGAGGATTGGGTATTTAGGATTGAAGGATGAGGATTGAGGATTGAGGTTTGAGGATTGAGGATTGAAGATTGAGTATTGATGATTGAATATTGAGGATTGAGGATTGAGGTTTGAGGATTGAGGATGAAGACTGAGGGTTGAGGATTGAGGTCTGAGGAACGAGGATTGAGGATTGAGGATTGAGGACTAAGGATTGACGATTGAGTATTGAAGATTGAGGATTGAAGACTGAGGATTGGCGACTGAGAATTGAGGATTGAGGATTGATGATTGAAGATTGAGTATTGAGGATTGAATATTGAGGATTGAGGATTGAGGATTGAGGATTGAGGATTGAGGATTGAGGATTGAAGATTGAGTATTGAGTATTGAAGGTTGAGGATTGTGTATTGAGGATTAAGGATTGAGGATTGAATATTGCAGATTGAGTATTGATGCCTGAGGATTGAGGATTGAGGATTGAGGATTGAGGATTCAGAATTGAAGATTGTGTATTGAGGATTGAAGATTGAGGATTGAAGATTGAGTATTGATGATTGAATATTGAGGATTGAGGATTGAGGATTGAGTATTGATGATTGAATATTGAGGATTGAGGATTGAGGATTGAGGATTGAGGATTGAGGATTGAGGATTGAAGATTGAGTATTGATGATTGAATATTGAGGATTGAGGATTGAGGTTTGAGGATTGAGGACGAGGACTGACGGTAGAGGATTTAGGTTTGATGATTGAGGATTGAGGACTGAGGATTGAGGATGAGTGCTAAGGGTCGGGGATTGAGGTTTGACGACTGAGGACTGAGGATTGAGGATTGAGAATTGAGGATTGATGTTTGAGGATTGAAGATTAAAGATTGGGTATTGAGAATTGAAGAGTGAGGATTGAGGATTGAGGATTGAGGATTGAGGATTGAGGATCTAGGATTGGAGATTGATTATTGAGTATTGAAGGTTGAGGATTGTTGATTGAGGATTGAGGATTGAGGATTGAGGATTGAGGATTGAGGATTTAGGATTGAGGATTGAGGATTGAGGATTGAGGATTGAGGATTCAAGATTGAGTATTGATGACTGAATATTGAGGATTGAGGATTGAGGTTTGAGGATTGAGGATTGAGGATAGAGGATTGAGGATTGGGTATTGAAGATTGAGTATTGATGCCTGAGGATTGAGGATCGAGGAATGAGGATTGAGGATTGAAGATTGAGTATTGATGCCTGAGGATTGAGGATTGTGGATTGATGATTCAGGATCGAGGATTGAAGATTGAGAATTGAGGATTGAAGATTGAGGATTGAGGATTGAGGATTGAGGATGGAGGATGAGGGCTGAGGGTTGAGGATTGCGGTTTGAGGACTGAGGACTGAGGATTGAGGATTGAGAATTGAGGATTGAGGATTGAGGATTGAAATTGAGGATTGGGTATTGAGGATTGAAGAATGAGGATTGAGGAATTAGGATTGAGGATTGAGGATTGAGGATTGAAGATTGAGGATTGAAGATTGAGTATTGACGATTGAATATTGAGGACTGAGAATTGAGGATTGAGGATTGGGTATTGAGGATTGAGGAATGAGGATTGAGGATTGAGGATTGAGGATTGAGGATTGAAGATTGAGTATTGAGTATTGAAGGGTGAGGATTGTGGATTGAGGATTAAGGATTGAGGATTGAACATTGTAGATTGAGTACTGATGCCTGAGGATTGAGGATTGAGGACTGAGGATTGAGGATTGAAGATTGAGCATTGAGGATTGAAGATTGAGGATTGAAGATTGAGTATTGATGATTGAATATTGAGGATTGAGGATTGAAGATTGAGGATTGAGGATTGAGGATTGAGGATTGAAGATTGAGTATTGATGATTGAATATTGAGGTTTGAGGATTGTGGATTGAGGATTAAGGATTGAGGATTGAATATTGTAGATTGAGTATTGATGCCTGAGGATTGAGGATTGAGGATTGAGGATTGAGGATTGAAGATTGAGTATTGAGGATTGAAGATTGAGGATTGAAGATTGAGTATTGAGGATTGAAGATTGAGGATTGAGTATTGAGGATTGAGGATACAGGGTTGAAGATTGAGGATTGAGGATTGAGGATTGAGGATTGAGGATTGAGGATTGAAGATTGAATATTGATGATTGAATATTGAGTACTGAGGATTGAGGGTTGTGGATTGAGGACGAGGACTGAGGGTTGAATATTGATGTTTGAGGTCTGAGGATTAAGGATTGAGGATTGAGAATTGAGTATTGAGGATTGAGGATTGAAGATTGAGGATTGGGTATTTAGGATTGAAGTATGAGGATTCAGGATTGAGGTTTGAGGATTGAGGATTGAAGATTGGGTATTGATGATTGAATATTGAGGATTGAGGATTGAGGTTTGAGGATTGACGATGACGACTGAGGGTTGAGGACTGAGGTTTGAGGAACGAGGATTGAGGATTGAGGATTGAGGACTAAGGATTGACGATTGAGTATTGAAGATTGAGGATTGATGACTGAGGATTGACGACTGTGAATTGAGGATTGAGGATTGATGATTGAAGATTGAGTATTGAGGATTGAATATTGAGGATTGAGGATTGAGGATTGAGGATTGAGGATTGAGGATTGAGGATTGAGGATTGAAGATTGAGTATTGAGTATTGAAGGTTGAGGATTGTGGATTGAGGATTAAGGATTGAGGATTGAATATTGTAGATCGAGTATTGATGCCTGAGGATTGAGGATTGAGGATTCAGGATTGAAGATTGAGGATTGAAGATTGAGTATTGGGGATTGAAGATTGAGGATTGAAGATTGCGTATTGACGATTGAATATTGTGGACTGAGGATTGAGGATTGAGGATTGGGTATTGAGGATTGAGGAATGAGGATTGAGGATTGAGGATTGAGGATTGAGGATTGAAGATTGAGTATTGAGTATTGAAGGTTGAGGATTGTGGATTAAGGATTAAGGATTGAGGGTTGAATATTGTAGATTGAGTACTGATGCCTGAGGATTGAGGATTGAGGATTGAGGATTGAGGATTGAAGAGTGAGGATTGACAATTGAGGATTGAGTATCGAGGATTGAGGATTGAGGATTGGAGATTGATTATTGAGGATTGAAGATTGAGGATTGAGGATGGAGGATGAGGGCCGAGGGTTGAGGATTGAATATTGAAATATGAGGTTTGAGGATTGAGGATTGAAATTGAGGATTGGGTATTGATGATTGAAGAATGAGGGTGAGGACTTAGGATTGAGGATTGAGGATTGAGGATTGAAGATTGAGGATCGGGTATTGAGGATTGAAGAATGAGGATTGAGGATTGGGGATTCAGGATTGAGGATTGAAGATTGAGTATTGAGGATTGAACATTGAGGATTGAGGATTGAGTATTGAGGATTGGGGATTGAAGATTGAGTATTGAGGATTGAAGATTGAGGATTGAGGATTGAGGATTGAGGATTGAGGATTGAAGATTGAGGATTGAGGATTGAGGATTGAGGATTGAGGATTGAGGATTGAAGATTGAATATTGATGTTTGAAGATTGAGGATTGAGGATTGAGGATTGAGGATTGAGGTTGAGGATTGAAGATTGAGGATTGCGGACTGAGGATTGACGATTGAGGATTGAGTATTGGGGATTGAGAACTGAGGATTGAGGATTGAAGTTGAGTATTGAGGATTGAAGTTTGAGGATTGAGATTTGATTATTGAATATTGTGGATTGAGTACTGAACCATGAGTATTCAGAATATTCTATTGAGTATTGAGAATTGAGGATTGGTGGTTGAGTATTGAGGATTGATGGCTGAGGGTTGTGTCTTGAATATTGAGGATTGAGGATTGAAGATTGAGGATAGAGCATTGAGGATTGAGGATTGAGGATTGAGGATTGAGTATTGAAGATTGAGTATTGATCACTGACGATTGAGGATTGAGTATTGAGGATTGAGGATTGAGGATTGAAGATTGAGAATTAAGGATTGAAGATTGGGGATTGAGGATCTAGGATTGGAGGTTGATTATTGAGGATTGAAGATTGAGGATTGAGGATTGAGAATTTAGAATTGAGAATTGAGTATGAGGACTGAGGGTTGAGGATTGACGTTTGAGGAATGAGGATTGAGGGTTGAGGATTGAGGGTTGAGGATTGAGGATTGAGGATTGAGTATTGAATATTGAGTATTGATGCCTGAGGATTGAGGATTGGGGATTAAGGATTGAGGATTGAGGATTGAAGATTGAGGATCGAGAATTGAGGGTTGAGTATTGAGGTTTGAGAACTGAGGATTGAGGATTGAGGATTGAGGCTTGAGGATTGAGGATTGAGGATTGAGGATTGAGGATTGAGGATTGAAGATTGAGGATTGAGGATTGAGGATTGAGGATTGAGGATTGAGGATTGATGATTGAATATTGATGATTGAAGATTGAGGATTGAGGATTGAGGATTGAGGATTGAAGAATGAGGATTGAGGATTGAAGATTGAGGATTGAAGATTGAGTATTGAGGATTGAAGATTGAGGATTGAGTATTGAGGATTGAGGATACAGGGTTGAAGATTGAGGATTGAGGATTGAGGATTGAGGATTCAGTGTTGAAGATTGAGGATTGAGGATTGAGGATTGAGGATTGAGGATTGAAGAATGAATATTGATGATTGAATATTGAGGACTGAGGATTGGGGTTTGTGGATTGAGGACGAGGACTGAGAGTTGAATATTGATGTTTGAGGTCTGAGGATTAAGGATCGAGGATTGAGAATTGAGTATTGAGGATTGAGGATTGAAGATTGAGGATTGGGTATTTAGGATTGAAGAATGAGGATTGAGGATTGAGGTTTGAGGATTGAGGATTGAAGATTGAGTATTGATGATTGAATATTGAGGATTGAGGATTGAGGTTTGAGGATTGAGGATGAAGACTGAGGGTTGAGGATTGAGGTCTGAGGAACGAGGATTGAGGATTGAGGATTGAGGACTAAGGATAGACGATTGAGTATTGAAGATTGAGGATTGAAGACTGAGGATTGACGACTGAGAATTGAGGATTGAGGATTGATGATTGAAGATTGAGTATTGAGGATTGAATATTGAGGATTGAGGATTGAGGATTGAGGATTGAGGATTGGGGATTGAGGATTGAAGATTGAGTATTGAGTATTGAAGGTTGTGGATTGTGTATTGAGGATTAGGGATTGAGGATTGAATATTGTAGATTGAGTATTGATGCCTGAGGATTGAGGATTGAGGATTGAGGATTGAGGATTGAGAATTGAAGATTGTGTATTGAGGATTGAAGATTGAGGATTGAAGATTGAGTATTGATGATTGAATATTGAGGATTGAGGATTGAGGATTGAGGATTGAGGATTGGGTATTGAGGATTGAGGAATGAGGATTGAGGATTGAGGATTGAGGATTGAGGATTGAAGATTGAGTATTGAGTATTGAAGGTTGAGGATTGTGGATTGAGGATTAAGGATTGAGGATTGAATATTGTACATTGAGTACTGATGCCTGAGGATTGAGGATTGAGGATTGAGGATTGAGGATTGAGGATTGAAGATTGAGTATTGAGGATTGAAGATTGAGGATTGAAGATTGAGTATTGATGATTGAATATTGAGGATTGAGGATTGAGGATTGAGGATTGAGGATTGAGGATTGAGGATTGAAGATTGAGTATTGATGATCGAATATTGAGGATTGAGGATTGAGGTTTGAGGATTGAGGACGAGGACTGACGGTAGAGGATTTAGGTTTGAGGATTGAGGATTGAGGTCTGAGGATTGAGGATGAGTGCTAAGAGTCGTGGATTGAGGTTTGACGACTGAGGACTGAGGATTGAGGATTGAGAATTGAGGATTGATGTTTGAGGATTGAAAATTGAGGATTGGTTATTGAGGATTGAAGAGTGAGGATTGAGGATTAAGGATTGAGGATCGAGGATTGAGGATTGAGGATTGGAGATTGATTATTGAGGATTGAAGATTGATGATTGAGGATGGAGGATGAGGGCTGAGGGTTGAGGATTGAGGATTGAGAAATAGGATTGAGG
The DNA here is from genome assembly GCF_051401765.1 of Calliopsis andreniformis. Lineage (NCBI taxonomy): Eukaryota > Metazoa > Arthropoda > Insecta > Hymenoptera > Andrenidae > Calliopsis > Calliopsis andreniformis. The sequence continues at coordinate 1,604,197 of NW_027480470.1, forward strand.
ATTGAGGATTGAAATTGATGATTGGGTATTGAGGATTGAAGAATGAGGATTGAGGTATTAGGATTGAGGATTGAGGATTGAGGATTGAAGATTGAGGATTGAGGATTGAAGATTGAGTATTGATGATTGAATATTGAGGATTGAGGATTGAGTGTTGAGGATTGAGGACGAGGGCTGACGATTGACGATTGAGGTTTGAGGATTGAGGATTGTGGATGGCGGACTGAGGATTCGGGGTTGAGAGTTGAGGATTGAGGATTGAGGATTGCAGATTGAGTATTGAGGATTGAAGATTGATGGTTGAGGATTGAGGATTGAGGATTGAGCATTGAGGATTGAGGATTGAGGATTGAGGATGGAAGATTGAGTATTGAGCATTGAGGATTGAAGATTGAGTATTGAGGATTGAAAGTTGAGGATTGAGGATTGAGGATTGAGGATTGAGGATTGAGGATTGAAGATTGAGGATTGGGTATTGAGGATTGAAGAATGAGGATTGAAGATTGAGGATTGAGGATTGAGGATTGAGGATTGAGGATTGAAGAGTGTGTATTGAGGATTGAAGGTTAAGATTGAGGATTGAGGATTGAGGATTGAGGATTGAGGATTGGGGATTGAAGATTGAGGATTAGGGACTGAGTATTCAGGGTTGAGTGATGAGAATTGATGTTTGTGGATAGAGATCTGCAGATTGCAGATTGAGTATTGTGTATTGAAAACTGTGAATTGAGCATATTCTATTGAGGATTGAGGATTGGCAACTGATTGTTGAGGACTCACGGCTGAAGATTGAGGATTCAGGTTTGAGGTTTCAGGATAAAGGTTTGAGGACTGAGGATTGAGGATTGAGGATTTAGGATTGAGGATTGAGGATTGAGGATTGAACATTGAGGACTGAGTGTTGAGGGTTGAGTAATGAGAATTGATGTTTGTGGATAGAGATTTGAAGATTGCAGATTGAGTATCGTGTATTGAAAACTGTGAATTGAGTATATTCTATTGAGGATTGAGGATTGACAACTGATTGTTGAGGACTGAGAGCTGAAGATTGAGGGTTCAGGATTGAGGGTTCAGAATTGAGATTTGAGGATTCAGAATTGAGGTTTGAGGACTGAGGTTTGAGGATTGGAGATTGAGTATTGAGGATTGAAGGTTGAGGATTGAGGATTGAGGATTGAGGATTGAGGACTGAGGATCGAGGATTGAGGATTGAGGATTGAGGGTTGAAGATTGAGGATTGGGGACTGCGGATTGAAGATTGAGGATTGAGGATTGAGGATTGAAGATTGAGGATTGGGTATTGAGGATTGAAGAATGAGGATTGAGGATTGAGGATTGAGGATTGAGTATTGAAGATTGAGTATTCAGGATTGGAGGTCGACGATTGAGGATTGAGGACCGAGGATTGAGGATTGAGGATTGAGGATTGAGGATTGAAGATTGAGTATTGATGATTGAAGTCTGAGGATTGAGGATTCATGTTTGAGGATTGAGGACGGGGACTGACGGTTGAGGATTGAGGTTTGAGGATTGAGGATTGAGGATAGAGGACTGAGGATTGAGGATTGAGGGTTGTGGATTGAGGACGAGGACCCAGGGTTGAGTATTGATGTTTGAGGTCTGAGGATTGAGGATTGAGGATTGAGAATTGAGGATTGAGGATTGAGGATTGAAGATGGAGTTTTGGGTATTGAGGATTGAAGAATGAGGATTGAGGATTGAGGATAGAGTATTGAGGTTTGAGGATTCAGTATTGAGGATTGAGGATTGAGGATTGAGGATTGAAGATTGAGTATTGATGATTGAGGATTGAGGATTGAGAATTGAGGATTGAGGATTGAGTGTTGAAGATTGATGACTGGGCATTGAGGATTGAAGAATGAGGATTGAGGATTGAGGTTTGAGGATTGAGGATTGCAGATTTAGTATTGAGGATTGAAGATTGATGGTTGAGGATTGAGGATTGAGGATTGAGCATTGAGGATTGAGGATTGAGGATTGAGGATGGAAGATTGAGTGTTGAGGATTGAAGACTGAGGATTGAGGATTGAGGATTGAGGATCGAGGATTGAAGATTGAGGATTGGGTATTGAGGATTGACGATTGAGGATTGAGTATCGAGGACTGAGAATTGAGGATTGAGGATTGAAGATTGAGGATTGAGGATTGAAGATTGAGTAGTGATGATTGAATATTGAGGATTGAGGATTGAGTATTGAGTGTTGAGGATTGAGGACGAGGGCAGACGATTGACGATTGAGGTTAGAGGATTGAGGATTGTGGATTGAGGACTGAGGATTCAGGATTGAGAATTGAGGATTGAGGATTGAGGATTGAAGATTGAGGACTGGGCATTGAGGATTGAAGAATGAGGATTGAGGATTGAGGATTGAGGATTGAGGATTGAGGATTGAGGATTACAGATTGAGTATTGAGGATTGAAGATTGATGGTTGAGGATTGAGGATTGAGGATTGAGCATTGAGGATTGAGGATTGAGGATTGAGGATGGAAGATTGAGTATTGAGGATTGAGGATTGAAGATTGAGTATTGAGGATTGAAAGTTGAGGATTGAGGATTGAGGATTGAGGATTGAGAATTGAGGATTGAAGATTGAGGATTGAGGATTGAAGATTGAGTATTGATGATTGAATATTGATGATTGAGGATTGAGTGTTGAGGATTGAGGACTAGGGCTGACGATTGACGATTGAGGTTTGAGGATTGAGGATTGTGGATTGAGGACTGGGGATTGAAGATTGATGATTGAGGATGGAGGATGAGGGCTGAGGGTTGAGGATTGAGGATTGAGAAATGAGGATTGAGGATTGAGGATTGAAATTGAGGATTGGGTATTGAGGATTGAAGAATGAGGATTGAGGTATTAGGATTGAGGATTGAGGATTGAGGATTGAAGATTGAGTATTAAGGATTGAAGATTGAGGATTGAGGATTCAGGATTGAAGATTGAGTATTGATGATTGAAGACTGAGGATTGAGGATTCATGTTTGAGGATTGAGGACGGGGACTGACGGTTGAGGATTGTGGTTTGAGGATTGAGGATTGAGGATTGAGGACTGAGGATTGAGGATTGATGGTTGTGGATTGAGGACGAGGCCTGAGGGTTGAGTATTGATGTTTGAGGTCTGAGGATTGAGGATTGAGGATTGAGAATTGAGGATTGAGGATTGAGGATTGAAGATTCAGGATTGGGTATTGAGGATTGAAGAATGAGGATTGAGGATTGAGGATAGAGGATTGAGGTTTGAGGATTCAGTATTGAGGATTGAGAATTGAGGATTTAGGATTGAAGATTGAGTATTGAGAATTGAGGTTTGAGGATTGAGGATTGAGGATTGAGAATTGAGGATTGAGGGTTGAGGATTGAGGATTGAGGATGGAAGATTCAGTATTGAGGATTGAAGATTGAGGATTGAGGATTGAGGATTGAGGATCGAGGATTGAAGATTGAGGATTGGGGATTGAGGATTGACGATTGAGGATTGAGTATTGAGGACTGAGAACTGAGGATTGAGGATTGAAGATTGAGGATTGAGGATTGAAGATTGAGTATTGATGATTGAATATTGAGGATTGAGGATTGAGTGTTGAGGATTGAGGACGAGGGCTGACGATTGACGATTGAGGTTTGAGGATTGAGGATTGTGGATTGCGGACTGAGGATTCAGGGTTGAGAGTTGAGGATTGAGGATTGAGGATTGCAGATTGAGTATTGAGGATTGAAGATTGATGGTTGAGGATTGAGGATTGTGGATTGAGCATTGAGGATTGAGGATTGAGGATTGAGGATGGAAGATTGAGTATTGAGCATTGAGGATTGAAGATTGAGTATTGAGGATTGAAAGTTGAGGATTGAGGATTGAGGATTGAGGATTGAGGATTGAGGATTGAAGATTGAGGATTGGGTATTGAGGATAGAAGAATGAGGATTGAAGATTGAGGATTGAGGATTGAGGATTGAGGATTGAGGATTGAAGAGTGTGTATTGAGGATTGAAGGTTAAGATTGAGGATTGAGGATTGAGGATTGAGGATTGAGGATTGGGGATTGAAGATTGAGGATTAGGGACTGAGTATTCAGGGTTGAGTGATGAGAATTGATGTTTGTGGATAGAGATCTGCAGATTGCAGATTGAGTATTGTGTATTGAAAACTGTGAATTGAGCATATTCTATTGAGGATTGAGGATTGGCAACTGATTGTTGAGGACTCACGGCTGAAGATTGAGGATTCAGGTTTGAGGTTTCAGGATAAAGGTTTGAGGACTGAGGATTGAGGATTGAGGATTTAGGATTGAGGATTGAGGATTGAGGATTGAACATTGAGGACTGAGTGTTGAGGGTTGAGTGATGAGAATTGATGTTTGTGGATAGAGATTTGAAGATTGCAGATTGAGTATCGTGTATTGAAAACTGTGAATTGAGTATATTCTATTGAGGATTGAGGATTGACAACTGATTGTTGAGGACTGAGAGCTGAAGATTGAGGGTTCAGGATTGAGGGTTCAGAATTGAGATTTGAGGATTCAGAATTGAGGTTTGAGGACTGAGGTTTGAGGATTGGAGATTGAGTATTGAGGATTGAAGGTTGAGGATTGAGGATTGAGGATTGAGGATTGAGGACTGAGGATCGAGGATTGAGGATTGAGGATTGAGGGTTGAAGATTGAGGATTGGGGACTGCGGATTGAAGATTGAGGATTGAGGATTGAGGATTGAAGATTGAGGATTGGGTATTGAGGATTGAAGAATGAGGATTGAGGATTGAGGATTGAGGATTGAGTATTGAAGATTGAGTATTCAGGATTGGAGGTCGACGATTGAGGATTGAGGACCGAGGATTGAGGATTGAGGATTGAGGATTGAGGATTGAAGATTGAGTATTGATGATTGAAGTCTGAGGATTGAGGATTCATGTTTGAGGATTGAGGACGGGGACTGACGGTTGAGGATTGAGGTTTGAGGATTGAGGATTGAGGATAGAGGACTGAGGATTGAGGATTGAGGGTTGTGGATTGAGGACGAGGACCCAGGGTTGAGTATTGATGTTTGAGGTCTGAGGATTGAGGATTGAGGATTGAGAATTGAGGATTGAGGATTGAGGATTGAAGATGGAGTTTTGGGTATTGAGGATTGAAGAATGAGGATTGAGGATTGAGGATAGAGTATTGAGGTTTGAGGATTCAGTATTGAGGATTGAGGATTGAGGATTGAGGATTGAAGATTGAGTATTGATGATTGAGGATTGAGGATTGAGAATTGAGGATTGAGGATTGAGTGTTGAAGATTGATGACTGGGCATTGAGGATTGAAGAATGAGGATTGAGGATTGAGGATTGAGGATTGAGGATTGCAGATTGAGTATTGAGGATTGAAGATTGATGGTTGAGGATTGAGGATTGAGGATTGAGCATTGAGGATTGAGGATTGAGGATTGAGGATGGAAGATTGAGTGTTGAGGATTGAAGATTGAGGATTGAGGATTGAGGATTGAGGATCGAGGATTGAAGATTGAGGATTGGGTATTGAGGATTGACGATTGAGGATTGAGTATCGAGGACTGAGAATTGAGGATTGAGGATTGAAGATTGAGGATTGAGGATTGAAGATTGAGTAGTGATGATTGAATATTGAGGATTGAGGATTGAGTATTGAGTGTTGAGGATTGAGGACGAGGGCAGACGATTGACGATTGAGGTTAGAGGATTGAGGATTGTGGATTGAGGACTGAGGATTCAGGATTGAGAATTGAGGATTGAGGATTGAGGATTGAAGATTGAGGACTGGGCATTGAGGATTGAAGAATGAGGATTGAGGATTGAGGATTGAGGATTGAGGATTACAGATTGAGTATTGAGGATTGAAGATTGATGGTTGAGGATTGAGGATTGAGGATTGAGCATTGAGGATTGAGGATTGAGGATTGAGGATGGAAGATTGAGTATTGAGGATTGAGGATTGAAGATTGAGTATTGAGGATTGAAAGTTGAGGATTGAGGATTGAGGATTGAGGATTGAGAATTGAGGATTGAAGATTGAGGATTGAGGATTGAAGATTGAGTATTGATGATTGAATATTGATGATTGAGGATTGAGTGTTGAGGATTGAGGACTAGGGCTGACGATTGACGATTGAGGTTTGAGGATTGAGGATTGTGGATTGAGGACTGGGGATTGAGGATTGAGGATTGAGGATTGAGGATAAGGGCTGAGGGTTGAGGGTAGAGGTTTGACGACTGAGGACTGAGGATTGAGGATTTAGAATTGAGGACTGAGGATTGAGGATTGAAGTTTGAGAATTGAGGATTGAGGATGAGGGCTGAGGGTTGAGGATTGAGGTTTGTGGACTGAGGACTGAGGATTGAGGATTGAGAGTTCAGGATTGAGGATTGAAGATTGAAGATTGGGTGTTGAGGATTGAAGAATGAGGATTGAAGAATGAGGATTGAGGATTGAGGAATGAGGATTGAGGATTGAGGATTGAAGATTGAGTATTGATGATTGAAGTCTGAGGATTGAGGAATCATGTTTGAGGATTGACGACGGGGACTGACGGTTGAGGATTGAGGTTTGAGGATTGAGGATTGAGGATTGAGGATTGAAGATTGAGTATTGATGATTGAGGATTGAGGACTGAGAATTGAGGATTGAGGATTGAGGATTGAAGATTGAGGACTGGGCATTGAGGATTGAAGAATGAGGATTGAGGATTGAGGATTGAGGATTGAGGATTGCAGATTGAGTATTGAGGATTGAAGATTGATGGTTGAGGATCGAGGATTGAGGATTGAGCATTGAGGATTGAGGATTGAGGATTGAGGATGGAAGATTGAGAGTTGAGGATTGAAGATTGAGGATTGAGGATTGAGGATTGAGGATCGAGGATTGAAGATTGAGGATTGGGGATTGAGGATTGACGATTGAGGATTGAGTATTGAGGACTGAGAATTGAGGATTGAGGATTGAAGATTGAGGATTGAGGATTGAAGATTGAGTAGTGATGATTGAATATTGAGGATTGAGGATTGAGTATTGAGTGTTGAGGATTGAGGACGAGGGCTGACGATTGACGATTGAGGTTTGAGGATTGAGGATTGTGGATTGAGGACTGAGGATTCAGGATTGAGAATTGAGGATTGAGGATTGAGGATTGAAGATTGAGGACTGGGCATTGAGGATTGAAGAATGAGGATTGAGGATTGAGGATTGAGGATTGAGGATTGCAGATTGAGTATTGAAGATTGAAGATTGATGGTTGAGGATTGAGGATTGAGGATTGAGCATTGAGGATTGAGGATTGAGGATTGAGGATTGAAGATTGAGTATTCATGATTGAGGATTGAGGATTGAGAGTTGAGGATTGAGGATTGTGGATTGAAGATTGAGGACTGGGCATTGAGTATTGAAGAATGAGGATTGAGGATTGAGGATTGAGGATTGAGGATTGCAGATTGAGTATTGAGGATTGAAGATTGATGGTTGACGATTGAGGATTGAGGATTGAGCATTGAGGATTGAGGATTGAGGATTGAGGATGGAAGATTGAGTGTCGAGGATTGAAGATTGAGGATTGAGGATTGAATGTTGAGGATTGAGGACGAGGGATGACGATTGACGATTGAGGTTTGAGGATTGAGGATTGTGGATTGAGGACTGAGGATTCAGGATTGAGAATTGAGGATTGAGGATTGAGGATTGAAGATTGAGGACTGGGCATTGAGGATTGAAGAATGAGGATTGAGGATTGAGGATTGAGGATTGAGGATTGCAGATTGAGTATTGAGGATTGAAGATTGATGGTTGAGGATTGAGGATTGAGGATTGAGCATTGAGGATTGAGGATTGAGGATTGAGGATGGAAGATTGAGTATTGAGGATTGAGGATTGAAGATTGAGTATTTGAGGATTGAAAGTTGAGGATTGAGGATTGAGGATTGAAGAGTGTGTACTGAGGATTGAAGATTAAGATTGAGGATTGAGGATTGAGGATTGAGGATTGGGGATTGAAGATTGAGGATTAGGGACTGAGTATTCAGGGTTGAGTGATGAGAATTGATGTTTGTGGATAGAGATCTGAAGATTGCAGATTGAGTATTGTGTATTGAAAACTGTGAATTGAGGATATTCGATTGAGGATTGAGGATTGGCAACTGATTGTTGAGGACTCAGGGCTGAAGATTGAGGATTCAGGATTGAGGATTCAGGATTGAGGTTTGAGGACTGAGGATTGAGGATTGATGATTGAAGATTGAGTATTGATGATTGAAGATGGGAGGATTGAGGATTGAGGGTTGAGGACTGAGGATGAGGGCTGAGGGTTGAGGGTAGAGGTTTGAGGACTGAGGACTGAGGATTGAGGATTGAGATTTGAGGATTGAGGATTGAGGATTGAAGTTTGGGAATTGAGGATTGAGGATGAGGGCTGAGGGTTGAGGATTGAGGTTTGTGGACTGAGGACTGAGGATTGAGGAATGAGGATTGAGGATTGAGGATTGAAGGTTGAGTATTGATGATTGAAGTCTGAGGATTGAGGAATCATGTTTGAGGATTGACGCCGGGGACTGACGGTTGAGGATTGAGGTTTGAGGATTGAGGATTGACGATAGAGGACTGAGGATTGAGGATTGAGGGTTCTGGATTGAGGACGAGGACCGAGGGTTGAGTATTGATGTTTGAGGTCTGAGGATTGAGGATTGAGGATTGAGAATTGAGGATTGAGGATTGAGGATTGAAGATTGAGTTTTGGGTATTGAGGATTGAAGAATGAGGATTGAGGATTGAGGATAGAGTATTGAGGTTTGAGGATTCAGTATTGAGGATTGAGGATTGAGGACGAGGGCTGACGATTGACGATTGAGGTTTGAGGATTGAGGGTTGAGGGTTGAGGACTGAGGATTGAGGATTGAGGATTGAGGATTGAGGATTGAGGATTGAAGATTGAGTATTGAGGATTGAAGATTGAGGATTGAGGATTGAGGACTGAGGATTGAGGATTGAGGACTGAGAATTGAGGATTAACGCTTGAGGATTGAGGATTGATGATGGAGGATTGATGAGAGAGGACTGAGTGTTGATGATTGAGTTTTGAGAATTGATGTTTGAGGATTCAGATTTGACTATTGAATATTGTGGATTGAGTATAGAACCATGAGATTTCAGGATATACTATTGAGTATTGAGAATTGAGGATTGATGGCTGAGGGTTGTGCGTTGAATATTGAGGATTGAGGACTGAGTTTTGATGATTGAGGATTGAGGATTGAGGATTGAGGATTCAAGACTGAGGATTGGGTATTGAGGATTGAACATTGAGGACTGAGGGTTGAGGATTGAGGATTGAGGATTGAGGATTGAAGATTGACTACTAATGATTGAAGATTGAGGAATGAGGATTGAGAATTGAGGGTTGTGGATTGAGGACGAGGACTGAGGGTTGAGTATTGGTGTTTGAAGTGTGAGGATTGAGGATTGAGGATTGGGAATTGAGGATTGAGGATTGAGGATTGAAGATTGAGGATTCGGTATTGAGGATTGAAGAATGAGGATTGAGGAGTGACTACTAAGGATTGAGGATTGCAGATTGAGTACTGAGGATTGAAGATTGAGGACTGAGGATTGAGGATTGAGGATTGAGGTTCGAAGATTGAGTATTGACGAGTGAAGATTGGCGATTGAGGATTGAGAATTGAGGATTGAGGATTGAGGAATGAGCATTGAAGATTGAGTATTGAGGATTGAACGTTGAGGATTGTGGATTGAGGATTGAGAATTGAATATTCAGGATTGGGGACTGAGTGTTGAGTGTTGAGTGATGAGAATTGATGTTTGTGGATAGAGATTTGAAGATTGCAGATTGAGTATTGAGTAATGAAAACTGTGAATTGATGATACTCTATTGAGGATTGAGGATTGACAACTGATTGTAGAGGACTGAGGGCTGAAGATTGAGGATTCAGGATAGGGGATTCAGGATTGAGGTTTGAGGACTGAGGATTGAAGATTGAGGGTTGAGGATTGAGGATTGAGGATTGAAGATTGGAGATAGAGGATTGAAGGTTGAGGATTGAAGAATGGGGATTGAGGATTGAGGATTGAGAATTGAAGATTGAGTATTGAGGATTGAAGATTGACGATTGAGGATTGAGCATTGAGGATTGAGGATTGAGAATTGAGGATTGAGGATTGAAGACTGAGTATTGTGGATTGAAGATTGAGGATTGAGGATTGAGGATTGAGGATCGAGGATTGAAGATTGAGTATTGAGGATTGAAGATTAAGATTGAGGATTGAGGATTGAGGATAGAGGATTGAGGATTGAAGATTGAGGATTAGGGACTGAGTATTCAGGGTTGAGTGATGAGAATTGGTGTTTGTGGATAGAGATCTGAAGATTGCAGATTGAGTATTGTGTATTGAAAACTGTGAATTGAGGATATTCTATTGAGGATTGAGGATTGGCAACTGATTGTTGAGGACTCACGGCTGAAGATTGAGGATTCAGGATTGAGGATTCAGGATTGAGGTTTGAGGACTGAGGATTGAGGATTGAGGATTGAAGATTGAGTATTGATGATTGAAGATGGGAGGATTGAGGATTGAGGGTTGAGGGTTGAGGACGAGGGCTGACGGTTGAGGATTGAGGTTTGAGGATTGTGGATTGAGGATTGAGAATGAGGGCTGAGGATTGAGGATTGAGGATTGAGGATTGAAGATTGAAGATTGAAGAATGAGGACTGAGGATTGAGGATTGAGGATTGAGGATTGAGGATTGAAGATTGAGTAATGAGGATTGAGGATTGACGATTGAGGATTGAGGATTGAGGATTGAGGATGGAGGATTGAGGATTGGGGATTGAAGATTGAGTATTGGGCATTGAGGATTGACGATTGAGGATTGAGTGTTGAGGATTGAGGATTGAGGATTGATTATTGAAGATTGAGTATTGAGGATTGAAGATTGAGGATTGAGGATTGGGGGTTGAGGATCGAGGATTGTGGATTGAGGATGGAGGATTGAAGATTGAGGATTGGGGACTGAGTGTTGAGGGTTGAATGATGAGAATTGATGTTTGTGGATAGAGATTCGAAGATTGCAGATTGAGTATTGAGTATTAAAAACTGTGAATTGATGATATTCTGTTGAGGATTGAGAATTGACAACTGATTGTTGAGGACTGAGGTCTGAAGATTGAGGATTCAGGATTGAGGACACAGGTTTGATGTTTGAGGACTGAGGATTGAGGATTGAGGATTGAGGATAGACGATTGAGGATTGAGGATTGAGGATTGAAGATTGAGGATTGGGTATTGCGCATTGAACATTGAGGATTGAGGATTGAGTATTGAGGTTTGAGGATTCAGAATTGAGGATTGAGAATTGAGGATTAAGGATTGAAGATTGAGTATTGGGGATTGAGAGTTGAGGATTGAGGATTGAGGATTGAGGATTGACGCTTGAGGATTGAAGATTGAGGATGGAGGATTGAAGAGAGAGGACAGAGTATTGTGGATTGAGTGTTGAGAGCTGATGTTTGACGATTGCGATTTGGTTATTGAATATTGAGGATTGAGTATTGAATCATGAGAATTCAGGATATTCTATTGAGTATTGAGAATTGAGGATTGATGGTTGAGTATTGAGGATTGATGGGTTAGGGTTGTGTGTTGAATATTGAGGACTGAGGATTGAGGATTGAGGATTCAAGATTGAGGATTGAAGATTGAGTATTGATGACTGAAGATTGAGGATTGAGTATTCATGTTTGAGGATTGAGGACGGGACTGACGGTTGAGGATTGAGGTTTGAGGATTGAGGATTGAGGACTGAGGTCTGAGGATTGAGGATTGAGGGTTGTGGATTGAGGACGAGGACTGATGGTTGAGTATTGATGTTTGAGGTCTGAGGATTTAGGATTGAGGATTGAGAATTGAGGATTGAGGATTGAGGATTGAAGATTGAGGATTGGGCATTGAGGATTGAAGAATGAGGATTGAGGATTGAGGATTGAGGATTGAGGTTTGAGGATTCAGAATTGAGGATTGAGGATTGAGGATTGAGGATTGAAGATTGAGTATCGAGGATTGAGGATTGAGGATTGAGGATTGAGGATTGATGATTGAGGATGGAGGATTGAGAATTGAGGATTGAGGATTGAGGATTGAGGATTGAGGATTGAGGATTGAGGATTGAGGATTGAATATTGAGTATTGAGGATTGAAGATTGAGGATTGAGGATTGAGGATTGAGGGTTGAGGATTGAAGATTGAGTATTGAGATTGAAGATTAAGATTGAGGATTGAGGATTGAGTATTGAGGATTGAAGATTGAGGATTAGGGACTGAGTATTCAGGGTTGAGTGATGAGAATTGATGTTTGTGGATAGAGATCTGAAGATTGCAGATTGAGTATTGTGTATTGAAAGCTGTGAATTGAGGATATTCGATTGAGGATTGAGGATTTGCAACTGATTGTTGAGGACTCAGGGCTAAAGATTGAGGATTCAGGATTGAGGATTCAGGATTGAGGTTTGAGGACTGAGGATTGAGGATTGAGGATTGAAGATTGAGTATTGATGATTGAAGATGGGAGGATTGTGGATTGAGAGTTGAGGATTGAGGACGAGGTCTGACGGTTGAGGATTGAGGTTTGAGGATTGAGGATTGAGGATTGAGGACTGAGGATTGAGGATTGATGGTTGTGGATTGAGGACGAGGCCTGAGGGTTGAGTATTGATGTTTGAGGTCTGAGGATTGAGGATTGAGGATTGAGAATTGAGGATTGAGGATTGAGGATTGAAGATTCAGGATTGGGTATTGAGGATTGAAGAATGAGGATTGAGGATTGAGGATAGAGGATTGAGGTTTGAGGATTCAGTATTGAGGATTGAGAATTGAGGATTTAGGATTGAAGATTGAGTATTGAGAATTGAGGTTTGAGGATTGAGGATTGAGGATTGAGAATTGAGGATTGAGGGTTGAGGATTGAGGATTGAGGATGGAAGATTCAGTATTGAGGATTGAAGATTGAGGATTGAGGATTGAGGATTGAGGATCGAGGATTGAAGATTGAGGATTGGGGATTGAGGATTGACGATTGAGGATTGAGTATTGAGGACTGAGAACTGAGGATTGAGGATTGAAGATTGAGGATTGAGGAATGAAGATTGAGTATTGATGATTGAATATTGAGGATTGAGGATTGAGTGTTGAGGATTGAGGACGAGGGCTGACGATTGACGATTGAGGTTTGAGGATTGAGGATTGTGGATTGCGGACTGAGGATTCAGGGTTGAGAGTTGAGGATTGAGGATTGAGGATTGCAGATTGAGTATTGAGGATTGAAGATTGATGGTTGAGGATTGAGGATTGAGGATTGAGCATTGAGGATTGAGGATTGAGGATTGAGGATGGAAGATTGAGTATTGAGCATTGAGGATTGAAGATTGAGTATTGAGGATTGAAAGTTGAGGATTGAGGATTGAGGATTGAGGATTGAGGATTGAGGATTGAAGATTGAGGATTGGGTATTGAGGATTGAAGAATGAGGATTGAAGATTGAGGATTGAGGATTGAGGATTGAGGATTGAGGATTGAAGAGTGTGTATTGAGGATTGAAGGTTAAGATTGAGGATTGAGGATTGAGGATTGAGGATTGAGGATTGGGGATTGAAGATTGAGGATTAGGGACTGAGTATTCAGGGTTGAGTGATGAGAATTGATGTTTGTGGATAGAGATCTGCAGATTGCAGATTGAGTATTGTGTATTGAAAACTGTGAATTGAGCATACTCTATTGAGGATTGAGGATTGGCAACTGATTGTTGAGGACTCACGGCTGAAGATTGAGGATTCAGGTTTGAGGTTTCAGGATAAAGGTTTGAGGACTGAGGATTGAGGATTGAGGATTTAGGATTGAGGATTGAGGATTGAGGATTGAACATTGAGGACTGAGTGTTGAGGGTTGAGTGATGAGAATTGATGTTTGTGGATAGAGATTTGAAGATTGCAGATTGAGTATCGTGTATTGAAAACTGTGAATTGAGTATATTCTATTGAGGATTGAGGATTGACAACTGATTGTTGAGGACTGAGAGCTGAAGATTGAGGGTTCAGGATTGAGGGTTCAGAATTGAGATTTGAGGATTCAGAATTGAGGTTTGAGGACTGAGGTTTGAGGATTGGAGATTGAGTGTTGAGGATTGAAGGTTGAGGATTGAGGATTGAGGATTGAGGATTGAGGACTGAGGATCGAGGATTGAGGATTGAGGATTGAGGGTTGAAGATTGAGGATTGGGGACTGCGGATTGAAGATTGAGGATTGAGGATTGAGGATTGAAGATTGAGGATTGGGTATTGAGGATTGAAGAATGAGGATTGAGGATTGAGGATTGAGGATTGAGTATTGAAGATTGAGTATTCAGGATTGGAGGTCGACGATTGAGGATTGAGGACCGAGGATTGAGGATTGAGGATTGAGGATTGAGGATTGAAGATTGAGTATTGATGATTGAAGTCTGAGGATTGAGGATTCATGTTTGAGGATTGAGGACGGGGACTGACGGTTGAGGATTGAGGTTTGAGGATTGAGGATTGAGGATAGAGGACTGAGGATTGAGGATTGAGGGTTGAGGATTGAGGACGAGGACCCAGGGTTGAGTATTGATGTTTGAGGTCTGAGGATTGAGGATTGAGGATTGAGAATTGAGGATTGAGGATTGAGGATTGAAGATGGAGTTTTGGGTATTGAGGATTGAAGAATGAGGATTGAGGATTGAGGATAGAGTATTGAGGTTTGAGGATTCAGTATTGAGGATTGAGGATTGAGGATTGAGGATTGAAGATTGAGTATTGATGATTGAGGATTGAGGATTGAGAATTGAGGATTGAGGATTGAGTGTTGAAGATTGATGACTGAGCATTGAGGATTGAAGAATGAGGATTGAGGATTGAGGTTTGAGGATTGAGGATTGCAGATTGAGTATTGAGGATTGAAGATTGATGGTTGAGGATTGAGGATTGAGGATTGAGCATTGAGGATTGAGGATTGAGGATTGAGGATGGAAGATTGAGTGTTGAGGATTGAAGATTGAGGATTGAGGATTGAGGATTGAGGATCGAGGATTGAAGATTGAGGATTGGGTATTGAGGATTGACGATTGAGGATTGAGTATCGAGGACTGAGAATTGAGGATTGAGGATTGAAGATTGAGGATTGAGGATCGAAGATTGAGTAGTGATGATTGAATATTGAGGATTGAGGATTGAGTATTGAGTGTTGAGGATTGAGGACGAGGGCAGACGATTGACGATTGAGGTTAGAGGATTGAGGATTGTGGATTGAGGACTGAGGATTCAGGATTGAGAATTGAGGATTGAGGATTGAGGATTGAAGATTGAGGACTGGGCATTGAGGATTGAAGAATGAGGATTGAGGATTGAGGATTGAGGATTGAGGATTACAGATTGAGTATTGAGGATTGAAGATTGATGGTTGAGGATTGAGGATTGAGGATTGAGCATTGAGGATTGAGGATTGAGGATTGAGGATGGAAGATTGAGTATTGAGGATTGAGGATTGAAGATTGAGTATTGAGGATTGAAAGTTGAGGATTGAGGATTGAGGATTGAGGATTGAGAATTGAGGATTGAAGATTGAGGATTGAGGATTGAAGATTGAGTATTGATGATTGAATATTGATGATTGAGGATTGAGTGTTGAGGATTGAGGACTAGGGCTGACGATTGACGATTGAGGTTTGAGGATTGAGGATTGTGGATTGAGGACTGGGGATTGAGGATTGAGGATTGAGGATTGAGGATAAGGGCTGAGGGTTGAGGGTAGAGGTTTGAGGACTGAGGACTGAGGATTGAGGATTTAGAATTGAGGACTGAGGATTGAGGATTGAAGTTTGAGAATTGAGGATTGAGGATGAGGGCTGAGGGTTGAGGATTGAGGTTTGTGGACTGAGGACTGAGGATTGAGGATTGAGAGTTCAGGATTGAGGATTGAAGATTGAAGATTGGGTGTTGAGGATTGAAGAATGAGGATTGAAGAATGAGGATTGAGGATTGAGGAATGAGGATTGAGGATTGAGGATTGAAGATTGAGTATTGATGATTGAAGTCTGAGGATTGAGGAATCATGTTTGAGGATTGACGACGGGGACTGACGGTTGAGGATTGAGGTTTGAGGATTGAGGATTGAGGATTGAGGATTGAAGATTGAGTATTGATGATTGAGGATTGAGGACTGAGAATTGAGGATTGAGGATTGAGGATTGAAGATTGAGGACTGGGCATTGAGTATTGAAGAATGAGGATTGAGGATTGAGGATTGAGGATTGAGGGTTGCAGATTGAGTATTGAGGATTGAAGATTGATGGTTGAGGATCGAGGATTGAGGATTGAGCATTGAGGATTGAGGATTGAGGATTGAGGATGGAAGATTGAGAGTTGAGGATTGAAGATTGAGGATTGAGGATTGAGGATTGAGGATCGAGGATTGAAGATTGAGGATTGGGGATTGAGGATTGACGATTGAGAATTGAGTATTGAGGACTGAGAATTGAGGATTGAGGATTGAAGATTGAGGATTGAGGATTGAAGATTGAGTAGTGATGATTGAATATTGAGGATTGAGGATTGAGTATTGAGTGTTGAGGATTGAGGACGAGGGCTGACGATTGACGATTGAGGTTTGAGGATTGAGGATTGTGGATTGAGGACTGAGGATTCAGGATTGAGAATTGAGGATTGAGGATTGAGGATTGAAGATTGAGGACTGGGCATTGAGGATTGAAGAATGAGGATTGAGGATTGAGGATTGAGGATTGAGGATTGCAGATTGAGTATTGAAGATTGAAGATTGATGGTTGAGGATTGAGGATTGA
Source organism: Calliopsis andreniformis (assembly GCF_051401765.1). Taxonomy (NCBI): domain Eukaryota; kingdom Metazoa; phylum Arthropoda; class Insecta; order Hymenoptera; family Andrenidae; genus Calliopsis; species Calliopsis andreniformis. Next base: position 1,621,104 of record NW_027480470.1, read on the forward strand.
GGATTGAGCATTGAGGATTGAGGATTGAGGATTGAGGATTGAAGATTGAGTATTCATGATTGAGGATTGAGGATTGAGAGTTGAGGATTGAGGATTGTGGATTGAAGATTGAGGACTGGGCATTGAGGATTGAAGAATGAGGATTGAGGATTGAGGATTGAGGATTGAGGATTGCAGATTGAGTATTGAGGATTGAAGATTGATGGTTGACGATTGAGGATTGAGGATTGAGCATTGAGGATTGAGGATTGAGGATTGAGGATGGAAGATTGAGTGTTGAGGATTGAAGATTGAGGATTGAGGATTGAATGTTGAGGATTGAGGACGAGGGCTGACGATTGACGATTGAGGTTTGAGGATTGAGGATTGTGGATTGAGGACTGAGGATTCAGGATTGAGAATTGAGGATTGAGGATTGAGGATTGAAGATTGAGGACTGGGCATTGAGGATTGAAGAATGAGGATTGAGGATTGAGGATTGAGGATTGAGGATTGCAGATTGAGTATTGAGGATTGAAGATTGATGGTTGAGGATTGAGGATTGAGGATTGAGCATTGAGGATTGAGGATTGAGGATTGAGGATGGAAGATTGAGTATTGAGGATTGAGGATTGAAGATTGAGTATTTGAGGATTGAAAGTTGAGGATTGAGGATTGAGGATTGAAGAGTGTGTACTGAGGATTGAAGATTAAGATTGAGGATTGAGGATTGAGGATTGAGGATTGGGGATTGAAGATTGAGGATTAGGGACTGAGTATTCAGGGTTGAGTGATGAGAATTGATGTTTGTGGATAGAGATCTGAAGATTGCAGATTGAGTATTGTGTATTGAAAACTGTGAATTGAGGATATTCGATTGAGGATTGAGGATTGGCAACTGATTGTTGAGGACTCAGGGCTGAAGATTGAGGATTCAGGATTGAGGATTCAGGATTGAGGTTTGAGGACTGAGGATTGAGGATTGATGATTGAAGATTGAGTATTGATGATTGAAGATGGGAGGATTGAGGATTGAGGGTTGAGGACTGAGGATGAGGGCTGAGGGTTGAGGGTAGAGGTTTGAGGACTGAGGACTGAGGATTGAGGATTGAGGTTTGAGGATTGAGGATTGAGGATTGAAGTTTGGGAATTGAGGATTGAGGATGAGGGCTGAGGGTTGAGGATTGAGGTTTGTGGACTGAGGACTGAGGATTGAGGAATGAGGATTGAGGATTGAGGATTGAAGGTTGAGTATTGATGATTGAAGTCTGAGGATTGAGGAATCATGTTTGAGGATTGACGCCGGGGACTGACGGTTGAGGATTGAGGTTTGAGGATTGAGGATTGACGATAGAGGACTGAGGATTGAGGATTGAGGGTTGTGGATTGAGGACGAGGACCGAGGATTGAGTATTGATGTTTGAGGTCTGAGGATTGAGGATTGAGGATTGAGAATTGAGGATTGAGGATTGAGGATTGAAGATTGAGTTTTGGGTATTGAGGATTGAAGAATGAGGATTGAGGATTGAGGATAGAGTATTGAGGTTTGAGGATTCAGTATTGAGGATTGAGGATTGAGGACGAGGGCTGACGATTGACGATTGAGGTTTGAGGATTGAGGGTTGAGGGTTGAGGACTGAGGATTGAGGATTGAGGATTGAGGATTGAGGATTGAGGATTGAAGATTGAGTATTGAGGATTGAAGATTGAGGATTGAGGATTGAGGACTGAGGATTGAGGATTGAGGATTGAGGATTGAGGATAGAGGATTGAGGATTGAAGATTGAGGATTAGGGACTGAGTATTCAGGGTTGAGTGATGAGAATTGGTGTTTGTGGATAGAGATCTGAAGATTGCAGATTGAGTATTGTGTATTGAAAACTGTGAATTGAGGATATTCTATTGAGGATTGAGGATTGGCAACTGATTGTTGAGGACTCACGGCTGAAGATTGAGGATTCAGGATTGAGGATTCAGGATTGAGGTTTGAGGACTGAGGATTGAGGATTGAGGATTGAAGATTGAGTATTGATGATTGAAGATGGGAGGATTGAGGATTGAGGGTTGAGGGTTGAGGACGAGGGCTGACGGTTGAGGATTGAGGTTTGAGGATTGTGGATTGAGGATTGAGAATGAGGGCTGAGGATTGAGGATTGAAGATTGAGGATTGAAGATTGAGGATTGAAGAATGAGGACTGAGGATTGAGGATTGAGGATTGAGGATTGAGGATTGAAGATTGAGTATTGAGGATTGAGGATTGACGATTGAGGATTGAGGATTGAGGATTGAGGATGGAGGATTGAGGATTGAGGATTGAAGATTGAGTATTGGGCATTGAGGATTGACGATTGAGGATTGAGTGTTGAGGATTGAGGATTGAGGATTGATTATTGAAGATTGAGTATTGAGGATTGAAGATTGAGGATTGAGGATTGGGGGTTGAGGATCGAGGATTGTGGATTGAGGATGGAGGATTGAAGATTGAGGATTGGGGACTGAGTGTTGAGGGTTGAATGATGAGAATTGATGTTTGTGGATAGAGATTCGAAGATTGCAGATTGAGTATTGAGTATTAAAAACTGTGAATTGATGATATTCTGTTGAGGATTGAGAATTGACAACTGATTGTTGAGGACTGAGGTCTGAAGATTGAGGATTCAGGATTGAGGACACAGGTTTGATGTTTGAGGACTGAGGATTGAGGATTGAGGATTGAGGATAGAGGATTGAGGATTGAGGATTGAGGATTGAAGATTGAGGATTGGGTATTGCGCATTGAACATTGAGGATTGAGGATTGAGTATTGAGGTTTGAGGATTCAGAATTGAGGATTGAGAATTGAGGATTAAGGATTGAAGATTGAGTATTGGGGATTGAGAGTTGAGGATTGAGGATTGAGGATTGAGGATTGACGCTTGAGGATTGAAGATTGAGGATGGAGGATTGAAGAGAGAGGACAGAGTATTGTGGATTGAGTGTTGAGAGCTGATGTTTGACGATTGCGATTTGGTTATTGAATATTGAGGATTGAGTATTGAATCATGAGAATTCAGGATATTCTATTGAGTATTGAGAATTGAGGATTGATGGTTGAGTATTGAGGATTGATGGGTTAGGGTTGTGTGTTGAATATTGAGGACTGAGGATTGAGGATTGAGGATTCAAGATTGAGGATTGAAGATTGAGTATTGATGACTGAAGATTGAGGATTGAGTATTCATGTTTGAGGATTGAGGACGGGACTGACGGTTGAGGATTGAGGTTTGAGGATTGAGGATTGAGGACTGAGGTCTGAGGATTGAGGATTGAGGGTTGTGGATTGAGGACGAGGACTGATGGTTGAGTATTGATGTTTGAGGTCTGAGGATTTAGGATTGAGGATTGAGAATTGAGGATTGAGGATTGAGGATTGAAGATTGAGGATTGGGCATTGAGGATTGAAGAATGAGGATTGAGGATTGAGGATTGAGGATTGAGGTTTGAGGATTCAGAATTGAGGATTGAGGATTGAGGATTGAGGATTGAAGATTGAGTATCGAGGATTGAGGATTGAGGATTGAGGATTGAGGATTGATGATTGAGGATGGAGGATTGAGAATTGAGGATTGAGGATTGAGGATTGAGGATTGAGGATTGAGGATTGAGGATTGAGGATTGAATATTGAGTATTGAGGATTGAAGATTGAGGATTGAGGATTGAGGATTGAGGGTTGAGGATTGAAGATTGAGTATTGAGATTGAAGATTAAGATTGAGGATTGAGGATTGAGTATTGAGGATTGAAGATTGAGGATTAGGGACTGAGTATTCAGGGTTGAGTGATGAGAATTGATGTTTGTGGATAGAGATCTGAAGATTGCAGATTGAGTATTGTGTATTGAAAGCTGTGAATTGAGGATATTCGATTGAGGATTGAGGATTTGCAACTGATTGTTGAGGACTCAGGGCTAAAGATTGAGGATTCAGGATTGAGGATTCAGGATTGAGGTTTGAGGACTGAGGATTGAGGATTGAGGATTGAAGATTGAGTATTGATGATTGAAGATGGGAGGATTCTGGATTGAGAGTTGAGGATTGAGGACGAGGTCTGACGGTTGAGGATTGAGGTTTGAGGATTGTGGATTGAGGATTGAGAATGAGGGCTGAGGATTGAGGATTGAAGATTGAGGATTGAAGATTGAGGATTGAAGAATGAGGACTGAGGATTGAGGATTGAGGATTGAGGATTGAGGATTCAAGATTGAGTATTGAGGATTGAAGATTGACGATTGAGGATTGAGGGTTGAGGATTGAGGATTGAGGATTGAGGATTGGGGATTGAAGATTGATGATTGGCGATTGAGGATTGACGATTGAGGATTGAATATTGAGTATTGAGGATTGAAGATTGAGGATTGAGGATTGAGGATTGAGGATTGAGGATTGAGGATTGAGGAATGAGGATTCAGGATTGAGGATTGACGATTGAAGATTGTGTATTGAGGACTGAAGATTAAGGATTGAGGATTGAGGATTGAGGATTGAGGATTGAATATTGAGTATTGAGGATTGAAGATTGAGGATTGAGGATTGAGGATTGAAGATTGAGGATTGGGGATTAAGTATTGACGATTGAGGATTGAGTATTGAGGATTGAGAATTGAGGATTGATTATTGAAGATTGAGTATTGAGGATTGAAGATTGTGGATTGAGGATTGAGGATTGAGGATTGAGGATGAGGGCTGAGGGTTGCGGATTGATGTTTGAGGACTGAGTGCTGAGGATTGAGCATTGAGAATTGAGGATTGAGTATTGAGTATTATAGATTGAGGATTGGGTATTGGGGATTGAAGAATGTGGATTGAGCATTGAGGATTGAGGATTGAGGATTGAGAATTGAGGATTGAGGATTGAGGATTGAGGATTGAAGATTGTGTATTGAGGACTGAAGGTTAAGGATTGAGGATTGAGGATTGAGGATTGAGGATTGAAGATTGAGGATTGAGCATTGAGGATTGAAGATTCAGGAATGGGGATTGAGGATTGATGATATAGGGTTAAGGATTGAGGATTGGGGATTGAGGATCTAGGATTGGAGGTTGATTATTGAGGATTGAAGATTGAGGATTGAGGATTGAGGATTGAGAATCGAGAATTAAGTGTGAGGACTGAGGGTTGAGGAATGAGGTTTGAGGAACGAGGGTTGAGGATTGAGGATTGAGGACTGAGGATTGACGATTCAGTATTGAAGATTGTGGATTGATTACTGAGGATTGAGAATTGAGGATTGAGGATTGAAGATTGAGTATTGAGGATTGAGGATTGAGGATTGAGGATTGAGGATTGATGATTGAGGATGGAGGATTGAGGATTGAGGACTGAGGATTGAGGATTGAGGGTTGTGGATTGAGGACGAGGACCGAGGGTTGAGTATTGATGTTTGAGGCCTGAGGATTGAGGATTGAGGATTGAGGATTGAGGATTGAGGATTGAGAATCGAGAATTGAGTGTGAGGACTGAGGGTTGAGGAATGAGGTTTGAGGAACGAGGGTTGAGGATTGAGGTTTGAGGATTGAGGATTGAGGACTGAGGTCTGAGGATTGAGGATTGAGGGTTGTGGATTGAGGACGAGGACTGATGGTTGAGTATTGATGTTTGAGGTCTGAGGATTGAGGATTGAGGATTGAGAATTGAGGATTGAGGATTGAGGATTGAAGATTGAGGATTGGGCATTGAGGATTGAAGAATGAGGATTGAGGATTGAGGATTGAGGATTGAGGTTTGAGGATTCAGAATTGAGGATTGAGAATTGAGGATTGAGGATTGAAGATTGAGTATCGAGGATTGAGGATTGAGGATTGAGGATTGAGAATTGAGGATTGAGGATTGAGGATTGAGGATTGAACATTGTGTATTGAGGACTGAAGGTTAAGGATTGAGGATTGAGGATCGAGGATTGAGGATTGAAGATTGAGGATTGAGCATTGAGGATTGAAGATTCAGGAATGGGGATTGAGGATTGATGATAGAGGGTTAAGGATTGAGGACTGGGGATTGAGGATCTAGGATTGGAGGTTCATTATTGACGATTGAAGATTGAGGATTGAGGATTGAGGATTGACGATTCAGTATTGAAGATTGAGGATTGATTACTAAGGATTGAGAAATGAGGATTGAGGATTGAAGATTTAGTATTGAGGATTGAGGATTGAGGATTGAGGATTGAGGATTGATGATTGAGGATGGAGAATTGAGAATTGAGGATTGAGGATTGAGTATTGAGGATTGAGGATTGAGAATTGAGGATTGAGGATTGAGGATTGAAGATTGAGTATTGGGTATTGAGAATTGAAGAATGAGGATTGAGGATTGAGGATAGAGTATTGAGGTTTGAGGATTCAGTATTGAGGATTGAATATTGAGGATTGTTGATTGAAGATTGAGTATTGATGATTGAGGTTTGAGGATTGAGAATTGAGGATTGAGGATTGAGGATTGAAGATTGAGGACTGGGCATTGAGGAATGAAGAATGAAGATTGAGGATAGAGGATTGAGGATTGAGGATTGCAGATTGAGTATTGAGGATTGAAGATTGATGGTTGAGGATCGAGGATTGAGGATTGAGCATTGAGGATTGAGGATTTAGGATTGAGGATGGAAGATTGAGTATTGAGGATTGAATATTGAGGATTGAGGATTGAGTATTGAGGATCGAGGATTGAAGATTGAGGATTGGTGATTGAGGATTGACGATTGAGGGTTGAGGAATGAGGGCTGACGATTGACGATTGAGGTCTGAGGATTGAGGATTGTGGATTGAGGACTGAGGATTGAGGATTGACAATTGAGGATTGAGGATTGAGGATTGAGGATTGAGGACTGAAGATTGAGTATTCAGGATTGGAGATTGACGATTGAGGATTGAGGACCGAGGATTAAGGATTGGGGATTGAAGATTGAGTATTGAGGATTGAAGATTGACGATTTAGTATTGAGAAATGAGGATTGAGGATTGAGGCATGAGCATTGAGGATTGAGTATTGAGGATTGAGCGTTGAGGATTGTGGATTGAGGATTGTGGATTGAGGATTGAATATTGAGGATTGGGGACTGAGTGTTGAGGGTTGAGTGATGATAATTGATGTTTGTGGATAGAGATTTGAAGATTGCAGACTGAGTATTGAGTAATGAAAACTGTGAATTGATGATATTCTTTGAGGATTGAGGATTGACAACTGACTGTAGAGGACTGAGGGCTGAAGATTGAGGATTCAGGATCGAGGATTCAGGATTGCGGTTTGAGGACTGAGGATTGAGGATTGAGGATTGAGGATTGAGGATTGAGGATTGAGGATTGAGGATTGAAGATTGAGGATTGGGCATTGAGGATTGAAGAATGAGGATTGAGGATTGAGGATTGAGGATTGAGGATTGAGGTTTGAGGATTCAGAATTGAGGATTGAGGATTGAGGATTGAGGATTGAAGATTGAGTATCGAGGATTGAGGATTGAGGATTGAGGATTGAGGATTGATGATTGAGGATGGAGGATTGAGAATTGAGGATTGAGGATTGAGGATTGAGGATTGAGGATTGAGGATTGAGGATTGAGGATTGAATATTGAGTATTGAGGATTGAAGATTGAGGATTGAGGATTGAGGATTGAGGGTTGAGGATTGAAGATTGAGTATTGAGATTGAAGATTAAGATTGAGGATTGAGGATTGAGTATTGAGGATTGAAGATTGAGGATTAGGGACTGAGTATTCAGGGTTGAGTGATGAGAATTGATGTTTGTGGATAGAGATCTGAAGATTGCAGATTGAGTATTGTGTATTGAAAGCTGTGAATTGAGGATATTTGATTGAGGATTGAGGATTTGCAACTGATTGTTGAGGACTCAGGGCTAAAGATTGAGGATTCAGGATTGAGGATTCAGGATTGAGGTTTGAGGACTGAGGATTGAGGATTGAGGATTGAAGATTGAGTATTGATGATTGAAGATGGGAGGATTGTGGATTGAGAGTTGAGGATTGAGGACGAGGTCTGACGGTTGAGGATTGAGGTTTGAGGATTGTGGATTGAGGATTGAGAATGAGGGCTGAGGATTGAGGATTGAAGATTGAGGATTGAAGATTGAGGATTGAAGAATGAGGACTGAGGATTGAGGATTGAGGATTGAGGATTGAGGATTCAAGATTGAGTATTGAGGATTGAAGATTGACGATTGAGGATTGAGGGTTGAGGATTGAGGATTGAGGATTGAGGATTGGGGATTGAAGATTGATGATTGGCGATTGAGGATTGACGATTGAGGATTGAATATTGAGTATTGAGGATTGAAGATTGAGGATTGAGGATTGAGGATTGAGGATTGAGGATTGAGGATTGAGGAATGAGGATTCAGGATTGAGGATTGACGATTGAAGATTGTGTATTGAGGACTGAAGATTAAGGATTGAGGATTGAGGATTGAGGATTGAGGATTGAATATTGAGTATTGAGGATTGAAGATTGAGGATTGAGGATTGAGGATTGAAGATTGAGGATTGGGGATTAAGTATTGACGATTGAGGATTGAGTATTGAGGATTGAGAATTGAGGATTGATTATTGAAGATTGAGTATTGAGGATTGAAGATTGTGGATTGAGGATTGAGGATTGAGGATTGAGGATGAGGGCTGAGGGTTGCGGATTGATGTTTGAGGACTGAGTGCTGAGGATTGAGCATTGAGAATTGAGGATTGAGTATTGAGTATTATAGATTGAGGATTGGGTATTGGGGATTGAAGAATGTGGATTGAGCATTGAGGATTGAGGATTGAGGATTGAGAATTGAGGATTGAGGATTGAGGATTGAGGATTGAAGATTGTGTATTGAGGACTGAAGGTTAAGGATTGAGGATTGAGGATTGAGGATTGAGGATTGAAGATTGAGGATTGAGCATTGAGGATTGAAGATTCAGGAATGGGGATTGAGGATTGATGATATAGGGTTAAGGATTGAGGATTGGGGATTGAGGATCTAGGATTGGAGGTTGATTATTGAGGATTGAAGATTGAGGATTGAGGATTGAGGATTGAGAATCGAGAATTAAGTGTGAGGACTGAGGGTTGAGGAATGAGGTTTGAGGAACGAGGGTTGAGGATTGAGGATTGAGGACTGAGGATTGACGATTCAGTATTGAAGATTGTGGATTGATTACTGAGGATTGAGAATTGAGGATTGAGGATTGAAGATTGAGTATTGAGGATTGAGGATTGAGGATTGAGGATTGAGGATTGATGATTGAGGATGGAGGATTGAGGATTGAGGACTGAGGATTGAGGATTGAGGGTTGTGGATTGAGGACGAGGACCGAGGGTTGAGTATTGATGTTTGAGGCCTGAGGATTGAGGATTGAGGATTGAGAATTGAGGATTGAGGATTGAGGATTGAGAATCGAGAATTGAGTGTGAGGACTGAGGGTTGAGGAATGAGGTTTGAGGAACGAGGGTTGAGGATTGAGGTTTGAGGATTGAGGATTGAGGACTGAGGTCTGAGGATTGAGGATTGAGGGTTGTGGATTGAGGACGAGGACTGATGGTTGAGTATTGATGTTTGAGGTCTGAGGATTGAGGATTGAGGATTGAGAATTGAGGATTGAGGATTGAGGATTGAAGATTGAGGATTGGGCATTGAGGATTGAAGAATGAGGATTGAGGATTGAGGATTGAGGATTGAGGTTTGAGGATTCAGAATTGAGGATTGAGAATTGAGGATTGAGGATTGAAGATTGAGTATCGAGGATTGAGGATTGAGGATTGAGGATTGAGAATTGAGGATTGAGGATTGAGGATTGAGGATTGAACATTGTGTATTGAGGACTGAAGGTTAAGGATTGAGGATTGAGGATCGAGGATTGAGGATTGAAGATTGAGGATTGAGCATTGAGGATTGAAGATTCAGGAATGGGGATTGAGGATTGATGATAGAGGGTTAAGGATTGAGGACTGGGGATTGAGGATCTAGGATTGGAGGTTCATTATTGACGATTGAAGATTGAGGATTGAGGATTGAGGATTGACGATTCAGTATTGAAGATTGAGGATTGATTACTAAGGATTGAGAAATGAGGATTGAGGATTGAAGATTTAGTATTGAGGATTGAGGATTGAGGATTGAGGATTGAGGATTGATGATTGAGGATGGAGAATTGAGAATTGAGGATTGAGGATTGAGTATTGAGGATTGAGGATTGAGAATTGAGGATTGAGGATTGAGGATTGAAGATTGAGTATTGGGTATTGAGAATTGAAGAATGAGGATTGAGGATTGAGGATTGACGATTGAGGATTGAGGATTGAGGATTGAGGATCGAGGATTGAGGATTGAGGATTGAGGATTGAAGATTGTGTATTGAGGATTGAAGATTGAGGATTGATGATTGCGGATTGAGGATTGAGGATTGAATATTGAAGATTGAGTATTGACAATTGATTGTTGAGTACTGACGGCTGAAGATTGAGTATTCAGGATTGAGGATACCGGATTGAGGTTTGAGGACTCAGGATTGAGGGTTGAGGATTGAGGATTGAGGATTGAGGATTGACGCTTGAGGATTGAAGATTGAGTATTGATGATTGAAGATTGAGGATTGAGTATTCATGTTTGAGGATTGAGGACGGGACTGACGGTTGAGGATTGAGGTTTGAGGATTGAGGATTGAGGATTGAGGTCTGAGGATTGAGGATTGAGGGTTGTGGATTTAGGACGAGGACTGAGGGTTGAGTATTGATGTTTGAGGTCTGAGGATTGAGGATTGAGGATTGAGAATTGAGGATTGAGGATTGAGGATTGAAGATTGAGGATTGGGCATTGAGGATTGAAGAATGAGGATTGAGGATTGAGGATTGAGGATTGAGGATTGACGATTGAGGATTGAGGATTGAAGATTGATGATTGGGGATTGAGAATTGACGATTGAGAATTGAGTATTGAGGATTGAGAATTGAGGATTGATTATTGAAGATTGAGTATTGAGGATTCAAGATTGAGGATTGAGGATTGAGGATTGAGGATCGAGGATTGTGGATTGAGGATTGAGGATTGAAGATTGAGGATTGGGGACTGAGTGTTGAGGGTTGAATGATGAGAATTGATGCTTGTGGATAGAGATTCGAAGATTGCAGATTGAGTATTGAGTATTGAAAACTGTGAATTGATGATATTCTATTGAGGATTGAAAATTGACAACTGATTGTTGAGGACTCAGTGCTGAAGATTGAGGATTCAGGATTGAGGTTTCAGGATTGAGGTTTGAGGACTGAGGATTGAGGATTGAGGATTGAAGATTGAGTATTGATGATTGAAGATGGGAGGATTGAGGATTGAGGGTTGAGGATTGAGGGCCAGGACTGACGGTTGAGGATTGAGGTTTGAGGATTGTGGATTGAGGATTGTGGATTGAGGGCGAGGACTGACGGTTGAGGATTGAGGTTTGAGGATTGTGGATTGAGGATTGAGGATTGAGGATTGAAGATTGAGTATTGAGGATTGAAGATTGAGGATTGAGGATTGAGGATTGAGGATTGAGGGTGACGGCTGAGGGTTGAGGATTGAGGTTTGAGGACTGAGGACTGAGGATTGAGGATTGATAATTGAGGATTGAGGATTGACGATTGAAGATTGAGGATTGGGTATTGAGGATTGAAGAATGAGGGTTGAGGATTGAGGATTGAGGATTGAGGATTGAGGACTGAAGATTGAGTATTCAGGATTGGAGATTGACGATTGAGGATTGAGGACCGAGGATTAAGGATTGGGGATTGAAGATTGAGTATTGAGGATTGAAGATTGACGATTTAGTATTGAGAAATGAGGATTGAGGATTGAGGCATGAGCATTGAGGATTGAGTATTGAGGATTGAGCGTTGAGGATTGTGGATTAGGGATTGTGGATTGAGGATTGAATATTGAGGATTGGGGACTGAGTGTTGAGGGTTGAGTGATGATAATTGATGTTCGTGGATAGAGATTTGAAGATTGCAGATTGAGTATTGAGTAATGAAAACTGTGAATTGATGATATTCTTTGAGGATTGAGGATTGACAACTGACTGTAGAGGACTGAGGGCTGAAGATTGAGGATTCAGGATCGAGGATTCAGGATTGCGGTTTGTGGACTGAGGATTGAGGATTGAGGATTGAGGATTGAGGATTGAGGATTGAGGATTGAGGATTGAGGATAGAAGATTGAGGATTGAAGATTGAGGATTGAGGACTGAGGATTTAGGATTGAGGATAGAGGATTGAAGATTGAGTATTGAGGATTGAAGATTGACGATTGAGGATTGAGGATTGAGGATTGAGGATTGAGGATTGAGGATTGAGGATTGAGGATTGAAGATTGAGTATTGAGGATTGAAGATTAAGATTGAGGATTGAGGATTGAGGATTGAGGATTGAGGATTGAAGATTGAGGATTAGGGACTGAGTATTGAGGGTTGAGTGATGAGAATTGATGTTTGTGGATAGAGATCTGAAGAGTGCAGATTGAGTATTGAGTATTGAAAACTGTGAATTGAGGATATTCTATTGAGGATTGAGGATTGACAACTGATTCTTAAGGACTCAGGGCTGAGGATTGAGGATTCAGGATTGAGGATTCAGGATTGTGGTTTGAGGACTGAGGATTGAGGATTGAGGATTGAAGATTGAGTATTGATGATTGAAGATAGTAGGATTGAGGATTGATGGTTGTGGATTGAGGTCGAGGGCTGACGGTTGAGGATTGAGGTTTGAGGAATGTGGTTTGAGGGTTGAGAATGAGGGCTGAGGGTTGAGGATTGAGGTTTGAGTATAGAATCCTGAGAATTCAGGATATTCTATTGAGTATTGAGAATTGAGAATTGATGGTTGAGTATTGAGGATTGAGGATTGAGGGTTGAGGATTGAGTATTGAAGATTGAGGATTGATGATTGAGGATTGAGTATTGAGGATTGAGGATTGAGGATTGAGGATTGAAGATTGAGGATTGAGGATTGAAGATTGAGGATTGAAGATTGAGGATTGAGGACTGAGGATTTAGGATTGAGGATAGAGGATTGAAGATTGAGTATTGAGGATTGAAGATTGACGATTGAGGATTGAGGATTGAGGATTGAGGATTGAGGATTGAGGATTGAGGATTGAGGATTGAAGATTGAGTATTGAGGATTGAAGATTAAGATTGAGGATTGAGGATTGAGGATTGAGGATTGAGGATTGAGGATTGAAGATTGAGGATTAGGGACTGAGTATTGAGGGTTGAGTAATGAGTATTGATGTTTGTGGATAGAGATCTGAAGATTGCAGATTGAGTATTGAGTATTGAAAACTGTGAATTGAGGATATTCTATTGAGGATTGAGGATTGACAACTGATTGTTAAGGACTCAGGGCTGAGGATTGAGGATTCAGGATTGAGGATTCAGGATTGTGGTTTGAGGACTGAGGATTGAGGATTGAGGATTGAAGATTGAGTATTGATGATTGAAGATTGAGGATTTGGGACTGAGGGTTGAAGATTGAGGATTGAGGATTGAGGATTGAGGATTGAGGATTGAGGATTGAGGATTGAAGATTGAGGATTGGGTATTGAGGATTGAGTATTGATGTTAGAGGTTTGAGGACTGAGGACTGAGGATTGAGGATTGAGAATTGAGGATTGAGTATTGAGGATTGAAGTTTGAGGATTGAGGATTGAGGATGAGGGCTGAGGGATGAGGATTGAGGTATGTGGACTGAGGACTGAGGATTGAGGATTGAGAGTTGAGAATTGAGGATTGAGGTTTGAAGATTAAAGGATTGGGTGTTGAGGATTGAAGAATGAGGATTGAGGAATGAGGATTGAGGATTGAGGAATGAAGATTGAGTATTGAGGATTGAAGCCTGGCGATTGAGGATTGAGGATTGAGGATTGAGGATTGAAGATTGAGGATTGGGTATTGCGGTTTGAACATTGAGGATTGAGGATTGAGGATTGAGGATTGAGGATTGAGGATTGAGGACTGAAGATTGAATATTGATGATTGAAGATTGAGGATTGAGTATTGATGGTTGTGGATTGAGGACGAGGACTGAGGGTTGAGTGTTGCTGTTTGAGTTCTGAGGATTGAGGATTGAGGATTGAGAATTGAGGAGTGAGGATTGAGGATTGAGGATTGAAGACTGAGTATTGAGGATTGAAGATTGAATATTGAGGATTGAGTATTGACAATTGATTGTTGAGTACTGACGGCTCAAGATTGAGTATTCAGGATTGAGGATACCGGATTGAGGTTTGAGGACTCAGGATTGAGGGTTGAGGATTGAGGATTGAGGATTGAGGATTGACGCTTGAGGATTGAAGATTGAGGATGGAGGATTGAAGAGAGAGGACTGAGTATTGTGGATTGAGTGTTGAGAGCTGATGTTTGACGATTGCGATTTGGTTATTGAATATTGAGGATTGAGTATTGAATCACGAGAATTCAGGATATTCTATTGAGTATTGAGAATCGAGGATTGATGGTTGAGTATTGAGGATTGATGGTTTAGGGTTGTGTGTTGAATATTGAGGACTGAGGATTGAGGATTGAGGATTGAGGATTGAAGATTGAGGATTGAAGATTGAGTATTGATGATTGAAGATTGAGGATTGAGTATTCGTGTTTGAGGATTGAGGACGGAACTGACGGTTGAGGATTGAGGTTTGAGGATTGAGGATTGAGGATTGAGGTCTGAGGATTGAGGATTGAGGGTTGTGGATTGAGGACGAGGACTGAGGGTTGAGTATTGATGTTTGAGGTCTGAGGATTGAGGATTGAGGATTGAGAATTGAGGATTGAGGGTTGAGGATTGAAGATTGAGGATTGGGCATTGAGGATTGATGAATGAGGATTGAGGATTGAGGATGGAGGATTGAGGTTTGAGGATTCAGAATTGAGGATTGAGAATTGAGGATTGAGGATTGAAGATTGAGTATCGAGGATTGAGGATTGGGGATTGAGGATGGAGGATTGAGAATTGAGGATTGAGGATTGAGGATTGAGGATTGAGGATTGAGGACTGAAGATTGAGTATTCAGGATTGGAGATTGACGATTGAGGATTGAGGACCGAGGATTAAGGATTGGGGATTGAAGATTGAGTATTGAGGATTGAAGATTGACGATTTAGTATTGAGAAATGAGGATTGAGGATTGAGGCATGAGCATTGAAGATTGAGTATTGAGGATTGAGCGTTGAGGATTGTGGATTGAGGATTGTGGATTGAGGATTGAATATTGAGGATTGGGGACTGATTGTTGAGGGTTGAGTGATGATAATTGATGTTTGTGGATAGAGATTTGAAGATTGCAGATTGAGTATTGAGTAATGAAAACTGTGAATTGATGATATTCTTTGAGGATTGAGGATTGACAACTGACTGTAGAGGACTGAGGGCTGAAGATTGAGGATTCAGGATCGAGGATTCAGGATTGCGGTTTGAGGACTGAGGATTGAGGATTG
The DNA here is from genome assembly GCF_051401765.1 of Calliopsis andreniformis. Classification (NCBI taxonomy): domain Eukaryota; kingdom Metazoa; phylum Arthropoda; class Insecta; order Hymenoptera; family Andrenidae; genus Calliopsis; species Calliopsis andreniformis. The sequence continues at coordinate 1,636,575 of NW_027480470.1, forward strand.
AGGATTGAGGATTGAGGATTGAGGATTGAGGATTGAAGATTGAGGATTGAAGATTGAGGATTGAGGACTGAGGATTTAGGATTGAGGATAGAGGATTGAAGATTGAGTATTGAGGATTGAAGATTGACGATTGAGGATTGAGGATTGAGGATTGAGGATTGAGGATTGAGGATTGAGGATTGAGGATTGAAGATTGAGTATTGAGGATTGAAGATTAAGATTGAGGATTGAGGATTGAGGATTGAGGATTGAGGATTGAAGGTTGAGGATTAGGGACTGAGTATTGAGGGTTGAGTGATGAGAATTGATGTTTGTGGATAGAGATCTGAAGATTGCAGATTGAGTATTGAGTATTGAAAACTGTGAATTGAGGATATTCTATTGAGGATTGAGGATTGACTACTGATTGTTAAGGACTCAGGCCTGAGGATTGAGGATTCAGGATTGAGGATTCAGGATTGTGGCTTGAGGACTGAGGATTGAGGATTGAGGATTGAAGATTGAGTATTGATGATTGAAGATAGTAGGATTGAGGATTGATGGTTGTGGATTGAGGTCGAGGGCTGACGGGTGAGGATTGAGGTTTGAGGATTGTGGTTTGAGGGTTGAGAATGAGGGCTGAGGGTTGAGGATTGAGGTTTGAGTATAGAATCCTGAGAATTCAGGATATTCTATTGAGTATTGAGAATTGAGAATTGATGGTTGAGTATTGAGGATTGAGGATTGAGGGTTGAGGATTGAGTATTGAAGATTGAGGATTGATGATTGAGGATTGATGATTGAGGATTGAGGATTGAGGATTGAGGATTGAAGATTGAGTATTGAGGATTGAAGATTGAGGATTGAGGATTGAGGATTGAGGACTGAGTATTGAGGATTCAGGATTGAGGATTCAGGATTGTGGTTTGAGGACTGAGGATTGAGGATTGAGGATTGAAGATTGAGTATTGAGGATTGAAGCCTGGCGATTGAGGATTGAGGATTGAGGATTGAGGATTGAAGATTGAGGATTGGGTATTGCGGATTGAACATTGAGGATTGAGGATTGAGGATTGAGGATTGAGGATTGAGGATTGAGGACTGAAGATTGAATATTGATGATTGAAGATTGAGGATTGAGTATTGATGGTTGTGGATTGAGGACGAGGACTGAGGGTTGAGTATTGCTGTTTGATGTCTGACGATTGAGGATTGAAGATTGAGGATTGATGATTGAGGATTGATGATTGAGGATTGAGGATTGAGGATTGAGGATTGAAGATTGAGTATTGAGGATTCAGGATTGAGGATTCAGGATTGTGGTTTGAGGACTGAGGATTGAGGATTGAGGATTGAAGATTGAGTATTGATGATTGAAGATTGAGGATTTGGGACTGAGGGTTGAAGATTGAGGATTGAGGATTGAGGATTGAGGATTGAGGATTGAGGATTGAGGATTGAAGATTGAGGATTGGGTATTGAGGATTGAGTATTGATGTTAGAGGTTTGAGGACTGAGGACTGAGGATTGAGGATTGAGGATTGAGGATTGAGTATTGAGGATTGAAGTTTGAGGATTGAGGATTGAGCATGACTGCTGAGGGATGAGGATTGAGGTATGTGGACTGAGGACTGAGGATTGAGAATTGAGAGTTGAGAATTGAGGATTGAGGATTGAAGATTAAAGGATTGGGTGTTGAGGATTGAAGAATGAGGATTGAGGAATGAGGATTGAGGATTGAGGATTGAAGATTGAGTATTGAGGATTGAAGCCTGGCGATTGAGGATTGAGGATTGAGGATTGAGGATTGAAGATTGAGGATTGGGTATTGCGGATTGAACATTGAGGATTGAGGATTGAGGATTGAGGATTGAGGATTGAGGATTGAGGACTGAAGATTGAATATTGATGATTGAAGATTGAGGATTGAGTATTGATGGTTGTGGATTGAGGACGAGGACTGAGGGTTGAGTATTGCTGTTTGAGGTCTGAGGATTGAGGATTGAGGATTGAGAATTGAGGAGTGAGGATTGAGGATTCAGGATTGAAGACTGAGTATTGAGGATTGAAGATTGAGTATTGGGGATTGAAGGTTGAGGATTGAGGATTGAGGATTGAGGATTGAAGATTGAGGATTGGGGAATGAGTGTTGAGGGTTGAGTGATGAGAATTGATGTCTGTGGATAGATATTTGAAGATTCCAGGTTGAGTATTGGGTATTGAAACCTGTGAATTGAGGATATTCGGTTGAGGATTCAGGATTGACAACTGATTGTTGAGGACTGAGGGCTGAAGATTGAGGGTTCAGGATTGAGGATTCAGAATTGAGATTTGAGGACTCAGAATTGAGGTTTGAGGACTGAGGTTTGAGGATTGGAGATTGAGTATTGAGGATTGAAGACTGAGGATTGAGGATTGAGGATTGAGAATTGAGGATTGAGGATTGAGGATTGAAGATTGAGGACTGGGCATTGAGGATTGAAGAATGAGGATTGAGGATTGAGGATTGAGGATTGAGGATTGCAGATTGAGTATTGAGGACTGAAAATTGATGGTTGAGGATTGAGGATTGAGGATTAAGCATTGAGGATTGAGGATTGAGGATTGAGGATTGAAGATTGAGTATTGAGGATTGAAGATTGAGGATTGAGGATTGAGGATTGAGGATTGAGGATTGAGGATTGAAGATTGAGGATGGAGGATTGAAGAGAGAGGACAGAGTATTGTGGATTGAGTGTTGAGAGCTGATGTTTGACGATTGCGATTTGGTTATTGAATATTGAGGATTGAGTATTGAATCATGAGAATTCAGGATATTCTATTGAGTATTGAGAATATAGGATTGATGGTTGAGTATTGAGGATTGATGGGTTAGGGTTGTGTGTTGAATATTGAGGACTGAGGATTGAGGATTGAGGATTGAGTGTTGAGGATTGAAGATTGAGTATTGATGACTGAAGATTGAGGATTGAGTATTCATGTTTGAGGATTGAGGACGGGACTGACGGTTGAGGATTGAGGTTTGAGGATTGAGGATTGAGGACTGAGGTCTGAGGATTGAGGATTGAGGGTTGTGGATTGAGGACGAGGACTGAGGGTTGAGTATTGATGTTTGAGGTCTGAGGATTGAGGATTGAGGATTGAGAATTGAGGATTGAGGATTGAGGATTGAAGATTGGGGATTGGGCATTGAGGATTGAAGAATGAGGATTGAGGATTGAGGATTGAGGATTGAGGTTTGAGGATTCAGAATTGAGGATTGAGAATTGAGGATTGAGGATTGAAGATTGAGTATCGAGGATTGAGGATTGAGGATTGAGGATTGAGGATTGATGATTGAGGATGGAGGATTGAGAATTGAGGATTGAGGATTGAGGATTGAGGATTGAGGATTGAGGATTGAGGATTGAGGATTGAGGATTGAATATTGAGTATTGAGGATTGAAGATTGAGGATTGAGGATTGAGGATTGAGGGTTGAGGATTGAAGATTGAGTATTGTGATTGAAGATTAAGATTGAGGATTGAGGATTGAGGATTGAGGATTGAGGATTGAAGATTGAGGATTAGGGACTGAGTATTCAGGGTTGAGTGATGAGAATTGATGTTTGTGGATAGAGATCTGAAGATTGCAGATTGAGTATTGTGTATTGAAAACTGTGAATTGAGGATATTCGATTGAGGATTGAGGATTTGCAACTGATTGTTGAGGACTCAGGGCTAAAGATTGAGGATTCAGGATTGAGGATTCAGGATTGAGGTTTGAGGACTGAGGATTGAGGATTGAGGATTGAAGATTGAGCATTGATGATTGAAGATGGGAGGATTGTGGATTGAGAGTTGAGGATTGAGGACGAGGTCTGACGGTTGAGGATTGAGGTTTGAGGATTGTGGATTGAGGATTGAGAATGAGGGCTGAGGCTTGAGGATTGAAGATTGAGGATTGAAGATTGAGGATTGAAGAATGAGGATTCAGGATTGAGGATTGAGGATTGAAGATTGTGTATTGAGGACTGAAGATTAAGGATTGAGGATTGAGGATTGAGGATTGAGGATTGAATATTGAGTATTGAGGATTGAAGATTGAGGATTGAGGATTGAGGATTGAGGATTGAGGATTGAGGATTGAGGATTGAGGATTCAGGATTGAGGATTGAGGATTGAAGATTGTGTATTGAGGACTCAAGATTAAGGATTGAGGATTGAGGATTGAGGATTGAGGATTGAAGATTGAGGTTTGGGGATTAAGTATTGACGATTGAGGATTGAGTATTGAGGATTGAGAATTGATGATTGATTATTGAAGATTGAGTATTGAGGATTGAAGATTGTGGATTGAGGATTGAGGATTGAGGATTGAGGATGAGGGCTGAGGGTTGAGGATTGATGTTTGAGGACTGAGGGCTGACGATTGAGCATTGAGAATTGAGGATTGAGTATTGAGTATTATAGATTGAGGATTGGGTATTGCGGATTGAAGAATGTGGATTGAGCATTGAGGATTGAGGATTGAGGATTGAGAATTGAGGATTGAGGATTGAGGATTGAGGATTGAAGATTGTGTATTGAGGACCGAAGGTTAAGGATTGAGCGTTGAGGATTGAGGATCGAGGATTGAAGATTGAGGATTGAGCATTGAGGATTGAAGATTCAGGAATGGGGATTGAGGATTGATGATAGAGGGTTAAGGATTGAGGATTGGGGATTGAGGATCTAGGATTGGAGGTTGATTATTGAGGATTGAAGATTGAGGATTGAGGATTGAGGATTGAGAATCGAGAATTGAGTGTGAGGTCTGAGGGTTGAGGAATGAGGTTTGAGGAACGAGGGTTGAGGATTGATAATTGAGGACTGAGGATTGACGATTCAGTATTGAAGATTGAGGATTGATTACTGAGGATTGAGAATTGAGGATTGAGGATTGAAGATTGAGTATTGAGGATTGAGGATTGAGGATTGAGGATTGAGGATTGATGATTGAGGATGTAGGATTGAGAATTGAGGATTGAGGGTTGAGGACTGAGGATTGAGGATTGAGGGTTGTGGATTGAGGACGAGGAACGAGGGTTGAGTATTGATGTTTGAGGCCTGAGGATTGAGGATAGAGGATTGAGAATTGACGATTGAGGATTGAGGATTGAAGATTGAGTATTGGGTATTGAGGATTGAAGAATGAGGATTGAGGATTGAGGATAGAGTATTGAGGTTTGAGGATTCAGTATTGAGGATTGAATATTGAAGATTGATGATTGAAGATTGAGTATTGATGATTGAGGTTTGAGGATTGAGAATTGAGGATTGAGGATTGAGGATTGAAGATTGAGGACTGGGCATTGAGGATTGAAGAATGAGGATTGAGGATAGAGGATTGAGGATTGAGGATTGCAGATTGAGTATTGAGGATTGAAGATTGATGGTTGAGGATCGAGGATTGAGGATTGAGCATTGAGGATTGAGGATTGAGGATTGAGGATGGAAGATTGAGTATTGAGTATTGAAGATTGAGGATTGAGGATTGAGGATTGAGGATCGAGGATTGAAGATTGAGGATTGGGGATTGAGGATTGACGATTGAGGATTGAGGATTGAGGGCTGACGATTGACGATTGAGGCTTGAGGATTGAGGATTGTGGATTGAGGACTGAGGATTGAGGATTGAGAATTGAGGATTGAGGATTGAGGATTGAAGATTTAGGACTGGGCATTGAGGATTGAAGAATGAGGATTGAGGATTGAGGACTGAGGATTGAGGATTGAGGATTGAAGGTTCAGTATTGAGGATTGAAGATTGAGAATTGAGGATTGAGGATTGAGGATTGAGGATTGAGGATTGAGGATTGAGGATTGAGGTTTGAAGATTGAGGATTGGGTATTGCGCATTGAACATTGAGGATTGAGGATTGAGGACTGAAGATTGAATATTGATGATTGAAGATTGAGGATTGAGTATTGATGGTTGTGGATTGAGGACGAGGAGTGAGGGTTGAGTATTGCTGTTTGAGGTCTGAGGATTGAGGATTGAGGATTGAGAATTGAGGATTGAGGATTGAGGATTGAAGACTGTGGATTGGGTACTGAGGATCGAGGATTGAGGATTGAGGATTGAGGGTTGAAGATTGAGGATCGGGGACTGAGGATTGAAGATTGAATATTGATGATTGAAGATTGAGGATCGACGATTGAGGGTTGTGGATTGAGGACGAGGGCTGTGGGTTGAGTATTGATGTTTGAGGTCTGAGGATTGAGGATTAAGGATTGAAGATTGAGTATTGAGGATTGAAGATTGAGTATTGAGGATTGAAGGTAGAGGATTGTGGATTGAGTATTGAGGATTGAGGACTGAGGATTGAGGATTGAGGATTGAAGATTGAGGATTGAGGATTGTGGATTGAGGATTGAAGATTGTGGATTGAACATTGAGGATTGGGTATTGCGCATTGAACGTTGAGGATTGAGAATTGAGGATTGGGGATTGAGGATTGAGGATTGAAGATTGAATATTGATGATTGAAGATTGAGGATCGACGATTGAGGGTTGTGGATTGAGGACGAGTGCTGAGGGTTGAGTATTGATGTTTGAGGTCTGAGGATTGAGGATTAAGGATTGAAGATTGAGTATTGAGGATTGAAGATTGAGGATTGGGGATTGAGGATTGAGGATTGAGTATTGAGGACAGAACATTGAGGACTGAGTGTTGAGGGTTGAGTGATGAGAATTGATGTTTGTGGATAGAGGTTTGAAAATTGCAGATTGAGTATTGAGTGTTGAAAACTGTGAATAGAGGATATTCTATTGAGGATTGAGGATTGACTACTGATTGTTGAGGACTGAGGGCTGAAGATTGAGGACTCAGGATTGAGGTTTCAGAATTGAGGTTTGAGGACTGAGGATTGAGGATTGAAGATTGAGTATTGAGGATTGAGGATTGAGGATTGAAGATTGAGGATTGAGGATTGAGGATGAGGGCTGAGGGTTGAGGATTGAGGTTTGAGGACTGAGGACTGAGGATTGAGGATTGAGAGCTGAGGATTGAGGATTGAGGATTGAAGATTGAGGATTGAAGATTGACGATTGAGTATTGAGAAATGAGGATTGAGGATTGAGGAATGAGCATTGAAGATTGAGTATTGAGGATTGAGCGTTGAGGATTGTGGATTGAGGATTGTGGATTGAGGATTGAATATTGAGGATTGGGGACTGAGTGTTGAGGGTTGAATGATGAGAATTGATGTTTGTGGACAGAGATTCGAAGATTGCAGATTGCGTATTGAGTATTGAAAACTGTGAATTGATGATATTCTATTGAGGATTGAGAATTGCCAACTGGTTGTTGAGGACTGAGGTCTGAAGGTTAAGGATTCAGGATTGAGGATACAGGTTTGTGGTTCGTGGGCTGATGATTGAGGATTGAGGATTGAGGATTGAGGATTGACGCTTGAGGATTGAGGATTGAGGATGGAGGATTGAAGAGAGAGGACTGAGTGTTGAGGATTGAGTGTTGAGAATTGATGTTTGAGGATTGAGATTTGATTATTGAATATTGTGGATTGAGTATTGAACCATGAGAATTCAGGATATTCTATTGAGTATTGAGATTTGAGGCTTGATGGTTGAGTATTGAGGATTGATGGTTGAGGGTTGTGCGTTGAATATTGAGAATTGAGGATTGAGGATTGAGGATTGAGGATTGAGGATTGAGGATTGAAGATTGAGTATTGACGACTGAAGACTGAGGATTGAGGATTGAGGGTTGAGGTTTGAGGACGAGGACTGACTGTTGAGGATTGAGGTTTGAGGATTGAGGATTGAGGATTGATGACTGAGGATTGAGGATTGAGGATTGAGCATTGAGGATTGAAGATTGATGACTGAGGATTGAGGATTGAATATTGAGTATTGAGGATTGAAGATTGAGGATTGAGGATTGAGGATTGAGGATTGGGGATTGAGGATTTGGGCTGAGGGTTGAGGATTGAGGTTTGAGGACTGAGGACTGAGGATCGAGGATTGAGAATTGAGGATTGAGGATTGTGGATTGAAGATTGAGGATTGGGTATTGAGGATTGAAGATTGAGGATTGAGGATTGAGGGTTGTGGATTGAGGACGAGGACTGAGGGTTGAGTATTGGTGTTTGAAGTCTGAGGATTGAGGATTGAGGATTGAGAATTGAGGATTGAGGATTGAGGATTGAAGATTGAGGATTCGGTATTGATGATTGAAGACTGAGGATTGAGGATTGAGGGTTGAGGTTTAAGGACGAGCACTGACGGTTAAGGATTGAGGTTTGAGGATTGAGGATTGAGGATTGAGGACTGAGGATTGAGGATTGAGCATTGAGGATTGAGGATTGAGGATTGAGGATTGACGATTGACTATTGAGGATTGAAGATTGAGGATTGAGGATTGAGGATTGAGGATTGAGTATTGAGGATAGAGGATTGAGGATTGAGGATTGAAGATTCAGTATTGAGGATTGAAGGTTCAGAACTGAGGATTGAGGATTGAACATAAAGGACTGAGTGTTGAGGGTTGATTGATGAGAATTGATGTTTGCGGTTAGTGGTTTGAAGATTGCCGATCGAGTATTGAGTGTTGAGAACTGTGAATTGAGGATATCCTACTGAGGATTGAGGATTGACTACTGATTGTTGAGGACTGAGGTCTGAAGATTGAGGACTCAGAATTGAGGATTCAGAATTGAGGTATGATGACTGAGGATTGAGTATTGAAGATTGAGGATTTGGGACTGAAGATTGAAGATTGAGGATTGAGGATTTAAGATTGACGATTGAGGATTGAGGATTGAGGATTGAGGATTGAGGAATGAGCATTGAAGATTGAGTATTGAGGATTGAAGGTTGAGGATTGTGGATTGAGTATTGAGGATTGAGGTTTGAGGATTGAGGATTGAGGATTGATGACTGAGGATTGAGGATTGAGGATTGAGCATTGAGGATTGAAGATTGATGACTGAGGATTGAGGATTGAATATTGAGTATTGAGGATTGAAGATTGAGGATTGAGGATTGAGGATTGAGGATTGAGGATTGAGGATTGAGGATTGAGGATTTGGGCTGAGGGTTGAGGATTGAGGTTTGAGGACTGAGGACTGAGGATCGAGGATTGAGAATTGGGGATTGAGGATTGTGGATTGAAGATTGAGGATTGGGTATTGAGGATTGAAGAATGAGGATTGAGGATTGAGGATTGAGGATTGAGGATTGAAGGTTGAGTATTGAGGATTGAAGATTGAGGATTGAGGACTGAGAATTGAGGATTGAGGATTGAGGATTGAGGATTGAGGATTGAAGACTGAGGATTGGGTATTGAGGATTGAGCATTGGGGATTGAGGGTTGAGGATTGAGGATTGAGGATTGAGGATTGACGATTGAATATTAATGATTGAAGATTGAGGATTGAGGATTGAGGGTTGTGGATTGAGGACGAGGACTGAGGGTTGAGTATTGGTGTTTGAAGTCTGAGGATTGAGGATTGAGGATTGAGAATTGAGGATTGAGGATTGAGGATTGAAGATTGAGGATTCGGTATTGATGATTGAAGACTGAGGATTGAGGATTGAGGGTTGAGGTTTAAGGACGAGCACTGACGGTTAAGGATTGAGGTTTGCGGATTGAGGATTGAGGATTGAGGACTGAGGATTGAGGATTGAGCATTGAGGATTGAGGATTGAAGATTGAGGATTGACGATTGACTATTGAGGATTGAAGATTGAGGATTGAGGGTTGAGGATTGAAGGTTGAGGATTGTGGATTGAGTATTGAGGATTGAGGATTGAGGATTGAGGATTGAGGATTGAAGATTGAGGATTGAGGATTGAGGATTGAGGATTGAGGATTGTGGATTGAAGATTGAGGATTGGGTATTGCGCATTGAACATTGAGGATTGAGAATTGAGGATTGGGGATCGAGGATTGAGGATTGACGATTGACTATTGAGGATTGAAGATTGAGGATTGAGGGGTGAGGATTGAAGGTTGAGGATTGTGGATTGAGTATTGAGGATTGAGGATTGAGGATTGAGGATTGAGGATTGAAGATTGAGGATTGAGGATTGAGGATTGAGGATTGAGGATTGTGGATTGAAGATTGAGGATTGGGTATTGCGCATTGAACATTGAGGATTGAGAATTGAGGATTGGGGATCGAGGATTGAGGATTGAAGATTGAATATTGATGATTGAAGATTGAGGATCGACGTTTGAGGGTTGTGGATTGAGGACGAGGGCTGTGGGTTGAGTATTGATGTTTGAGGTCTGAGGATTGAGGATTAAGGATTGAAGATTGAGTATTGAGGATTGAAGATTGAGTATTGAGGATTGAAGGTTGAGGATTGTGGATTGAGTATTGAGGATTGAGGACTGAGGATTGAGGATTGAGGATTGAAGATTGAGGATTGAGGATTGTGGATTGAGGATTGAAGATTGTGGATTGAAGATTGAGGATTGGGTATTGCGCATTGAACGTTGAGGATTGAGGATTGAGGATTGGGGATTGAGGATTGAGGATTGAAGATTGAATATTGATGATTGAAGATTGAGGATCGACGATTGAGGGTTGTGGATTGAGGACGAGTGCTGAGGGTTGAGTATTGATGTTTGAGGTCTGAGGATTGAGGATTAAGGATTGAAGATTGAGTATTGAGGATTGAAGATTGAGGATTGAGGATTGAGGATTGAGGATTGAGTATTGAGGATAGAACATTGAGGACTGAGTGTTGAGGGTTGAGTGATGAGAATTGATGTTTGTGGATAGAGGTTTGAAAATTGCAGATTGAGTATTGAGTGTTGAAAACTGTGAATTGAGGATATTCTATTGAGGATTGAGGATTGACTACTGATTGTTGAGGACTGAGGGCTGAAGATTGAGGACTCAGGATTGAGGTTTCAGAATTGAGGTTTGAGGACTGAGGATTGAGGATTGAAGATTGAGTATTGAGGATTGAGGATTGAGGATTGAAGATTGAGGATTGAGGATTGAGAGTTGAGGATTGAGGATTGAGGATTGAAGATTGAGGATTGGGTATTGAGGATTGAAGACTGAGGATTGAGGAATGAGTACTGAGGATTGAGGATTGCAGATTGAGTGCTGAGGATTGAAGCCTGACGATTGAGGATTGAGGACTGAGGATTGAGGATTGAGGATGGAGGATTGAAGATTGAGTATTGAGGATTGAAGATTGGGGATCGAGCATTGTGGATTGAGGATTGAGGATTGAAGATTGAGAATTGGGGACTGAGTGTTGAGGGTTGAATGATGAGAATTGATGTTTGTGGACAGAGATTCGAAGATTGCAGATGGAGTATTGAGTATTGAAAACTGTGAATTGATGATATTCTATTGAGGATTGAGAATTGACAGCTGATTGTTGAGGACTGAGGTCTGAAGATTGAGGATTCAGGATTGAGGATACAGGTTTGTGGTTCGTGGACTGAGGATTGAGGATTGAGGATTGAGGATTGAGGATTGAGGATTGAGGATTGAGGATTGAAGATTGAGGATTGGGTATTGCGGATTGAACATGGAGGATTGAGGATTGAGGATTGAGGATTGAGGATTGAGGATTGAGGACAGAAGATTGAATATTGATGATTGAAGATTGAGGATTGAGTATTGATGGTTGTGGATTGAGGACGATGACTGAGGGTTGAGTATTGCTGTTTGAGGTCTGAGGATGGAGGATTGAGGATTGAGAATTGAGGATTGAGGATTGAGGATTGAAGACTGTGGATTGGGTATTGAGGATCGAGGATTGAGGATTGAGGATTGAGGGTTGAGGATCGGGGACTGAGGATTGAAGATAGAGGATCGAGGATTCAGGACTGAGGATTGAGGATTGAGGATTGAAGGTTCTGTGTTGAGGATTGAAGATTGAGAATTGAGGATTGAGGATTGAAGATTGAGGACTGTGTGTTGAGGGATGCGTGATGAGAGTTGATGTTAGCGGATTGAGATTTGAAGACTGAAGAATGTTGATTGAGTATTGAAAACTGTGAACTGAGGATTTTCTATTGATTATTGAGGATTGACAATTGATTGTTGAGGACTTATGGCTGAAGATTGAGGATTCAGGATTGAGGATTCGGGGTGGAGGTTTGAGGACTGAGGATTAAGGGTTGATGATTGAGGATTGAGGATTGACGCTTGAGGATTGAGGATTGAGGATTGGGTATTGAGGAATGAACATTGAGGATTGTGGATTGAGTATTGATGGATGAGGATTGAGGATTGAAGATTGAATATTGATGATTGAAGATTGAGGATCGAGGATTGAGGGTTGTGGATTGAGGACGAGGACTGAGGGTAGAGTATTGATGTTTGAGGTCTGAGGATTGAGGATTGAGGATTGAGAATTGAGGACTGAGGATTGAGGATTGAATATTGAGGATTGAGTGTTGAGGATTGGGGATTGAGTATTGAGGATTCAGTATTGAGGATTGAAGATTGAGAATTGAAGATTGAGGATTGAACATTGAGGACTGAGCGTTCAGGGTTGAGTGATGAGAATTGATGTCTGTGGATAGAGATTTGAATATTGCAGATTGAGTATTGAGTATTGAAAACTGTGAATTGAGGATATTCTATTGGGGATTGAGTATTGACAACTGATTGTTGAGGACTGAGGGCTGAAGATTGAGGATGCAGGATTGAGGATTGAGGATTGAGGATTGAAAATTGGGTATTGAGGATTGAAAATTGAGGATTGTGGATTGAGGCTTGAGGATTGAGGATTGAAGAATGAGGATTGAGGATTGAGGATTGAGGATTGAAGATTGCAGATTGAGTTTTGAGGATTGAAGATTGAGGATTGAGGATTGAGGATTGAGGACTGAGGATTGAAGATTGAGTATTGAGGATTGAAGCCTGACGATTGAGGATTGAGGATGGAGGATTGAATATTGAGTATTGGGGATTGAAGATTGAGGATTGAAAATTGAGGATTGAGGATTGAGGATTGAGGATTGAGGATTGAGGATTGATCATTGAGGATTGAAGATTGAGTATTGAGGATTGAAGATTGAGGATTGAGGGTTGAGGATTGAGGATTGAGGATTGAGGACGAAGGCTGAGGATTGAGGATTGAGGTTTGAGGACTGGGGACTGAGGATTGAGGATTGAGGATTGAGGATTGAGGACTGAATATTGAGTATTGAGGATTGAAGATTGTGGATTGAGGATTGAGGGTTGAGGATTGAGGACGAGGACTGACGGTTGAGGATTGAGGTTTGAGGATTGAGGATTGAGGATTGAGGGCTGAGGATTGAAGATTGAGGATTGAGCATTGAGGATTGGAGATTGAGGACTGGGGATTGAGAATTGATGATTGAGGATTGAGGAATGAAGGTTGTGGATTGGGTATTGAGGATTGAAGAATGAGGATTGAGGTTTGAGGATTGAGGATTGAGGATTGCGGATTGAGTATTGAGAATTGAGAATTGAGGATGAGGGCTGAGGGTTGAGGATTGAGGTTTGAGGAACGAGGATTGAGGGTTGAGGATTGAGGACTGAGGACTGACGATTGATTATTGAGGATTGAGGATTGATTACTGAGGATTGAGGATTGAGGATTGAGGATTGAGGATTGGGGATTGAGTATTGAAGATTCAGTATTGAGGATTGAAGATTGAGAATTGAAGATTGAGGATTGAACATTGAGGACTGAGCGTTCAGTGTTGAGTGATGAGAATTGATGTTTGTGGATAGAGATTTGAAGATTGCAGATTGAGTATTGCGTATTGAAAACTGTGAATTGAGGATATTCTGTTGGGGATTGAGGATTGACAACTGATTGATGAGGACTGAGGGCTGAAGGTTGAGGATGCTGGATTGTAGGATTCAGAATTGAGGTTTGACGACTGAGGATTGAGGATTGGAGAATGAGGATTGAGGATTGAGGATTGAGGATTGAGGATTGAGGATGAGTGCTGAGGTTTGAGGATTGAGGTTTGAGGACTGAGGACAGAGGATTGAGGGTTGAGAATTGAGGATTGGGGATTGAGGATTGAAGATTGAGGATTGGGTATTGAGGATTGAAGAATGAGGATTGAGGATTGAAGAATGAGAATTGAGGATTGAGGATTGAGGATTGAGGATTGAGGATTTAGAATTGAGGATTGAGGTTTGAAGATTGAGTATTGAGGATTGAAGATTGAGGATTGAGGATTGAGGATTGAGGATTGAGTATTGAGGATAGAAGATTGAGGATTGGGGACTGAGGTTTGAAGGTTCAGTATTGAGGATTGAGGGTTGAGGATTGAGGATTGTGGATTGAAGATTCAGTATTGAGGATTGAATGTTGAGAATTGAGGATTGAGCATTGAACATTGAGGACTGAGTGTTGAGGGTTGAGTGATGAGAATTGATGTTTGTGGATAGAGGTTTGAAAATTGCATATTGAGTATTGAGTGTTGAAAACTGTGATTTGAGGATATTCTATTGAGGTTTAAGGATTGACTACTGATTGTTGAGGACTGAGGGCTGAAGATTGAGGACTCAGGTTTGAGGATTCAGAATTGAGGTTTGAGGACTGATGATTGAGGATTGAGGATTGAGGATTGAGGATTGAGGATTGAGGATTGAGGATTGAGGATTAAGGATTGAAGACTGAGGATTGGGTATTGAGGATTGAGCATTGGGGATTGAGGGTTGAGGATTGAGGATTGAGGATTGAAGATTGAATATTAATGATTGAAGATTGAGGATTGAGGATTGAGGGTTGTGGATTGAGGACGAGGACTGAGGGTTGAACATTGGTGTTTGAATTCTGAGGATTGAGGATTGAGGATTGAGAATTGAGGATTGCGGATTGAGGATTGAAGACTGAGGATTGGGTATTGAGGATTGAGCATTGGGGATTGAGGGTTGAGGATTGAGGATTGAGGATTGATGATTGAATATTAATGATTGAAGATTGAGGATTGAGGATTGAGTGTTGTGGATTGAGGACGAGGACTGAGGGTTGAGTATTGGTGTTTGAAGTCTGAGGATTGAGGATTGAGGATTGAGAATTGAGGATTGCGGATTGAGGATTGAAGATTGAGGATTCGGTATTGAGGACTGAAGAATGAGGATTGAGGAGTGAGGACTGAGGATTGAGGATTGCAGTTTAAGTATTGAGGATCGATGATTGAGGATTGAGGATTGAGGATTGAGGATTGAGGATTGAGGATTGAGGATTGAGGATTGAAGATTGAGTACTGAGGATTGAAGGTTGAGGATTGAGGATTGAGGATTGAGGATTGAGGATTGAAGATTGAGGATTGGGGATTGAGGATTGACGATTGAGTATTGAGCATTGAGGATTGAGAATTGAGGGTTGAGGATTGAAGATTGAGTATTGATGTTTGAGGTCTGAGGATTGAGGACTAAGGATTGAAGATTGAGTATTGAGGATTGAAGATTGAGGATTGAGGATTGAGGATTGAGGATTGAGTATTGAGGATAGAAGATTGAGGATTGGGGACTGAGGTTTGAAGGTTGAGTATTGAGGATTGAGGGTTGAGGATTGAGGATTGTGGATTGAAGATTCAGTATTGAGGATTGAATGTTGAGAATTGAGGATTGAGCATTGAACATTGAGGACTGAGTGTTGAGGGTTGAGTGATGAGAATTGATGTTTGTGGATAGAGGTTTGAAAATTGCAGATTGAGTATTGAGTGTTGAAAACTGTGATTTGAGGATATTCTATTGAGGTTTAAGGATTGACTACTGATTGTTGAGGACTGAGGGCTGAAGATTGAGGACTCAGGATTGAGGATTCAGAATTGAGGTTTGAGGACAGATGATTGAGGATTGAGGATTGAGGATTGAGGATTGAGGATTGAGGATTGAGGATTGAGGATTAAGGATTGAAGACTGAGGATTGGGTATTGAGGATTGAGCATTGGGGATTGAGGGTTGAGGATTGAGGATTGACGATTGAAGATTGAATATTAATGATTGAAGATTGAGGATTGAGGATTGAGGGTTGTGGATTGAGGACGAGGACTGAGGGTTGAGTATTGGTGTTTGAAGTCTGAGGATTGAGGATTGAGGATTGAGAATTGAGGATTGCGGATTGAGGATTGAAGATTGAGGATTCGGTATTGAGGATTGAAGAATGAGGATTGAGGAGTGAGGACTGAGGATTGAGGATTGCAGTTTAAGTATTGAGGATCGATGATTGAGGATTGAGGATTGAGGATTGAGGATTGAGGATTGAGGATTGAGGATTGAAGATTGAGTACTGAGGATTGAGGATTGAGGATTGAAGATTGAATATTAATGATTGAAGATTGAGGATTGAGGATTGAGGGTTGAGGATCGGGGACTGAGGATTGAAGATAGAGGATCGAGGATTCAGGACTGAGGATTGAGGATTGAGGATTGAAGGTTCTGTGTTGAGGATTGAAGATTGAGAATTGAGGATTGAGGATTGAAGATTGAGGACTGTGTGTTGAGGGATGCGTGATGAGAGTTGATGTTAGCGGATTGAGATTTGAAGACTGAAGAATGTTGATTGAGTATTGAAAACTGTGAACTGAGGATTTTCTATTGATTATTGAGGATTGACAATTGATTGTTGAGGACTTATGGCTGAAGATTGAGGATTCAGGATTGAGGATTCGGGGTGGAGGTTTGAGGACTGAGGATTAAGGGTTGATGATTGAGGATTGAGGATTGACGCTTGAGGATTGAGGATTGAGGATTGGGTATTGAGGAATGAACATTGAGGATTGTGGATTGAGTATTGATGGATGAGGATTGAGGATTGAAGATTGAATATTGATGATTGAAGATTGAGGATCGAGGATTGAGGGTTGTGGATTGAGGACGAGGACTGAGGGTAGAGTATTGATGTTTGAGGTCTGAGGATTGAGGATTGAGGATTGAGAATTGAGGACTGAGGATTGAGGATTGAATATTGAGGATTGAGTGTTGAGGATTGGGGATTGAGTATTGAGGATTCAGTATTGAGGATTGAAGATTGAGAATTGAAGATTGAGGATTGAACATTGAGGACTGAGCGTTCAGGGTTGAGTGATGAGAATTGATGTCTGTGGATAGAGATTTGAATATTGCAGATTGAGTATTGAGTATTGAAAACTGTGAATTGAGGATATTCTATTGGGGATTGAGTATTGACAACTGATTGTTGAGGACTGAGGGCTGAAGATTGAGGATGCAGGATTGAGGATTGAGGATTGAGGATTGAAAATTGGGTATTGAGGATTGAAAATTGAGGATTGTGGATTGAGGCTTGAGGATTGAGGATTGAAGAATGAGGATTGAGGATTGAGGATTGAGGATTGAAGATTGCAGATTGAGTTTTGAGGATTGAAGATTGAGGATTGAGGATTGAGGATTGAGGACTGAGGATTGAAGATTGAGTATTGAGGATTGAAGCCTGACGATTGAGGATTGAGGATGGAGGATTGAATATTGAGTATTGGGGATTGAAGATTGAGGATTGAAAATTGAGGATTGAGGATTGAGGATTGAGGATTGAGGATTGAGGATTGATGATTGAGGATTGAAGATTGAGTATTGAGGATTGAAGATTGAGGATTGAGGGTTGAGGATTGAGGATTGAGGATTGAGGACGAAGGCTGAGGATTGAGGATTGAGGTTTGAGGACTGGGGACTGAGGATTGAGGATTGAGGATTGAGGATTGAGGACTGAATATTGAGTATTGAGGATTGAAGATTGTGGATTGAGGATTGAGGGTTGAGGATTGAGGACGAGGACTGACGGTTGAGGATTGAGGTTTGAGGATTGAGGATTGAGGATTGAGGGCTGAGGATTGAAGATTGAGGATTGAGCATTGAGGATTGGAGATTGAGGACTGGGGATTGAGAATTGATGATTGAGGATTGAGGAATGAAGGTTGTGGATTGGGTATTGAGGATTGAAGAATGAGGATTGAGGTTTGAGGATTGAGGATTGAGGATTGAGGATTGAGTATTGAGAATTGAGAATTGAGGATGAGGGCTGAGGGTTGAGGATTGAGGTTTGAGGAACGAGGATTGAGGGTTGAGGATTGAGGACTGAGGACTGACGATTGATTATTGAGGATTGAGGATTGATTACTGAGGATTGAGGATTGAGGATTGAGGATTGAGGATTGGGGATTGAGTATTGAAGATTCAGTATTGAGGATTGAAGATTGAGAATTGAAGATTGAGGATTGAACATTGAGGACTGAGCGTTCAGTGTTGAGTGATGAGAATTGATGTTTGTGGATAGAGATTTGAAGATTGCAGATTGAGTATTGCGTATTGAAAACTGTGAATTGAGGATATTCTGTTGGGGATTGAGGATTGACAACTGATTGATGAGGACTGAGGGCTGAAGGTTGAGGATGCTGGATTGTAGGATTCAGAATTGAGGTTTGATGGCTGAGGATTGAGGATTGGAGAATGAGGATTGAGGATTGAGGATTGAGGATTGAGGATTGAGGATGAGTGCTGAGGTTTGAGGATTGAGGTTTGAGGTCTGAGGACAGAGGATTGAGGGTTGAGAATTGAGGATTGGGGATTGAGGATTGAAGATTGAGGATTGGGTATTGAGGATTGAAGAATGAGGATTGAGGATTGAAGAATGAGAATTGAGGATTGAGGATTGAGGATTGAGGATTGAGGATTTAGAATTGAGGATTGAGGTTTGAAGATTGAGTATTGAGGATTGAAGATTGAGGATTGAGGATTGAGGATTGAGGATTGAGTATTGAGGATAGAAGATTGAGGATTGGGGACTGAGGTTTGAAGGTTGAGTATTGAGGATTGAGGGTTGAGGATTGAGGATTGTGGATTGAAGATTCAGTATTGAGGATTGAATGTTGAGAATTGAGGATTGAGCATTGAACATTGAGGACTGAGTGTTGAGGGTTGAGTGATGAGAATTGATGTTTGTGGATAGAGGTTTGAAAATTGCATATTGAGTATTGAGTGTTGAAAACTGTGATTTGAGGATATTCTATTGAGGTTTAAGGATTGACTACTGATTGTTGAGGACTGACGGCTGAAGATTGAGGACTCAGGATTGAGGATTCAGAATTGAGGTTTGAGGACTGATGATTGAGGATTGAGGATTGAGGATTGAGGATTGAGGATTGAGGATTGAGGATTGAGGATTAAGGATTGAAGACTGAGGATTGGGTATTGAGGATTGAGCATTGGGGATTGAGGGTTGAGGATTGAGGATTGAGGATTGAAGATTGAATATTAATGATTGAAGATTGAGGATTGAGGATTGAGGGTTGTGGATTGAGGACGAGGACTGAGGGTTGAACATTGGTGTTTGAATTCTGAGGATTGAGGATTGAGGATTGAGAATTGAGGATTGCGGATTGAGGATTGAAGACTGAGGATTGGGTATTGAGGATTGAGCATTGGGGATTGAGGGTTGAGGATTGAGGATTGAGGATTGATGATTGAATATTAATGATTGAAGATTGAGGATTGAGGATTGAGTGTTGTGGATTGAGGACGAGGACTGAGGGTTGAGTATTGGTGTTTGAAGTCTGAGGATTGAGGATTGAGGATTGAGAATTGAGGATTGCGGATTGAGGATTGAAGATTGAGGATTCGGTATTGAGGACTGAAGAATGAGGATTGAGGAGTGAGGACTGAGGATTGAGGATTGCAGTTTAAGTATTGAGGATCGATGATTGAGGATTGAGGATTGAGGATTGAGGATTGAGGATTGAGGATTGAGGATTGAGGATTGAAGATTGAGTACTGAGGATTGAAGGTTGAGGATTGAGGATTGAGGATTGAGGATTGAGGATTGAAGATTGAGGATTGGGGATTGAGGATTGACGATTGAGTATTGAGCATTGAGGATTGAGAATTGAGGGTTGAGGATTGAAGATTGAGTATTGATGTTTGAGGTCTGAGGATTGAGGACTAAGGATTGAAGATTGAGTATTGAGGATTGAAGATTGAGGATTGAGGATTGAGGATTGAGGATTGAGTATTGAGGATAGAAGATTGAGGATTGGGGACTGAGGTTTGAAGGTTGAGTATTGAGGATTGAGGGTTGAGGATTGAGGATTGTGGATTGAAGATTCAGTATTGAGGATTGAATGTTGAGAATTGAGGATTGAGCATTGAACATTGAGGACTGAGTGTTGAGGGTTGAGTGATGAGAATTGATGTTTGTGGATAGAGGTTTGAAAATTGCAGATTGAGTATTGAGTGTTGAAAACTGTGATTTGAGGATATTCTATTGAGGTTTAAGGATTGACTACTGATTGTTGAGGACTGAGGGCTGAAGATTGAGGACTCAGGATTGAGGATTCAGAATTGAGGTTTGAGGATTGGGGATTGAGGATTGAGGATTGAGGATTGAGGATTGAGGATTGAGGATTGAGGATTGAGGATTAAGGATTGAAGACTGAGGATTGGGTATTGAGGATTGAGCATTGGGGATTGAGGGTTGAGGATTGAGGATTGAGGATTGAAGATTGAATATTAATGATTGAAGATTGAGGATTGAGGATTGAGGGTTGTGGATTGAGGACGAGGACTGAGGGTTGAGCATTGGTGTTTGAAGTCTGAGGATTGAGGATTGAGGATTGAGAATTGAGGATTGCGGATTGAGGATTGAAGATTGAGGATTCGGTATTGAGGATTGAAGACTGAGGATTGAGGAGTGAGGACTGAGGATTGAGGATTGCAGTTTAAGTATTGAGGATCGATGATTGAGGATTGAGGATTGAGGATTGAGGATTGAGGATTGAGGATTGAGGATTGAAGATTGAGTACTGAGGATTGAAGATTGAGGATTGAGGATTGAGGATTGAGGATTGAGGATTGAAGATTGAGGATTCAGAATTGAGGTTTGAGGACAGATGATTGAGGATTGAGGATTGAGGATTGAGGATTGAGGATTGAGGATTGAGGATTGAGGATTAAGGATTGAAGACTGAGGATTGGGTATTGAGGATTGAGCATTGGGGATTGAGGGTTGAGGATTGAGGATTGAGGATTGAAGATTGAATATTAATGATTGAAGATTGAGGATTGAGGATTGAGGGTTGTGGATTGAGGACGAGGACTGAGGGTTGAGTATTGGTGTTTGAAGTCTGAGGATTGAGGATTGAGGATTGAGAATTGAGGATTGCGGATTGAGGATTGAAGATTGAGGATTCGGTATTGAGGATTGAAGAATGAGGATTGAGGAGTGAGGACTGAGGATTGAGGATTGCAGTTTAAGTATTGAGGATCGATGATTGAGGATTGAGGATTGAGGATTGAGGATTGAGGATTGAGGATTGAGGATTGAAGATTGAGTACTGAGGATTGAGGATTGAGGATTGAGGATTGAATATTAATGATTGAAGATTGAGGATTGAGTATTGAGGGTTGTGGATTGAGGACGAGGACTGTGGGTTGAGTATTGGTGTTTGAAGTCTGAGGATTGAGGATTGAGGATTGAGAATTGAGGATTGCGGATTGAGGATTGAAGATTGAGGATTCGGTATTGAGGATTGAAGAATGAGGATTGAGGAGTGAGGACTAAGGATTGAGGATTGCAGTTTAAGTATTGAGGATCGATGATTGAGGATTGAGGATTGAGGATTGAGTATTGAGGGTAGAAGATTGAGGATTGGGGACTGAGGTTTGAAGGTTGAGTATTGAGGATTGAGGGTTGAGGATTGAGGATTGTGGATTGAAGATTCAGTATTGAGGATTGAATGTTGAGAATTGAGGATTGAGGATTGAACATTGAGGACTGAGTGTTGAGGGTTGAGGATTGAGGATTGAGGATTGAAAACTGAGGAAGGGGTATTGAGGATTGTGCATTGGGGATTGAGGGTTGAGAATTGAGGATTGAGGATTGAAGATTGAATATTAATGTTTGAAGATTGAGGATTGAGGATTGAGGGTTATGGATTGAGGACGAGGACTGAGGGTTGAGTATTGGTGTTTGAAGTCTGAGGATTGAGTATTGAGGATTGAGAATTGAGGATTGCGGATTGAGGATTGAAGATTGAGGATTCGGTATTGAGGATTGAAGAATGAGGATTGAGGAGTGAGGACTGAGGATGGAGGATTGCAGTTTGAGTATTGAGGATTGATGATTGAGGATTGACGATTGAGGATTGAGGATTGAGATTTGAGGATTGAGGATTGAAGATTGAGTATTGAGGATTGAAGATTGAGGATTGAGGACTGAGAATTGAGGATTGAGGATTGAGGATTGAAGATTGAGGATTGAAGACTGAGGATTGGGTATTGAGGATTGAGCATTGGGGATTGAGGGTTGAGGATTGAGGATTGAGGATTGAAGATTGAATATTAATGATTGAAGATTGAGGATTGAGGATTGAGGGTTGTGGATTGAGGACGAGGACTGAGGGTTGAGTATTGGTGTTTGAAGTCTGAGGATTGAGGATTGAGGATTGAGAATTGAGGATTGCGGATTGAGGATTGAAGATTGAGGATTCGGTATTGAGGATTGAAGAATGAGGATTGAGGAGTGAGGACTGAGGATTGAGGATTGCAGTTTAAGTATTGAGGATCGATGATTGAGGATTGAGGATTGAGGATTGAGGATTGAGGATTGAGGATTGAAGATTGAGTACTGAGGATTGAAGATTGAGGATTGAGGATTGAGGATTGATGATTGAGGATTGAGGATTGAGGATTGAGGATTGAGGGTTGTGGATTGAGGACGAGGACTGAGGGTTGAGTATTGGTGTTTGAAGTCTGAGGATTGAGGATTGAGGATTGAGAATTGAGGATTGCGGATTGAGGATTGAAGATTGAGGATTCGGTATTGAGGATTGAAGAATGAGGATTGAGGAGTGAGGACTGAGGATTGAGTATTGCAGTTTAAGTATTGAGGATCGATGATTGAGGATTGAGGATTGAGGATTGAGGATTGAGGATTGAGGATTGAGGATTGAAGATTGAGTACTGAGGATTGAAGATTGAGGATTGAGGATTGAGGATTGAGGATTGAGGATTGAAGATTGAGGATTGGGGATTGATGATTGACGATTGAGTATTGAGCATTGAGGATTGAGAATTGAGGGTTGAGGATTGAAGATTGAGTATTGATGTATGAGGTCTGAGGATTGAGGATTAAGGATTGAAGATTGAGTATTGAGGATTGAAGATTGAGGATTGAGGATTGAGGATTGAGGATTGAGGATTGAAGATTGAGGATTGGGGATTGAGGATTGACGATTGAGTATTGAGCATTGAGGATTGAGAATTGAGGGTTGAGGATTGAAGATTGAGTATTGATGTTTGAGGTCTGAGGATTGAGGATTAAGGATTGAAGATTGAGTATTGAGGATTGAAGATTGAGGATTGAGGATTGAGGATTGAGGATTGAGTATTGAGGATAGAAGATTGAGGATTGGGGACTGAGGTTTGAAGGTTGAGTATTGAGGATTGAGGGTTGAGGATTGAGGATTGTGGATTGAAGATTCAGTATTGAGGATTGAATGTTGAGAATTGAGGATTGAGGATTGAACATTGAGGACTGAGTGTTGAGGGTTGAGTGATGAGAATTGATGTTTGTGGATAGAGGTTTGAAAATTGCAGATTGAGTATTGAGTGTTGAAAACTGTGATTTGAGGATATTCTATTGAGGTTTAAGGATTGACTACTGATTGTTGAGGACTGAGGGCTGAAGATTGAGGACTCAGGATTGAGGATTCAGAATTGAGGTTTGAGGACTGATGATTGAGGATTGTGGATTGAGGATTGAGGATTGAGGATTGATGATTGAGGATGGAGGATTGAGAATTGAGGATTGAGGATTGAGGATTGAGGATTGAGTATTGCTGTTTGAGGTCTGAGGATTGAAGATTGATGATTGAGGATTGAGGATTGATGGTTGAGGATTGATGATTGAGGATTGAAGATTGAGTATTGAGGATTGAAGATTCAGGATTGATGATTGCGGATTGAGGATTGAGGATTGAATATGGAGGATTGAGTATTGACAATTGATTGTTGAGTACTGACGGCTCAAGATTGAGTATTCAGTATTAAGGATACCGGATTGAGGTTTGAGGACTCAGGATTGAGTATTGATGATTGAAGATTGAGGATTGAGTATTCATGTTTGAGGATTGAGGACGGAACTGACGGTTGAGGATTGAGGTTTGAGGATTGAGGATTGAGGATTGAGGTCTGAGGATTGAGGATTGAGGGTTGTGGATTGAGGACGAGGACTGAGGGTTGAGTATTGATGTTTGAGGTCTGAGGATTGAGGATTGAGGATTGAGAATTGAGGATTGAGGATTGAGGATTGAAGATTGAGGATTGGGCATTGAGGATTGAAGAATGAGGATTGAGGATTGAGGATTGAGGATTGAGGTTTGAGGATTCAGAATTGAGGATTGAGAATTGAGGATTGAGGATTGAAGATTGAGTATCGAGGATTGAGGATTGGGGATTGAGGATTGAGGATTGATGATTGAGGATGGAGGATTGAGAATTGAGGACTGAGGATTGAGGATTGAGGATTGAGGATTGAGGATTGAGGATTGAGGATTGAATATTGAGTATTGAGGACTGAAGATTGAGGATTGAGGATTGAGGATTGAGGATTGAGGATTGAAGATTGAGTATTGAGGATTGAAGATTAAGATTGAGGATTGATGATTGAAGATGGGAGGATTGAGGATTGAGAGTTGAGGATTAAGGACGAGGTCTGACGGATGAGGATTGAGGATTGAGGATTGAGGATAGAAGATTGAGTATTGAGGATTGAAGATTGACGATTGAGGATTGAGGGTTGAGGATTGAGGATTGAGGATTGAGGATTGAGGATTGAGGATTGAAGATTGAGTATTGAGGATTGAAGATTAAGATTGAGGATTGAGGATTGAAGATTGAGGATTAGGGACTGAGTATTGAGGGTTGAGTGATGAGAATTGATGTTTGTGGATAGAGATCTGAAGATTGCAGATTGAGTATTGAGTATTGAAAACTGTGAATTGAGGATATTCTATTGAGGATTGAGGATTGACAACTGATTGTTAAGGACTCAGGGCTGAGGATTGAGGATTCAGGATTGAGGATTCAGGATTGTGGCTTGAGGACTGAGGATTGAGGATTGAGGATTGAAGATTGAGTATTGATGATTGAAGATAGTAGGATTGAGGATTGATGGTTGTGGATTGAGGTCGAGGGCTGACGGTTGAGGATTGAGGTTTGAGGATTGTGGTTTGAGGGTTGAGAATGAGGGCTGAGGGTTGAGGATTGAGGTTTGAGTATAGAATCCTGAGAATTCAGGATATTCTATTGAGTATTGAGAATTGAGAATTGATGGTTGAGTATTGAGGATTGAGGATTGAGGGTTGAGGATTGAGTATTGAAGATTGAGGATTGATGATTGAGGATTGATGATTGAGGATTGAGGATTGAGGATTGAGGATTGAAGATTGAGTATTGAGGATTGAAGATTGAGGATTGAGGATTGAGGATTGAGGATTGAGTATTGAGGATTGAGGATTGAGGATTGAGGATTGAGGATTGAGGATTGAGGATTGAAGATTGAGGATTGAAGATTGAGGATTGAGGACTGAGGATTTAGGATTGAGGATAGAGGATTCAAGATTGAGTATTGAGGATTGAAGACTGACGATTGAGGATTGAGGATTGAGGATTGAGGATTGAGGATTGAGGATTCAGGATCGAGGATTCAGGATTGCGGTTTGAGGACTGAGGATTGAGGATTGAGGATTGAGGATTGAGGATTGAAGATTGAGTATTGATGATTGAAGATAGTAGGATTGAGGATTGATGGTTGTGGATTGAGGTCGAGGGCTGACGGTTGAGGATTGAGGTTTGAGGATTGTGGTTTGAGGGTTGAGAATGAGGGCTGAGGGTTGAGGATTGAGGTTTGAGTATAGAATCCTGAGAATTCAGGATATTCTATTGAGTATTGAGAATTGAGAATTGAGAATTGATGGTTGAGTATTGAGGATTGAGGATTGAGGGTTGAGGATTGAGTATTGAAGATTGAGGATTGATGATTGAGGATTGATGATTGAGGATTGAGGATTGAGGATTGAGGATTGAAGATTGAGTATTGAGGATTGAAGATTGAGGATTGAGGATTGAGGATTGAGGATTGAGTATTGAGGATTGAGGATTGAGGATTGAGGATTGAGGATTGAGGATTGAGGATTGAAGATTGAGGATTGAAGATTGAGGATTGAGGACTGAGGATTTAGGATTGAGGATAGAGGATTGAAGATTGAGTATTGAGGATTGAAGATTGACGATTGAGGATTGAGGATTGAGGATTGAGGATTGAGGATTGAGGATTGAGGATTGAGGATTGAAGATTGAGTATTGAGGATTGAAGATTAAGATTGAGGATTCAGGATTGAGGATTGAGGATTGAGGATTGAAGATTGAGGATTAGGGACTGAGTATTGAGGGTTGAGTAATGAGAATTGATGTTTGTGGATAGAGATCTGAAGATTGCAGATTGAGTATTGAGTATTGAAAACTGTGAATTGAGGATATTCTATTGAGGATTGAGGATTGACAACTGATTGTTAAGGACTCAGGGCTGAGGATTGAGGATTCAGGATTGAGGATTCAGGATTGTGGTTTGAGGACTGAGGATTGAGGATTGAGGATTGAAGATTGAGTATTGGGTATTGAGGATTGAGTATTGATGTTAGAGGTTTGAGGACTGAGGACTGAGGATTGAGGATTGAGGATTGAGGATTGAGTATTGAGGATTGAAGTTTGAGGATTGAGGATTGAGGATGAGGGCTGAGGGATGAGGATTGATGTATGTGGACTGAGGACTGAGGATTGAGGATTGAGAGTTGAGAATTGAGGATTGAGGATTGAAGATTAAAGGATTGGGTGTTGAGGATTAAAGAATGAGGATTGAGGAATGAGGATTGAGGATTGAGGATTGAAGATTGAGTATTGAGGATTGAAGCCTGGCGATTGAGGATTGAGGATTGAGGATTGAGGATTGAAGATTGAGGATTGGGTATTGCGGATTGAACATTGAGGATTGAGGATTGAGGATTGAGGATTGAGGATTGAGGATTGAGGACTGAAGATTGAATATTGATGATTGAAGATTGAGGATTGAGTATTGATGGTTGTGGATTGAGGACGAGGACTGAGGGTTGAGTATTGCTGTTTGAGGTCTGAGGATTGAGGATTGAGGATTGAGAATTGAGGAGTGAGGATTGAGGATTCCGGATTGAAGACTGAGTATTGAGGATTGAAGATTGAGTATTGGGGATTGAAGGTTGAGGATTGAGGATTGAGGATTGAGGATTGAAGATTGAGGATTGGGGACTGAGTGTTGAGGGTTGAGTGATGAGAATTGATGTTTGTGGATAGAGGTTTGAAAATTGCAGATTGAGTATTGAGTGTTGAAAACTGTGATTTGAGGATATTCTATTGAGGTTTAAGGATTGACTACTGATTGTTGAGGACTGAGGGCTGAAGATTGAGGACTCAGGATTGAGGATTCAGAATTGAGGTTTGAGGACTGATGATTGAGGATTGAGGATTGAGGATTGAGGATTGAGGATTGAGGATTGAGGATTGAGGATTAAGGATTGAAGACTGAGGATTGGGTATTGAGGATTGAGCATTGGGGATTGAGGGTTGAGGATTGAGGATTGAGGATTGAAGATTGAATATTAATGATTGAAGATTGAGGATTGAGGATTGAGGGTTGTGGATTGAGGATGAGGACTGAGGGTTGAGCATTGGTGTTTGAAGTCTGAGGATTGAGGATTGAGGATTGAGAATTGAGGATTGCGGATTGAGGATTGAAGATTGAGGATTCGGTATTGAGGATTGAAGACTGAGGATTGAGGAGTGAGGACTGAGGATAGAGGATTGCAGTTTAAGTATTGAGGATCGATGATTGAGGATTGAGGATTGAGGATTGAGGATTGAGGATTGAGGATTGAGGATTGAAGATTGAGTACTGAGGATTGAAGATTGAGGATTGAGGATTGAGGATTGAGGATTGAAGATTGAGGATTCAGAATTGAGGTTTGAGGACAGATGATTAAGGATTGAAGACTGAGGATTGGGTATTGAGGATTGAGCATTGGGGATTGAGGGTTGAGGATTGAGGATTGAGGATTGAAGATTGAATATTAATGATTGAAGATTGAGGATTGAGGATTGAGGGTTGTGGATTGAGGACGAGGACTGAGGGTTGAGTATTGGTGTTTGAAGTCTGAGGATTGAGGATTGAGGATTGAGAATTGAGGATTGCGGATTGAGGATTGAAGATTGAGGATTCGGTATTGAGGATTGAAGAATGAGGATTGAGGAGTGAGGACTGAGGATTGAGGATTGCAGTTTAAGTATTGAGGATCGATGATTGAGGATTGAGGATTGAGGATTGAGGATTGAGGATTGAGGATTGAGGATTGAAGATTGAGTACTGAGGATTGAGGATTGAGGATTGAAGATTGAATATTAATGATTGAAGATTGAGGATTGAGGATTGAGGGTTGAGGATCGGGGACTGAGGATTGAAGATAGAGGATCGAGGATTCAGGACTGAGGATTGAGGATTGAGGATTGAAGGTTCTGTGTTGAGGATTGAAGATTGAGAATTGAGGATTGAGGATTGAAGATTGAGGACTGTGTGTTGAGGGATGCGTGATGAGAGTTGATGTTAGCGGATTGAGATTTGAAGACTGAAGAATGTTGATTGAGTATTGAAAACTGTGAACTGAGGATTTTCTATTGATTATTGAGGATTGACAATTGATTGTTGAGGACTTATGGCTGAAGATTGAGGATTCAGGATTGAGGATTCGGGGTGGAGGTTTGAGGACTGAGGATTAAGGGTTGATGATTGAGGATTGAGGATTGACGCTTGAGGATTGAGGATTGAGGATTGGGTATTGAGGAATGAACATTGAGGATTGTGGATTGAGTATTGATGGATGAGGATTGAGGATTGAAGATTGAATATTGATGATTGAAGATTGAGGATCGAGGATTGAGGGTTGTGGATTGAGGACGAGGACTGAGGGTAGAGTATTGATGTTTGAGGTCTGAGGATTGAGGATTGAGGATTGAGAATTGAGGACTGAGGATTGAGGATTGAATATTGAGGATTGAGTGTTGAGGATTGGGGATTGAGTATTGAGGATTCAGTATTGAGGATTGAAGATTGAGAATTGAAGATTGAGGATTGAACATTGAGGACTGAGCGTTCAGGGTTGAGTGATGAGAATTGATGTCTGTGGATAGAGATTTGAATATTGCAGATTGAGTATTGAGTATTGAAAACTGTGAATTGAGGATATTCTATTGGGGATTGAGTATTGACAACTGATTGTTGAGGACTGAGGGCTGAAGATTGAGGATGCAGGATTGAGGATTGAGGATTGAGGATTGAAAATTGGGTATTGAGGATTGAAAATTGAGGATTGTGGATTGAGGCTTGAGGATTGAGGATTGAAGAATGAGGATTGAGGATTGAGGATTGAGGATTGAAGATTGCAGATTGAGTTTTGAGGATTGAAGATTGAGGATTGAGGATTGAGGATTGAGGACTGAGGATTGAAGATTGAGTATTGAGGATTGAAGCCTGACGATTGAGGATTGAGGATGGAGGATTGAATATTGAGTATTGGGGATTGAAGATTGAGGATTGAAAATTGAGGATTGAGGATTGAGGATTGAGGATTGAGGATTGAGGATTGATGATTGAGGATTGAAGATTGAGTATTGAGGATTGAAGATTGAGGATTGAGGGTTGAGGATTGAGGATTGAGGATTGAGGACGAAGGCTGAGGATTGAGGATTGAGGTTTGAGGACTGGGGACTGAGGATTGAGGATTGAGGATTGAGGATTGAGGACTGAATATTGAGTATTGAGGATTGAAGATTGTGGATTGAGGATTGAGGGTTGAGGATTGAGGACGAGGACTGACGGTTGAGGATTGAGGTTTGAGGATTGAGGATTGAGGATTGAGGGCTGAGGATTGAAGATTGAGGATTGAGCATTGAGGATTGGAGATTGAGGACTGGGGATTGAGAATTGATGATTGAGGATTGAGGAATGAAGGTTGTGGATTGGGTATTGAGGATTGAAGAATGAGGATTGAGGTTTGAGGATTGAGGATTGAGGATTGAGGATTGAGTATTGAGAATTGAGAATTGAGGATGAGGGCTGAGGGTTGAGGATTGAGGTTTGAGGAACGAGGATTGAGGGTTGAGGATTGAGGACTGAGGACTGACGATTGATTATTGAGGATTGAGGATTGATTACTGAGGATTGAGGATTGAGGATTGAGGATTGAGGATTGGGGATTGAGTATTGAAGATTCAGTATTGAGGATTGACGATTGAGAATTGAAGATTGAGGATTGAACATTGAGGACTGAGCGTTCAGTGTTGAGTGATGAGAATTGATGTTTGTGGATAGAGATTTGAAGATTGCAGATTGAGTATTGCGTATTGAAAACTGTGAATTGAGGATATTCTGTTGGGGATTGAGGATTGACAACTGATTGATGAGGACTGAGGGCTGAAGGTTGAGGATGCTGGATTGTAGGATTCAGAATTGAGGTTTGACGACTGAGGATTGAGGATTGGAGAATGAGGATTGAGGATTGAGGATTGAGGATTGAGGATTGAGGATGAGTGCTGAGGTTTGAGGATTGAGGTTTGAGGTCTGAGGACAGAGGATTGAGGGTTGAGAATTGAGGATTGGGGATTGAGGATTGAAGATTGAGGATTGGGTATTGAGGATTGAAGAATGAGGATTGAGGATTGAAGAATGAGAATTGAGGATTGAGGATTGAGGATTGAGGATTGAGGATTTAGAATTGAGGATTGAGGTTTGAAGATTGAGTATTGAGGATTGAAGATTGAGGATTGAGGATTGAGGATTGAGGATTGAGTATTGAGGATAGAAGATTGAGGATTGGGGACTGAGGTTTGAAGGTTGAGTATTGAGGATTGAGGGTTGAGGATTGAGGATTGTGGATTGAAGATTCAGTATTGAGGATTGAATGTTGAGAATTGAGGATTGAGCATTGAACATTGAGGACTGAGTGTTGAGGGTTGAGTGATGAGAATTGATGTTTGTGGATAGAGGTTTGAAAATTGCATATTGAGTATTGAGTGTTGAAAACTGTGATTTGAGGATATTCTATTGAGGTTTAAGGATTGACTACTGATTGTTGAGGACTGAGGGCTGAAGATTGAGGACTCAGGATTGAGGATTCAGAATTGAGGTTTGAGGACTGATGATTGAGGATTGAGGATAGAGGATTGAGGATTGAGGATTGAGGATTGAGGATTGAGGATTAAGGATTGAAGACTGAGGATTGGGTATTGAGGATTGAGCATTGGGGATTGAGGGTTGAGGATTGAGGATTGAGGATTGAAGATTGAATATTAATGATTGAAGATTGAGGATTGAGGATTGAGGGTTGTGGATTGAGGACGAGGACTGAGGGTTGAACATTGGTGTTTGAATTCTGAGGATTGAGGATTGAGGATTGAGAATTGAGGATTGCGGATTGAGGATTGAAGACTGAGGATTGGGTATTGAGGATTGAGCATTGGGGATTGAGGGTTGAGGATTGAGGATTGAGGATTGATGATTGAATATTAATGATTGAAGATTGAGGATTGAGGATTGAGTGTTGTGGATTGAGGACGAGGACTGAGGGTTGAGTATTGGTGTTTGAAGTCTGAGGATTGAGGATTGAGGATTGAGAATTGAGGATTGCGGATTGAGGATTGAAGATTGAGGATTCGGTATTGAGGACTGAAGAATGAGGATTGAGGAGTGAGGACTGAGGATTGAGGATTGCAGTTTAAGTATTGAGGATCGATGATTGAGGATTGAGGATTGAGGATTGAGGATTGAGGATTGAGGATTGAGGATTGAGGATTGAAGATTGAGTACTGAGGATTGAAGGTTGAGGATTGAGGATTGAGGATTGAGGATTGAGGATTGAAGATTGAGGATTGGGGATTGAGGATTGACGATTGAGTATTGAGCATTGAGGATTGAGAATTGAGGGTTGAGGATTGAAGATTGAGTATTGATGTTTGAGGTCTGAGGATTGAGGACTAAGGATTGAAGATTGAGTATTGAGGATTGAAGATTGAGGATTGAGGATTGAGGATTGAGGATTGAGTATTGAGGATAGAAGATTGAGGATTGGGGACTGAGGTTTGAAGGTTGAGTATTGAGGATTGAGGGTTGAGGATTGAGGATTGTGGATTGAAGATTCAGTATTGAGGATTGAATGTTGAGAATTGAGGATTGAGCATTGAACATTGAGGACTGAGTGTTGAGGGTTGAGTGATGAGAATTGATGTTTGTGGATAGAGGTTTGAAAATTGCAGATTGAGTATTGAGTGTTGAAAACTGTGATTTGAGGATATTCTATTGAGGTTTAAGGATTGACTACTGATTGTTGAGGACTGAGGGCTGAAGATTGAGGACTCAGGATTGAGGATTCAGAATTGAGGTTTGAGGACTGATGATTGAGGATTGAGGATTGAGGATTGAGGATTGAGGATTGAGGATTGAGGATTGAGGATTAAGGATTGAAGACTGAGGATTGGGTATTGAGGATTGAGCATTGGGGATTGAGGGTTGAGGATTGAGGATTGAGGATTGAAGATTGAATATTAATGATTGAAGATTGAGGATTGAGGATTGAGGGTTGTGGATTGAGGACGAGGACTGAGGGTTGAGCATTGGTGTTTGAAGTCTGAGGATTGAGGATTGAGGATTGAGAATTGAGGATTGCGGATTGAGGATTGAAGATTGAGGATTCGGTATTGAGGATTGAAGACTGAGGATTGAGGAGTGAGGACTGAGGATTGAGGATTGCAGTTTAAGTATTGAGGATCGATGATTGAGGATTGAGGATTGAGGATTGAGGATTGAGGATTGAGGATTGAGGATTGAAGATTGAGTACTGAGGATTGAAGATTGAGGATTGAGGATTGAGGATTGAGGATTGAGGATTGAAGATTGAGGATTCAGAATTGAGGTTTGAGGACAGATGATTGAGGATTGAGGATTGAGGATTGAGGATTGAGGATTGAGGATTGAGGATTGAGGATTAAGGATTGAAGACTGAGGATTGGGTATTGAGGATTGAGCATTGGGGATTGAGGGTTGAGGATTGAGGATTGAGGATTGAAGATTGAATATTAATGATTGAAGATTGAGGATTGAGGATTGAGGGTTGTGGATTGAGGACGAGGACTGAGGGTTGAGTATTGGTGTTTGAAGTCTGAGGATTGAGGATTGAGGATTGAGAATTGAGGATTGCGGATTGAGGATTGAAGATTGAGGATTCGGTATTGAGGATTGAAGAATGAGGATTGAGGAGTGAGGACTGAGGATTGAGGATTGCAGTTTAAGTATTGAGGATCGATGATTGAGGATTGAGGATTGAGGATTGAGGATTGAGGATTGAGGATTGAGGATTGAAGATTGAGTACTGAGGATTGAGGATTGAGGATTGAGGATTGAATATTAATGATTGAAGATTGAGGATTGAGGATTGAGGGTTGTGGATTGAGGACGAGGACTGTGGGTTGAGTATTGGTGTTTGAAGTCTGAGGATTGAGGATTGAGGATTGAGAATTGAGGATTGCGGATTGAGGATTGAAGATTGAGGATTCGGTATTGAGGATTGAAGAATGAGGATTGAGGAGTGAGGACTAAGGATTGAGGATTGCAGTTTAAGTATTGAGGATCGATGATTGAGGATTGAGGATTGAGGATTGAGTATTGAGGGTAGAAGATTGAGGATTGGGGACTGAGGTTTGAAGGTTGAGTATTGAGGATTGAGGGTTGAGGATTGAGGATTGTGGATTGAAGATTCAGTATTGAGGATTGAATGTTGAGAATTGAGGATTGAGGATTGAACATTGAGGACTGAGTGTTGAGGGTTGAGGATTGAGGATTGAGGATTGAAAACTGAGGAAGGGGTATTGAGGATTGTGCATTGGGGATTGAGGGTTGAGAATTGAGGATTGAGGATTGAAGATTGAATATTAATGTTTGAAGATTGAGGATTGAGGATTGAGGGTTATGGATTGAGGACGAGGACTGAGGGTTGAGTATTGGTGTTTGAAGTCTGAGGATTGAGTATTGAGGATTGAGAATTGAGGATTGCGGATTGAGGATTGAAGATTGAGGATTCGGTATTGAGGATTGAAGAATGAGGATTGAGGAGTGAGGACTGAGGATGGAGGATTGCAGTTTGAGTATTGAGGATTGATGATTGAGGATTGACGATTGAGGATTGAGGATTGAGATTTGAGGATTGAGGATTGAAGATTGAGTATTGAGGATTGAAGATTGAGGATTGGGGATTGAGGATTGAGGATTGAGTATTGAGGACAGAACATTGAGGACTGAGTGTTGAGGGTTGAGTGATGAGAATTGATGTTTGTGGATAGAGGTTTGAAAATTGCAGATTGAGTATTGAGTGTTGAAAACTGTGAATAGAGGATATTCTATTGAGGATTGAGGATTGACTACTGATTGTTGAGGACTGAGGGCTGAAGATTGAGGACTCAGGATTGAGGTTTCAGAATTGAGGTTTGAGGACTGAGGATTGAGGATTGAAGATTGAGTATTGAGGATTGAGGATTGAGGATTGAAGATTGAGGATTGAGGATTGAGGATGAGGGCTGAGGGTTGAGGATTGAGGTTTGAGGACTGAGGACTGAGGATTGAGGATTGAGAGCTGAGGATTGAGGATTGAGGATTGAAGATTGAGGATTGAAGATTGACGATTGAGTATTGAGAAATGAGGATTGAGGATTGAGGAATGAGCATTGAAGATTGAGTATTGAGGATTGAGCGTTGAGGATTGTGGATTGAGGATTGTGGATTGAGGATTGAATATTGAGGATTGGGGACTGAGTGTTGAGGGTTGAATGATGAGAATTGATGTTTGTGGACAGAGATTCGAAGATTGCAGATTGCGTATTGAGTATTGAAAACTGTGAATTGATGATATTCTATTGAGGATTGAGAATTGCCAACTGGTTGTTGAGGACTGAGGTCTGAAGGTTAAGGATTCAGGATTGAGGATACAGGTTTGTGGTTCGTGGGCTGATGATTGAGGATTGAGGATTGAGGATTGAGGATTGACGCTTGAGGATTGAGGATTGAGGATGGAGGATTGAAGAGAGAGGACTGAGTGTTGAGGATTGAGTGTTGAGAATTGATGTTTGAGGATTGAGATTTGATTATTGAATATTGTGGATTGAGTATTGAACCATGAGAATTCAGGATATTCTATTGAGTATTGAGATTTGAGGCTTGATGGTTGAGTATTGAGGATTGATGGTTGAGGGTTGTGCGTTGAATATTGAGAATTGAGGATTGAGGATTGAGGATTGAGGATTGAGGATTGAGGATTGAAGATTGAGTATTGATGATTGAAGACTGAGGATTGAGGATTGAGGGTTGAGGTTTGAGGACGAGGACTGACTGTTGAGGATTGAGGTTTGAGGATTGAGGATTGAGGATTGATGACTGAGGATTGAGGATTGAGGATTGAGCATTGAGGATTGAAGATTGATGACTGAGGATTGAGGATTGAATATTGAGTATTGAGGATTGAAGATTGAGGATTGAGGATTGAGGATTGAGGATTGGGGATTGAGGATTTGGGCTGAGGGTTGAGGATTGAGGTTTGAGGACTGAGGACTGAGGATCGAGGATTGAGAATTGAGGATTGAGGATTGTGGATTGAAGATTGAGGATTGGGTATTGAGGATTGAAGATTGAGGATTGAGGATTGAGGGTTGTGGATTGAGGACGAGGACTGAGGGTTGAGTATTGGTGTTTGAAGTCTGAGGATTGAGGATTGAGGATTGAGAATTGAGGATTGAGGATTGAGGATTGAAGATTGAGGATTCGGTATTGATGATTGAAGACTGAGGATTGAGGATTGAGGGTTGAGGTTTAAGGACGAGCACTGACGGTTAAGGATTGAGGTTTGAGGATTGAGGATTGAGGATTGAGGACTGAGGATTGAGGATTGAGCATTGAGGATTGAGGATTGAGGATTGAGGATTGACGATTGACTATTGAGGATTGAAGATTGAGGATTGAGGATTGAGGATTGAGGATTGAGTATTGAGGATAGAGGATTGAGGATTGAGGATTGAAGATTCAGTATTGAGGATTGAAGGTTCAGAACTGAGGATTGAGGATTGAACATAAAGGACTGAGTGTTGAGGGTTGATTGATGAGAATTGATGTTTGCGGTTAGTGGTTTGAAGATTGCCGATCGAGTATTGAGTGTTGAGAACTGTGAATTGAGGATATCCTACTGAGGATTGAGGATTGACTACTGATTGTTGAGGACTGAGGTCTGAAGATTGAGGACTCAGAATTGAGGATTCAGAATTGAGGTATGATGACTGAGGATTGAGTATTGAAGATTGAGGATTTGGGACTGAAGATTGAAGATTGAGGATTGAGGATTTAAGATTGACGATTGAGGATTGAGGATTGAGGATTGAGGATTGAGGAATGAGCATTGAAGATTGAGTATTGAGGATTGAAGGTTGAGGATTGTGGATTGAGTATTGAGGATTGAGGTTTGAGGATTGAGGATTGAGGATTGATGACTGAGGATTGAGGATTGAGGATTGAGCATTGAGGATTGAAGATTGATGACTGAGGATTGAGGATTGAATATTGAGTATTGAGGATTGAAGATTGAGGATTGAGGATTGAGGATTGAGGATTGAGGATTGAGGATTGAGGATTGAGGATTTGGGCTGAGGGTTGAGGATTGAGGTTTGAGGACTGAGGACTGAGGATCGAGGATTGAGAATTGGGGATTGAGGATTGTGGATTGAAGATTGAGGATTGGGTATTGAGGATTGAAGAATGAGGATTGAGGATTGAGGATTGAGGATTGAGGATTGAAGGTTGAGTATTGAGGATTGAAGATTGAGGATTGAGGACTGAGAATTGAGGATTGAGGATTGAGGATTGAGGATTGAGGATTGAAGACTGAGGATTGGGTATTGAGGATTGAGCATTGGGGATTGAGGGTTGAGGATTGAGGATTGAGGATTGAGGATTGACGATTGAATATTAATGATTGAAGATTGAGGATTGAGGATTGAGGGTTGTGGATTGAGGACGAGGACTGAGGGTTGAGTATTGGTGTTTGAAGTCTGAGGATTGAGGATTGAGGATTGAGAATTGAGGATTGAGGATTGAGGATTGAAGATTGAGGATTCGGTATTGATGATTGAAGACTGAGGATTGAGGATTGAGGGTTGAGGTTTAAGGACGAGCACTGACGGTTAAGGATTGAGGTTTGCGGATTGAGGATTGAGGATTGAGGACTGAGGATTGAGGATTGAGCATTGAGGATTGAGGATTGAAGATTGAGGATTGACGATTGACTATTGAGGATTGAAGATTGAGGATTGAGGGTTGAGGATTGAAGGTTGAGGATTGTGGATTGAGTATTGAGGATTGAGGATTGAGGATTGAGGATTGAGGATTGAAGATTGAGGATTGAGGATTGAGGATTGAGGATTGAGGATTGTGGATTGAAGATTGAGGATTGGGTATTGCGCATTGAACATTGAGGATTGAGAATTGAGGATTGGGGATCGAGGATTGAGGATTGACGATTGACTATTGAGGATTGAAGATTGAGGATTGAGGGTTGAGGATTGAAGGTTGAGGATTGTGGATTGAGTATTGAGGATTGAGGATTGAGGATTGAGGATTGAGGATTGAAGATTGAGGATTGAGGATTGAGGATTGAGGATTGAGGATTGTGGATTGAAGATTGAGGATTGGGTATTGCGCATTGAACATTGAGGATTGAGAATTGAGGATTGGGGATCGAGGATTGAGGATTGAAGATTGAATATTGATGATTGAAGATTGAGGATCGACGTTTGAGGGTTGTGGATTGAGGACGAGGGCTGTGGGTTGAGTATTGATGTTTGAGGTCTGAGGATTGAGGATTAAGGATTGAAGATTGAGTATTGAGGATTGAAGATTGAGTATTGAGGATTGAAGGTTGAGGATTGTGGATTGAGTATTGAGGATTGAGGACTGAGGATTGAGGATTGAGGATTGAAGATTGAGGATTGAGGATTGTGGATTGAGGATTGAAGATTGTGGATTGAAGATTGAGGATTGGGTATTGCGCATTGAACGTTGAGGATTGAGGATTGAGGATTGGGGATTGAGGATTGAGGATTGAAGATTGAATATTGATGATTGAAGATTGAGGATCGACGATTGAGGGTTGTGGATTGAGGACGAGTGCTGAGGGTTGAGTATTGATGTTTGAGGTCTGAGGATTGAGGATTAAGGATTGAAGATTGAGTATTGAGGATTGAAGATTGAGGATTGAGGATTGAGGATTGAGGATTGAGGATTGAGTATTGAGGATAGAACATTGAGGACTGAGTGTTGAGGGTTGAGTGATGAGAATTGATGTTTGTGGATAGAGGTTTGAAAATTGCAGATTGAGTATTGAGTGTTGAAAACTGTGAATTGAGGATATTCTATTGAGGATTGAGGATTGACTACTGATTGTTGAGGACTGAGGGCTGAAGATTGAGGACTCAGGATTGAGGTTTCAGAATTGAGGTTTGAGGACTGAGGATTGAGGATTGAAGATTGAGTATTGAGGATTGAGGATTGAGGATTGAAGATTGAGGATTGAGGATTGAGAGTTGAGGATTGAGGATTGAGGATTGAAGATTGAGGATTGGGTATTGAGGATTGAAGACTGAGGATTGAGGAATGAGTACTGAGGATTGAGGATTGCAGATTGAGTGCTGAGGATTGAAGCCTGACGATTGAGGATTGAGGACTGAGGATTGAGGATTGAGGATGGAGGATTGAAGATTGAGTATTGAGGATTGAAGATTGGGGATCGAGCATTGTGGATTGAGGATTGAGGATTGAAGATTGAGAATTGGGGACTGAGTGTTGAGGGTTGAATGATGAGAATTGATGTTTGTGGACAGAGATTCGAAGATTGCAGATGGAGTATTGAGTATTGAAAACTGTGAATTGATGATATTCTATTGAGGATTGAGAATTGACAGCTGATTGTTGAGGACTGAGGTCTGAAGATTGAGGATTCAGGATTGAGGATACAGGTTTGTGGTTCGTGGACTGAGGATTGAGGATTGAGGATTGAGGATTGAGGATTGAGGATTGAGGATTGAGGATTGAAGATTGAGGATTGGGTATTGCGGATTGAACATGGAGGATTGAGGATTGAGGATTGAGGATTGAGGATTGAGGATTGAGGACAGAAGATTGAATATTGATGATTGAAGATTGAGGATTGAGTATTGATGGTTGTGGATTGAGGACGATGACTGAGGGTTGAGTATTGCTGTTTGAGGTCTGAGGATGGAGGATTGAGGATTGAGAATTGAGGATTGAGGATTGAGGATTGAAGACTGTGGATTGGGTATTGAGGATCGAGGATTGAGGATTGAGGATTGAGGGTTGAGGATCGGGGACTGAGGATTGAAGATAGAGGATCGAGGATTCAGGACTGAGGATTGAGGATTGAGGATTGAAGGTTCTGTGTTGAGGATTGAAGATTGAGAATTGAGGATTGAGGATTGAAGATTGAGGACTGTGTGTTGAGGGATGCGTGATGAGAGTTGATGTTAGCGGATTGAGATTTGAAGACTGAAGAATGTTGATTGAGTATTGAAAACTGTGAACTGAGGATTTTCTATTGATTATTGAGGATTGACAATTGATTGTTGAGGACTTATGGCTGAAGATTGAGGATTCAGGATTGAGGATTCGGGGTGGAGGTTTGAGGACTGAGGATTAAGGGTTGATGATTGAGGATTGAGGATTGACGCTTGAGGATTGAGGATTGAGGATTGGGTATTGAGGAATGAACATTGAGGATTGTGGATTGAGGATTGAGGATTAAGGATTGAAGACTGAGGATTGGGTATTGAGGATTGAGCATTGGGGATTGAGGGTTGAGGATTGAGGATTGAGGATTGAAGATTGAATATTAATGATTGAAGATTGAGGATTGAGGATTGAGGGTTGTGGATTGAGGACGAGGACTGAGGGTTGAGCATTGGTGTTTGAAGTCTGAGGATTGAGGATTGAGGATTGAGAATTGAGGATTGCGGATTGAGGATTGAAGATTGAGGATTCGGTATTGAGGATTGAAGACTGAGGATTGAGGAGTGAGGACTGAGGATTGAGGATTGCAGTTTAAGTATTGAGGATCGATGATTGAGGATTGAGGATTGAGGATTGAGGATTGAGGATTGAGGATTGAGGATTGAAGATTGAGTACTGAGGATTGAAGATTGAGGATTGAGGATTGAGGATTGAGGATTGAGGATTGAAGATTGAGGATTCAGAATTGAGGTTTGAGGACAGATGATTGAGGATTGAGGATTGAGGATTGAGGATTGAGGATTGAGGATTGAGGATTGAGGATTAAGGATTGAAGACTGAGGATTGGGTATTGAGGATTGAGCATTGGGGATTGAGGGTTGAGGATTGAGGATTGAGGATTGAAGATTGAATATTAATGATTGAAGATTGAGGATTGAGGATTGAGGGTTGTGGATTGAGGACGAGGACTGAGGGTTGAGTATTGGTGTTTGAAGTCTGAGGATTGAGGATTGAGGATTGAGAATTGAGGATTGCGGATTGAGGATTGAAGATTGAGGATTCGGTATTGAGGATTGAAGAATGAGGATTGAGGAGTGAGGACTGAGGATTGAGGATTGCAGTTTAAGTATTGAGGATCGATGATTGAGGATTGAGGATTGAGGATTGAGGATTGAGGATTGAGGATTGAGGATTGAAGATTGAGTACTGAGGATTGAGGATTGAGGATTGAAGATTGAATATTAATGATTGAAGATTGAGGATTGAGGATTGAGGGTTGAGGATCGGGGACTGAGGATTGAAGATAGAGGATCGAGGATTCAGGACTGAGGATTGAGGATTGAGGATTGAAGGTTCTGTGTTGAGGATTGAAGATTGAGAATTGAGGATTGAGGATTGAAGATTGAGGACTGTGTGTTGAGGGATGCGTGATGAGAGTTGATGTTAGCGGATTGAGATTTGAAGACTGAAGAATGTTGATTGAGTATTGAAAACTGTGAACTGAGGATTTTCTATTGATTATTGAGGATTGACAATTGATTGTTGAGGACTTATGGCTGAAGATTGAGGATTCAGGATTGAGGATTCGGGGTGGAGGTTTGAGGACTGAGGATTAAGGGTTGATGATTGAGGATTGAGGATTGACGCTTGAGGATTGAGGATTGAGGATTGGGTATTGAGGAATGAACATTGAGGATTGTGGATTGAGTATTGATGGATGAGGATTGAGGATTGAAGATTGAATATTGATGATTGAAGATTGAGGATCGAGGATTGAGGGTTGTGGATTGAGGACGAGGACTGAGGGTAGAGTATTGATGTTTGAGGTCTGAGGATTGAGGATTGAGGATTGAGAATTGAGGACTGAGGATTGAGGATTGAATATTGAGGATTGAGTGTTGAGGATTGGGGATTGAGTATTGAGGATTCAGTATTGAGGATTGAAGATTGAGAATTGAAGATTGAGGATTGAACATTGAGGACTGAGCGTTCAGGGTTGAGTGATGAGAATTGATGTCTGTGGATAGAGATTTGAATATTGCAGATTGAGTATTGAGTATTGAAAACTGTGAATTGAGGATATTCTATTGGGGATTGAGTATTGACAACTGATTGTTGAGGACTGAGGGCTGAAGATTGAGGATGCAGGATTGAGGATTGAGGATTGAGGATTGAAAATTGGGTATTGAGGATTGAAAATTGAGGATTGTGGATTGAGGCTTGAGGATTGAGGATTGAAGAATGAGGATTGAGGATTGAGGATTGAGGATTGAAGATTGCAGATTGAGTTTTGAGGATTGAAGATTGAGGATTGAGGATTGAGGATTGAGGACTGAGGATTGAAGATTGAGTATTGAGGATTGAAGCCTGACGATTGAGGATTGAGGATGGAGGATTGAATATTGAGTATTGGGGATTGAAGATTGAGGATTGAAAATTGAGGATTGAGGATTGAGGATTGAGGATTGAGGATTGAGGATTGATGATTGAGGATTGAAGATTGAGTATTGAGGATTGAAGATTGAGGATTGAGGGTTGAGGATTGAGGATTGAGGATTGAGGACGAAGGCTGAGGATTGAGGATTGAGGTTTGAGGACTGGGGACTGAGGATTGAGGATTGAGGATTGAGGATTGAGGACTGAATATTGAGTATTGAGGATTGAAGATTGTGGATTGAGGATTGAGGGTTGAGGATTGAGGACGAGGACTGACGGTTGAGGATTGAGGTTTGAGGATTGAGGATTGAGGATTGAGGGCTGAGGATTGAAGATTGAGGATTGAGCATTGAGGATTGGAGATTGAGGACTGGGGATTGAGAATTGATGATTGAGG
The DNA here is from genome assembly GCF_051401765.1 of Calliopsis andreniformis. Taxonomy (NCBI): domain Eukaryota; kingdom Metazoa; phylum Arthropoda; class Insecta; order Hymenoptera; family Andrenidae; genus Calliopsis; species Calliopsis andreniformis. Next base: position 1,679,041 of record NW_027480470.1, read on the forward strand.
ATTGAGGAATGAAGGTTGTGGATTGGGTATTGAGGATTGAAGAATGAGGATTGAGGTTTGAGGATTGAGGATTGAGGATTGAGGATTGAGTATTGAGAATTGAGAATTGAGGATGAGGGCTGAGGGTTGAGGATTGAGGTTTGAGGAACGAGGATTGAGGGTTGAGGATTGAGGACTGAGGACTGACGATTGATTATTGAGGATTGAGGATTGATTACTGAGGATTGAGGATTGAGGATTGAGGATTGAGGATTGGGGATTGAGTATTGAAGATTCAGTATTGAGGATTGAAGATTGAGAATTGAAGATTGAGGATTGAACATTGAGGACTGAGCGTTCAGTGTTGAGTGATGAGAATTGATGTTTGTGGATAGAGATTTGAAGATTGCAGATTGAGTATTGCGTATTGAAAACTGTGAATTGAGGATATTCTGTTGGGGATTGAGGATTGACAACTGATTGATGAGGACTGAGGGCTGAAGGTTGAGGATGCTGGATTGTAGGATTCAGAATTGAGGTTTGACGGCTGAGGATTGAGGATTGGAGAATGAGGATTGAGGATTGAGGATTGAGGATTGAGGATTGAGGATGAGTGCTGAGGTTTGAGGATTGAGGTTTGAGGTCTGAGGACAGAGGATTGAGGGTTGAGAATTGAGGATTGGGGATTGAGGATTGAAGATTGAGGATTGGGTATTGAGGATTGAAGAATGAGGATTGAGGATTGAAGAATGAGAATTGAGGATTGAGGATTGAGGATTGAGGATTGAGGATTTAGAATTGAGGATTGAGGTTTGAAGATTGAGTATTGAGGATTGAAGATTGAGGATTGAGGATTGAGGATTGAGGATTGAGTATTGAGGATAGAAGATTGAGGATTGGGGACTGAGGTTTGAAGGTTGAGTATTGAGGATTGAGGGTTGAGGATTGAGGATTGTGGATTGAAGATTCAGTATTGAGGATTGAATGTTGAGAATTGAGGATTGAGCATTGAACATTGAGGACTGAGTGTTGAGGGTTGAGTGATGAGAATTGATGTTTGTGGATAGAGGTTTGAAAATTGCATATTGAGTATTGAGTGTTGAAAACTGTGATTTGAGGATATTCTATTGAGGTTTAAGGATTGACTACTGATTGTTGAGGACTGAGGGCTGAAGATTGAGGACTCAGGATTGAGGATTCAGAATTGAGGTTTGAGGACTGATGATTGAGGATTGAGGATTGAGGATTGAGGATTGAGGATTGAGGATTGAGGATTGAGGATTAAGGATTGAAGACTGAGGATTGGGTATTGAGGATTGAGCATTGGGGATTGAGGGTTGAGGATTGAGGATTGAGGATTGAAGATTGAATATTAATGATTGAAGATTGAGGATTGAGGATTGAGGGTTGTGGATTGAGGACGAGGACTGAGGGTTGAACATTGGTGTTTGAATTCTGAGGATTGAGGATTGAGGATTGAGAATTGAGGATTGCGGATTGAGGATTGAAGACTGAGGATTGGGTATTGAGGATTGAGCATTGGGGATTGAGGGTTGAGGATTGAGGATTGAGGATTGATGATTGAATATTAATGATTGAAGATTGAGGATTGAGGATTGAGTGTTGTGGATTGAGGACGAGGACTGAGGGTTGAGTATTGGTGTTTGAAGTCTGAGGATTGAGGATTGAGGATTGAGAATTGAGGATTGCGGATTGAGGATTGAAGATTGAGGATTCGGTATTGAGGACTGAAGAATGAGGATTGAGGAGTGAGGACTGAGGATTGAGGATTGCAGTTTAAGTATTGAGGATCGATGATTGAGGATTGAGGATTGAGGATTGAGGATTGAGGATTGAGGATTGAGGATTGAGGATTGAAGATTGAGTACTGAGGATTGAAGGTTGAGGATTGAGGATTGAGGATTGAGGATTGAGGATTGAAGATTGAGGATTGGGGATTGAGGATTGACGATTGAGTATTGAGCATTGAGGATTGAGAATTGAGGGTTGAGGATTGAAGATTGAGTATTGATGTTTGAGGTCTGAGGATTGAGGACTAAGGATTGAAGATTGAGTATTGAGGATTGAAGATTGAGGATTGAGGATTGAGGATTGAGGATTGAGTATTGAGGATAGAAGATTGAGGATTGGGGACTGAGGTTTGAAGGTTGAGTATTGAGGATTGAGGGTTGAGGATTGAGGATTGTGGATTGAAGATTCAGTATTGAGGATTGAATGTTGAGAATTGAGGATTGAGCATTGAACATTGAGGACTGAGTGTTGAGGGTTGAGTGATGAGAATTGATGTTTGTGGATAGAGGTTTGAAAATTGCAGATTGAGTATTGAGTGTTGAAAACTGTGATTTGAGGATATTCTATTGAGGTTTAAGGATTGACTACTGATTGTTGAGGACTGAGGGCTGAAGATTGAGGACTCAGGATTGAGGATTCAGAATTGAGGTTTGAGGACTGATGATTGAGGATTGAGGATTGAGGATTGAGGATTGAGGATTGAGGATTGAGGATTGAGGATTAAGGATTGAAGACTGAGGATTGGGTATTGAGGATTGAGCATTGGGGATTGAGGGTTGAGGATTGAGGATTGAGGATTGAAGATTGAATATTAATGATTGAAGATTGAGGATTGAGGATTGAGGGTTGTGGATTGAGGACGAGGACTGAGGGTTGAGCATTGGTGTTTGAAGTCTGAGGATTGAGGATTGAGGATTGAGAATTGAGGATTGCGGATTGAGGATTGAAGATTGAGGATTCGGTATTGAGGATTGAAGACTGAGGATTGAGGAGTGAGGACTGAGGATTGAGGATTGCAGTTTAAGTATTGAGGATCGATGATTGAGGATTGAGGATTGAGGATTGAGGATTGAGGATTGAGGATTGAGGATTGAAGATTGAGTACTGAGGATTGAAGATTGAGGATTGAGGATTGAGGATTGAGGATTGAGGATTGAAGATTGAGGATTCAGAATTGAGGTTTGAGGACAGATGATTGAGGATTGAGGATTGAGGATTGAGGATTGAGGATTGAGGATTGAGGATTGAGGATTAAGGATTGAAGACTGAGGATTGGGTATTGAGGATTGAGCATTGGGGATTGAGGGTTGAGGATTGAGGATTGAGGATTGAAGATTGAATATTAATGATTGAAGATTGAGGATTGAGGATTGAGGGTTGTGGATTGAGGACGAGGACTGAGGGTTGAGTATTGGTGTTTGAAGTCTGAGGATTGAGGATTGAGGATTGAGAATTGTGGATTGCGGATTGAGGATTGAAGATTGAGGATTCGGTATTGAGGATTGAAGAATGAGGATTGAGGAGTGAGGACTGAGGATTGAGGATTGCAGTTTAAGTATTGAGGATCGATGATTGAGGATTGAGGATTGAGGATTGAGGATTGAGGATTGAGGATTGAGGATTGAAGATTGAGTACTGAGGATTGAGGATTGAGGATTGAGGATTGAATATTAATGATTGAAGATTGAGGATTGAGTATTGAGGGTTGTGGATTGAGGACGAGGACTGTGGGTTGAGTATTGGTGTTTGAAGTCTGAGGATTGAGGATTGAGGATTGAGAATTGAGGATTGCGGATTGAGGATTGAAGATTGAGGATTCGGTATTGAGGATTGAAGAATGAGGATTGAGGAGTGAGGACTAAGGATTGAGGATTGCAGTTTAAGTATTGAGGATCGATGATTGAGGATTGAGGATTGAGGATTGAGTATTGAGGGTAGAAGATTGAGGATTGGGGACTGAGGTTTGAAGGTTGAGTATTGAGGATTGAGGGTTGAGGATTGAGGATTGTGGATTGAAGATTCAGTATTGAGGATTGAATGTTGAGAATTGAGGATTGAGGATTGAACATTGAGGACTGAGTGTTGAGGGTTGAGGATTGAGGATTGAGGATTGAAAACTGAGGAAGGGGTATTGAGGATTGTGCATTGGGGATTGAGGGTTGAGAATTGAGGATTGAGGATTGAAGATTGAATATTAATGTTTGAAGATTGAGGATTGAGGATTGAGGGTTATGGATTGAGGACGAGGACTGAGGGTTGAGTATTGGTGTTTGAAGTCTGAGGATTGAGTATTGAGGATTGAGAATTGAGGATTGCGGATTGAGGATTGAAGATTGAGGATTCGGTATTGAGGATTGAAGAATGAGGATTGAGGAGTGAGGACTGAGGATGGAGGATTGCAGTTTGAGTATTGAGGATTGATGATTGAGGATTGACGATTGAGGATTGAGGATTGAGATTTGAGGATTGAGGATTGAAGATTGAGTATTGAGGATTGAAGATTGAGGATTGAGGACTGAGAATTGAGGATTGAGGATTGAGGATTGAAGATTGAGGATTGAAGACTGAGGATTGGGTATTGAGGATTGAGCATTGGGGATTGAGGGTTGAGGATTGAGGATTGAGGATTGAAGATTGAATATTAATGATTGAAGATTGAGGATTGAGGATAGAGGGTTGTGGATTGAGGACGAGGACTGAGGGTTGAGTATTGGTGTTTGAAGTCTGAGGATTGAGGATTGAGGATTGAGAATTGAGGATTGCGGATTGAGGATTGAAGATTGAGGATTCGGTATTGAGGATTGAAGAATGAGGATTGAGGAGTGAGGACTGAGGATTGAGGATTGCAGTTTAAGTATTGAGGATCGATGATTGAGGATTGAGGATTGAGGATTGAGGATTGAGGATTGAGGATTGAAGATTGAGTACTGAGGATTGAAGATTGAGGATTGAGGATTGAGGATTGATGATTGAGGATTGAGGATTGAGGATTGAGGATTGAGGGTTGTGGATTGAGGACGAGGACTGAGGGTTGAGTATTGGTGTTTGAAGTCTGAGGATTGAGGATTGAGGATTGAGAATTGAGGATTGCGGATTGAGGATTGAAGATTGAGGATTCGGTATTGAGGATTGAAGAATGAGGATTGAGGAGTGAGGACTGAGGATTGAGTATTGCAGTTTAAGTATTGAGGATCGATGATTGAGGATTGAGGATTGAGGATTGAGGATTGAGGATTGAGGATTGAGGATTGAAGATTGAGTACTGAGGATTGAAGATTGAGGATTGAGGATTGAGGATTGAGGATTGAGGATTGAAGATTGAGGATTGGGGATTGATGATTGACGATTGAGTATTGAGCATTGAGGATTGAGAATTGAGGGTTGAGGATTGAAGATTGAGTATTGATGTATGAGGTCTGAGGATTGAGGATTAAGGATTGAAGATTGAGTATTGAGGATTGAAGATTGAGGATTGAGGATTGAGGATTGAGGATTGAGGATTGAAGATTGAGGATTGGGGATTGAGGATTGACGATTGAGTATTGAGCATTGAGGATTGAGAATTGAGGGTTGAGGATTGAAGATTGAGTATTGATGTTTGAGGTCTGAGGATTGAGGATTAAGGATTGAAGATTGAGTATTGAGGATTGAAGATTGAGGATTGAGGATTGAGGATTGAGGATTGAGTATTGAGGATAGAAGATTGAGGATTGGGGACTGAGGTTTGAAGGTTGAGTATTGAGGATTGAGGGTTGAGGATTGAGGATTGTGGATTGAAGATTCAGTATTGAGGATTGAATGTTGAGAATTGAGGATTGAGGATTGAACATTGAGGACTGAGTGTTGAGGGTTGAGTGATGAGAATTGATGTTTGTGGATAGAGGTTTGAAAATTGCAGATTGAGTATTGAGTGTTGAAAACTGTGATTTGAGGATATTCTATTGAGGTTTAAGGATTGACTACTGATTGTTGAGGACTGAGGGCTGAAGATTGAGGACTCAGGATTGAGGATTCAGAATTGAGGTTTGAGGACTGATGATTGAGGATTGTGGATTGAGGATTGAGGATTGAGGATTGATGATTGAGGATGGAGGATTGAGAATTGAGGATTGAGGATTGAGGATTGAGGATTGAGTATTGCTGTTTGAGGTCTGAGGATTGAAGATTGATGATTGAGGATTGAGGATTGATGGTTGAGGATTGATGATTGAGGATTGAAGATTGAGTATTGAGGATTGAAGATTCAGGATTGATGATTGCGGATTGAGGATTGAGGATTGAATATGGAGGATTGAGTATTGACAATTGATTGTTGAGTACTGACGGCTCAAGATTGAGTATTCAGTATTAAGGATACCGGATTGAGGTTTGAGGACTCAGGATTGAGTATTGATGATTGAAGATTGAGGATTGAGTATTCATGTTTGAGGATTGAGGACGGAACTGACGGTTGAGGATTGAGGTTTGAGGATTGAGGATTGAGGATTGAGGTCTGAGGATTGAGGATTGAGGGTTGTGGATTGAGGACGAGGACTGAGGGTTGAGTATTGATGTTTGAGGTCTGAGGATTGAGGATTGAGGATTGAGAATTGAGGATTGAGGATTGAGGATTGAAGATTGAGGATTGGGCATTGAGGATTGAAGAATGAGGATTGAGGATTGAGGATTGAGGATTGAGGTTTGAGGATTCAGAATTGAGGATTGAGAATTGAGGATTGAGGATTGAAGATTGAGTATCGAGGATTGAGGATTGGGGATTGAGGATTGAGGATTGATGATTGAGGATGGAGGATTGAGAATTGAGGATTGAGGATTGAGGATTGAGGATTGAGGATTGAGGATTGAGGATTGAGGATTGAATATTGAGTATTGAGGATTGAAGATTGAGGATTGAGGATTGAGGATTGAGGATTGAGGATTGAAGATTGAGTATTGAGGATTGAAGATTAAGATTGAGGATTGATGATTGAAGATGGGAGGATTGAGGATTGAGAGTTGAGGATTAAGGACGAGGTCTGACGGATGAGGATTGAGGATTGAGGATTGAGGATAGAAGATTGAGTATTGAGGATTGAAGATTGACGATTGAGGATTGAGGGTTGAGGATTGAGGATTGAGGATTGAGGATTGAGGATTGAGGATTGAAGATTGAGTATTGAGGATTGAAGATTAAGATTGAGGATTGAGGATTGAAGATTGAGGATTAGGGACTGAGTATTGAGGGTTGAGTGATGAGAATTGATGTTTGTGGATAGAGATCTGAAGATTGCAGATTGAGTATTGAGTATTGAAAACTGTGAATTGAGGATATTCTATTGAGGATTGAGGATTGACAACTGATTGTTAAGGACTCAGGGCTGAGGATTGAGGATTCAGGATTGAGGATTCAGGATTGTGGCTTGAGGACTGAGGATTGAGGATTGAGGATTGAAGATTGAGTATTGATGATTGAAGATAGTAGGATTGAGGATTGATGGTTGTGGATTGAGGTCGAGGGCTGACGGTTGAGGATTGAGGTTTGAGGATTGTGGTTTGAGGGTTGAGAATGAGGGCTGAGGGTTGAGGATTGAGGTTTGAGTATAGAATCCTGAGAATTCAGGATATTCTATTGAGTATTGAGAATTGAGAATTGATGGTTGAGTATTGAGGATTGAGGATTGAGGATTGAGGATTGAGGATTGATGATTGAGGATTGAAGATTGAGTATTGAGGATTGAAGATTGAGGATTGAGGGTTGAGGATTGAGGATTGAGGATTGAGGACGAAGGCTGAGGATTGAGGATTGAGGTTTGAGGACTGGGGACTGAGGATTGAGGATTGAGGATTGAGGATTGAGGACTGAATATTGAGTATTGAGGATTGAAGATTGTGGATTGAGGATTGAGGGTTGAGGATTGAGGACGAGGACTGACGGTTGAGGATTGAGGTTTGAGGATTGAGGATTGAGGATTGAGGGCTGAGGATTGAAGATTGAGGATTGAGCATTGAGGATTGAAGATTGAGGACTGGGGATTGAGAATTGATGATTGAGGATTGAGGAATGAAGGTTGTGGATTGGGTATTGAGGATTGAAGAATGAGGATTGAGGTTTGAGGATTGAGGATTGAGGATTGAGGATTGAGTATTGAGAATTGAGAATTGAGGATGAGGGCTGAGGGTTGAGGATTGAGGTTTGAGGAACGAGGATTGAGGGTTGAGGATTGAGGACTGAGGACTGACGATTGATTATTGAGGATTGAGGATTGATTACTGAGGATTGAGGATTGAGGATTGAGGATTGAGGATTGGGGATTGAGTATTGAAGATTCAGTATTGAGGATTGACGATTGAGAATTGAAGATTGAGGATTGAACATTGAGGACTGAGCGTTCAGTGTTGAGTGATGAGAATTGATGTTTGTGGATAGAGATTTGAAGATTGCAGATTGAGTATTGCGTATTGAAAACTGTGAATTGAGGATATTCTGTTGGGGATTGAGGATTGACAACTGATTGATGAGGACTGAGGGCTGAAGGTTGAGGATGCTGGATTGTAGGATTCAGAATTGAGGTTTGACGACTGAGGATTGAGGATTGGAGAATGAGGATTGAGGATTGAGGATTGAGGATTGAGGATTGAGGATGAGTGCTGAGGTTTGAGGATTGAGGTTTGAGGTCTGAGGACAGAGGATTGAGGGTTGAGAATTGAGGATTGGGGATTGAGGATTGAAGATTGAGGATTGGGTATTGAGGATTGAAGAATGAGGATTGAGGATTGAAGAATGAGAATTGAGGATTGAGGATTGAGGATTGAGGATTGAGGATTTAGAATTGAGGATTGAGGTTTGAAGATTGAGTATTGAGGATTGAAGATTGAGGATTGAGGATTGAGGATTGAGGATTGAGTATTGAGGATAGAAGATTGAGGATTGGGGACTGAGGTTTGAAGGTTGAGTATTGAGGATTGAGGGTTGAGGATTGAGGATTGTGGATTGAAGATTCAGTATTGAGGATTGAATGTTGAGAATTGAGGATTGAGCATTGAACATTGAGGACTGAGTGTTGAGGCTTGAGTGATGAGAATTGATGTTTGTGGATAGAGGTTTGAAAATTGCATATTGAGTATTGAGTGTTGAAAACTGTGATTTGAGGATATTCTATTGAGGTTTAAGGATTGACTACTGATTGTTGAGGACTGAGGGCTGAAGATTGAGGACTCAGGATTGAGGATTCAGAATTGAGGTTTGAGGACTGATGATTGAGGATTGAGGATTGAGGATTGAGGATTGAGGATTGAGGATTGAGGATTGAGGATTAAGGATTGAAGACTGAGGATTGGGTATTGAGGATTGAGCATTGGGGATTGAGGGTTGAGGATTGAGGATTGAGGATTGAAGATTGAATATTAATGATTGAAGATTGAGGATTGAGGATTGAGGGTTGTGGATTGAGGACGAGGACTGAGGGTTGAACATTGGTGTTTGAATTCTGAGGATTGAGGATTGAGGATTGAGAATTGAGGATTGCGGATTGAGGATTGAAGACTGAGGATTGGGTATTGAGGATTGAGCATTGGGGATTGAGGGTTGAGGATTGAGGATTGAGGATTGATGATTGAATATTAATGATTGAAGATTGAGGATTGAGGATTGAGTGTTGTGGATTGAGGACGAGGACTGAGGGTTGAGTATTGGTGTTTGAAGTCTGAGGATTGAGGATTGAGGATTGAGAATTGAGGATTGCGGATTGAGGATTGAAGATTGAGGATTCGGTATTGAGGACTGAAGAATGAGGATTGAGGAGTGAGGACTGAGGATTGAGGATTGCAGTTTAAGTATTGAGGATCGATGATTGAGGATTGAGGATTGAGGATTGAGGATTGAGGATTGAGGATTGAGGATTGAGGATTGAAGATTGAGTACTGAGGATTGAAGGTTGAGGATTGAGGATTGAGGATTGAGGATTGAGGATTGAAGATTGAGGATTGGGGATTGAGGATTGACGATTGAGTATTGAGCATTGAGGATTGAGAATTGAGGGTTGAGGATTGAAGATTGAGTATTGATGTTTGAGGTCTGAGGATTGAGGACTAAGGATTGAAGATTGAGTATTGAGGATTGAAGATTGAGGATTGAGGATTGAGGATTGAGGATTGAGTATTGAGGATAGAAGATTGAGGATTGGGGACTGAGGTTTGAAGGTTGAGTATTGAGGATTGAGGGTTGAGGATTGAGGATTGTGGATTGAAGATTCAGTATTGAGGATTGAATGTTGAGAATTGAGGATTGAGCATTGAACATTGAGGACTGAGTGTTGAGGGTTGAGTGATGAGAATTGATGTTTGTGGATAGAGGTTTGAAAATTGCAGATTGAGTATTGAGTGTTGAAAACTGTGGTTTGAGGATATTCTATTGAGGTTTAAGGATTGACTACTGATTGTTGAGGACTGAGGGCTGAAGATTGAGGACTCAGGATTGAGGATTCAGAATTGAGGTTTGAGGACTGATGATTGAGGATTGAGGATTGAGGATTGAGGATTGAGGATTGAGGATTGAGGATTGAGGATTAAGGATTGAAGACTGAGGATTGGGTATTGAGGATTGAGCATTGGGGATTGAGGGTTGAGGATTGAGGATTGAGGATTGAAGATTGAATATTAATGATTGAAGATTGAGGATTGAGGATTGAGGGTTGTGGATTGAGGACGAGGACTGAGGGTTGAGCATTGGTGTTTGAAGTCTGAGGATTGAGGATTGAGGATTGAGAATTGAGGATTGCGGATTGAGGATTGAAGATTGAGGATTCGGTATTGAGGATTGAAGACTGAGGATTGAGGAGTGAGGACTGAGGATTGAGGATTGCAGTTTAAGTATTGAGGATCGATGATTGAGGATTGAGGATTGAGGATTGAGGATTGAGGATTGAGGATTGAGGATTGAAGATTGAGTACTGAGGATTGAAGATTGAGGATTGAGGATTGAGGATTGAGGATTGAGGATTGAAGATTGAGGATTCAGAATTGAGGTTTGAGGACAGATGATTGAGGATTGAGGATTGAGGATTGAGGATTGAGGATTGAGGATTGAGGATTGAGGATTAAGGATTGAAGACTGAGGATTGGGTATTGAGGATTGAGCATTGGGGATTGAGGGTTGAGGATTGAGGATTGAGGATTGAAGATTGAATATTAATGATTGAAGATTGAGGATTGAGGATTGAGGGTTGTGGATTGAGGACGAGGACTGAGGGTTGAGTATTGGTGTTTGAAGTCTGAGGATTGAGGATTGAGGATTGAGAATTGAGGATTGCGGATTGAGGATTGAAGATTGAGGATTCGGTATTGAGGATTGAAGAATGAGGATTGAGGAGTGAGGACTAAGGATTGAGGATTGCAGTTTAAGTATTGAGGATCGATGATTGAGGATTGAGGATTGAGGATTGAGTATTGAGGGTAGAAGATTGAGGATTGGGGACTGAGGTTTGAAGGTTGAGTATTGAGGATTGAGGGTTGAGGATTGAGGATTGTGGATTGAAGATTCAGTATTGAGGATTGAATGTTGAGAATTGAGGATTGAGGATTGAACATTGAGGACTGAGTGTTGAGGGTTGAGGATTGAGGATTGAGGATTGAAAACTGAGGAAGGGGTATTGAGGATTGTGCATTGGGGATTGAGGGTTGAGAATTGAGGATTGAGGATTGAAGATTGAATATTAATGTTTGAAGATTGAGGATTGAGGATTGAGGGTTATGGATTGAGGACGAGGACTGAGGGTTGAGTATTGGTGTTTGAAGTCTGAGGATTGAGTATTGAGGATTGAGAATTGAGGATTGCGGATTGAGGATTGAAGATTGAGGATTCGGTATTGAGGATTGAAGAATGAGGATTGAGGAGTGAGGACTGAGGATGGAGGATTGCAGTTTGAGTATTGAGGATTGATGATTGAGGATTGACGATTGAGGATTGAGGATTGAGATTTGAGGATTGAGGATTGAAGATTGAGTATTGAGGATTGAAGATTGAGGATTGAGGACTGAGAATTGAGGATTGAGGATTGAGGATTGAAGATTGAGGATTGAAGACTGAGGATTGGGTATTGAGGATTGAGCATTGGGGATTGAGGGTTGAGGATTGAGGATTGAGGATTGAAGATTGAATATTAATGATTGAAGATTGAGGATTGAGGATTGAGGGTTGTGGATTGAGGACGAGGACTGAGGGTTGAGTATTGGTGTTTGAAGTCTGAGGATTGAGGATTGAGGATTGAGAATTGAGGATTGCGGATTGAGGATTGAAGATTGAGGATTCGGTATTGAGGATTGAAGAATGAGGATTGAGGAGTGAGGACTGAGGATTGAGGATTGCAGTTTAAGTATTGAGGATCGATGATTGAGGATTGAGGATTGAGGATTGAGGATTGAGGATTGAGGATTGAAGATTGAGTACTGAGGATTGAAGATTGAGGATTGAGGATTGAGGATTGATGATTGAGGATTGAGGATTGAGGATTGAGGATTGAGGGTTGTGGATTGAGGACGAGGACTGAGGGTTGAGTATTGGTGTTTGAAGTCTGAGGATTGAGGATTGAGGATTGAGAATTGAGGATTGCGGATTGAGGATTGAAGATTGAGGATTCGGTATTGAGGATTGAAGAATGAGGATTGAGGAGTGAGGACTGAGGATTGAGTATTGCAGTTTAAGTATTGAGGATCGATGATTGAGGATTGAGGATTGAGGATTGAGGATTGAGGATTGAGGATTGAGGATTGAAGATTGAGTACTGAGGATTGAAGATTGAGGATTGAGGATTGAGGATTGAGGATTGAGGATTGAAGATTGAGGATTGGGGATTGATGATTGACGATTGAGTATTGAGCATTGAGGATTGAGAATTGAGGGTTGAGGATTGAAGATTGAGTATTGATGTATGAGGTCTGAGGATTGAGGATTAAGGATTGAAGATTGAGTATTGAGGATTGAAGATTGAGGATTGAGGATTGAGGATTGAGGATTGAGGATTGAAGATTGAGGATTGGGGATTGAGGATTGACGATTGAGTATTGAGCATTGAGGATTGAGAATTGAGGGTTGAGGATTGAAGATTGAGTATTGATGTTTGAGGTCTGAGGATTGAGGATTAAGGATTGAAGATTGAGTATTGAGGATTGAAGATTGAGGATTGAGGATTGAGGATTGAGGATTGAGTATTGAGGATAGAAGATTGAGGATTGGGGACTGAGGTTTGAAGGTTGAGTATTGAGGATTGAGGGTTGAGGATTGAGGATTGTGGATTGAAGATTCAGTATTGAGGATTGAATGTTGAGAATTGAGGATTGAGGATTGAACATTGAGGACTGAGTGTTGAGGGTTGAGTGATGAGAATTGATGTTTGTGGATAGAGGTTTGAAAATTGCAGATTGAGTATTGAGTGTTGAAAACTGTGATTTGAGGATATTCTATTGAGGTTTAAGGATTGACTACTGATTGTTGAGGACTGAGGGCTGAAGATTGAGGACTCAGGATTGAGGATTCAGAATTGAGGTTTGAGGACTGATGATTGAGGATTGTGGATTGAGGATTGAGGATTGAGGATTGATGATTGAGGATGGAGGATTGAGAATTGAGGATTGAGGATTGAGGATTGAGGATTGAGTATTGCTGTTTGAGGTCTGAGGATTGAAGATTGATGATTGAGGATTGAGGATTGATGGTTGAGGATTGATGATTGAGGATTGAAGATTGAGTATTGAGGATTGAAGATTCAGGATTGATGATTGCGGATTGAGGATTGAGGATTGAATATGGAGGATTGAGTATTGACAATTGATTGTTGAGTACTGACGGCTCAAGATTGAGTATTCAGTATTAAGGATACCGGATTGAGGTTTGAGGACTCAGGATTGAGTAATGATGATTGAAGATTGAGGATTGAGTATTCATGTTTGAGGATTGAGGACGGAACTGACGGTTGAGGATTGAGGTTTGAGGATTGAGGATTGAGGATTGAGGTCTGAGGATTGAGGATTGAGGGTTGTGGATTGAGGACGAGGACTGAGGGTTGAGTATTGATGTTTGAGGTCTGAGGATTGAGGATTGAGGATTGAGAATTGAGGATTGAGGATTGAGGATTGAAGATTGAGGATTGGGCATTGAGGATTGAAGAATGAGGATTGAGGATTGAGGATTGAGGATTGAGGTTTGAGGATTGAAGATTGAGTATCGAGGATTGAGGATTGGGGATTGAGGATTGAGGATTGATGATTGAGGATGGAGGATTGAGAATTGAGGATTGAGGATTGAGGATTGAGGATTGAGGATTGAGGATTGAGGATTGAGGATTGAATATTGAGTATTGAGGATTGAAGATTGAGGATTGAGGATTGAGGATTGAGGATTGAGGATTGAAGATTGAGTATTGAGGATTGAAGATTAAGATTGAGGATTGATGATTGAAGATGGGAGGATTGAGGATTGAGAGTTGAGGATTAAGGACGAGGTCTGACGGATGAGGATTGAGGATTGAGGATTGAGGATAGAAGATTGAGTATTGAGGATTGAAGATTGACGATTGAGGATTGAGGGTTGAGGATTGAGGATTGAGGATTGAGGATTGAGGATTGAGGATTGAAGATTGAGTATTGAGGATTGAAGATTAAGATTGAGGATTGAGGATTGAAGATTGAGGATTAGGGACTGAGTATTGAGGGTTGAGTGATGAGAATTGATGTTTGTGGATAGAGATCTGAAGATTGCAGATTGAGTATTGAGTATTGAAAACTGTGAATTGAGGATATTCTATTGAGGATTGAGGATTGACAACTGATTGTTAAGGACTCAGGGCTGAGGATTGAGGATTCAGGATTGAGGATTCAGGATTGTGGCTTGAGGACTGAGGATTGAGGATTGAGGATTGAAGATTGAGTATTGATGATTGAAGATAGTAGGATTGAGGATTGATGGTTGTGGATTGAGGTCGAGGGCTGACGGTTGAGGATTGAGGTTTGAGGATTGTGGTTTGAGGGTTGAGAATGAGGGCTGAGGGTTGAGGATTGAGGTTTGAGTATAGAATCCTGAGAATTCAGGATATTCTATTGAGTATTGAGAATTGAGAATTGATGGTTGAGTATTGAGGATTGAGGATTGAGGGTTGAGGATTGAGTATTGAAGATTGAGGATTGATGATTGAGGATTGATGATTGAGGATTGAGGATTGAGGATTGAGGATTGAAGATTGAGTATTGAGGATTGAAGATTGAGGATTGAGGATTGAGGATTGAGGATTGAGTATTGAGGATTGAGGATTGAGGATTGAGGATTGAGGATTGAGGATTGAGGATTGAAGATTGAGGATTGAAGATTGAGGATTGAGGACTGAGGATTTAGGATTGAGGATAGAGGATTCAAGATTGAGTATTGAGGATTGAAGATTGACGATTGAGGATTGAGGATTGAGGATTGAGGATTGAGGATTGAGGATTCAGGATCGAGGATTCAGGATTGCGGTTTGAGGACTGAGGATTGAGGATTGAGGATTGAGGATTGAGGATTGAAGATTGAGTATTGATGATTGAAGATAGTAGGATTGAGGATTGATGGTTGTGGATTGAGGTCGAGGGCTGACGGTTGAGGATTGAGGTTTGAGGATTGTGGTTTGAGGGTTGAGAATGAGGGCTGAGGGTTGAGGATTGAGGTTTGAGTATAGAATCCTGAGAATTCAGGATATTCTATTGAGTATTGAGAATTGAGAATTGAGAATTGATGGTTGAGTATTGAGGATTGAGGATTGAGGGTTGAGGATTGAGTATTGAAGATTGAGGATTGATGATTGAGGATTGATGATTGAGGATTGAGGATTGAGGATTGAGGATTGAAGATTGAGTATTGAGGATTGAAGATTGAGGATTGAGGATTGAGGATTGAGGATTGAGTATTGAGGATTGAGGATTGAGGATTGAGGATTGAGGATTGAGGATTGAGGATTGAAGATTGAGGATTGAAGATTGAGGATTGAGGACTGAGGATTTAGGATTGAGGATAGAGGATTGAAGATTGAGTATTGAGGATTGAAGATTGACGATTGAGGATTGAGGATTGAGGATTGAGGATTGAGGATTGAGGATTGAGGATTGAGGATTGAAGATTGAGTATTGAGGATTGAAGATTAAGATTGAGGATTCAGGATTGAGGATTGAGGATTGAGGATTGAAGATTGAGGATTAGGGACTGAGTATTGAGGGTTGAGTAATGAGAATTGATGTTTGTGGATAGAGATCTGAAGATTGCAGATTGAGTATTGAGTATTGAAAACTGTGAATTGAGGATATTCTATTGAGGATTGAGGATTGACAACTGATTGTTAAGGACTCAGGGCTGAGGATTGAGGATTCAGGATTGAGGATTCAGGATTGTGGTTTGAGGACTGAGGATTGAGGATTGAGGATTGAAGATTGAGTATTGGGTATTGAGGATTGAGTATTGATGTTAGAGGTTTGAGGACTGAGGACTGAGGATTGAGGATTGAGGATTGAGGATTGAGTATTGAGGATTGAAGTTTGAGGATTGAGGATTGAGGATGAGGTCTGAGGGATGAGGATTGATGTATGTGGTCTGAGGACTGAGGATTGAGGATTGAGAGTTGCGAATTGAGGATTGAGGATTGAAGATTAAAGGATTGGGTGTTGAGGATTAAAGAATGAGGATTGAGGAATGAGGATTGAGGATTGAGGATTGAAGATTGAGTATTGAGGATTGAAGCCTGGCGATTGAGGATTGAGGATTGAGGATTGAGGATTGAAGATTGAGGATTGGGTATTGCGGATTGAACATTGAGGATTGAGGATTGAGGATTGAGGATTGAGGATTGAGGATTGAGGACTGAAGATTGAATATTGATGATTGAAGATTGAGGATTGAGTATTGATGGTTGTGGATTGAGGACGAGGACTGAGGGTTGAGTATTGCTGTTTGAGGTCTGAGGATTGAGGATTGAGGATTGAGAATTGAGGAGTGAGGATTGAGGATTCCGGATTGAAGACTGAGTATTGAGGATTGAAGATTGAGTATTGGGGATTGAAGGTTGAGGATTGAGGATTGAGGATTGAGGATTGAAGACTGAGGATTGGGGACTGAGTGTTGAGGGTTGAGTGATGAGAATTGATGTCTGTGGATAGATATTTGAAGATTCCAGGTTGAGTATTGGGTATTGAAACCTGTGAATTGAGGATATTCTGTTGAGGATTCAGGATTGACAACTGATTGTTGAGGACTGAGGGCTGAAGATTGAGGGTTCAGGATTGAGGATTCAGAATTGAGATTTGAGGGCTCAGAATTGAGGTTTGAGGACTGAGGTTTGAGGATTGGAGATTGAGTATTGAGGATTGAAGACAAAGGATTGAGGATTGAGGATTGAGAAGTGAGGATTGAGGATTGAGGGTTGAAGATTGAGGACTGGGCATTGAGGATTGAAGAATGAGGATTGAGGATTGAGGATTGAGGATTGAGGATTGAGGATTGAGGATTGAGGATTGAAGATTGAGGATGGAGGATTGAAGAGAGAGGACAGAGTATTGTGGATTGAGTGTTGAGAGCTGATGTTTGACGATTGCGATTTGGTTATTGAATATTGAGGATTGAGTATTGAATCATGAGAATTCAGGATATTCTATTGAGTATTGAGAATATAGGATTGATGGTTGAGTATTGAGGATTGATGGGTTAGGGTTGTGTGTTGAATATTGAGGACTGAGGATTGAGGATTGAGGATTGAGGATTGAGGATTGAAGATTGAGTATTGATGACTGAAGATTGAGGATTGAGTATTCATGTTTGAGGATTGAGGACGGGACTGACGGTTGAGGATTGAGGTTTGAGGATTGAGGATTGAGGACTGAGGTCTGAGGATTGAGGATTGAGGGTTGTGGATTGAGGACGAGGACTGAGGGTTGAGTATTGATGTTTGAGGTCTGAGGATTGAGGATTGAGGATTGAGAATTGAGGATTGAGGATTGAGGATTGAAGATTGGGGATTGGGCATTGAGGATTGAAGAATGAGGATTGAGGATTGAGGATTGAGGATTGAGTTTTGAGGATTCAGAATTGAGGATTGAGAATTGAGGATTGAGGATTGAAGATTGAGTATCGAGGATTGAGGATTGAGGATTGAGGATTGAGGATTGATGATTGAGGATGGAGGATTGAGAATTGAGGATTGAGGATTGAGGATTGAGGATTGAGGATTGAGGATTGAGGATTGAGGATTGAATATTGAGTATTGAGGATTGAAGATTGAGGATAGAGGATTGAGGATTGAGGATTGAGGATTGAGGATTGAGGATTGAGGATTGAGGATTGAGGATTCAGGATTGAGGATTGAGGATTGAAGATTGTGTATTGAGGACTCAAGATTAAGGATTGAGGATTGAGGATTGAGAATTGACGATTGAAGATTGAGGTTTGGGGATTAAGTATTGACGATTGAGGATTGAGGATTGAGGATTGAGAATTGATGATTGATTATTGAAGATTGAGTATTGAGGATTGAAGATTGTGGATTGAGGATTGAGGATTGAGGATTGAGGATGAGGGCTGAGGGTTGAGGATTGATGTTTGAGGACTGAGGGCTGAGGATTGAGCATTGAGAATTGAGGATTGAGTATTGAGTATTATAGATTGAGGATTGGGTATTGCGGATTGAAGGATGTGGATTGAGCATTGAGGATTGAGGATTGAGGATTGAGAATTGAGGATTGAGGATTGAGGATTGAGGATTGAAGATTGTGTATTGAGGACTGAAGGTTAAGGATTGAGGATTGAGGATTGAGGATTGAGGATTGAAGATTGAGGATTGAGCATTGAGGATTGAAGGTTCAGGAATGGGGATTGAGGATTGATGATAGAGGGTTAAGGATTGAGGATTGGGGATTGAGGATCTAGGATTGGAGGATGATTATTGAGGATTGAAGATTGAGGATTGAGGATTGAGGATTGAGAATCGAGAATTGAGTGTGAGGACTGAGGGTTGAGGAATGAGGTTTGAGGAACGAGGGTTGAGGATTGATAATTGAGGACTGAGGATTGACGATTCAGTATTGAAGATTGAGGATTGATTACTGAGGATTGAGAATCGAGGATTGAGGATTGAAGATTGAGTATTGAGGATTGAGGATTGAGGATTGAGGATTGATGATTGAGGATGGAGGATTGAGAATTGAGGATTGAGGATTGAGGACTGAGGATTGAGGATTGAGGGTTGTGGATTGAGGACGAGGACCGAGGGTTGAGTATTGATGTTTGAGGCCTGAGGATTGAGGATAGAGGATTGAGAATTGAGGATTGAGGATTGAGGATTGAAGATTGAGTATTGGGTATTGAGCATTGAAGGATGAGGATTGAGGATTGAGGATAGAGTATTGAGGTTTGAGGATTCTGTATTGAGGATTGAATATTGAAGATTGATGATTGAAGATTGAGTATTGATGATTGAGGTTTGAGGATTGAGAATTGAGGATTGAGGATTGAGGATTGAGGATTGCAGATTGAGTATTGAGGATTGAAGATTGATGGTTGAGGATCGAGGATTGAGGATTGAGCATTGAGGATTGTGGATTGAAGATTGAGGATGGAAGATTGAGTATTGAGTATTGAAGATTGAGGATTGAGGATTGAGGATTGAGGATCGAGGATTGAAGATTGAGGATTGGGGATTGAGGATTGACGATTGAGGATTGAGGATTGAGGGCTGACGATTGACGATTGAGGCTTGAGGATTGAGGATTGTGGATTGAGGACTGAGGATTGAGGATTGAGAATTGAGGATTGAGGATTGAGGATTGAAGATTTAGGACTGGGCATTGAGGATTGAAGAATGAGGATTGAGGATTGAGGACTGAGGATTGAGGATTGAGGATTGAAAGTTCAGTATTGAGGATTGAAGATTGAGAATTGAGGATTGAGGATTGAACATTGAGGACTGAGTGTTGAGGATTGAGTGATGAGAATTGATGTTTGTGGATAGAGATTTGAAGATTGCAGATTGAGTATTGTGTATTGAAAACTGTCAATTGAGTATATTCTATTGAGGATTGAAGATTGACAACTGATTGTTGAGGACTGAGAGCTGAAGATTGTGGGTTCAGGATTGAGGATTCAGAATTGAGATTTGAGGATTCAGAATTGAGGTTTGAGGACTGAGGTTTGAGGATTGGAGATTGAGTATTGAGGATTGAAGATTGAGGATTGAGGATTGAGGATTGAGGATTGAGGACTGAGGATAGAGGATTGAGGATTGATGATTGAGGGTTGAAGATTGAGGATTGGGGACCGAGGATTGAAGATTGAGGATTGAGGATTGAGGATTGAAGATTGAGGATTGGGTATTGAGGATTGAAGAATGAGGATTGAGGATTCAGGATTGAGGATTGAGGATTGAGGATTGAAGATTGAGTATTCAGGATGGGAGATCGACGATTGAGGATTGAGGATTGAGGATTGAGGAATGAGCATTGAAGGTTGAGTACTGAGGATCGAACGTTGAGGATTGTGGATTGAGGATTGAGGATTGAGGATTGAAGATTGAGGATTGGGGACTGAGTGTTGAGGGTTGAGTGATGAGAATTGATGTTTGTGGATAGAGATTTGAAGATTGCAGATTGAGTATTGTGTAATGAAAACTGTGAATTGATGATATTCTATTGAGGATTGAGGATTGACAACTGATTGTTGAGGACTGAGGGCTGAAGAATGAGGATTCAGGTTTGAGGATTCAGGATTGAGGTTTGAGGACTGAGGATTGAGGATTGAGGATTGAGGATTGAGGATTGAGGATTGGGGATTGAAGATTGAGGTTTGGGTATTGAGGATTGAACATTGAGGATTGTGGATTGAGTATTGAGGATTGAGGATTGAGGATTGAAGATTGAATATTGATGATTGAAGATTGAGGATCGAGGATTGAGGGTTGTGGATTGAGGACGGGGACTGAGGGTTGAGTATTGTTGTTTGAGGTCTGAGGATTGAGGATTGAGGATTGAGAATTGAGGACTGAGGGTTGAGGATTGAAGATTGAGGATTGGGTGTTGAGGATTGAAGAATGTGGATTGAGGATTGAGGATTGAGGATTGAGGATAGAAGATTGAGTATTGAGGATTGAAGATTGAGGATTGAGGATTGAGGACTGAGGATTTAGGATTGAGGATAGAGGATTGAAGATTGAGTATTGAGGATTGAAGATTGACGATTGAAGATTGCGGATTGGGTGTTCAGGATTGAAGATTGAGGATTGGGTGTTGAGAATTGAAGAATGAGGATTGAGGATTGAGGATTGAGGATTGAGGATTGAGGATTGAGTATTGAGGATTGAGGATTGAGGATTGAGGATTGGGGATTGAAGGTTCAGTATTGAGAATTGAAGATTGAGAATAGAGGATTGAGGATTGAACATTGAGGACTGAGTGCTGAGGGTTGAGTGATGAGAATTGATGTTTGTGGATAGTGGTTTGAAGATTGCAGATCGAGTATCGAGTGTTGAAAACTGTGAATTGAGGATATTCTACTGAGGATTGAGGATTGACTACTGATTGTTGGGGACTGAGGGCTGAAGATTGAGGACTCAGGATTGAGGATTCAGAATTGAGGTGTGTGGACTGAGGATTGAGGATTGAAGATTGAGGATTGAGGATTGAGTATTGAAGATTGACGATTTGGGACTGAGGATTGATGATTGAGGATTGAAGATTGAGTATTGAGGATTGAAGATTGAGGATTGAGGACTGAGTATTGAGGATTGAGGATTGAGGTTTGTGGATTGAGAATTGAAGACTGAATATTAATGATTGAAGATTGAGGATTGAGGATTGAGGGTTGTGGATTGAGGACGAGGACTGAGTGTTGAGTATTCGTGTTTGAAGTCTGAGGATTGAGGATTGAGGATTGAGAATTGAGGACTGAGGATTGAGGATTGAAGATTGAGGATTCGGTATTGAGGATTGAAGAATGAGGATTGAGGAGTGAGGACTGAGGATTGAGGATTGCAGTTTGAGTATTGAGGATTGAAGGTTGAGGATTGAAGAATGAGGATTGAGGATTGAGGATTGAAGATTGAGGATTGAAGATTGAGTATTGAGGATTGAAGATTGAGGATTGAGGATTGAGGATTGAGGATTCAGGATTGACGATTGAGGATTGGGGATTGAGGATTGAAGATTGAGGATTGGGTGTTGAGAATTGAAGAATGAGGATTGAGGATTGAGAATTGAGGATTGAGGATTGAAGATTGAGTATTGTGGATTGAAGATTGAGGATGGAGGATTGAGGATTGAGGATTGTGGATTGAAGATTGAGTATTGAGGATTGAAGATTAAGATTGAGGATTGAGGATTGAGGATAGAGGATTGAGGATTGAAGATTGAGGATTAGGGACTGAGTATTCAGGGTTGAGTGATGAGAATTGATGTTTGTGGATAGAGATCTGAAGATTGCAGATTGAGTATTGTGTATTGAAAACTGTGAATTGAGGATATTCGATTGAGGATTGAGGATTTGCAACTGATTGTTGAGGACTCAGGGCTAAAGATTGAGGATTGAGGATTGAGGATTCAGGATTGAGGTTTGAGGACTGAGGATTGACGACTGAGGATTGAAGATTGAGTATTGATGATTGAAGATGGGAGGATTGAGGATTGAGAGTTGAGGATTGAGGACGAGGTCTGACGGTTGAGGATTGAGGTGCGAGGATTGTGGATTGAGGATTGAGGTTTGAGGACTGAGGACTGAGGATTGAGGATTGAGAATTGAGGATTGAGGATTGACGATTGAAGATTGAGGATTGGGTATTGAGGATTGAAGAATGAGGGTTGAGGATTGAGGATTGAGGATTGAGGATTGATGACTGAAGATTGAGTATTCAGGATTGGAGATTGACCATTGAGGATTGAGGACCGAGGATTAAGGATTGGGGATTGAAGATTGAGTATTGAGGATTGAAGATTGACGATTGAGTATTGAGAAATGAGGATTGAGGATTGAGGAATGAGCATTGAAGATTGAGTATTGAGGTATGAGCGTTGAGGATTGTGGATTGAGGATTGTGGATTGAGTATTGAGGATTGAGGATTGAGGATTGAAGATTGAATATTGATGATTGAAGATTGAGGATCGAGGATTGAGGGTTGTGGATTGAGGACGGGGACTGAGGGTTGAGTATTGTTGTTTGGGGTCTGAGGATTGAGGATTGAGGATTGAGAATTGAGGACTGAGGGTTGAGGATTGAAGATTGAGGATTGAGGATTGAGTATTGAAGATTGAGGATTTGGGACTGAGGATTGAAGATTGAGGATTGAAGATTGAGTATTGAGGATTGAAGATTGAGGATTGAGGACTGAGTATTGAGGATTGAGGATTGAGGATTGAGGATTGGGGATTGAAGGTTCAGTATTGAGAATTGAAGATTGAGAATAGAGGATTGAGGATTGAACATTGAAGACTGAGTGCTGAGGGTTGAGTGATGAGAATTGATGTTTGTGGATAGTGGTTTGAAGATTGCAGATCGAGTATCGAGTGTTGAAAACTGTGAATTGAGGATATTCTACTGAGGATTGAGGATTGACTACTGATTGTTGAGGACTGAGGGCTGAAGATTGAGGACTCAGGATTGAGGATTCAGAATTGAGGTGTGTGGACTGAGGATTGAGGATTGAAGATTGAGGATTGAGGATTGAGTATTGAAGATTGACGATTTGGGACTGAGGATTGATGATTGAGGATTGAAGATTGAGTATTGAGGATTGAAGATTGAGGATTGAGGACTGAGTATTGAGGATTGAGGATTGAGGTTTGTGGATTGAGAATTGAAGACTGAATATTAATGATTGAAGATTGAGGATTGAGGATTGAGGGTTGTGGATTGAGGACGAGGACTGAGTGTTGAGTATTCGTGTTTGAAGTCTGAGGATTGAGGATTGAGGATTGAGAATTGAGGACTGAGGATTGAGGATTGAAGATTGAGGATTCGGTATTGAGGATTGAAGAATGAGGATTGAGGAGTGAGGACTGAGGATTGAGGATTGCAGTTTGAGTATTGAGGATTGAAGGTTGAGGATTGAAGAATGAGGATTCAGGATTGAGGATTGAAGATTGAGGATTGAAGATTGAGTATTGAGGATTGAAGATTGAGGATTGAGGATTGAGGATTGAGGATTGAGGATTGACGATTGAGGATTGGGGATTGAGGATTGAAGATTGAGGATTGGGTGTTGAGAATTGAAGAATGAGGATTGAGGATTGAGAATTGAGGATTGAGGATTGAAGATTGAGTATTGTGGATTGAAGATTGAGGATGGAGGATTGAGGATTGAGGATTGTGGATTGAAGATTGAGTATTGAGGATTGAAGATTAAGATTGAGGATTGAGGATTGAGGATAGAGGATTGAGGATTGAAGATTGAGGATTAGGGACTGAGTATTCAGGGTTGAGTGATGAGAATTGATGTTTGTGGATAGAGATCTGAAGATTGCAGATTGAGTATTGTGTATTGAAAACTGTGAATTGAGGATATTCGATTGAGGATTGAGGATTTGCAACTGATTGTTGAGGACTCAGGGCTAAAGATTGAGGATTGAGGATTGAGGATTCAGGATTGAGGTTTGAGGACTGAGGATTGAGGACTGAGGATTGAAGATTGAGTATTGATGATTGAAGATGGGAGGATTGAGGATTGAGAGTTGAGGATTGAGGACGAGGTCTGACGGTTGAGGATTGAGGTGCGAGGATTGTGGATTGAGGATTGAGGTTTGAGGACTGAGGACTGAGGATTGAGGATTGAGAATTGAGGATTGAGGATTGACGATTGAAGATTGAGGATTGGGTATTGAGGATTGAAGAATGAGGGTTGAGGATTGAGGATTGAGGATTGAGGATTGATGACTGAAGATTGAGTATTCAGGATTGGAGATTGACCATTGAGGATTGAGGACCGAGGATTAAGGATTGGGGATTGAAGATTGAGTATTGAGGATTGAAGATTGACGATTGAGTATTGAGAAATGAGGATTGAGGATTGAGGAATGAGCATTGAAGATTGAGTATTGAGGTATGAGCGTTGAGGATTGTGGATTGAGGATTGTGGATTGAGGATTGAATATTGAGGATTGGGGACTGAGTGTTGAGGGTTGAGTGATGATAATTGATGTTTGTGGATAGAGATTTGAAGATTGCAGATTGAGTATTGAATAATGGAAACTGTGAATTGATGATATTCTTTGAGGATTGTGGATTGACAACTGACTGTAGAGGACTGAGGGCTGAAGATTGAGGATTCAGGATCGAGGATTCAGGATTGCGGTTTGAGGACTGAGGATTGAGGATTGAGGATTGAGGATTGAGGATTGAGGATTGAGGATTGAAGATTGAGGATTGAAGATTGAGGATTGAGGACTGAGGATTTAGGATTGAGGAATGAGGATTGAAGATTGAGTATTGTGGATTGAAGATTGACGATTGAGGATTGAGGATTGGACATTGAGTACTGAGTGTTGAGGTTTGAGTGATGAGAATTGATGTTTGTGCATAGTGGTTTGAAGATTGCAGATCGAGTATTGAGTGTTGAAAACTGTGAATTGAGGATATTCTACTGAGGATTGAGGATTGACTACTGATTGTTGAGGACTCAGGGCTGAAGGTTGAGGATTCAGGATTGAGGATTCAGGATTGAGGTTTGAGGACTGAGGATTGAGGGTTGAGGATTGAAGATTGAGGATTGAGGATTGAAGATTGAGGATTGGGTATTGCGGATTGAACATTGAGGATTGAGGATTGAGGATTGAGGATTGAGGATTGAGGATTGAGGACTGAAGATTGAATATTGATGATTGAAGATTGAGGATTGAGTATTGATGGTTGTGGATTGAGGACGAGGACTGAGGGTTGAGCATTGCTGTTTGAGGTCTGAGGATTGAGGATTGAGGATTGAGAATTGAGGAGTGAGGATTGAGGATTGAGGATTGAAGACTGAGTATTGAGGATTGAAGATTGAGGATTGAGGATTGAGGATTGAGCATCGAGGATTGAGGATTGAGGATTGAATATTGAGTATTGAGGATTGAAGATTGAGGATTGAGGATTGAGGATTGAGGATTGAGGATTGAGGATTGAGGATTGAGGATTGAGGATTGAGGATTGAGGATTGAGGATGAGGGCTGAGGGTTGAGGATTGATGTTTGAGGACTGAGGGCTGAGGATTGAGCATTGAGAATTGAGGATTGAGTATTGAGTATTATAGATTGAGGATTGGGTATTGCGGATTGAAGAATGTGGATTGAGCATTGAGGATTCAGGATTGAGGATTGAGAATTGAGGATTGAGGATTGAGGATTGAGGATTGAAGATTGTGTAGTGAGGACTGAAGATTAAGGATTGAGGATTGAGGATTGAGGATTGAGGCTTGAAGATTGAGGATTGAGCATTGAGGATTGAAGATTGAGGAATGGGGATTGAGGATTGATGATAGAGGGTTAAGGATTGAGGATTGGGGATTGAGGATCTAGGATTGGAGGTTGATTATTGAGGATTGAAGGTTGAGGATTGAGGATTGAGGATTGAGAATCGAGAATTGAGTGTGAGGACTGAGGGTTGAGGAATGAGCTTTGAGGAACGAGGATTGAGGATTGAGGATTGAGGACTGCGGATTGACGATTCAGTATTGAAGATTGAGGATTGATTACTGAGGATTGAGAATTGAGGATTGAGGATTGAAGATTGAGTATTGAGGATTGAGGATTGAGGATTGAGGATTGATGATTGAGGATGGAGGATTGAGAATTGAGGATTGAGGATTGAGGATTGAGGATTGAGGATTGAGGATTGAGGATTGAGGATTGAAGATTGAGTATTGAGGATTGAAGATTGAGGATTGAGGATTGAGGATTGAGGATTGAGGATTGAAGATTGAGTATTGAGGTTTGAAGATTAAGAATGAGGATTGAGGATTGAGGATTGAGGATTGAGGATTGAGGATTGAGAATGAGGGCTGAGGATTGAGGATTGAAGATTGAGGATTGAAGATTGAGGATTGAAGAATGAGGACTGAGGTTTGAGGATTGAGGATTGAAGACTGAGTATTGAGGATTGAAGATTGAGGATTGAGGATTGAGGATTGAGCATCGAGGATTGAGGATTGAGGATTGAATATTGAGTATTGAGGATTGAAGATTGAGGATTGAGGATTGAGGATTGAGGATTGAGGATTGAGGATTGAGGATTGAGGATTGAGGATTGAGGATTGAGGATTGAGGATTGAGGATTGAGGATTGAGGATTGAGGATTGAAGATTGTGTATTGAGGACTGAAGATTAAGGGTTGAGGATTGAGGATTGAGGATTGAGGATTGAAGATTGAGGATTGGGGATTAAGTATTGACGATTGAGCATTGAGTATTGAGGATTGAGAATTGAGGATAGATTATTGAAGATTGAGTATTGAGGATTGAAGATTGTGGATTGAGGATTGAGGATTGAGGATTGAGGATGAGGGCTGAGGGTTGAGGATTGATGTTTGAGGACTGAGGGCTGAGGATTGAGCATTGAGAATTGAGGATTGAGTATTGAGTATTATAGATTGAGGATTGGGTATTGCGGATTGAAGAATGTGGATTGAGCATTGAGGATTGAGGATTGTGGATTGAGAATTGAGGATTGAGGATTGAGGATTGAGGATTGAAGATTGTGTAGTGAGGACTGAAGATTAAGTATTGAGGATTGAGGATTGAGGATTGAGGCTTGAAGATTGAGGATTGAGCATTGAGGATTGAAGATTGAGGAATGGGGATTGAGGATTGATGATAGAGGGTTAAGGATTGAGGATTGGGGATTGAGGATCTAGGATTGGAGGTTGATTATTGAGGATTGAAGGTTGAGGATTGAGGATTGAGGATTGAGAATCGAGAATTGAGTGTGAGGACTGAGGGTTGAGGAATGAGCTTTGAGGAACGAGGATTGAGGATTGAGGATTGAGGACTGCGGATTGACGATTCAGTATTGAAGATTGAGGATTGACTACTGAGGATTGAGAATTGAGGATTGAGGATTGAAGATTGAGGATTGAAGATTGAGAATTGAGGATTGAGGATTGGACATTGAGTACTGAGTGTTGAGGTTTGAGTGATGAGAGTTGATGTTTGTGCATAGTGGTTTGAAGATTGCAGATCGAGTATTGAGTGTTGAAAACTGTGAATTGAGGATATTCTACTGAGGATTGATGATTGACTACTGATTGTTGAGGACTCAGGGCTGAAGATTGAGGATTCAGGATTGAGGATTCAGGATTCAGGTTTGAGGACTGAGGATTGAGGGTTGAGGATTGAAGATTGAGTATTGATGATTGAAGATTGAGGATTTGGGACTGAGGGTTGAAGATTGAGGATTGAGGATTGAGGATTGAGGATTGAGGATTGAGGATTGAGGATTGAAGATTGAGGATTGGGTATTGAGGATTGAGTATTCATGGTAGACGTTTGAGGACTGAGGGCTGAGGATTGAGGATTGAGAATTGAGGATTGAGTATTGAGGATTGAAGTTTGAGGATTGAGGATTGAGGATTGAGGATTGAAGATTGAGTATTGATGATTGAAGCCTGGCGATTGAGGATTGAGGATTGAGGATTGAGGATTGAAGATTGAGGATTGGGTATTGCGGATTGAACATTGACGATTGAGGATTGAGGATTGAGGATTGAGGATTGAGGATTGAGGACTGAAGATTGAATATTGATGATTGAAGATTGAGGATTGAGTATTGATGGTTGTGGATTGAGGACGTGGACTGAGGGTTGAGCATTGCTGTTTGAGGTCTGAGGATTGAGGATTGAGGATTGAGAATTGAGGATTGAGGATTGAAGATTGAGGATTGGGTGTTGAGGATTGAAGAATGAGGATTGAGGAATGAGGATTGAGGATTGAGGATTGAAGATTGAGTATTGAGGATTGAAGCCTGGCGATTGAGGATTGAGGATTGAGGATTGAGGATTGAAGATTGAGGATTGGGTATTGCGGATTGAACATTGAGGATTGAGGATTGAGGATTGAGGATTGAGGATTGAGGATTGAGGACTGAAGATTGAATATTGATGATTGAAGATTGAGGATTGAGTATTGATGGTTGTGGATTGAGGACGAGGACTGAGGGTTGAGCATTGCTGTTTGAGGTCTGAGGATTGAGGATTGAGGATTGAGAATTGAGGAGTGAGGATTGAGGATTGAGGATTGAAGACTGAGTATTGAGGATTGAAGATTGAGGATTGAGGATTGAGGATTGAGCATTGAGGATTGAGGATTGAGGATTGAATATTGAGTATTGAGGATTGAAGATTGAGGATTGAGGATTGAGGATTGAGGATTGAGGATTGAGGATTGAGGATTGAGGATTGAGGATTGAGGATTGAGGATTGAAGATTGTGTATTGAGGACTGAAGATTAAGGGTTGAGGATTGAGGATTGAGGATTGAGGATTGAAGATTGAGAATTGGGGATTAAGTATTGAGGATTGAAGATTGAGGATTGAGGGTTGAGGATTGAGGATCGAGGATTGTGGATTGAGGATTGAGGATTGAAGATTGAGGATTGGGGACTGAGTGTTGAGGGTTGAATGATGAGAACTGATGCTTGTGGATAGAGATTCGAAGATTGCAGATTGAGTATTGAGTATTGAAAACTGTGTATTGATGGTATTCTAGTGAGGATTGAGAATTGACAACTGATTGTTGAGGACTCAGGGCTGAATATTGAGGATTCAGGATTGAGGATTCAGGATTGAGGTTTGAGGACTGAGGATTGAGGATTGTGGATTGAAGATTGAGTATTGATGATTGAAGATGGGAGGATTGAGGATTGAGGGTTGAGGATTGAGGGCGAGGACTGACGGTTGAGGATTGAGGTTTGAGGATTGTGGATTGAGGATTGAGGATTGAGGATTGAAGATTGAGTATTGAGGATTGAATATTGAGTATTGAGGATTGAAGATTGATGATTCAGGATTGAGGACTGAGGATGAGGGCTGAGGGTTGAGGATTTAGGATTGAGAATTGAGGATTGGGGATTGAGGATTGAGGATTGAGGATTGAGGATTGAAGACTGAGTATTAAGGATTGAAGATTGAGGTTTGGGGATTCAGGATTGAGGATTGAGGATGAGGGCTGAGGGTTGAGGGTTGAGGATTGAGGATTGAAGACTGAGTATTGAGAATTGAAGATTGAGGATTGAGGATTGAGGATTCAGGATTGAGGGCTGAGGATGAGGGCTGAGGGTTGAGGATTTAGGATTGAGAATTGAGGATTGGGGATTGAGGATTGAGGCTTGAGGATTGAGGATTGAAGACTGAGTATTAAGGATTGAAGATTGAGGTTTGGGGATTCAGAATTGAGGATTGAGGATGAGGGCTGAGGGTTGAGGATTGAGGATTGAGGATTGAGGATTGAAGATCGAGTATTGAGGATTGAGGATTGAGCATTGAGGATTGAGTATTGAAGATTGAGGATTGATGATTGTGGATTTAGGACTGAGGATTGAGGATTGAGGACTGAGGATTGAGGATTGAGTATTGAAGATTGAGGATTGATGACAGAGGATTGAGGATTGAGGATTGATGATTGAGGATTGAGGATTGAAGATTGAGTATGGAGGATTGAAGATTGTGTATTGAGGATTGAAGATTGAGGATTGAGGATTGAGGATTGAGGATTGAGGATTGAGGATTGAAGATTGAGGATTGGGGACTGAGTGTTGAGGGTTGAGTGATGAGAATTGATGTTTGTGGATAGAGATTTGAAGATTGCAGATTGAGCATTGCGTATTGAAAACTCTGAAGTGAGGATATTCTATTGAGGATTGAGGATCGACAACTTATTGTTGAGCACTGAGTGCTGGAGGTTGAGGCTTCAGGATTGAGGATTCAGGATTGTGGTTAGAGGACTGAGGATTGAGGATTGAGGATTGAGGATTGAGGATTGAGGATTGAGGATTGAGGATTGAAGATTGATGATTGGGTATTGAGGATTGAACATTGAGGATTGAGGATTGAGGATTGAGGAGTGAGGATTGAGGATTGAAGGTTGAGGATTGAGGATTGAGGATTGAGGATTGAGGACTGAGGATTGGGGATTGAAGATTGAGTATTGAGGATTGAAGATTGAGGATTGAGGATTGAGGATTGAGGATTGATGATTGAGGATTGAGGATTGAGGATTGAGTATTGATGATTGATGATCGAAGACTGAGTATTGAGCATTGAACATTGAGGATTGAGGATTCAGGATTGAGGATTGAGGATGAGGGTTGAGGATTGAGGATTGAGGATCGAGGATTGAAGATTGAGTATTGAGGATTGAAGGTTGAGGATTGAGGATTCAGGATTGAGGGTTGAGGATTGAAGATTGAGGATTGGGGTTGAGGATTGACG
Organism: Calliopsis andreniformis; assembly: GCF_051401765.1. Lineage (NCBI taxonomy): Eukaryota > Metazoa > Arthropoda > Insecta > Hymenoptera > Andrenidae > Calliopsis > Calliopsis andreniformis. The sequence goes on from NW_027480470.1 coordinate 1,710,248, forward strand.
ATTGAGGTTTGAGTATTGAGGATTGAGAATTGAGGATTGAGGATTGAAGATTGGGTATTGAGGATTGAAGATTGAGGATTGAGGATTGAGGATTGAAGATTGAGGTCCGAGTGTTGAGGGTTGAGTGATGGGGATTGATTATCGTGGATTGAGATTTGAAGATCGAAGAATGGGGATTGAGTATTGAAAACTGTGAATTGAGGATATTCTATTGAGGATTGGGGATTGACAATTGATTGTTGAGGACTGTGGGCTGAAGATTGAGGATTCAGTATTGAGGATTCGGGATTGAGGTTTGAGGACTGAGGATTGAGGGTTGAGGATTGAGGATTGAGGATTGACGCTTGAGTATTGAGGGTTGAGGATGGAGGATTGAAGAGAGAGGACTGAGTGTTGGGGATTGAGTGTTGAGAATAGATGTTTGAGGATTGAGGTTCGATTATTGAATATTGTGGATTGAGTATTGAACCGTGAGAATTCAGTATATTCTATTGAGTATTGAGAATTGAGTATAGATGGTTGAGTATTGAGGATTGATGGTTCAGGGTTGAGGATTGAGGGTTGTGGATTGAGGACGAGGACTGAGGGTTGAGTATTGATGTTTGAGGTCTGAGGATTGAGGATTGAGGATTGAAGAATGAGGATTGAGGATTGAGGATTGAGGATTGAAGACTGAGTATTGAGGATTGAAGATTGAGGATTGAGGATTGAAGATTGAGTATTGAGGATTGAAGATTGAGGATTGGGGATTGAGGATTGAGGATTGAGGATCGACGATGAGGGCTGAGGGTTGAGGATAGAGGTTTGAGGACTGAGGACTGAGGATTGAGGATTGAGAATTGAAGATTGAAGATTGAGGATTGAGGATTGAGGATTGGGTATTGAGGATTGAAGAATGAGGATTGAGGATTGAGGATTGAGGATTGAGGTATGAAGATTGAGGATTGAGGATCCAGGATTGAGGGTTGAAGATTGAGTATTGAGGATTGAAGACTGAGCATTGAGGATTGAGGATTGAGGATTGAGGATTGAGGATTGAAGATTGAGGATTGGGGACTGAGTGTTGAGGGTTGAGTGATGAGAATTGATGTTTGTGGATAGAGATTTGGAGATTGCAGATTGAGCATTGCGTATTGAAAGCTCTGAAGTGAGGATATTCTATTGAGGATTGAGGATCGACAACTTATTGTTGAGCACTGAGTGCTGGAGGTTGAGGATTCAGGATTGAGCATTCAGGATTGTGGTTTGAGGACTGAGGATTGAGGATTGAGGATTGAGGATTGAGGATTGAGGATTGAGGATTCAGGATTGAAGACTGAGGATTGAGGATTGAGGATGAGGGCTGAGGGTTGGGGATTGAGGTTTGAGGACTGAGGACTGAGGATTGAGGGTTGAGAATTGAGGATTGAGGGATCAGGATAGAAGATTGAGGATTGGATATTGAGGATTGAAGAGTGAGGATTGAGGATTGAGGATTGAGGATTGAGGTTTGAAGATTGAGTATTGAGGATTGAAGATTGAGGATTGAGGATTGAGGATTGAGGATTGAGGATTGAGGATTGAGGATTGAAGATTGAATATTGATGATTGAAGATTGAGGATTGAGGATTGAGTGTTGTGGATTGAGGACGTGGACAGAGGGCAGAGTATTGATGTTTGAGGTCTGAGGATTGAGGATTGAGGATTGAGGATTGAGGATTGAAGATTGATGATTGGGTATTGAGGATTGAGAACTGAGGATTGAGGATTGAGGATTGAAGATTGAGGATTGGGTACTGAGGATTGAAGAATGAGGATTGAGGATTGCGGATTGAGGATTGAGGATTGAAGATTGAGTATTGAGGATTGAAGGTTGAGGATTGAAGATTGAGGATTAAGGGTTAAGGATTGGGGATTGAGGATCTAGGATTGGAGATTGATTATTGAGGATTGAAGATTTAGGATTCAGAATTGAGGTTTGAGGACTGAGGATTGACGATTGAAGATTGAGTATTGAGGATTGAGGATTGAGGATTGAGGACTGAGGATTAAGGATTGAGGATTGGGGATGGAGCATTGAGGATTGAAGATTGAGGACTGGGGATTGAGGATTGAAGATTGAGGATTAAGGATTGAGGATTGGGGATTGAGGATCTAGGATTGGAGATTGATTATTGAGGATTGAAGATTGAGGATACGGAATTGAGGTTTGAGGAGTGAGGATTGACGATAGAAGATTGAGTATTGAGGATTGAGGATTGAGGATAGAAGATTGAGGACTGGGGACTGAGTGTTGAGGGTTGAGTGATGAGAATTGATGTTTGTGGATAGAGATTTGAAGATTGCAGATTGAGTATTGCGTATTGAAAGCTCTGAACTTAGGACATTCTATTGAGGATTGAGGATCGACAACTTATTGTTGTGGACTGAGTGCTGAAGGTTGAGGATTCAGGATTGAGGATTCAGGATTGTGGTTTGAGGACTGAGGATTGAGGATTGAGGATTCAGGATTGAGGATTGAGAATTGAGGATTGAAGATTGAGGATTGGGTATTGAGGATTGAACATTGAGGATTGAGGATTGAGGATTGAGGAGTGAGGATTGAGGATTGAAGGTTGAGGATTGAGGATTGAGGATTGAGGATTGAGGATTGAGGATTGGGGATTGAAGATTGAGTATTGAGGATTGAAGATTGAGGATTGAGGATTGAGGATTGAGGATTGAGGATTGAGGATTGAGGATTGAAGATTGACTATTGAGGATTGAATATTGAGGATTGAGGATTGAGGACTGTGTGTTGAGGATTGAAGATTGAGGATTGGGGATTGAGGATTGACGATTGAGGATTGAGTATTGAGGATTGAGAATTGAGGTTTGAGGATTGAAGATTGAGTATTGAGGATTGAAGATTGAGGATTGAGGATTGAGGATAGAAGATTGAGGTCTGAGTGTTGAGGGTTGAGTGATGGAAATTGATTATCGTGAATTGAGATTTGAAGATTGAAGAATGGGGATTGAGTATTGAAAACTGTGAATTGAGGATATTCTATTGAGGATTGAGCGTTGACAATTGATTGTTGAGGACTGAGGGCTGAAGATTGAGGATTCAGGATTGAGGACTCGGGATTGAGTTTTGAGGACTGAGGATTGAGGGTTGAGGATTGAGGATTGAGGGTTGAGGATTGAAGATTGAGTACTGAGGATTGAAGGTTGAGGATTGACGATTGAGGATTGAGGGTTGAGGATTGAAGATTGAGGATTGGGGATTGAGGATTGAGGATTGACGATTGAGGTTTGAGTATTGAGGATTGAGAATTGAGGATTGAGGATTGAAGATTGGGTATTAAGGATTGAAGATTGAGGATTGGGTATTGAGGATTGAAGATTGAGGTCTGAGTGTTGAGGGTTGAGTGATGGGGATTGATTATCGTGGATTGAGATTTGAAGATTGAAGAATGGGGATTGAGTATTGAAAACTTCGAATTGAGGATATTCTATTGAGGATTGGGGATTGACAATTGATTGTTGAGGACTGCGGGCTGAAGATTGAGGATTCAGGATTTAGGATTCGGGATTGAGGTTTGAGGACTGAGGATTGAGGTTTGAGGATTGAGGATTGAGGATTGACGCTTGAGGATTGAGGGTTGAGGATGGAGGATTGAAGAGAGAGGACTGAGTGTTGGGTATTGAGTGTTGAGTATAGATGGTTGAGGATTGAGGCTCGATTATTGAATATTGTGGATTGAGTATTGAACCGTGAGAAATGAGGATATTCTATTGAGTATTGAGAATTGACGATAGATGGTTGAGTATTGAGGATTGATGGTTCAGGGTTGAGGATTGAGGGTTGTGGATTGAGGACGAGGACTGAGGGTTGAGTATTGATGTTTGAGGTCTGAGGATTGAGGATTGAGGTTTGAAGAATGAGGATTGAGGATTGAGGATTGAGGATTGAGGATTGAGGATTGACGATGAGGGCTGAGGGTTGAGGATTGAGGTTTGAGGTCTGAGGACTGAGGATTGAGGATTGAGGGTTGAGGACTGAAGGTTGAGGACTGAGTGTTGAGTTTTGAGTGATGCGAATTGATGTTTGTAGACTGAGATTTGAAGATTGCAGATCGAGTATTGCGTATTGAAATCTCTGAACTGAGGATATTCCATTGAGGATTGAAGATTGACAACTTATTGTTGAGGACTGAGTGCTGAAGGTTGAGGATTCAGGATTGAGGATTCGGGATTGTGGTTTGAGGACTGAGGATTGAGGATTGAGGATTGTGGATTGAGGATTGATGATTGAGGATAGGAGATTGAATATTGATGATTGAATATTGAGGATTGAGGATAGAGTGTTGTGGATTGAGGACGAGGACTGAGGGCTGAGTATTGATGTTTGAGGTCTGAGGATTGAGGATTGAGGATTGAGGATTGAGGATTGTGTGTTGAGGATTGAAGATTGAGGATTGGGGATTGAGGACTGACGATTGAGGATTGAGTATTGTGGATTGAGGATGGAAGATTGAGGATTGAAGATTGAGTATTGAGGATTGAAGATTGAGGATTGAGGATTGAGGATAGAAGATTGAGGTCTGAGTGTTGAGGGTTGAGTGATGGGAATTGATTATCGTGGATTGAGGTTTGAAGATTGAAGAATGGGGATTGAGTATTGAAAACTGTGAGTTGAGGATATTCTATTGAGGATTGAGGATTGACAATTGATTGTTCAGGACTGAGGGCTGAAGATTGAGGATTCAGGAATGAGGATTCGGGATTGAGGTTTGAGGACTGAGGATTGAGGGTTGTGGATTGAGGATTGAGGATTGACGCTTGAGGATTGAGGGTTGAGGATGGAGGATTGAAGAGAGAGGACCGAGTGTTGGGGACTGAGTGTTGAGAATAGATGTTTGAGGATTGAGGTTTGATTATTGAATATTGTGGATTGAGTATTGAACCGTGAGAATTGAGGATATCCTTTTGAGTATTGAGAATTGAGGATAGATGGTTGAGTATTGAGGATTGAAGGTTGAGGGTTGAGGATTGAGGGTTGTGGATTGAGGACGAGGACTGATGGTTGAGTTTTGATGTTTGAGGTCTGAGGATTGACGATTGAGGATTGAGAGGTGAGGATTGAGGGTTGAGGACTGAAGATTGAGGACTGAGTGTTTAGTTTTGAGTGATGCGAATTGATGTTTGTAGACTGAGATTTGAAGACTGAAGATTGGGGATTGAGTACTGAAAACTGTGAATTGAGGATATTCTAATGAGGACTGAGGATTGACAATTGATTGCTGAGGACTGAGGGCTGAAGATTGACGATTCAGGATTGAGGATTCGGGATTGAGGTTTGAGGACGAGGACTGACGGTTGAGGATTCAGGTTTGAGGATTGAGGATTGAGGACTGATTACTGAAGATTGAGGATTGAGGATTGAGGATTGAGTATTGAAGATTGAGGATTGATGATTGTGGATTGAGGACTGAGGATTGAGGATTGAGGATTGAGGATTGAGGATTGAGGATTGAGTATTGAAGGTTGAGGATGGATGACTGAGGATTGAGGATTGAGTACTGATGATTGAGGATTGAGGATTGATGATTCAGTATGGAGGATTGAAGGTTGAGTATTGAGGATTGAGGATTGAGGATTCAGGATTGAGGATTGAGTATTGAAGATTGAGGATTGAATGTTGAGGATTGCGGACTTAGGATTGAGGATTGAGGATTGAGGAATGAGGATTGAGGATTGAGGATTGAGGATTGATGATTGAGGATTGAGTATTGAAGATTGAGGATTCATGACTGAGGATTGAGGATTGAGGATTGAGGATTGATGATTGAGGATTGAGGATTGAAGATTGAGTATGGAGGACTGAAGATTGAGGATTGAGGATTGAGGAACGAGGATTGACGATTGAGGATGATGGCTGAGGTTTGAGGACTGAGGTTCAGGACTGAGGACTGAGGATTGAGGATTGAGAATTGAGGATTGAGGATTGAGGATTGAGGATTGGGTATTGAGCATTGAAGATTGAGGATTGGGGATTGAGGACTGACGATTGAGGATTGAGTATTGTGGATTGAGGATTGAAGATTGAGGATTGAAGATTGAGTATTGAGGATTGAAGATTGAGGATTGAGGATTGAGGATAGAAGATTGAGGTCTGAGTTTTGAGGATTGAGTGATGGGAATTGATTATCGTGGATTGAGGTTTGAAGATTGAAGAATGGGGATTGAATATTGAAAACTGTGAGTTGAGGATATTCTATTGAGGATTGAGGATTGACAATTGATTGTTCAGGACTGAGGGCTGAAGATTGAGGATTCAGGAATGAGGATTCAGGTTTGGGGATTGAGGTTTGAGGACTGAGGATTGAGGGTTGTGGATTGAAGATTGAGTATTGAGGGTTGAGGATTGAGGATTGAAGATTGAGGATTGAGGATTGAGGATGAGGGCTGAGGGTTGAGGATTGAGGAGTGAGGATTGAGGATCGAGGATTTAGGATTGAGGATTGAAGATTGAGGATTGAGGATGGAGGATTGAGGATTGAGTGTTGAAGTTTGAGGATTGATGATTGAGGATTGACGATTGAGGATTGAGGATTGAGGATTGAGGATTGAAGATTGAGGATTGGGATTGAGGATTGAGGACTGAAGATTGAGATTCGAAGATTGAGTACTGAGGATTGAAGATTGAGGTTTGAGGATTGAGGAGTGAGGATGGAGGATGAGGGCTGAGGGTTGAGCGTTGAGGTTTGAGTATTGAATACTGAGAATTCAGGATATTCTATTGAGTATTGAGAATTGAGGATTGATGGTTGAGTATTGAGGATTGAGGATTGAGTATTGAGGATTGAAGATTGAGGTTTGAGGATTGAGGATTGAGAATTGAGGATGAGGACTGAGGGTTGAGGAGTGAGGTTTGAGGAACGAGGATTGAGGATTGAGAATTGAGGACCGAGGATTGACGATTGAGTATTGAAGATTGAGGATTGATGTCTGAGGATTGAGGATTGAGGATTCAGGATTGAGGATTGAGGATTGAAGATTGAGTATTGAGGTATGAGGATTGAGGATTGAGGATTGAGTATTGAAGATTGAGGATTGATGATTGAGGATGGCGGACTGAGGATTGAGGATTGAGGATTGAGGATTGAAGACTGAGTATTGAGGATTGATTACTGAGGATTGAAGATTGAGGATTTATGATTGAGGATTAAGAGTTGAGAATTGAGTATGAGGACTGAGGGTTGAGGCTTGAGGTTTGAGGACTGAGGATTGAGGATTGAGGATTGAGGATTGATGATTGAGGATTGCGTATTGAAGATTGAGGATTGATGACTGAGGGTTGAGGATTAAGGATTGATGACTGAGGATTGAGGATTGAAGATTGAGTATGGAGGATTGAAGATTGAGGATTGAGGATTGAGTATTGTAGACCGAGGACTGAGTGTTGAGGGTTGAGTGATGAGAATTGATGTCTGTGAATTGAGATTTGAAGACTGAAGATTGGGGATTCAGTATTGAAAACTGTGAATTGAGGATATTCTGTTGAGGATTGAGGATTGACAATTGATGGTTGCGGACTGAGGGATGAAGATTGAGCATTCAGGATTGAGGATTCGGGATTGTGGTTTGGGGACTGAGGATTGAGGATTGAGGATTGTGGATTGAGGATTGATGATTGAGGACAGGAGATTGAATATTGATGATTGAATACTGAGGATTGAGGATAGAGTGTTGTGGATTGAGGACGAGGACTGAGGGCTGAATATTGATGTTTGAGGTCTGAGGATTGAGGGTTGAGGATTGAGGATTGAGGATTGGGTGTTGAGGATTGAAGATTGAGGATTGGGGATTGAGGACTGACGATTGAGGATTGAGTATTGTGGATTGAGAATTGAAGATTGAGGATTGAAGATTGAGTATTGAGGATTGAAGATTGAGGATTGAGGATTGAGGGTAGAAGATTGAGGTCTGAGTGTTGAGGGTTGAGTGATGGGAATTGATTATCGTGGATTGAGGTTTGAAGATTGAAGAATGGGGATTGAGTATTGAAAACTGTGAGTTGAGGATATTCTATTGAGGATTGAGGATTGACAATTGATTGTTCAGGACTGAGGGCTGAAGATTGAGGATTCAGGAATGAGGTTTCGGGATTGAGGTTTGAGGACTGAGGATTGAGGGTTGTGGATTGAGTATTGAGGATTGACGCTTGAGGATTGAGGGTTGAGGATGGAGGATTGAAGAGAGAGGACCGAGTGTTGGGGATTGAGTGTTGAGAATAGATGTTTGAGGATTGAGGTTTGATTATTGAATATTGTGGATTGAGTATTGAACCGTGTGAATTCAGGATATTCTATTGAGTATTGAGAATTGAGGATAGATGGTTGAGTATTGAGGATTGATGGTTGAGGGTTGAGGATTGAGTGTTGTGGATTGAGGACGAGGACTGATGGTTGAGTTTTGACGTTTGAGGTCTGAGGATTGAGGATTGTGGATTGAGAATTGAGGATTGAGGGTTGAGGATTGAAGATTGAGGATTGGGTATTGAGGATTGAAAAATGAGTATTGAGGATTGAGGATTGAGGATTGAGTATTGAAGATTGAGTTTTGAGGATTGAAGGTTGAGGGTTGAGGATTGAGGATTGAAGATTGAGGATTTGGTACTAAGGATTGAAGATTGATGATCGAGGATTGAGGATTGAGGATTGAGGATTGAGGATTGAGGATTGCAGATTGAGGATTGGGTATTGAGGATTGAAGAATGAGGACTGAGGATTGAGCATTGAGGATTGAATATTGAAGATTGAGTATTGAGGATTGAAGATTGACGATTGAGGTTTAAGCATTGAGGATTGAAGATTGAGTCTTGAGGATTGAAGATTGAGGGTTGAGGATTGAGGATTGAAGATTGAGGATTTGGGACTAAGGATTGAAGATTGAGGATCGAGGATTGAGGATTGAGGATAGAGGATTGAGGATTGAGGATTGAGGTTTGAGGATTCAGGGTTGAAGATTGAGGATTGAGTATTGAGGATTGAAGACTCAGGATTGAGAAATGAGGACTGAGGATTGAGGATGAGGGCTGAGGGTTGGGGATTGAGGTTTGAGGACTGAGGACTGAGGATTGAGGGTTGAGAATTGAGGATTGAGGATTCAGGATAGAAGATTGTGGATTGGGTATTGACGATTGAAGAGTGAGGATTGAGGATTGAGGATTGAGGATTGAGGATTGAAGATTGAGTATTGAGGATTGAAGATTGAGGATTGAGGATTGAGGATGAGGGCTGAGGGTTGAGGGTTGAGGTTTGAGGACTGAGGACTGAGGATTGAGGATTGAGGATTGACGATTGAGGATTGAGGATTGAGGACTGAGGATTGAAGATTGAGTATTGAGGATTGACGACTGAGGATTGAGAAATGAGGACTGAGGATTGAGGATGAGGGCTGAGGGTTGGGGATTGAGGTTTGAGGACTGAGGACTGAGGATTGAGGGTTGAGAATTGAGGATTGAGGATTCAGGATAGAAGATTGAGGATTGGGTATTGACGATTGAAGAGTGAGGATTGAGGATTGAGGATTGAGGATTGAGGATTGAAGATTGAGTATTGATGATTGAAGATTGAGGATTGAGGATTGAGGATTGAGGATTGAGGATTGAGGATTGAAGATTGAGAACTGGGGACTGAGTGTTGAGGGTTGAGTGATGAGAATTGATGTTTGTGGATAGAGATTTGAAGATTGCAGATTGAGTATTGCGTATTGAAAGCTCTGAACTGAGGACATTCTATTGAGGATTGAGGATCGACAACTTATTGTTGAGGACTGAGTGCTGAAGGTTGAGGATTCAGGATTGAAGATTCAGGATTGTGGTTTGAGGACTGAGGATTGAGGATTGAGGATTGAGGATTGAGGATTGAGGATTGAGGATTGAAGATTGAGGATTGTGTATTGAGGATTGAACATTGAGGATTGAGGATTGAGGATTGAGGATTGAGGATTGAGGATTGAAGGTTGAGGATTGAGGATTGAGGATTGAGGATTGAGGATTGAGGATTGGGGATTGAAGATTGAGTATTGAGGATTGAAGATAGAGGATTGAGGATTGAGGATTGAGGATTGAGGATTGAGGATTGAGGATTGAAGATTGAGTATTGAGGATTGAATATTGAGGATTGAGGATTGAGGATTGAGTATTGAGGATTGAAGATTGAGGATTGAGGATTGAGGGTAGAAGATTGAGGTCTGAGTGTTGAGGGTTGAGTGATGGGGATTGCTTATCGTGGATTGAGGTTTGAAGATTGAAGAATGGGGATTGAGTATTGAAAACTGTGAGTTGAGGATATTCTATTGAGGATTGAGGATTGACAATTGATTGTTCAGGACTGAGGGCTGAAGATTGAGGATTCAGGAATGAGGATTCGGGATTGAGGTTTGAGGACTGAGGATTGAGGGTTGTGGATTGAGTATTGAGGATTGACGCTTGAGGATTGAGGGTTGAGGATGGAGGATTGAAGAGAGAGGACCGAGTGTTGGGGATTGAGTGTTGAGAATAGATGTTTGAGGATTGAGGTTTGATTATTGAATATTGTGGATTGAGTATTGAACCGTGTGAATTCAGGATATTCTATTGAGTATTGAGAATTGAGGATAGATGGTTGAGTATTGAGGATTGATGGTTGAGGGTTGAGGATTGAGTGTTGTGGATTGAGGACGAGGACTGATGGTTGAGTTTTGATGTTTGAGGTCTGAGGATTGAGGATTGAGGATTGAGAATTGAGGATTGAGGGTTGAGGATTGAAGATTGAGGATTGGGTATTGAGGATTGAAAAATGAGCATTGAGGATTGAGGATTGAGGATTGAGTATTGAAGATTGAGTTTTGAGGATTGAAGGTTGAGGGTTGAGGATTGAGTATTGAAGATTGAGGATTTGGTACTAAGGACTGAAGATTGAGGATCGAGGATTGAGGATTGAGGATTGAGGATTGAGGATTGAGGATTGCAGATTGAGGATTGGGTATTGAGGATTGAAGAATGAGGACTGAGTATTGAGCATTGAGGATTGAATATTGAAGATTGAGTATTGAGGATTGAAGATTGACGATTGAGGTTTAAGCATTGAGGATTGAAAATTGAGTCTTGAGGATTGAAGATTGAGGGTTGAGGATTGAGGATTGAAGATTGAGGATTTGGGACTAAGGACTGAAGATTGAGGATCGAGGATTGAGGATTGAGGATAGAGGATTGAGGATTGAGGATTGAGGTTTGAGGATTCAGGGTTGAAGATTGAGGATTGAGTATTGAGGATTGAAGACTCAGGATTGAGAAATGAGGACTGAGGATTGAGGATGAGGGCTGAGGGTTGGGGATTGAGGTTTGAGGACTGAGGACTGAGGATTGAGGGTTGAGAATTGAGGATTGAGGATTCAGGATAGAAGATTGAGGATTGGGTATTGACGATTGAAGAGTGAGGATTGAGGATTGAGGATTGAGGATTGAGGATTGAAGATTGAGTATTGAGGATTGAAGATTGAGGATTGAGGATTGAGGATGAGGGCTGAGGGTTGAGGGTTGAGGTTTGAGGACTGAGGACTGAGGATTGAGGATTGAGGGTTGACGATTGAGGATTGAGGATTGAGGACTGAGGATTGAAGATTGAGTATTGAGGATTGACGACTGAGGATTGAGAAATGAGGACTGAGGATTGAGGATGAGGGCTGAGGGTTGGGGATTGAGGTTTGAGGACTGAGGACTGAGGATTGAGGGTTGAGAATTGAGGATTGAGTATTCAGGATAGAAGATTGAGGATTGGGTATTGACGATTGAAGAGTGAGGATTGAGGATTGAGGATTGAGGATTGAGGATTGAAGATTGAGTATTGATGATTGAAGATTGAGGATTGAGGATTGAGGATTGAGGATTGAGGATTGAGGATTGACGATTGAAGATTGAGTATTGAGGGTTGAAGATTGAGGACTGGGGATTGAGGATTGAAGATTGAGGATTAAGGATTGAGGATTGGGGATTGAGGATCTAGGATTGGAGATTGATTGTTGAGGACTGAAGATTGAGGATTCAGAATTGAGGTTTGAGGACTGAGGATTGACGATTGAAGATTGAGTATTGATTATTGACGACTGAGGGTTGAGGATCGAGGATTGAGGATGGAGCATTGAGGATTGAATATTGAGGACTGGGGATTGAGGATTGAAGATTGAGTATTAAGGATTGAGGATTGGGGATTGAGGATCTAGGATTGGAGATTGATTATTGAGGATTGAAGATTGAGGATTCGGAATTGAGGTTTGAGGACTGAGGATCGACGATAGAAGATTGAGTATTGAGGATTGAGGATTGAGGATTGAAGATTGAGGATTGAGGATTGAGGATGAGGGCTGAGGGTTGAGGATTGAGGTTTGAGGACTGACGACTGAGGATTGAGGATTGAGGATTGACGATGAGGGCTGAGGTTTGAGGATTCAGGTTTGAGGACTGAGGACCGAGGATTGGGGATTGAGAATTGAGGATTGAGGATTGACGCTTGAGGATTGAGGGTTGAGGATCGAAGGATGAGGATTGAGGATTGAGGATTGAGGATTGAGGATTGAGGATTGAAGATTGAGGATTGAGGTTTGAGGATTAAAGATTGAGTATTGAGGATTGAAGGTTGAGGATTGACGATTGAGGGTTGAGGATTGAAGATTGGGGATTGGGGACTGAGGATTGAAGATTGAGGTCTGAGTGTTGAGGGTTGAGTGATGGGGATTGATTATCGTGGATTGAGATTTGAAGATTGAAGAATGGGGATTGAGTATTGAAAACTTTGAATTGAGGATATTCTATTGAGGATTGGGTATTGACAATTGATTGTAGAGGACTGCGGGCTGAAGATTGAGGATTCAGGATTGAGGATTCGGGATTGAGGTTTGAGGACTGAGGATTGAGGATTGAGGATTGAGGATCGAGGATTTAGGATTGAGGATTGAAGATTGAGGATTGAGGATTGAGGATTGAGGATTGAGTGTTGAAGATCGAGGATTGATGATTGAGGATTGAGGATTGAGGATTGAGGATTGAGGATTGAAGATTGTGGATTGGGATTGAGGATTGAGTATTGAAGATTGAGATTCGAAGATTGAGTATTGAGGATTGAAGATTGAGGTTTGAGGATTTAGGATTGAGTATTGAGGATTGAGGACTGGGGATTGAGGATTGAAGATTGAGGATTAAGGATTGAGGATTGGGGATTGAGGATCTAGGATTGGAGATTGACTATTGAGGATTGAAGATTGAGAATTCAGAATTGAGGTTTGAGGACTGAGGATTGACGATTAAAGATTGAGTATTGAGGATTGAGGATTGAGGGTTGAAGATTGAGGATTGATGATTGAGGATGAGGGCTGAGGATTGAAGATTGAGTATTGAGTATTGAAGATTGAGGATTGAGGATTGAGGATTGAGGATTGAGGATTGAGGATTGACGATGAGGGCTGAGGGCTGAGGATTGAGGTTTGAGGACTGAGGTCTGAGGATTGAGGATTGAGAATTGAGGATTGAGGATTGAGGATTGAAGGTTGAGGATTGGGTATTGAGGATTGAAGAATGAGGATTGAGGATTGAGGTTTGAGGATTCAGGAATGAAGATTGAGGATTGAGGATCGAGGATTGAGGATTGAAGATTGAGTATTGAGGATTGAAGATTGAGGATTGAGGATTGAGAATTGAGGATTGAGGATAGAGGATTGAGGATTGAGTATTGAAGATTCTGGACTGATGATTGACGATTGAGGACTGAGGATTGAGGATTGATTATTGAGCTTTGTGGATTGAAGATTGTGGACTGTGGATAGAGGATTGAATATTGAGGATTAAGGATAGAGTATTGGGGATTGATGATCTAGGATAGGAGATTGATTATTGAGGATTGAAGATTGAGGATTGAGGATTGAGGATTGAGAATTGAGAATTGAGGATGAGAACTGAGGGTTGAGGATTGAGGTTTGAGGAATGAGGATTGAGGATTGAGGATTGAGGATTGAGGATTGAGGATTGAGGATTGAGGATTGAGTATTGAAGATTGAGGATTGATGACTGAGGATTGAGGATTGAGGATTGACGATTGAGGATTGGGTATTGAGGATTGAAGAATGAGGATTGAGGATTGAGGATTGAGGATTGAGGAATGAAGATTGAGGATTGAGGATCGAGGATTGAGGATTGAAGATTGAGTATTGAGGATTGAAGATTGAGGATTGAGGATTGAGGATTGTGGATTGAGGATTGATGATTGAGGACAGGAGATTGAATATTGATGATTGAATACTGAGGATTGAGGATAGAGTGTTGTGGATTGAGGACGAGGACTGAGGGCTGAATATTGATGTTTGAGGTCTGAGGATTGAGGGTTGAGGATTGAGGATTGAGGATTGGGTGTTGAGGATTGAAGATTGAGGATTGGGGATTGAGGACTGACGATTGAGGATTGAGTATTGTGGATTGAGAATTGAAGATTGAGGATTGAAGATTGAGTATTGAGGATTGAAGATTGAGGATTGAGGATTGAGGGTAGAAGATTGAGGTCTGAGTGTTGAGGGTTGAGTGATGGGAATTGATTATCGTGGATTGAGGTTTGAAGATTGAAGAATGGGGATTGAGTATTGAAAACTGTGAGTTGAGGATATTCTATTGAGGATTGAGGATTGACAATTGATTGTTCAGGACTGAGGGCTGAAGATTGAGGATTCAGGAATGAGGTTTCGGGATTGAGGTTTGAGGACTGAGGATTGAGGGTTGTGGATTGAGTATTGAGGATTGACGCTTGAGGATTGAGGGTTGAGGATGGAGGATTGAAGAGAGAGGACCGAGTGTTGGGGATTGAGTGTTGAGAATAGATGTTTGAGGATTGAGGTTTGATTATTGAATATTGTGGATTGAGTATTGAACCGTGTGAATTCAGGATATTCTATTGAGTATTGAGAATTGAGGATAGATGGTTGAGTATTGAGGATTGATGGTTGAGGGTTGAGGATTGAGTGTTGTGGATTGAGGACGAGGACTGATGGTTGAGTTTTGACGTTTGAGGTCTGAGGATTGAGGATTGTGGATTGAGAATTGAGGATTGAGGGTTGAGGATTGAAGATTGAGGATTGGGTATTGAGGATTGAAAAATGAGTATTGAGGATTGAGGATTGAGGATTGAGTATTGAAGATTGAGTTTTGAGGATTGAAGGTTGAGGGTTGAGGATTGAGGATTGAAGATTGAGGATTTGGTACTAAGGATTGAAGATTGATGATCGAGGATTGAGGATTGAGGATTGAGGATTGAGGATTGAGGATTGCAGATTGAGGATTGGGTATTGAGGATTGAAGAATGAGGACTGAGGATTGAGCATTGAGGATTGAATATTGAAGATTGAGTATTGAGGATTGAAGATTGACGATTGAGGTTTAAGCATTGAGGATTGAAGATTGAGTCTTGAGGATTGAAGATTGAGGGTTGAGGATTGAGGATTGAAGATTGAGGATTTGGGACTAAGGATTGAAGATTGAGGATCGAGGATTGAGGATTGAGGATAGAGGATTGAGGATTGAGGATTGAGGTTTGAGGATTCAGGGTTGAAGATTGAGGATTGAGTATTGAGGATTGAAGACTCAGGATTGAGAAATGAGGACTGAGGATTGAGGATGAGGGCTGAGGGTTGGGGATTGAGGTTTGAGGACTGAGGACTGAGGATTGAGGGTTGAGAATTGAGGATTGAGGATTCAGGATAGAAGATTGTGGATTGGGTATTGACGATTGAAGAGTGAGGATTGAGGATTGAGGATTGAGGATTGAGGATTGAAGATTGAGTATTGAGGATTGAAGATTGAGGATTGAGGATTGAGGATGAGGGCTGAGGGTTGAGGGTTGAGGTTTGAGGACTGAGGACTGAGGATTGAGGATTGAGGATTGACGATTGAGGATTGAGGATTGAGGACTGAGGATTGAAGATTGAGTATTGAGGATTGACGACTGAGGATTGAGAAATGAGGACTGAGGATTGAGGATGAGGGCTGAGGGTTGGGGATTGAGGTTTGAGGACTGAGGACTGAGGATTGAGGGTTGAGAATTGAGGATTGAGGATTCAGGATAGAAGATTGAGGATTGGGTATTGACGATTGAAGAGTGAGGATTGAGGATTGAGGATTGAGGATTGAGGATTGAAGATTGAGTATTGATGATTGAAGATTGAGGATTGAGGATTGAGGATTGAGGATTGAGGATTGAGGATTGAAGATTGAGAACTGGGGACTGAGTGTTGAGGGTTGAGTGATGAGAATTGATGTTTGTGGATAGAGATTTGAAGATTGCAGATTGAGTATTGCGTATTGAAAGCTCTGAACTGAGGACATTCTATTGAGGATTGAGGATCGACAACTTATTGTTGAGGACTGAGTGCTGAAGGTTGAGGATTCAGGATTGAAGATTCAGGATTGTGGTTTGAGGACTGAGGATTGAGGATTGAGGATTGAGGATTGAGGATTGAGGATTGAGCATTGAGGATTGAATATTGAAGATTGAGTATTGAGGATTGAAGATTGACGATTGAGGTTTAAGCATTGAGGATTGAAAATTGAGTCTTGAGGATTGAAGATTGAGGGTTGAGGATTGAGGATTGAAGATTGAGGATTTGGGACTAAGGACTGAAGATTGAGGATCGAGGATTGAGGATTGAGGATAGAGGATTGAGGATTGAGGATTGAGGTTTGAGGATTCAGGGTTGAAGATTGAGGATTGAGTATTGAGGATTGAAGACTCAGGATTGAGAAATGAGGACTGAGGATTGAGGATGAGGGCTGAGGGTTGGGGATTGAGGTTTGAGGACTGAGGACTGAGGATTGAGGGTTGAGAATTGAGGATTGAGGATTCAGGATAGAAGATTGAGGATTGGGTATTGACGATTGAAGAGTGAGGATTGAGGATTGAGGATTGAGGATTGAGGATTGAAGATTGAGTATTGAGGATTGAAGATTGAGGATTGAGGATTGAGGATGAGGGCTGAGGGTTGAGGGTTGAGGTTTGAGGACTGAGGACTGAGGATTGAGGATTGAGGGTTGACGATTGAGGATTGAGGATTGAGGACTGAGGATTGAAGATTGAGTATTGAGGATTGACGACTGAGGATTGAGAAATGAGGACTGAGGATTGAGGATGAGGGCTGAGGGTTGGGGATTGAGGTTTGAGGACTGAGGACTGAGGATTGAGGGTTGAGAATTGAGGATTGAGTATTCAGGATAGAAGATTGAGGATTGGGTATTGACGATTGAAGAGTGAGGATTGAGGATTGAGGATTGAGGATTGAGGATTGAAGATTGAGTATTGATGATTGAAGATTGAGGATTGAGGATTGAGGATTGAGGATTGAGGATTGAGGATTGACGATTGAAGATTGAGTATTGAGGGTTGAAGATTGAGGACTGGGGATTGAGGATTGAAGATTGAGGATTAAGGATTGAGGATTGGGGATTGAGGATCTAGGATTGGAGATTGATTGTTGAGGACTGAAGATTGAGGATTCAGAATTGAGGTTTGAGGACTGAGGATTGACGATTGAAGATTGAGTATTGATTATTGACGACTGAGGGTTGAGGATCGAGGATTGAGGATGGAGCATTGAGGATTGAATATTGAGGACTGGGGATTGAGGATTGAAGATTGAGTATTAAGGATTGAGGATTGGGGATTGAGGATCTAGGATTGGAGATTGATTATTGAGGATTGAAGATTGAGGATTCGGAATTGAGGTTTGAGGACTGAGGATCGACGATAGAAGATTGAGTATTGAGGATTGAGGATTGAGGATTGAAGATTGAGGATTGAGGATTGAGGATGAGGGCTGAGGGTTGAGGATTGAGGTTTGAGGACTGACGACTGAGGATTGAGGATTGAGGATTGACGATGAGGGCTGAGGTTTGAGGATTCAGGTTTGAGGACTGAGGACCGAGGATTGGGGATTGAGAATTGAGGATTGAGGATTGACGCTTGAGGATTGAGGGTTGAGGATCGAAGGATGAGGATTGAGGATTGAGGATTGAGGATTGAGGATTGAGGATTGAAGATTGAGGATTGAGGTTTGAGGATTAAAGATTGAGTATTGAGGATTGAAGGTTGAGGATTGACGATTGAGGGTTGAGGATTGAAGATTGGGGATTGGGGACTGAGGATTGAAGATTGAGGTCTGAGTGTTGAGGGTTGAGTGATGGGGATTGATTATCGTGGATTGAGATTTGAAGATTGAAGAATGGGGATTGAGTATTGAAAACTTTGAATTGAGGATATTCTATTGAGGATTGGGTATTGACAATTGATTGTAGAGGACTGCGGGCTGAAGATTGAGGATTCAGGATTGAGGATTCGGGATTGAGGTTTGAGGACTGAGGATTGAGGATTGAGGATTGAGGATCGAGGATTTAGGATTGAGGATTGAAGATTGAGGATTGAGGATTGAGGATTGAGGATTGAGTGTTGAAGATCGAGGATTGATGATTGAGGATTGAGGATTGAGGATTGAGGATTGAGGATTGAAGATTGTGGATTGGGATTGAGGATTGAGTATTGAAGATTGAGATTCGAAGATTGAGTATTGAGGATTGAAGATTGAGGTTTGAGGATTTAGGATTGAGTATTGAGGATTGAGGACTGGGGATTGAGGATTGAAGATTGAGGATTAAGGATTGAGGATTGGGGATTGAGGATCTAGGATTGGAGATTGACTATTGAGGATTGAAGATTGAGAATTCAGAATTGAGGTTTGAGGACTGAGGATTGACGATTAAAGATTGAGTATTGAGGATTGAGGATTGAGGGTTGAAGATTGAGGATTGATGATTGAGGATGAGGGCTGAGGATTGAAGATTGAGTATTGAGTATTGAAGATTGAGGATTGAGGATTGAGGATTGAGGATTGAGGATTGAGGATTGACGATGAGGGCTGAGGGCTGAGGATTGAGGTTTGAGGACTGAGGTCTGAGGATTGAGGATTGAGAATTGAGGATTGAGGATTGAGGATTGAAGGTTGAGGATTGGGTATTGAGGATTGAAGAATGAGGATTGAGGATTGAGGTTTGAGGATTCAGGAATGAAGATTGAGGATTGAGGATCGAGGATTGAGGATTGAAGATTGAGTATTGAGGATTGAAGATTGAGGATTGAGGATTGAGAATTGAGGATTGAGGATAGAGGATTGAGGATTGAGTATTGAAGATTCTGGACTGATGATTGACGATTGAGGACTGAGGATTGAGGATTGATTATTGAGCTTTGTGGATTGAAGATTGTGGACTGTGGATAGAGGATTGAATATTGAGGATTAAGGATAGAGTATTGGGGATTGATGATCTAGGATAGGAGATTGATTATTGAGGATTGAAGATTGAGGATTGAGGATTGAGGATTGAGAATTGAGAATTGAGGATGAGAACTGAGGGTTGAGGATTGAGGTTTGAGGAATGAGGATTGAGGATTGAGGATTGAGGATTGAGGATTGAGGATTGAGGATTGAGGATTGAGTATTGAAGATTGAGGATTGATGACTGAGGATTGAGGATTGAGGATTGACGATTGAGGATTGGGTATTGAGGATTGAAGAATGAGGATTGAGGATTGAGGATTGAGGATTGAGGAATGAAGATTGAGGATTGAGGATCGAGGATTGAGGATTGAAGATTGAGTATTGAGGATTGAAGATTGAGGATTGAGGATTGAGGATTGTGGATTGAGGATTGATGATTGAGGACAGGAGATTGAATATTGATGATTGAATACTGAGGATTGAGGATAGAGTGTTGTGGATTGAGGACGAGGACTGAGGGCTGAATATTGATGTTTGAGGTCTGAGGATTGAGGGTTGAGGATTGAGGATTGAGGATTGGGTGTTGAGGATTGAAGATTGAGGATTGGGGATTGAGGACTGACGATTGAGGATTGAGTATTGTGGATTGAGAATTGAAGATTGAGGATTGAAGATTGAGTATTGAGGATTGAAGATTGAGGATTGAGGATTGAGGGTAGAAGATTGAGGTCTGAGTGTTGAGGGTTGAGTGATGGGAATTGATTATCGTGGATTGAGGTTTGAAGATTGAAGAATGGGGATTGAGTATTGAAAACTGTGAGTTGAGGATATTCTATTGAGGATTGAGGATTGACAATTGATTGTTCAGGACTGAGGGCTGAAGATTGAGGATTCAGGAATGAGGTTTCGGGATTGAGGTTTGAGGACTGAGGATTGAGGGTTGTGGATTGAGTATTGAGGATTGACGCTTGAGGATTGAGGGTTGAGGATGGAGGATTGAAGAGAGAGGACCGAGTGTTGGGGATTGAGTGTTGAGAATAGATGTTTGAGGATTGAGGTTTGATTATTGAATATTGTGGATTGAGTATTGAACCGTGTGAATTCAGGATATTCTATTGAGTATTGAGAATTGAGGATAGATGGTTGAGTATTGAGGATTGATGGTTGAGGGTTGAGGATTGAGTGTTGTGGATTGAGGACGAGGACTGATGGTTGAGTTTTGACGTTTGAGGTCTGAGGATTGAGGATTGTGGATTGAGAATTGAGGATTGAGGGTTGAGGATTGAAGATTGAGGATTGGGTATTGAGGATTGAAAAATGAGTATTGAGGATTGAGGATTGAGGATTGAGTATTGAAGATTGAGTTTTGAGGATTGAAGGTTGAGGGTTGAGGATTGAGGATTGAAGATTGAGGATTTGGTACTAAGGATTGAAGATTGATGATCGAGGATTGAGGATTGAGGATTGAGGATTGAGGATTGAGGATTGCAGATTGAGGATTGGGTATTGAGGATTGAAGAATGAGGACTGAGGATTGAGCATTGAGGATTGAATATTGAAGATTGAGTATTGAGGATTGAAGATTGACGATTGAGGTTTAAGCATTGAGGATTGAAGATTGAGTCTTGAGGATTGAAGATTGAGGGTTGAGGATTGAGGATTGAAGATTGAGGATTTGGGACTAAGGATTGAAGATTGAGGATCGAGGATTGAGGATTGAGGATAGAGGATTGAGGATTGAGGATTGAGGTTTGAGGATTCAGGGTTGAAGATTGAGGATTGAGTATTGAGGATTGAAGACTCAGGATTGAGAAATGAGGACTGAGGATTGAGGATGAGGGCTGAGGGTTGGGGATTGAGGTTTGAGGACTGAGGACTGAGGATTGAGGGTTGAGAATTGAGGATTGAGGATTCAGGATAGAAGATTGTGGATTGGGTATTGACGATTGAAGAGTGAGGATTGAGGATTGAGGATTGAGGATTGAGGATTGAAGATTGAGTATTGAGGATTGAAGATTGAGGATTGAGGATTGAGGATGAGGGCTGAGGGTTGAGGGTTGAGGTTTGAGGACTGAGGACTGAGGATTGAGAATTGAGGATTGACGATTGAGGATTGAGGATTGAGGACTGAGGATTGAAGATTGAGTATTGAGGATTGACGACTGAGGATTGAGAAATGAGGACTGAGGATTGAGGATGAGGGCTGAGGGTTGGGGATTGAGGTTTGAGGACTGAGGACTGAGGATTGAGGGTTGAGAATTGAGGATTGAGGATTCAGGATAGAAGATTGAGGATTGGGTATTGACGATTGAAGAGTGAGGATTGAGGATTGAGGATTGAGGATTGAGGATTGAAGATTGAGTATTGATGATTGAAGATTGAGGATTGAGGATTGAGGATTGAGGATTGAGGATTGAGGATTGAAGATTGAGAACTGGGGACTGAGTGTTGAGGGTTGAGTGATGAGAATTGATGTTTGTGGATAGAGATTTGAAGATTGCAGATTGAGTATTGCGTATTGAAAGCTCTGAACTGAGGACATTCTATTGAGGATTGAGGATCGACAACTTATTGTTGAGGACTGAGTGCTGAAGGTTGAGGATTCAGGATTGAAGATTCAGGATTGTGGTTTGAGGACTGAGGATTGAGGATTGAGGATTGAGGATTGAGGATTGAGGATTGAGGATTGAAGATTGAGGATTGTGTATTGAGGATTGAACATTGAGGATTGAGGATTGAGGATTGAGGATTGAGGATTGAGGATTGAAGGTTGAGGATTGAGGATTGAGGATTGAGGATTGAGGATTGAGGATTGGGGATTGAAGATTGAGTATTGAGGATTGAAGATAGAGGATTGAGGATTGAGGATTGAGGATTGAGGATTGAGGATTGAGGATTGAAGATTGAGTATTGAGGATTGAATATTGAGGATTGAGGATTGAGGATTGAGTATTGAGGATTGAAGATTGAGGATTGAGGATTGAGGGTAGAAGATTGAGGTCTGAGTGTTGAGGGTTGAGTGATGGGGATTGCTTATCGTGGATTGAGGTTTGAAGATTGAAGAATGGGGATTGAGTATTGAAAACTGTGAGTTGAGGATATTCTATTGAGGATTGAGGATTGACAATTGATTGTTCAGGACTGAGGGCTGAAGATTGAGGATTCAGGAATGAGGATTCGGGATTGAGGTTTGAGGACTGAGGATTGAGGGTTGTGGATTGAGTATTGAGGATTGACGCTTGAGGATTGAGGGTTGAGGATGGAGGATTGAAGAGAGAGGACCGAGTGTTGGGGATTGAGTGTTGAGAATAGATGTTTGAGGATTGAGGTTTGATTATTGAATATTGTGGATTGAGTATTGAACCGTGTGAATTCAGGATATTCTATTGAGTATTGAGAATTGAGGATAGATGGTTGAGTATTGAGGATTGATGGTTGAGGGTTGAGGATTGAGTGTTGTGGATTGAGGACGAGGACTGATGGTTGAGTTTTGATGTTTGAGGTCTGAGGATTGAGGATTGAGGATTGAGAATTGAGGATTGAGGGTTGAGGATTGAAGATTGAGGATTGGGTATTGAGGATTGAAAAATGAGCATTGAGGATTGAGGATTGAGGATTGAGTATTGAAGATTGAGTTTTGAGGATTGAAGGTTGAGGGTTGAGGATTGAGTATTGAAGATTGAGGATTTGGTACTAAGGACTGAAGATTGAGGATCGAGGATTGAGGATTGAGGATTGAGGATTGAGGATTGAGGATTGCAGATTGAGGATTGGGTATTGAGGATTGAAGAATGAGGACTGAGTATTGAGCATTGAGGATTGAATATTGAAGATTGAGTATTGAGGATTGAAGATTGACGATTGAGGTTTAAGCATTGAGGATTGAAAATTGAGTCTTGAGGATTGAAGATTGAGGGTTGAGGATTGAGGATTGAAGATTGAGGATTTGGGACTAAGGACTGAAGATTGAGGATCGAGGATTGAGGATTGAGGATAGAGGATTGAGGATTGAGGATTGAGGTTTGAGGATTCAGGGTTGAAGATTGAGGATTGAGTATTGAGGATTGAAGACTCAGGATTGAGAAATGAGGACTGAGGATTGAGGATGAGGGCTGAGGGTTGGGGATTGAGGTTTGAGGACTGAGGACTGAGGATTGAGGGTTGAGAATTGAGGATTGAGGATTCAGGATAGAAGATTGAGGATTGGGTATTGACGATTGAAGAGTGAGGATTGAGGATTGAGGATTGAGGATTGAGGATTGAAGATTGAGTATTGAGGATTGAAGATTGAGGATTGAGGATTGAGGATGAGGGCTGAGGGTTGAGGGTTGAGGTTTGAGGACTGAGGACTGAGGATTGAGGATTGAGGGTTGACGATTGAGGATTGAGGATTGAGGACTGAGGATTGAAGATTGAGTATTGAGGATTGACGACTGAGGATTGAGAAATGAGGACTGAGGATTGAGGATGAGGGCTGAGGGTTGGGGATTGAGGTTTGAGGACTGAGGACTGAGGATTGAGGGTTGAGAATTGAGGATTGAGTATTCAGGATAGAAGATTGAGGATTGGGTATTGACGATTGAAGAGTGAGGATTGAGGATTGAGGATTGAGGATTGAGGATTGAAGATTGAGTATTGATGATTGAAGATTGAGGATTGAGGATTGAGGATTGAGGATTGAGGATTGAGGATTGACGATTGAAGATTGAGTATTGAGGGTTGAAGATTGAGGACTGGGGATTGAGGATTGAAGATTGAGGATTAAGGATTGAGGATTGGGGATTGAGGATCTAGGATTGGAGATTGATTGTTGAGGACTGAAGATTGAGGATTCAGAATTGAGGTTTGAGGACTGAGGATTGACGATTGAAGATTGAGTATTGATTATTGACGACTGAGGGTTGAGGATCGAGGATTGAGGATGGAGCATTGAGGATTGAATATTGAGGACTGGGGATTGAGGATTGAAGATTGAGTATTAAGGATTGAGGATTGGGGATTGAGGATCTAGGATTGGAGATTGATTATTGAGGATTGAAGATTGAGGATTCGGAATTGAGGTTTGAGGACTGAGGATCGACGATAGAAGATTGAGTATTGAGGATTGAGGATTGAGGATTGAAGATTGAGGATTGAGGATTGAGGATGAGGGCTGAGGGTTGAGGATTGAGGTTTGAGGA
Organism: Calliopsis andreniformis; assembly: GCF_051401765.1. Classification (NCBI taxonomy): domain Eukaryota; kingdom Metazoa; phylum Arthropoda; class Insecta; order Hymenoptera; family Andrenidae; genus Calliopsis; species Calliopsis andreniformis. Next base: position 1,734,736 of record NW_027480470.1, read on the forward strand.
CTGACGACTGAGGATTGAGGATTGAGGATTGACGATGAGGGCTGAGGTTTGAGGATTCAGGTTTGAGGACTGAGGACCGAGGATTGGGGATTGAGAATTGAGGATTGAGGATTGACGCTTGAGGATTGAGGGTTGAGGATCGAAGGATGAGGATTGAGGATTGAGGATTGAGGATTGAGGATTGAGGATTGAAGATTGAGGATTGAGGTTTGAGGATTAAAGATTGAGTATTGAGGATTGAAGGTTGAGGATTGACGATTGAGGGTTGAGGATTGAAGATTGGGGATTGGGGACTGAGGATTGAAGATTGAGGTCTGAGTGTTGAGGGTTGAGTGATGGGGATTGATTATCGTGGATTGAGATTTGAAGATTGAAGAATGGGGATTGAGTATTGAAAACTTTGAATTGAGGATATTCTATTGAGGATTGGGTATTGACAATTGATTGTAGAGGACTGCGGGCTGAAGATTGAGGATTCAGGATTGAGGATTCGGGATTGAGGTTTGAGGACTGAGGATTGCGGATTGAGGATTGCGGATCGAGGATTTAGGATTGAGGATTGAAGATTGAGGATTGAGGATTGAGGATTGAGGATTGAGTGTTGAAGATCGAGGATTGATGATTGAGGATTGAGGATTGAGGATTGAAGGTTGATGATTGAGGATTGAGGATTGTGGTTTGGGGATTGAGGGTTGAGGATTGAAGGTTGAGTATTGAGGATTGATCATTGAATATTGATGATTGAAGATTGAGTATTGAGGGTTGAGGATTGAGGATTGAAGATTGAGGATTGAGGATTGAGGATGAGGGCTGAGGGTTGAGGATTGAGGAGTGAGGATTGAGGATCGAGGATTCAGGATTGAGGATTGAAGATTGAGGATTGAGGATTGAGGATTGAGGATAGAGTGTTGAAGTTTGAGGATTGATGATTGAGGATTGAGGATCGAGGATTGAGGATGGAGCATTGAGGATTGAATATTGAGGACTGGGGATTGAGGATTGAAGATTGAGTATTAAGGATTGAGGATTGGGGATTGAGGATCTAGGATTGGAGATTGATTATTGAGGATTGAAGATTGAGGATTCGGAATTGAGGTTTGAGGACTGAGGATCGACGATAGAAGATTGAGTATTGAGGATTGAGGATTGAGGATTGAAGATTGAGGATTGAGGATTGAGGATGAGGGCTGAGGGTTGAGGATTGAGGTTTGAGGACTGACGACTGAGGATTGAGGATTGAGGATTGACGATGAGGGCTGAGGTTTGAGGATTCAGGTTTGAGGACTGAGGACCTAGGATTGGGGATTGAGAATTGAGGATTGAGGATTGACGCTTGAGGATTGAGGGTTGAGGATCGAAGGATGAGGATTGAGGATTGAGGATTGAGGATTGAGGATTGAGGATTGAAGATTGAGGATTGAGGTTTGAGGATTAAAGATTGAGTATTGAGGATTGAAGGTTGAGGATTGACGATTGAGGGTTGAGGATTGAAGATTGAGGATTGGGGACTGAGGATTGAAGATTGAGGTCTGAGTGTTGAGGGTTGAGTGATGGGGATTGATTATCGTGGATTGAGATTTGAAGATTGAAGAATGGGGATTGAGTATTGAAAACTTTGAATTGAGGATATTCTATTGAGGATTGGGTATTGACAATTGATTGTTGAGGACTGCGGGCTGAAGATTGAGGATTCAGGATTGAGGATTCGGGATTGAGGTTTGAGGACTGAGGATTGAGGATTGAGGATTGAGGATCGAGGATTTAGGATTGAGGATTGAAGATTGAGGATTGAGGATTGAGGATTGAGGATTGAGTGTTGAAGATCGAGGATTGATGATTGAGGATTGAGGATTGAGGATTGAGGATTGAGGATTGAAGATTGTGGATTGGGATTGAGGATTGAGTATTGAAGATTGAGATTCGAAGATTGAGTATTGAGGATTGAAGATTGAGGTTTGAGGATTGAGGATCGAGGATGGAGGATGAGGGCTGAGGGTTGAGCGTTGAGGTTTGAGTATTGAAATCTGAGAATTCAGGATATTCTATTGAGTATCGAGAATTGATGATTGATGGTTGAGTATTGAGGATTGAGGACTGGGGATTGAGGATTGAAGATTGAGGATTAAGGATTGAGGATTGGGGATTGAGGATATAGGATTGGAAATTGACTATTGAGGATTGAAGATTGAGGATTCAGAATTGAGGTTTGAGGACTGAGTATTGAGTATTGAAGATTGAGGATTGAGGATTGAGGATTGAGGATTGAGGATTGAGGATTGACGATGAGGGCTGAGGGCTGAGGATTGAGGTTTGAGGACTGAGGTCTGAGGATTGAGGATTGAGAATTGAGGATTGAGGATTGAGGATTGAAGGTTGAGGATTGGGTATTGAGGATTGAAGAATGAGGATTGAGGATTGAGGTTTGAGGATTCAGGAATGAAGATTGAGGATTGAGGATCGAGGATTGAGGATTGAAGATTGAGTATTGAGGATTGAAGATTGAGGATTGAGGATTGAGAATTGAGGATTGAGGATAGAGGATTGAGGATTGAGTATTGAAGATTCTGGACTGATGATTGACGATTGAGGACTGAGGATTGAGGATTGATTATTGAGCTTTGTGGATTGAAGATTGTGGACTGTGGATAGAGGATTGAATATTGAGGATTAAGGATAGAGTATTGGGGATTGATGATCTAGGATAGGAGATTGATTATTGAGGATTGAAGATTGAGGATTGAGGATTGAGGATTGAGAATTGAGAATTGAGGATGAGAACTGAGGGTTGAGGATTGAGGTTTGAGGAATGAGGATTGAGGATTGAGGATTGAGGATTGAAGATTGAGGATTGAGGATTGAGGATTGAGAATTGAGAATTGAGGATGAGAACTGAGGGTTGAGGATTGAGGTTTGAGGAATGAGGATTGAGGATTGAGAATTGAGGATTGAGGATTGAGGATTGAGGATTGAGGATTGAGTATTGAAGATTGAGGATTGATGACTGAGGATTGAGGATTGAGGATTGACGATTGAGGATTGGGTATTGAGGATTGAAGAATGAGGATTGAGGATTGAGGATTGAGGATTGAGGAATGAAGATTGAGGATTGAGGATCGAGGATTGAGGATTGAAGATTGAGTATTGAGGATTGAAGATTGAGGATTGAGGACTGAGGATTGAGGATTGAGGATTGAGGATTGAGGATTGAGTATTGAAGATTGTGGACTGACGATTGACGATTGAGGACTGAGGATTGAGGATTGAATATTGAGCTTTGGGGATTGAAGATTGTGGACTGGGGATAGAGGATTGAATATTGAGGATTAAGGATAGAGTATTGGGGATTGATGATCTAGGATAGGAGATTGATTATTGAGGATTGAAGATAGAGGATTGGGTATTAAGGATTGAGGATTGAGGATTGAGGTTTGAGGATTGAGGACTGAGGATTGAAGATTGAGGATTGAGGATTGAGGATGAGGGCTGAGGGTTGAGGATTGAGGTTTGAGGAATGAGGATTGAGGATTGAGGATTGAGGATTGAGGACTGAGGATTGAGGATTGAGTATTGAAGATTGAGGATTGATGACTGAGGATTGAGGATTGAGGATTGACGATTGAGGATTGGGAATTGAGGATTGAAGATTGAGTATTGAGGATTGAAGGTTGATGATTGAGGATTGAGGATTGTGGTTTGGGGATTGAGGGTTGAGGATTGAAGGTTGAGTATTGAGGATTGATCATTGAATATTGATGATTGAGGATTGAGGACTGAGGATTGAAGATTGAGGATTGGGGATTGAGGATTGGCGATTGAGGATTGAGGACTGAGGATTGAGAATTGAGGATTGAGGATTGAAGATTGATTATTGAGGATTAAAGATTGTGGATTGAGGATTGACGACTGAAGATTGAGGACTGAGTGTTGAGTTTTGAGTGATGCGAATTGATGTTTGTAGACTGAGATTTGAAGATTGAAGATTGGGGATTGAGTACTGAAAACTGTGAATTGAGGATATTCTAATGAGGACTGAGGATTGACAATTGATTGCTGAGGACTGAGGGCTGAAGATTGACGATTCAGGATTGAGGATTCGGGATTGAGGTTTGAGGACGAGGACTGACGGTTGAGGATTCAGGTTTGGGGATTGAGGATTGAGGACTGATGACTGAGAATTGACGATTGAAGATTGAGTATTGAGGGTTGAGGATTGAGGATTGAAGATTGAGGATTGAGGATTGAGGATGAGGGCTGAGGGTTGAGGATTGAGGAGTGAGGATTGAGGATCGAGGATTCAGGATTGAGGATTGAAGATTGAGGATTGAGGATTGAGGATTGAGGATAGAGTGTTGAAGTTTGAGGATTGATGATTGAGGATTGACGATTGAGGATTGAGGATTGAAGATTGAGGATTGGGATGAGGATTGAGGATTGAAGATTGAGATTCGAAGATTGAGTATTGAGGATTGAAGATTGAGGTTTGAGGATTGAGGAGTGAGGATGGAGGATGAGGGCTGAGGGTTGAGCGTTGAGGTTTGAGTATTGAATACTGAGAATTCAGGATATTCTATTGAGTATTGAGAATTGAGGATTGATGGTTGAGTATTGAGGATTGAGGATTGAGAATTGAGGATTGAAGATTGAGGTTTGAGGATTGAGAATTGAGAATTGAGGATGAGGACTGAGGGTTGAGGATTGAGGATTGAGGTTTGAGGAACGAGGATTGAGGATTGAGAATTGAGGACCGAGGATTGACGATTGAGTATTGAAGATTGAGGATTGATGTCTGAGGATTGAGGATTGAGGATTCAGGATTGAGGATTGAGGATTGAAGATTGAGTATTGAGGATTGAGGATTGAGGATTGAGGATTGAGTATTGAAGATTGAGGATTGATGATTGAGGATGGCGGACTGAGGATTGAGGACTGAGGATTGAGGATTGAAGACTGAGTATTGAGGATTGATTACTGAGGATTGAAGATTGAGGATTTATGATTGAGGATTAAGAATTGAGAATTGAGTATGAGGACTGAGGGTTGAGGCTTGAGGTTTGAGGAATGAGGATTGAGGATTGAGGATTGATGATTGATGATTGAGGATTGCGTATTGAAGATTGAGGATTGATGACTGAGGATTGAGGATTAAGGATTGATGATTGAGGATTGAGGATTGAAGATTGAGTATGGAGGATTGAAGATAGAGGATTGAGGATTGAGTATTGTAGATTGAGGACTGAGTGTTGAGGGTTGACTGATGAGAATTGATGTCTGTGAATTGAGATTTGAAGACTGAAGATTGGGGATTCAGTATTGAAAACTGTGAATTGAGGATATTCTGTTGAGGATTGAGGATTGACAATTGATGGTTGCGGACTGAGGGATGAAGATTGAGCATTCAGGATTGAGGATTCGGGATTGTGGTTTGAGGACTGAGGATTGAGGATTGAGGATTATGGATTGAGGATTGATGATTGAGGATAGGAGATTGAATATTGATGATTGAATATTGAGGATTGAGGATAGAGTGTTGTGGATTGAGGACGAGGACTGAGGGCTGAGTATTGATGTTTGAGGTCTGAGGATTGAGGATTGAGGATTGAGGATTGAGGATTGGGTGTTGAGGATTGAAGATTGAGGATTGGGGATTGAGGACTGACGATTGAGGATTGAGTATTGTGGATTGAGAATTGAAGATTGAGGATTGAAGATTGAGTATTGAGGATTGAAGATTGAGGATTGAGGATTGAGGATAGAAGATTGAGGTCTGAGTGTTGAGGGTTGAGTGATGGGAATTGATTATCGTGGATTGATGTTTGAAGATTGAAGAATGGGGATTGAGTATTGAAAACAGTGAGTTGAGGATATTCTATTGAGGATTGAGGATTGACAATTGATTGTTCAGGACTGAGGGCTGAAGATTGAGGATTCAGGAATGAGGATTCGGGATTGAGGTTTGAGGACTGAGGATTGAGGTTTGTGGATTGAGTATTGAGGATTGACGCTTGAGGATTGAGGGTTGAGGATGGAGGATTGAAGAGAGAGGACCGAGTGTTGGGGATTGAGTGTTGAGAATAGATGTTTGAGGATTGAGGTTTGATTATTGAATATTGTGGATTGAGTATTGAACCGTGTGAATTCAGGATATTCTATTGAGTATTGAGAATTGAGGATAGATGGTTGAGTATTGAGGATTGATGGTTGAGGGTTGAGGATTGAGTGTTGTGGATTGAGGACGAGGACTGATGGTTGAGTTTTGATGTTTGAGGTCTGAGGATTGAGGATTGAGGATTGAGAATTGAGGATTGAGGGTTGAGGATTGAAGATTGAGGATTGGGTATTGAGGATTGAAGAATGAGTATTGAGGATTGAGGATTGAGGATTGAGTATTGAAGATTGAGTTTTGAGGATTGAAGGTTGAGGGTTGAGGATTGAGGATTGAAGATTGAGGATTTGGTACTAAGGATTGAAGATTGAGGATCGAGGATTGAGGATTGAGGATTGAGGATTGAGGATTGAGGATTGCAGATTGAGGATTGGGTATTGAGGATTGAAGAATGAGGACTGAGGATTGAGCATTGAGGATTGAATGTTGAAGATTGAGTATTGAGGATTGAAGATTGACGATTGAGGTTTAAGCATTGAGGATTGAAGATTGAGTCTTGAGGATTGAAGATTGAGGGTTGAGGATTGAGGATTGAAGATTGAGGATTTGGGACTAAGGATTGAAGATTGAGGATCGAGGATTGAGGATTGAGGATAGAGGATTGAGGATTGAGGATTGAGGTTTGAGGATTCAGGGTTGAAGATTGAGGATTGAGTATTGAGGATTGAAGACTCAGGATTGAGAAATGAGGACTGAGGATTGAGGATGAGGGCTGAGGGTTGGGGATTGAGGTTTGAGGACTGAGGACTGAGGATTGAGGGTTGAGAATTGAGGATTGAGGATTCAGGATAGAAGATTGAGGATTGGGTATTGACGATTGAAGAGTGAGGATTGAGGATTGAGGATTGAGGATTGAGGATTGAAGATTGAGTATTGAGGATTGAAGATTGAGGATTGAGGATTGAGGATGAGGGCTGAGGGTTGAGGGTTGAGGTTTGAGGACTGAGGACTGAGGATTGAGGATTGAGGATTGACGATTGAGGATTGAGGATTGAGGACTGAGGATTGAAGATTGAGTATTGAGGATTGACGACTGAGGATTGAGAAATGAGGACTGAGGATTGAGGATGAGGGCTGAGGGTTGGGGATTGAGGTTTGAGGACTGAGGACTGAGGATTGAGGGTTGAGAATTGAGGATTGAGGATTCAGGATAGAAGATTGAGGATTGGGTATTGACGATTGAAGAGTGAGGATTGAGGATTGAGGATTGAGGATTGAGGATTGAAGATTGAGTATTGATGATTGAAGATTGAGGATTGAGGATTGAGTATTGAGGATTGAGGATTGAGGATTGACGATTGAAGATTGAGTATTGAGGATTGAAGATTGAGGACTGGGGATTGAGGATTGAAGATTGAGGATTAAGGATTGAGGATTGGGGATTGAGGATCTAGGATTGGAGATTGATTGTTGAGGATTGAAGATTGAGGATTCAGAATTGAGGTTTGAGGACTGAGGATTGACGATTGAAGATTGAGTATTGAGGATTGAGTATTGAGGATTGACGACTGAGGATTGAGGATCGAGGATTGAGGATGGAGCATTGAGGATTGAATATTGAGGACTGGGGATTGAGGATTGAAGATTGAGTATTAAGGATTGAGGATTGGGGATTGAGGATCTAGGATTGGAGATTGATTATTGAGGATTGAAGATTGAGGATTCGGAATTGAGGTATGAGGACTGAGGATCGACGATAGAAGATTGAGTATTGAGGATTGAGGATTGAGGATTGAAGATTGAGGATTGAGGATTGAGGATGAGGGTGAGGGTTGAGGATTGAGGTTTGAGGACTGACGACTGAGAATTGAGGATTGAGGATTGACGATGAGGGCTGAGGTTTGAGGATTCAGGTTTGAGGACTGAGGACCGAGGATTGGGGATTGAGAATTGAGGATTGAGGATTGACGCTTGAGGATTGAGGGTTGAGGATCGAAGGATGAGGATTGAGGATTGAGCATTGAGGATTGTATATTTAAGATTGAGTATTGAGGATTGAAGATTGACGATTGAGGATTGAGGATCGAGCATTGAGGATTGAAGATTGAGGATTGAGGATCGAGGATTGAGGATTGAGGATTGAGGATTGATGATTGAGGATTGAGGATTGCAGATTGAGGATTAGGTATTGAGGATTGAAGAATGAGGATTGAGGATTGAGGAGCGAGGATTGAGGAATGAAGATTGAGGATTGAGGATCGAGGATTGAGGATTGAAGATTGAGTATTGAGGATTGAAGATTGAGGATTGAGGATTGAGGATTGAGGATTGAGGATTGAAGATTGAGTACTGGGGACTGAGTGTTGAGGGTTGAGTGATGAGAATTGATGTTTGTGGATAGAGATTTGAAGATTGCAGATTGAGTATTGCGTATTGAAAGCTCTGAACTGAGGACATTCTATTGAGGATTGAGGATCGACAACTTATTGTTGAGGACTGAGTGCTGAAGGTTGAGGATTCAGGATTGAGGATTCAGGATTGTGGTTTGAGGACTGAGGATTGAGGATTGAGGATTGAGGATTGAGGATTGAGGATTGAGGATTGAAGATTGAGTATTGTGTATTGAGGATTGAACATTGAGGATTGAGGATTGAGGATTGAGGATTGAGGATTGAGGATTGAAGGTTGAGGATTGAGGATTGAGGATTGAGGATTGAGGATTGATGATTGGGGATGGAAGATTGAGTATTGAGGATTGAAGATAGAGGGTTGAGGATTGAGGATTGAGGATTGAGGATTGAGGATTGAGGATTGAGGATTGAAGATTGAGTATTGAGGATTGAATATTGAGGATTGAGGATTGAGGATTGTGTGTTGAGGATTGAAGATTGAGGATTGGGGATTGAGGATTGACGATTGAGGATTGAGGATTGAGGATTGAGAATTGAGGATTAAGGATTGAAGATTGAGTATTGAGGATTGAAGAATGAGGATTGTGGATTGAGGATAGAAGGTTGAGGTCTGAGTGTTGAGGGTTGAGTGATGGGAATTGATTATCGTGGATTGAGATTTGAAGATTGAAGAACGGGGATTGAGTATTGAAAACTGTGAATTGAGGATATTCTATTGAGGATTGAGGGTTGACAATTGATTGTTGAGGACTGAGGGCTGAAGATTGAGGATTCAGGAATGAGGATTCAGGTTTGGGGATTGAGGTTTGAGGACTGAGGATTGAGGGTTGTGGATTGAAGATTGAGTATTGAGGGTTGAGGATTGAGGATTGAAGATTGAGGATTGAGGATTGAGGATGAGGGCTGAGGGTTGAGGATTGAGGAGTGAGGATTGAGGATCGAGGATTTAGGATTGAGGATTGAAGATTGAGGATTGAGGATGGAGGATTGAGGATTGAGTGTTGAAGTTTGAGGATTGATGATTGAGGATTGACGATTGAGGATTGAGGATTGAGGATTGAGGATTGAAGATCGAGGATTGGGATTGAGGATTGAGGATTGAAGATTGAGATTCGAAGATTGAGTATTGAGGATTGAAGATTGAGGTTTGAGGATTGAGGAGTGAGGATGGAGGATGAGGGCTGAGGGTTGAGCGTTGAGGTTTGAGTATTGAATACTGAGAATTCAGGATATTCTATTGAGTATTGAGAATTGAGGATTGATGGTTGAGTATTGAGGATTGAGGATTGAGTATTGAGGATTGAAGATTGAGGTTTGAGGATTGAGAATTGAGAATTGAGGATGAGGACTGAGGGTTGAGGAGTGAGGTTTGAGGAACGAGGATTGAGGATTGAGAATTGAGGACCGAGGATTGACGATTGAGTATTGAAGATTGAGGATTGATGTCTGAGGATTGAGGATTGAGGATTCAGGATTGAGGATTGAGGATTGAAGATTGAGTATTGAGGATTGAGGATTGAGGATTGAGGATTGAGTATTGAAGATTGAGGATTGATGATTGAGGATGGCGGACTGAGGATTGAGGATTGAGGATTGAGGATTGAAGACTGAGTATTGAGGATTGATTTCTGAGGATTGAAGATTGAGGATTTATGATTGAGGATTAAGAATTGAGAATTGAGTATGAGGACTGAGGGTTGAGGCTTGAGGTTTGAGGAATGAGGATTGAGGATTGAGGATTGAGGATTGATGATTGAGGATTGCGTATTGAAGATTGAGGATTGATGACTGAGGGTTGAGGATTAAGGATTGATGATTGAGGATTGAGGATTGAAGATTGAGTATGGAGGATTGAAGATTGAGGATTGAGGATTGAGTATTGTAGACCGAGGACTGAGTGTTGAGGGTTGAGTGATGAGAATTGATGTCTGTGAATTGAGATTTGAAGACTGAAGATTGGGGATTCAGTATTGAAAACTGTGAATTGAGGATATTCTGTTGAGGATTGAGGATTGACAATTGATGGTTGCGGACTGAGGGATGAAGATTGAGCATTCAGGATTGAGGATTCGGGATTGTGGTTTGAGGACTGAGGATTGAGGATTGAGGATTGTGGATTGAGGATTGATGATTGAGGACAGGAGATTGAATATTGATGATTGAATACTGAGGATTGAGGATAGAGTGTTGTGGATTGAGGACGAGGACTGAGGGCTGAATATTGATGTTTGAGGTCTGAGGATTGAGGGTTGAGGATTGAGGATTGAGGATTGGGTGTTGAGGATTGAAGATTGAGGATTGGGGATTGAGGACTGACGATTGAGGATTGAGTATTGTGGATTGAGAATTGAAGATTGAGGATTGAAGATTGAGTATTGAGGATTGAAGATTGAGGATTGAGGATTGAGGGTAGAAGATTGAGGTCTGAGTGTTGAGGGTTGAGTGATGGGAATTGATTATCGTGGATTGAGGTTTGAAGATTGAAGAATGGGGATTGAGTATTGAAAACTGTGAGTTGAGGATATTCTATTGAGGATTGAGGATTGACAATTGATTGTTCAGGACTGAGGGCTGAAGATTGAGGATTCAGGAATGAGGTTTCGGGATTGAGGTTTGAGGACTGAGGATTGAGGGTTGTGGATTGAGTATTGAGGATTGACGCTTGAGGATTGAGGGTTGAGGATGGAGGATTGAAGAGAGAGGACCGAGTGTTGGGGATTGAGTGTTGAGAATAGATGTTTGAGGATTGAGGTTTGATTATTGAATATTGTGGATTGAGTATTGAACCGTGTGAATTCAGGATATTCTATTGAGTATTGAGAATTGAGGATAGATGGTTGAGTATTGAGGATTGATGGTTGAGGGTTGAGGATTGAGTGTTGTGGATTGAGGACGAGGACTGATGGTTGAGTTTTGATGTTTGAGGTCTGAGGATTGAGGATTGTGGATTGAGAATTGAGGATTGAGGGTTGAGGATTGAAGATTGAGGATTGGGTATTGAGGATTGAAGAATGAGTATTGAGGATTGAGGATTGAGGATTGAGTATTGAAGATTGAGTTTTGAGGATTGAAGGTTGAGGGTTGAGGATTGAGGATTCAAGATTGAGGATTTGGTACTAAGGATTGAAGATTGAGGATCGAGGATTGAGGATTGAGGATTGAGGATTGAGGATTGAGGATTGCAGATTGAGGATTGGGTATTGAGGATTGAAGAATGAGGACTGAGGATTGAGCATTGAGGATTGAATATTGAAGATTGAGTATTGAGGATTGAAGATTGACGATTGAGGTTTAAACATTGAGGATTGAAGATTGAGTCTTGAGGATTGAAGATTGAGGGTTGAGGATTGAGGATTGAAGATTGAGGATTTGGGACTAAGGATTGAAGATTGAGGATCGAGGATTGAGGATTGAGGATAGAGGATTGAGGATTGAGGATTGAGGTTTGAGGATTCAGGGTTGAAGATTGAGGATTGAGTATTGAGGATTGAAGACTCAGGATTGAGAAATGAGGACTGAGGATTGAGGATGAGGGCTGAGGGTTGGGGATTGAGGTTTGAGGACTGAGGACTGAGGATTGAGGGTTGAGAATTGAGGATTGAGGATTCAGGATAGAAGATTGTGGATTGGGTATTGACGATTGAAGAGTGAGGATTGAGGATTGAGGATTGAGGATTGAGGATTGAAGATTGAGTATTGAGGATTGAAGATTGAGGATTGAGGATTGAGGATGAGGGCTGAGGGTTGAGGGTTGAGGTTTGAGGACTGAGGACTGAGGATTGAGGATTGAGGATTGACGATTGAGGATTGAGGATTGAGGACTGAGGATTGAAGATTGAGTATTGAGGATTGACGACTGAGGATTGAGAAATGAGGACTGAGGATTGAGGATGAGGGCTGAGGGTTGGGGATTGAGGTTTGAGGACTGAGGACTGAGGATTGAGGGTTGAGAATTGAGGATTGAGGATTCAGGATAGAAGATTGAGGATTGGGTATTGACGATTGAAGAGTGAGGATTGAGGATTGAGGATTGAGGATTGAGGATTGAAGATTGAGTATTGATGATTGAAGATTGAGGATTGAGGATTGAGGATTGAGGATTGAGGATTGAGGATTGAAGATTGAGGATTGTGTATTGAGGATTGAACATTGAGGATTGAGGATTGAGGATTGAGGATTGAGGATTGAGGATTGAAGGTTGAGGATTGAAGATAGAGGATTGAGGATTGAGGATTGGGGATTGAGGATTGAGGATTGAGGATTGAAGATTGAGTATTGAGGATTGAATATTGAGGATTGAGGATTGAGGATTGAGTATTGAGGATTGAGGATTGAGGATTGAGGATTGAGGGTAGAAGATTGAGGTCTGAGTGTTGAGGGTTGAGTGATGGGGATTGATTATCGTGGATTGAGGTTTGAAGATTGAAGAATGGGGATTGAGTACTGAAAACTGTGAGTTGAGGATATTCTATTGAGGATTGAGGATTGACAATTGATTGTTCAGGACTGAGGGCTGAAGATTGAGGATTCAGGAATGAGGATTCGGGATTGAGGTTTGAGGACTGAGGATTGAGGGTTGTGGATTGAGTATTGAGGATTGACGCTTGAGGATTGAGGGTTGAGGATGGAGGATTGAAGAGAGAGGACCGAGTGTTGGGGATTGAGTGTTGAGAATAGATGTTTGAGGATTGAGGTTTGATTATTGAATATTGTGGATTGAGTATTGAACCGTGTGAATTCAGGATATTCTATTGAGTATTGAGAATTGAGGATAGATGGTTGAGTATTGAGGATTGATGGTTGAGGGTTGAGGATTGAGTGTTGTGGATTGAGGACGAGGACTGATGGTTGAGTTTTGATGTTTGAGGTCTGAGGATTGAGGATTGAGGATTGAGAATTGAGGATTGAGGGTTGAGGATTGAAGATTGAGGATTGGGTATTGAGGATTGAAAAATGAGCATTGAGGATTGAGGATTGAGGATTGAGTATTGAAGATTGAGTTTTGAGGATTGAAGGTTGAGGGTTGAGGATTGAGGATTGAAGATTGAGGATTTGGTACTAAGGATTGAAGATTGAGGATCGAGGATTGAGGATTGAGGATTGAGGATTGAGGATTGAGGATTGCAGATTGAGGATTGGGTATTGAGGATTGAAGAATGAGGACTGAGTATTGAGCATTGAGGATTGAATATTGAAGATTGAGTATTGAGGATTGAAGATTGAAGATTGAGGATTGAGGTTTGAGGATTAAAGATTGAGTATTGAGGATTGAAGATTGAGGATTGAGGATTGAGGATTGAGGATTGAGGATTGAGGATTGACGATTGAAGATTGAGTATTGAGGATTGAAGATTGAGGACTGGGGATTGAGGATTGAAGATTGAGGATTAAGGATTGAGGATTGGGGATTGAGGATCTAGGATTGGAGATTGATTGTTGAGGACTGAAGATTGAGGATTCAGAATTGAGGTTTGAGGACTGAGGATTGACGATTGAAGATTGAGTATTGATTATTGACGACTGAGGATTGAGGATCGAGGATTGAGGATGGAGCATTGAGGATTGAATATTGAGGACTGGGGATTGAGGATTGAAGATTGAGTATTAAGGATTGAGGATTGGGGATTGAGGATCTAGGATTGGAGATTGATTATTGAGGATTGAAGATTGAGGATTCGGAATTGAGGTTTGAGGACTGAGGATCGACGATAGAAGATTGAGTATTGAGGATTGAGGATTGAGGATTGAAGATTGAGGATTGAGGATTGAGGATGAGGGCTGAGGGTTGAGGATTGAGGTTTGAGGACTGACGACTGAGGATTGAGGATTGAGGATTGACGATGAGGGCTGAGGTTTGAGGATTCAGGTTTGAGGACTGAGGACCGAGGATTGGGGATTGATAATTGAGGATTGAGTATTGACGCTTGAGGATTGAGGGTTGAGGATCGAAGGATGAGGATTGAGGATTGAGGATTGAGGATTGAGGATTGAGGATTGAAGATTGAGGATTGAGGTTTGAGGATTAAAGATTGAGTATTGAGGATTGAAGGTTGAGGATTGACGATTGAGGGTTGAGGATTGAAGATTGAGGATTGGGGACTGAGGATTGAAGATTGAGGTCTGAGTGTTGAGGGTTGAGTGATGGGGATTGATTATCGTGGATTGAGATTTGAAGATTGAAGAATGGGGATTGAGTATTGAAAACTTTGAATTGAGGATATTCTATTGAGGATTGGGTATTGACAATTGATTGTTGAGGACTGCGGGCTGAAGATTGAGGATTCAGGATTGAGGATTCGGGATTGAGGTTTGAGGACTGAGGATTGAGGATTGAGGATTGAGGATCGAGGATTTAGGATTGAGGATTGAAGATTGAGGATTGAGGATTGAGGATTGAGGATTGAGTGTTGAAGATCGAGGATTGATGATTGAGGATTGAGGATTGAGGATTGAGGATTGAGGATTGAAGATTGTGGATTGGGATTGAGGATTGAGGATTGAAGATTGAGATTCGAAGATTGAGTATTGAGGATTGAAGATTGAGGTTTGAGGATTGAGGATCGAGGATGGAGGATGAGGGCTGAGGGTTGAGCGTTGAGGTTTGAGTATTTAATACTGAGAATTCAGGATATTCTATTGAGTATCGAGAATTGAGGATTGATGGTTGAGTATTGAGGATTGAGGACTGGGGATTGAGGATTGAAGATTGAGGATTAAGGATTGAGGATTGGGGACTGAGGATCTAGGATTGGAGATTGACTATTGAGGATTGAAGATTGAGGATTCAGAATTGAGGTTTGAGGACTGAGGATTGACGATTAAAGATTGAGTATTGAGGATTGAGGATTGAGGGTTGAAGATTGAGGATTGATGATTGAGGATGAGGGCTGAGGATTGAAGATTGAGTATTGAGTATTGAAGATTGAGGATTGAGGATTGAGGATTGAGGATTGAGGATTGAGGATTGACGATGAGGGCTGAGGGCTGAGGATTGAGGTTTGAGGACTGAGGTCTGAGGATTGAGGATTGAGAATTGAGGATTGAGGATTGAGGATTGAAGGTTGAGGATTGGGTATTGAGGATTGAAGAATGAGGATTGAGGATTGAGGTTTGAGGATTCAGGAATGAAGATTGAGGATTGAGGATCGAGGATTGAGTATTGAAGATTGAGTATTGAGGATTGAAGATTGAGGATTGAGGATTGAGAATTGAGGATTGAGGATAGAGGATTGAGGATTGAGTGTTGAAGATTCTGGACTGATGATTGACGATTGAGGACTGAGGATTGAGGATTGATTATTGAGCTTTGTGGATTGAAGATTGTGGACTGTGGATAGAGGATTGAATATTGAGGATTAAGGATAGAGTATTGGGGATTGATGATCTAGGATAGGAGATTGATTATTGAGGATTGAAGATTGAGGATTGAGGATTGAGGATTGAGAATTGAGAATTGAGGATGAGAACTGAGGGTTGAGGATTGAGGTTTGAGGAATGAGGATTGAGGATTGAGGATTGAGGATTGAGGATTGAGGATTGAGGATTGAAGATTGAGTATTGATGATTGAAGATTGAGGATTGAGGATTGAGGATTGAGGATTGAGGATTGAGGATTGAAGATTGAGGATTGTGTATTGAGGATTGAACATTGAGGATTGAGGATTGAGGATTGAGGATTGAGGATTGAGGATTGAAGGTTGAGGATTGAAGATAGAGGATTGAGGATTGAGGATTGGGGATTGAGGATTGAGGATTGAGGATTGAAGATTGAGTATTGAGGATTGAATATTGAGGATTGAGGATTGAGGATTGAGTATTGAGGATTGAGGATTGAGGATTGAGGATTGAGGGTAGAAGATTGAGGTCTGAGTGTTGAGGGTTGAGTGATGGGGATTGATTATCGTGGATTGAGGTTTGAAGATTGAAGAATGGGGATTGAGTACTGAAAACTGTGAGTTGAGGATATTCTATTGAGGATTGAGGATTGACAATTGATTGTTCAGGACTGAGGGCTGAAGATTGAGGATTCAGGAATGAGGATTCGGGATTGAGGTTTGAGGACTGAGGATTGAGGGTTGTGGATTGAGTATTGAGGATTGACGCTTGAGGATTGAGGGTTGAGGATGGAGGATTGAAGAGAGAGGACCGAGTGTTGGGGATTGAGTGTTGAGAATAGATGTTTGAGGATTGAGGTTTGATTATTGAATATTGTGGATTGAGTATTGAACCGTGTGAATTCAGGATATTCTATTGAGTATTGAGAATTGAGGATAGATGGTTGAGTATTGAGGATTGATGGTTGAGGGTTGAGGATTGAGTGTTGTGGATTGAGGACGAGGACTGATGGTTGAGTTTTGATGTTTGAGGTCTGAGGATTGAGGATTGAGGATTGAGAATTGAGGATTGAGGGTTGAGGATTGAAGATTGAGGATTGGGTATTGAGGATTGAAAAATGAGCATTGAGGATTGAGGATTGAGGATTGAGTATTGAAGATTGAGTTTTGAGGATTGAAGGTTGAGGGTTGAGGATTGAGGATTGAAGATTGAGGATTTGGTACTAAGGATTGAAGATTGAGGATCGAGGATTGAGGATTGAGGATTGAGGATTGAGGATTGAGGATTGCAGATTGAGGATTGGGTATTGAGGATTGAAGAATGAGGACTGAGTATTGAGCATTGAGGATTGAATATTGAAGATTGAGTATTGAGGATTGAAGATTGAAGATTGAGGATTGAGGTTTGAGGATTAAAGATTGAGTATTGAGGATTGAAGATTGAGGATTGAGGATTGAGGATTGAGGATTGAGGATTGAGGATTGACGATTGAAGATTGAGTATTGAGGATTGAAGATTGAGGACTGGGGATTGAGGATTGAAGATTGAGGATTAAGGATTGAGGATTGGGGATTGAGGATCTAGGATTGGAGATTGATTGTTGAGGACTGAAGATTGAGGATTCAGAATTGAGGTTTGAGGACTGAGGATTGACGATTGAAGATTGAGTATTGATTATTGACGACTGAGGATTGAGGATCGAGGATTGAGGATGGAGCATTGAGGATTGAATATTGAGGACTGGGGATTGAGGATTGAAGATTGAGTATTAAGGATTGAGGATTGGGGATTGAGGATCTAGGATTGGAGATTGATTATTGAGGATTGAAGATTGAGGATTCGGAATTGAGGTTTGAGGACTGAGGATCGACGATAGAAGATTGAGTATTGAGGATTGAGGATTGAGGATTGAAGATTGAGGATTGAGGATTGAGGATGAGGGCTGAGGGTTGAGGATTGAGGTTTGAGGACTGACGACTGAGGATTGAGGATTGAGGATTGACGATGAGGGCTGAGGTTTGAGGATTCAGGTTTGAGGACTGAGGACCGAGGATTGGGGATTGATAATTGAGGATTGAGTATTGACGCTTGAGGATTGAGGGTTGAGGATCGAAGGATGAGGATTGAGGATTGAGGATTGAGGATTGAGGATTGAGGATTGAAGATTGAGGATTGAGGTTTGAGGATTAAAGATTGAGTATTGAGGATTGAAGGTTGAGGATTGACGATTGAGGGTTGAGGATTGAAGATTGAGGATTGGGGACTGAGGATTGAAGATTGAGGTCTGAGTGTTGAGGGTTGAGTGATGGGGATTGATTATCGTGGATTGAGATTTGAAGATTGAAGAATGGGGATTGAGTATTGAAAACTTTGAATTGAGGATATTCTATTGAGGATTGGGTATTGACAATTGATTGTTGAGGACTGCGGGCTGAAGATTGAGGATTCAGGATTGAGGATTCGGGATTGAGGTTTGAGGACTGAGGATTGAGGATTGAGGATTGAGGATCGAGGATTTAGGATTGAGGATTGAAGATTGAGGATTGAGGATTGAGGATTGAGGATTGAGTGTTGAAGATCGAGGATTGATGATTGAGGATTGAGGATTGAGGATTGAGGATTGAGGATTGAAGATTGTGGATTGGGATTGAGGATTGAGGATTGAAGATTGAGATTCGAAGATTGAGTATTGAGGATTGAAGATTGAGGTTTGAGGATTGAGGATCGAGGATGGAGGATGAGGGCTGAGGGTTGAGCGTTGAGGTTTGAGTATTTAATACTGAGAATTCAGGATATTCTATTGAGTATCGAGAATTGAGGATTGATGGTTGAGTATTGAGGATTGAGGACTGGGGATTGAGGATTGAAGATTGAGGATTAAGGATTGAGGATTGGGGACTGAGGATCTAGGATTGGAGATTGACTATTGAGGATTGAAGATTGAGGATTCAGAATTGAGGTTTGAGGACTGAGGATTGACGATTAAAGATTGAGTATTGAGGATTGAGGATTGAGGGTTGAAGATTGAGGATTGATGATTGAGGATGAGGGCTGAGGATTGAAGATTGAGTATTGAGTATTGAAGATTGAGGATTGAGGATTGAGGATTGAGGATTGAGGATTGAGGATTGACGATGAGGGCTGAGGGCTGAGGATTGAGGTTTGAGGACTGAGGTCTGAGGATTGAGGATTGAGAATTGAGGATTGAGGATTGAGGATTGAAGGTTGAGGATTGGGTATTGAGGATTGAAGAATGAGGATTGAGGATTGAGGTTTGAGGATTCAGGAATGAAGATTGAGGATTGAGGATCGAGGATTGAGTATTGAAGATTGAGTATTGAGGATTGAAGATTGAGGATTGAGGATTGAGAATTGAGGATTGAGGATAGAGGATTGAGGATTGAGTGTTGAAGATTCTGGACTGATGATTGACGATTGAGGACTGAGGATTGAGGATTGATTATTGAGCTTTGTGGATTGAAGATTGTGGACTGTGGATAGAGGATTGAATATTGAGGATTAAGGATAGAGTATTGGGGATTGATGATCTAGGATAGGAGATTGATTATTGAGGATTGAAGATTGAGGATTGAGGATTGAGGATTGAGAATTGAGAATTGAGGATGAGAACTGAGGGTTGAGGATTGAGGTTTGAGGAATGAGGATTGAGGATTGAGGATTGAGGATTGAGGATTGAGGATTGAGGATTGAGGATTGAGTATTGAAGATTGAGGATTGATGACTGAGGATTGAGGATTGAGGATTGACGATTGAGGATTGGGTATTGAGGATTGAAGAATGAGGATTGAGGATTGAGGATTGAGGATTGAGGAATGAAGATTGAGGATTGAGGATCGAGGATTGAGGATTGAAGATTGAGTATTGAGGATTGAAGATTGAGGATTGAGGACTGATGATTGAGGATTGAGGATTGAGGATTGAGGATTGAGTATTGAAGATTGTGGACTGACGATTGACGATTGAGGACTGAGGATTGAGGATTGAATATTGAGCTTTGGGGATTGAAGATTGTGGACTGGGGATAGAGGATTGAATATTGAGGATTAAGGATAGAGTATTGGGGATTGATGATCTAGGATAGGAGATTGATTATTGAGGATTGAAGATAGAGGATTGGGTATTAAGGATTGAGGATTGAGGATTGAGGTTTGAGGATTGAGGACTGAGGATTGAAGATTGAGGTTTGAGGATTGAGAATTGAGAATTGAGGATGAGGACTGAGGGTTGAGCGTTGAGGTTTGAGTATTGAATACTGAGAATTCAGGATATTCTATTGAGTATTGAGAATTGAGGATTGATGGTTGAGTATTGAGGATTGAGGATTGAGAATTGAGGATTGAAGATTGAGGTTTGAGGATTGAGAATTGAGAATTGAGGATGAGGACTGAGGGTTGAGGATTGAGGTTTGAGGAACGAGGATTGAGGATTGAGAATTGAGGACCGAGGATTGACGATTGAGTATTGAAGATTGAGGATTGATGTCTGAGGATTGAGGATTGAGGATTCAGGATTGAGGATTGAGGATTGAAGATTGAGTATTGAGGATTGAGGATTGAGGATTGAGGATTGAGTATTGAAGATTGAGGATTGATTATTGAGGATGGCGGACTGAGGATTGAGGATTGAGGATTGAGGATTGAAGACTGAGTATTGAGGATTGATTACTGAGGATTGAAGATTGAGGATTTATGATTGAGGATTAAGAATTGAGAATTGAGTATGAGGACTGAGGGTTGAGGCTTGAGGTTTGAGGAATGAGGATTGAGGATTGAGGATTGATGATTGATGATTGAGGATTGCGTATTGAAGATTGAGGATTGATGACTGAGGATTGAGGATTAAGGATTGATGATTGAGGATTGAGGATTGAAGATTGAGTATGGAGGATTGAAGATTGAGGATTGAGGATTGAGTATTGTAGATTGAGGACTGAGTGTTGAGGGTTGAGTGATGAGAATTGATGTCTGTGAATTGAGATTTGAAGACTGAAGATTGGGGATTCAGTATTGAAAACTGTGAATTGAGGATATTCTGTTGAGGATTGAGGATTGACAATTGATGGTTGCGGACTGAGGGATGAAGATTGAGCATTCAGGATTGAGGATTCGGGATTGTGGTTTGAGGACTGAGGATTGAGGTTTGTGGATTGAGTATTGAGGATTGACGCTTGAGGATTGAGGGTTGAGGATGGAGGATTGAAGAGAGAGGACCGAGTGTTGGGGATTGAGTGTTGAGAATAGATGTTTGAGGATTGAGGTTTGATTATTGAATATTGTGGATTGAGTATTGAACCGTGTGAATTCAGGATATTCTATTGAGTATTGAGAATTGAGGATAGATGGTTGAGTATTGAGGATTGATGGTTGAGGGTTGAGGATTGAGTGTTGTGGATTGAGGACGAGGACTGATGGTTGAGTTTTGATGTTTGAGGTCTGAGGATTGAGGATTGAGGATTGAGGATTGAGGATTGAGGATTGAGGATTGAGTATTGAAGATTGAGGATTGATGACTGAGGATTGAGGATTGAGGATTGGCGATTGAGGATTGGGAGTTGAGGATTGAAGATTGAGTATTGAGGATTGAAGGTTGATGATTGAGGATTGAGGATTGAGGATTGTGGTTTGGGGATTGAGGGTTGAGGATTGAAGGTTGAGTATTGAGGATTGATCATTGAATATTGATGATTGAGGATTGAGGACTGAGGAATGAAGATTGAGGATTGGGGATTGAGGATTGGCGATTGAGGATTGAGGACTGAGGATTGAGAATTGAGGATTGAGGCCTGAAGATTGAGTATTGAGGATTAAAGATTGAGGATTGAGGATTGAGGACTGAAGATTGAGGACTGAGTGTTGAGTTTTGAGTGATGCGAATTGATGTTTGTAGACTGAGATTTGAAGATTGAAGATTGGGGATTGAGTACTGAAAACTGTGAATTGAGGATATTCTAATGAGGACTGATTATTGACAATTGATTGCTGAGGACTAAGGGCTGAAGATTGTCGATTCAGGATTGAGGATTCGGGATTGAGGTTTGAGGACGAGGACTGACGGTTGAGGATTCAGGTTTGAGGATTGAGGATTGAGGACTGATGACTGAAGATTGAGGATTGAGGATTGAGGATTGAGTATTGAAGATTGAGGATTGATGTATGAGGATTGAGGATTGAGGGTTGAAGATTGAGGATTGAGGATTGAGGATGAGGGCTGATGGTTGAAGGTTGAGTATTGAGTATTGAAGATTGAGGATTGAGGATTGAGGATTGAGGACTGAGGATTGAGGATTGACGATGAGGGCTGAGGGTTGAGGATTGAGGATTGAGGATTGAAGATTGAGTATTGAGGATTGAAGATTGAGGATTGAGGATTGAGGATGAGGGCTGAGGGTTGAGGGTTGAGGTTTGAGGACTGAGGACTGAGGATTGAGGATTGAGGATTGACGATTGAGGATTGAGGATTGAGGACTGAGGATTGAAGATTGAGTATTGAGGATTGACGACTGAGGATTGAGAAATGAGGACTGAGGATTGAGGATGAGGGCTGAGGGTTGGGGATTGAGGTTTGAGGACTGAGGACTGAGGATTGAGGGTTGAGAATTGAGGATTGAGGATTCAGGATAGAAGATTGAGGATTGGGTATTGACGATTGAAGAGTGAGGATTGAGGATTGAGGATTGAGGATTGAGGATTGAAGATTGAGTATTGATGATTGAAGATTGAGGATTGAGGATTGAGTATTGAGGATTGAGGATTGAGGATTGACGATTGAAGATTGAGTATTGAGGATTGAAGATTGAGGACTGGGGATTGAGGATTGAAGATTGAGGATTAAGGATTGAGGATTGGGGATTGAGGATCTAGGATTGGCGATTGATTGTTGAGGATTGAAGATTGAGGATTCAGAATTGAGGTTTGAGGACTGAGGATTGACGATTGAAGATTGAGTATTGAGGATTGAGTATTGAGGATTGACGACTGAGGATTGAGGATCGAGGATTGAGGATGGAGCATTGAGGATTGAATATTGAGGACTGGGGATTGAGGATTGAAGATTGAGTATTAAGGATTGAGGATTGGGGATTGAGGATCTAGGATTGGAGATTGATTATTGAGGATTGAAGATTGAGGATTCGGAATTGAGGTATGAGGACTGAGGATCGACGATAGAAGATTGAGTATTGAGGATTGAGGATTGAGGATTGAAGATTGAGGATTGAGGATTGAGGATGAGGGCTGAGGGTTGAGGATTGAGGTTTGAGGACTGACGACTGAGGATTGAGGATTGAGGATTGACGATGAGGGCTGAGGTTTGAGGATTCAGGTTTGAGGACTGAGGACCGAGGATTGGGGATTGAGAATTGAGGATTGAGGATTGACGCTTGAGGATTGAGGGTTGAGGATCGAAGGATGAGGATTGAGGATTGAGCATTGAGGATTGTATATTTAAGATTGAGTATTGAGGATTGAAGATTGACGATTGAGGATTGAGGATCGAGCATTGAGGATTGAAGATTGAGGATTGAGGATCGAGGATTGAGGATTGAGGATTGAGGATTGATGATTGAGGATTGAGGATTGCAGATTGAGGATTAGGTATTGAGGATTGAAGAATGAGGATTGAGGATTGAGGAGCGAGGATTGAGGAATGAAGATTGAGGATTGAGGATCGAGGATTGAGGATTGAAGATTGAGTATTGAGGATTGAAGATTGAGGATTGAGGATTGAGGATTGAGGATTGAGGATTGAAGATTGAGTACTGGGGACTGATTGTTGAGGGTTGAGTGATGAGAATTGATGTTTGTGGATAGAGATTTGAAGATTGCAGATTGAGTATTGCGTATTGAAAGCTCTGAACTGAGGACATTCTATTGAGGATTGAGGTTCGACAACTTATTGTTGAGGACTGAGTGCTGAAGGTTGAGGATTCAGGATTGAGGATTCAGGATTGTGGTTTGAGGACTGAGGATTGAGGATTGAGGATTGAGGATTGAGGATTGAGGATTGAGGATTGAAGATTGAGGATTGTGTATTGAGGATTGAACATTGAGGATTGAGGATTGAGGATTGAGGATTGAGGATTGAGGATTGAAGGTTGAGGATTGAGGATTGAGGATTGAGGATTGAGGATTGATGATTGGGGATGGAAGATTGAGTATTGAGGATTGAAGATAGAGGATTGAGGATTGAGGATTGAGGATTGAGGATTGAGGATTGAGGATTGAAGATTGAGTATTGAGGATTGAATATTGAGGATTGAGGATTGAGGATTGTGTGTTGAGGATTGAAGATTGAGGATTGGGGATTGAGGATTGACGATTGAGGATTGAGGATTGAGGATTGAGAATTGAGGATTGAGGATTGAAGATTGAGTATTGAGGATTGAAGATTGAGGATTGTGGATTGAGGATAGAAGGTTGAGGTCTGAGTGTTGAGGGTTGAGTGATGGGAATTGATTATCGTGGATTGAGATTTGAAGATTGAAGAACGGGGATTGAGTATTGAAAACTGTGAATTGAGGATATTCTATTGAGGATTGAGGGTTGACAATTGATTGTTGAGGACTGAGGGCTGAAGATTGAGGATTCAGGGTTGAGGACTCGGGATTGAGGTTTGAGGACTGAGGATTGAGGGTTGAGGATTGAGGATTGAGGGTTGAGGATTGAAGATTGAGTATTGAGGATTGAAGGTTGAGGATTGACGATTGAGGATTGAGGGTTGAGGATTGAAGATTGAGGATTGGGGATTGAGGATTGACGATTGAGGTTTGAGTATTGAGGATTGAGAATTGTGGATTGAGGACTGAATATTGGGTATTGAGGATTGAAGATTGAGGATTGGGGATTGAGGATTGAAGATTGTGGTCTGAGTGTTGAGGGTTGAGTGATGGGGATTGATTATCGTGGATTGAGATATGAAGATTGAAGAATGGGGATTGAGTATTGAAAACTTTGAATTGAGGATATTCTATTGAGGATTGGCGATTGACAATTGATTGTTGAGGACTGCGGGCTGAAGATTGAGGATTCAGGATTGAGGATTCGGGATTGAGGTTTGAGGACTGAGGATTGAGGGTTGAGGATTGAGGATTGAGCATTGACGCTTGAGGATTGAGGGTTGAGGATGGAGGATTGAAGAGAGAGGACTGAGTGTTGGGTATTGAGTGTTGAGAATAGATGTTTGAGGATTGAGGTTCGATTATTGAATATTGTGGATTGAGTATTGAACCGTTAGAAATGAGGATATTCTATTGAGTATTGAGAATTGAGGATAGATGGTTGAGTATTGGGGATTGATGGTTCAGGGTTGAGGATTGAGGGTTGTGGATTGAGGACGAGGACTGAGGGTTGAGTATTGATGTTTGAGGTCTGAGGATTGAGGATTGAGGATTCAAGAATGAGGATTGAGGATTGAGGATTGAGGATTGAGGATTGAGGATTGAAGAATGAGTGTTGAGGATTGAAGATTGAGGATTGAGGATTGAAGATTGAGTATTGAGGATTGAAGATTGAGGATTGAGGATTGAGGATTGAGGATTGAGGATTGACGATGAGAGCTGAGGGTTGAGGATTGAGGTTTGAGGACTGAGGACTGAGGATTGAGGATTGAGAATTCAGGATTGAGGATTGAGGATTGAAGATTGAGGACTGGGGATTGAGGATTGAAGATTGAGGATTAAGGATTGAGGATTGGGGATTGAGGATCTAGGATTGGAGAATGATTATTGAGGATTGAAGATTGAGGATTCAGAATTGAGGTTTGAGGACTGAGGATTGACGATTAAAGATTGAGCATTGAGGATTGAGTATTGAGGATTGAGGACTGATGATTGAGGGTTGAGGATTGAGGATGGAGCATTGAGGATTGAATATTGAGGACTGGGGATTGAGGATTGAAGATTGAGGATTAAGGATTGAGGATTGGGGATTGAGGATCCAGGATTGGAGATTGATTATTGAGGATTGAAGATTGAGGATTCGGAATTGAGGTTTGAGGACTGAGGATTGACGATAGAAGATTGAGTATTGAGGATTGAGGATTGGGGATTGAAGATTGAGGATTGAGGATTGAGGATGAGGGCTGAGGGTTGAGGATTGAGGTTTGAGGACTGACAACTGAGGATTGAGGATTGAGGGTTGAAGATTGAGGACTGGGGACTGAGTGTTGAGGGTTGAGTGATGAGAATTGATGTTTGTGGATAGAGATTTGAAGATTGCAGATTGAGTATTGCGTATTGAAAGCTCTGAACTGAGGACATTCTATTGAGGATTGAGGATCGACAACTTATTGTTGAGGACTGAGTGCTGAAGGTTGAGGATTCAGGATTGAGGATTCAGGATTGTGGTTTGAGGGCTGAGGATTGAGGATTGAGGATTGAGGATTGAGGATTGAGGATTGAGGATTGAGGATTGAAGATTGAGGATTGGGTATTGAGGATTGAACATTGAGGATTGAGGATTGAGGAATGAGGATTGAGGATTGAGGATTGAAGGTTGAGGATTGAGGATTGAGGATAGAGGATTGAGGATTGAGGATTGGGTATTGAGGATTGAACATTGAGGATTGAGGATTGAGGATTGAGGATTAAGGATTGAGGATTGAAGGTTGAGGATTGAGGATTGAGGATAGTGGATTGAGGATTGAGGATTGGGGATTGAAGATTGAGAATTGAGGATTGAGGATTGAAGATTGAGTATTGAGGATTGAAGATTGAGGATTGTGGATTGAGGATAGAAGATTGTGGTCTGAGTCTTGAGGGTTGAGTGATGGGAATTGATTATCGTGGATTGAGATTTGAAGATTGAAGAATGGGGATTGAGTATTGAAAACTGTGAATTAAGGATATTCTATTGAGGATTGAGGGTTGACAATTGATCGTTGAGGACTGAGGGCTGAAGATTGAGGATTCAGGATTGAGGACTCGGGATTGAGGTTTGAGGACTGAGGATTGAGGGTTGAGGATTGAGGATTGAGGGTTGAGGATTAAAGATTGAGTATTGAGGATTGAAGGTTGAGGATTGACGATTGAGGGTTGAGGATTGAAGATTGAGGTCTGAGTGTTGAGGGTTGAGTGATGGGGATTGATTATCGTGGATTGAGATTTGAAGATTGAAGAATGGGGATTGAGTATTGAAAACTTTGAATTGAGGATATTCTATTGAGGATTGGGGATTGACAATTGATTGTTGAGGACTGCGGCCTGAAGATTGAGGATTCAGGATTGAGGATTCGGGATTGAGGTTTGAGGACTGAGGATTGAGGGTTGAGGATTGAGGATTTAGGATTGACGCTTGAGGATTGAGGGTTGAGGATGGAGGATTGAAGAGAGAGGACTGAGTGTTGGGTATTGAGTGTTGAGAATAGATGTTTGAGGATTGAGGTTCGATTATTGAATATTGTGGATTGAGTATTGAACCGTGAGTAATGAGGATATTCTATTGAGTATTGAGAATTGAGGATAGATGGTTGAGTATTGAGGATTGATGGTTCAGGGTTGAGGATTGAGGGTTGTGGATTCAGGACGAGGACTGAGGGTTGAGTATTGATGTTTGAGGTCTGAGGATTGAGGATTGAGGATTGAAGAATGAGGATTGAGGATTGAGGATTGAGGATTGAAGACTGAGTGTTGAGGATTGAAGATTGAGGATTGAGGATTGAAGATTGACGATTGAGGATTGAGCATTGAGGATTGAAGATTGAGGATTGAGGATTGAGCATTGAGGATCGAGGATTGAGGATTGAGGATTGAGGATTGAAGATTGAGTATTGAACCGTGAGAAATGAGGATATTCTATTGAGTATTGAGAATTGAGGATAGATGGTTGAGTATTGGGGATTGATGGTTCAGGGTTGAGGATTGAGGGTTGTGGATTGAGGACGAGGACTGAGGGTTGAGTATTGATGTTTGAGGTCTGAGGATTGAGGATTGAGGATTCAAGAATGAGGATTGAGGATTGAGGATTGAGGATTGAAGAATGAGTGTTGAGGATTGAAGATTGAGGATTGAGGATTGAAGATTGAGTATTGAGGATTGAAGATTGAGGATTGAGGATTGAGGATTGAGGATTGAGGATTGACGATGAGAGCTGAGGGTTGAGGATTGAGGTTTGAGGACTGAGGACTGAGGATTGAGGATTGAGAATTCAGGATTGAGGATTGAGGATTGAAGATTGAGGACTGGGGATTGAGGATTGAAGATTGAGGATTAAGGATTGAGGATTGGGGATTGAGGATCTAGGATTGGAGAATGATTATTGAGGATTGAAGATTGAGGATTCAGAATTGAGGTTTGAGGACTGAGGATTGACGATTAAAGATTGAGCATTGAGGATTGAGTATTGAGGATTGAGGACTGATGATTGAGGGTTGAGGATTGAGGATGGAGCATTGAGGATTGAATATTGAGGACTGGGGATTGAGGATTGAAGATTGAGGATTAAGGATTGAGGATTGGGGATTGAGGATCCAGGATTGGAGATTGATTATTGAGGATTGAAGATTGAGGATTCGGAATTGAGGTTTGAGGACTGAGGATTGACGATAGAAGATTGAGTATTGAGGATTGAGGATTGAGGATTGAAGATTGAGGATTGAGGATTGAGGATGAGGGCTGAGGGTTGAGGATTGAGGTTTGAGGACTGACGACTGAGGATTGAGGATTGAGGGTTGAAGATTGAGGACTGGGGACTGAGTGTTGAGGGTTGAGTGATGAGAATTGATGTTTGTGGATAGAGATTTGAAGATTGCAGATTGAGTATTGCGTATTGAAAGCTCTGAACTGAGGACATTCTATTGAGGATTGAGGATCGACAACTTATTGTTGAGGACTGAGTGCTGAAGGTTGAGGATTCAGGATTGAGGATTCAGGATTGTGGTTTGAGGGCTGAGGATTGGGTATTGAGGATTGAAGAATGAGGATTGAGGATTGAGCATTGAGGATTGAGTATTGAAGATTGAGTATTGAGGATTGAAGATTGACGATTGAGGATTGAGCATTGAGGATTGAAGATTGAGGATTGAGGATTGAGGATTGAGGATCGAGGATTGAGGATTGAAGATTGAGTATTGAGGATTGAAGATTCAGGATTGAGGATTGAGGAATGAGGATTGAGGATTGAAGATTGAGGATTGGGGACTGAGTGTTGAGGGTTGAGTGATGAGAATTGATGTTTGTGGATAGAGATTTGAAGATTGCAGATCGAGTATTGCGTATTGAAATATCTGAACTGAGTATATTCTATTGAGGATTGAGGATTGACAACCTATTGTTGAGGACTGAGTGCTGAAGGTTGAGGATTCAGGATTGAGGATACAGGATTGTCGTTTGAGGACTGAGGATTCAGGATTGAGGATTGTGGATTGATGATTGAGGATTGAGGATTGATGTTTGAGGATTGGGTATTGAGGATTGAACATTGAGTATTGAGGATTGAGGGTTGAGGATTGAGGATTGAGGATTGAGGATTGAAGATTGAGTATTGAGGATTGAAGATTGGTGGTTGAGGATTCAGGATTGAGGATTGAGGATTTGGGACTAAGGATTGAAGATTGAGGATCGACGATTGAGGATTGAGGATTGAGGATTGAGCATTGAGGATTGAGTATTGAAGATTGAGTATTGGGGATTGAAGATTGACGATTGAGGATTGAGCATTGAGGATTGAAGATTGACGATTGAGGATTGAGGATTGAGGATTGAGGATTGAGGATTGATGATTGAGTATTGAGGATTGAAGATTGAGGATTGAGGATTGAAGATTGAGTCTTGAAGATTGAAGAGTGAGGATTGAGGATTGAGGATTGAGGATTGAGGTTTGAGCATTGAGGATTGAAGATTGAGGATTGATGATTGAGGATTGAGGATTGAGGATTGAGGATTGAGGACTGAGGATTGAAGATTGAGTATTGAGGATAGAAGACTGAGGATTGAGGAATGAGGACTGAGGATTGAGGGTTGAGAATTGAGGATTGAGGATTCAGGATAGAAGATTGAGGATTGGGTATTGAGGATTGAAGAGTGAGGGTTGAGGATTGAGGATTGAGGATTGAGGATTGAAGATTGAGTATTGATGATTGAAGATTGAGGATTGAGGATTGAGGATTGAGGATTGAGGATTGAGGATTGAAGATTGAGTATTGAGGATTGAAGATTGAGGACTGGGGATTGAGGATTGCAAAATAAGTATTGAGGATTGAGGATTAAGGATTGAGGATTGAAGATTGAGTATTGAGGATTGAAGATTGATGGTTGAGGATTGAGGATTGAAGTCTGAGGATTTGGGAGTAAGGATTGAAGATTGAGGATCGAGGATTGAGGATTGAGGATTGAGGATTGAGGATTGACGATGAGGGCTGAGGTTTGAGGATTGAGGTTTGAGGACTGAGGAATGAAGATTGAGGATTGGGTATTGAGGATCGAAGAATGAGGATTGAGGATTGAGCATTGAGGATTGAATATTTAAGATTGAGTATTGAGGATTGAAGATTGACGATTGAGGATTGAGCATTGAGGATTGAAGATTGAGGATTGAGGATCGAGGATTGAGGATTGAGGATTGAGGATTGAGGATTGAGGATTGAGGATTGAAGATTGAGGATTGGGGACTGAGTGTTGAGCGTTGGGTGATGAGAATTGATGTTTGTGGGTAGACATTTGAAGATTGCAGATCGTGTATTGAGTATTGAAAACTGCGAATTGAGGATATTCTAGTGAGGATTGACGATTGACAACTGATTGTTGAGGACTGAGTGAAGAAGATTGGGGATTCAGGATTGAGGAACGAGGATTGAGGATTGAGGATGGAGCATTGAGGATTGAAGATTGAGGACTGGGGCTGAGGATTGAAGATTGAGGATTAAGGATTGACGATTGGGGATTGAGGATCTAGGATTGGAGATTGATTATTGAGGATTGAAGATTGAGGATTCAGAATTGAGGTTTGAGGACTGAGAATTGACGATTGAAGATTGAGTATTGAGCATTGAGGATTGAGGGTTGAAGATTGAGGATTGAGGATTGAGGATGAGGGCTGATGGTTGAAGATTGAGTATTGAGTATTGAAGATTGAGGATTGAGGATTGAGGATTGAGGACTGAGGATTGAGGATTGACGATGAGGGCTGAGGGTTGAGGATTGAGGATTGAGGATTGAAGATTGAGTATTGAGGATTGAAGATTGAGGATTGAGGATTGAGGATGAGGGCTGAGGGTTGAGGGTTGAGGTTTGAGGACTGAGGACTGAGGATTGAGGATTGAGGATTGACGATTGAGGATTGAGGATTGAGGACTGAGGATTGAAGATTGAGTATTGAGGATTGACGACTGAGGATTGAGAAATGAGGACTGAGGATTGAGGATGAGGGCTGAGGGTTGGGGATTGAGGTTTGAGGACTGAGGACTGAGGATTGAGGGTTGAGAATTGAGGATTGAGGATTCAGGATAGAAGATTGAGGATTGGGTATTGACGATTGAAGAGTGAGGATTGAGGATTGAGGATTGAGGATTGAGGATTGAAGATTGAGTATTGATGATTGAAGATTGAGGATTGAGGATTGAGTATTGAGGATTGAGGATTGAGGATTGACGATTGACGATTGAGTATTGAGGATTGAAGATTGAGGACTGGGGATTGAGGATTGAAGATTGAGGATTAAGGATTGAGGATTGGGGATTGAGGATCTAGGATTGGAGATTGATTGTTGAGGATTGAAGATTGAGGATTCAGAATTGAGGTTTGAGGACTGAGGATTGACGATTGAAGATTGAGTATTGAGGATTGAGTATTGAGGATTGACGACTGAGGATTGAGGATCGAGGATTGAGGATGGAGCATTGAGGATTGAATATTGAGGACTGGGGATTGAGGATTGAAGATTGAGTATTAAGGATTGAGGATTGGGGATTGAGGATCTAGGATTGGAGATTGATTATTGAGGATTGAAGATTGAGGATTCGGAATTGAGGTATGAGGACTGAGGATCGACGATAGAAGATTGAGTATTGAGGATTGAGGATTGAGGATTGAAGATTGAGGATTGAGGATTGAGGATGAGGGCTGAGGGTTGAGGATTGAGGTTTGAGGACTGACGACTGAGGATTGAGGATTGAGGATTGACGATGAGGGCTGAGGTTTGAGGATTCAGGTTTGAGGACTGAGGACCGAGGATTGGGGATTGAGAATTGAGGATTGAGGATTGACGCTTGAGGATTGAGGGTTGAGGATCGAAGGATGAGGATTGAGGATTGAGCATTGAGGATTGTATATTTAAGATTGAGTATTGAGGATTGAAGATTGACGATTGAGGATTGAGGATCGAGCATTGAGGATTGAAGATTGAGGATTGAGGATCGAGGATTGAGGATTGAGGATTGAGGATTGATGATTGAGGATTGAGGATTGCAGATTGAGGATTAGGTATTGAGGATTGAAGAATGAGGATTGAGGATTGAGGAGCGAGGATTGAGGAATGAAGATTGAGGATTGAGGATCGAGGATTGAGGATTGAAGATTGAGTATTGAGGATTGAAGATTGAGGATTGAGGATTGAGGATTGAGGATTGAGGATTGAAGATTGAGTACTGGGGACTGAGTGTTGAGGGTTGAGTGATGAGAATTGATGTTTGTGGATAGAGATTTGAAGATTGCAGATTGAGTATTGCGTATTGAAAGCTCTGAACTGAGGACATTCTATTGAGGATTGAGGATCGACAACTTATTGTTGAGGACTGAGTGCTGAAGGTTGAGGATTCAGGATTGAGGATTCAGGATTGTGGTTTGAGGACTGAGGATTGAGGATTGAGGATTGAGGATTGAGGATTGAGGATTGAGGATTGAAGATTGAGGATTGTGTATTGAACATTGAACATTGAGGATTGAGGATTGAGGATTGAGGATTGAGGATTGAGGATTGAAGGTTGAGGATTGAGGATTGAGGATTGAGGATTGAGGATTGATGATTGGGGATGGAAGATTGAGTATTGAGGATTGAAGATAGAGGATTGAGGATTGAGGATTGAGGATTGAGGATTGAGGATTGAGGATTGAAGATTGAGTATTGAGGATTGAATATTGAGGATTGAGGATTGAGGATTGTGTGTTGAGGATTGAAGATTGAGGATTGGGGATTGAGGATTGACGATTGAGGATTGAGGATTGAGGATTGAGAATTGAGGATTGAGGATTGAAGATTGAGTATTGAGGATTGAAGATTGAGGATTGTGGATTGAGGATAGAAGGTTGAGGTCTGAGTGTTGAGGGTTGAGTGATGGGAATTGATTATCGTGGATTGAGATTTGAAGATTGAAGAACGGGGATTGAGTATTGAAAACTGTGAATTGAGGATATTCTATTGAGGATTGAGGGTTGACAATTGATTGTTGAGGACTGAGGGCTGAAGATTGAGGATTCAGGGTTGAGGACTCGGGATTGAGGTTTGAGGACTGAGGATTGAGGGTTGAGGATTGAGGATTGAGGGTTGAGGATTGAAGATTGAGTATTGAGGATTGAAGGTTGAGGATTGACGATTGAGGATTGAGGGTTGAGGATTGAAGATTGAGGATTGGGGATTGAGGATTGACGATTGAGGTTTGAGTATTGAGGATTGAGAATTGTGGATTGAGGACTGAATATTGGGTATTGAGGATTGAAGATTGAGGATTGGGGATTGAGGATTGAAGATTGTGGTCTGAGTGTTGAGGGTTGAGTGATGGGGATTGATTATCGTGGATTGAGATATGAAGATTGAAGAATGGGGATTGAGTATTGAAAACTTTGAATTGAGGATATTCTATTGAGGATTGGCGATTGACAATTGATTGTTGAGGACTGCGGGCTGAAGATTGAGGATTCAGGATTGAGGATTCGGGATTGAGGTTTGAGGACTGAGGATTGAGGGTTGAGGATTGAGGATTGAGCATTGACGCTTGAGGATTGAGGGTTGAGGATGGAGGATTGAAGAGAGAGGATTGAGGATTGAAGATTGAGTATTGAGGATTGAATATTGAGGATTGAGGATTGAGGATTGTGTGTTGAGGATTGAAGATTGAGGATTGGGGATTGAGGATTGACGATTGAGGATTGAGGATTGAGGATTGAGAATTGAGGATTGAGGATTGAAGATTGAGTATTGAGGATTGAAGATTGAGGATTGTGGATTGAGGATAGAAGGTTGAGGTCTGAGTGTTGAGGGTTGAGTGATGGGAATTGATTATCGTGGATTGAGATTTGAAGATTGAAGAACGGGGATTGAGTATTGAAAACTGTGAATTGAGGATATTCTATTGAGGATTGAGGGTTGACAATTGATTGTTGAGGACTGAGGGCTGAAGATTGAGGATTCAGGGTTGAGGACTCGGGATTGAGGTTTGAGGACTGAGGATTGAGGGTTGAGGATTGAGGATTGAGGGTTGAGGATTGAAGATTGAGTATTGAGGATTGAAGGTTGAGGATTGACGATTGAGGATTGAGGGTTGAGGATTGAAGATTGAGGATTGGGGATTGAGGATTGACGATTGAGGTTTGAGTATTGAGGATTGAGAATTGTGGATTGAGGACTGAATATTGGGTATTGAGGATTGAAGATTGAGGATTGGGGATTGAGGATTGAAGATTGTGGTCTGAGTGTTGAGGGTTGAGTGATGGGGATTGATTATCGTGGATTGAGATATGAAGATTGAAGAATGGGGATTAGAGTATTGAAAACTTTGAATTGAGGATATTCTATTGAGGATTGGCGATTGACAATTGATTGTTGAGGACTGCGGGCTGAAGATTGAGGATTCAGGATTGAGGATTCGGGATTGAGGTTTGAGGACTGAGGATTGAGGGTTGAGGATTGAGGATTGAGCATTGACGCTTGAGGATTGAGGGTTGAGGATGGAGGATTGAAGAGAGAGGACTGAGTGTTGGGTATTGAGTGTTGAGAATAGATGTTTGAGGATTGAGGTTCGATTATTGAATATTGTGGATTGAGTATTGAACCGTTAGAAATGAGGATATTCTATTGAGTATTGAGAATTGAGGATAGATGGTTGAGTATTGGGGATTGATGGTTCAGGGTTGAGGATTGAGGGTTGTGGATTGAGGACGAGGACTGAGGGTTGAGTATTGATGTTTGAGGTCTGAGGATTGAGGATTGAGGATTCAAGAATGAGGATTGAGGATTGAGGATTGAGGATTGAGGATTGAGGATTGAAGAATGAGTGTTGAGGATTGAAGATTGAGGATTGAGGATTGAAGATTGAGTATTGAGGATTGAAGATTGAGGATTGAGGATTGAGCATTGACGCTTGAGGATTGAGGGTTGAGGATGGAGGATTGAAGAGAGAGGATTGAGGATTGAAGATTGAGTATTGAGGATTGAATATTGAGGATTGAGGATTGAGGATTGTGTGTTGAGGATTGAAGATTGAGGATTGGGGATTGAGGATTGACGATTGAGGATTGAGGATTGAGGATTGAGAATTGAGGATTGAGGATTGAAGATTGAGTATTGAGGATTGAAGATTGAGGATTGTGGATTGAGGATAGAAGGTTGAGGTCTGAGTGTTGAGGGTTGAGTGATGGGAATTGATTATCGTGGATTGAGATTTGAAGATTGAAGAACGGGGATTGAGTATTGAAAACTGTGAATTGAGGATATTCTATTGAGGATTGAGGGTTGACAATTGATTGTTGAGGACTGAGGGCTGAAGATTGAGGATTCAGGGTTGAGGACTCGGGATTGAGGTTTGAGGACTGAGGATTGAGGGTTGAGGATTGAGGATTGAGGGTTGAGGATTGAAGATTGAGTATTGAGGATTGAAGGTTGAGGATTGACGATTGAGGATTGAGGGTTGAGGATTGAAGATTGAGGATTGGGGATTGAGGATTGACGATTGAGGTTTGAGTATTGAGGATTGAGAATTGTGGATTGAGGACTGAATATTGGGTATTGAGGATTGAAGATTGAGGATTGGGGATTGAGGATTGAAGATTGTGGTCTGAGTGTTGAGGGTTGAGTGATGGGGATTGATTATCGTGGATTGAGATATGAAGATTGAAGAATGGGGATTGAGTATTGAAAACTTTGAATTGAGGATATTCTATTGAGGATTGGCGATTGACAATTGATTGTTGAGGACTGCGGGCTGAAGATTGAGGATTCAGGATTGAGGATTCGGGATTGAGGTTTGAGGACTGAGGATTGAGGGTTGAGGATTGAGGATTGAGCATTGACGCTTGAGGATTGAGGGTTGAGGATGGAGGATTGAAGAGAGAGGACTGAGTGTTGGGTATTGAGTGTTGAGAATAGATGTTTGAGGATTGAGGTTCGATTATTGAATATTGTGGATTGAGTATTGAACCGTTAGAAATGAGGATATTCTATTGAGTATTGAGAATTGAGGATAGATGGTTGAGTATTGGGGATTGATGGTTCAGGGTTGAGGATTGAGGGTTGTGGATTGAGGACGAGGACTGAGGGTTGAGTATTGATGTTTGAGGTCTGAGGATTGAGGATTGAGGATTCAAGAATGAGGATTGAGGATTGAGGATTGAGGATTGAGGATTGAGGATTGAAGAATGAGTGTTGAGGATTGAAGATTGAGGATTGAGGATTGAAGATTGAGTATTGAGGATTGAAGATTGAGGATTGAGGATTGAGGATTGAGGATTGAGGATTGACGATGAGAGCTGAGGGTTGAGGATTGAGGTTTGAGGACTGAGGACTGAGGATTGAGGATTGAGAATTCAGGATTGAGGATTGAGGATTGAAGATTGAGGACTGGGGATTGAGGATTGAAGATTGAGGATTAAGGATTGAGGATTGGGGATTGAGGATCTAGGATTGGAGAATGATTATTGAGGATTGAAGATTGAGGATTCAGAATTGAGGTTTGAGGACTGAGGATTGACGATTAAAGATTGAGCATTGAGGATTGAGTATTGAGGATTGAGGACTGATGATTGAGGGTTGAGGATTGAGGATGGAGCATTGAGGATTGAATATTGAGGACTGGGGATTGAGGATTGAAGATTGAGGATTAAGGATTGAGGATTGGGGATTGAGGATCCAGGATTGGAGATTGATTATTGAGGATTGAAGATTGAGGATTCGGAATTGAGGTTTGAGGACTGAGGATTGACGATAGAAGATTGAGTATTGAGGATTGAGGATTGGGGATTGAAGATTGAGGATTGAGGATTGAGGATGAGGGCTGAGGGTTGAGGATTGAGGTTTGAGGACTGACAACTGAGGATTGAGGATTGAGGGTTGAAGATTGAGGACTGGGGACTGAGTGTTGAGGGTTGAGTGATGAGAATTGATGTTTGTGGATAGAGATTTGAAGATTGCAGATTGAGTATTGCGTATTGAAAGCTCTGAACTGAGGACATTCTATTGAGGATTGAGGATCGACAACTTATTGTTGAGGACTGAGTGCTGAAGGTTGAGGATTCAGGATTGAGGATTCAGGATTGTGGTTTGAGGGCTGAGGATTGAGGATTGAGGATTGAGGATTGAGGATTGAGGATTGAGGATTGAGGATTGAAGATTGAGGATTGGGTATTGAGGATTGAACATTGAGGATTGAGGATTGAGGAATGAGGATTGAGGATTGAGGATTGAAGGTTGAGGATTGAGGATTGAGGATAGAGGATTGAGGATTGAGGATTGGGTATTGAGGATTGAACATTGAGGATTGAGGATTGAGGATTGAGGATTAAGGATTGAGGATTGAAGGTTGAGGATTGAGGATTGAGGATATTGGATTGAGGATTGAGGATTGGGGATTGAAGATTGAGAATTGAGGATTGAGGATTGAAGATTGAGTATTGAGGATTGAAGATTGAGGATTGTGGATTGAGGATAGAAGATTGTGGTCTGAGTCTTGAGGGTTGAGTGATGGGAATTGATTATCGTGGATTGAGATTTGAAGATTGAAGAATGGGGATTGAGTATTGAAAACTGTGAATTGAGGATATTCTATTGAGGATTGAGGGTTGACAATTGATTGTTGAGGACTGAGGGCTGAAGATTGAGGATTCAGGATTGAGGACTCGGGATTGAGGTTTGAGGACTGAGGATTGAGGGTTGAGGATTGAGGATTGAGGGTTGAGGATTAAAGATTGAGTATTGAGGATTGAAGGTTGAGGATTGACGATTGAGGGTTGAGGATTGAAGATTGAGGTCTGAGTGTTGAGGGTTGAGTGATGGGGATTGATTATCGTGGATTGAGATTTGAAGATTGAAGAATGGGGATTGAGTATTGAAAACTTTGAATTGAGGATATTCTATTGAGGATTGGGGATTGACAATTGATTGTTGAGGACTGCGGCCTGAAGATTGAGGATTCAGGATTGAGGATTCGGGATTGAGGTTTGAGGACTGAGGATTGAGGGTTGAGGATTGAGGATTTAGGATTGACGCTTGAGGATTGAGGGTTGAGGATGGAGGATTGAAGAGAGAGGACTGAGTGTTGGGTATTGAGTGTTGAGAATAGATGTTTGAGGATTGAGGTTCGATTATTGAATATTGTGGATTGAGTATTGAACCGTGAGTAATGAGGATATTCTATTGAGTATTGAGAATTGAGGATAGATGGTTGAGTATTGAGGATTGATGGTTCAGGGTTGAGGATTGAGGGTTGTGGATTCAGGACGAGGACTGAGGGTTGAGTATTGATGTTTGAGGTCTGAGGATTGAGGATTGAGGATTGAAGAATGAGGATTGAGGATTGAGGATTGAGGATTGAAGACTGAGTGTTGAGGATTGAAGATTGAGGATTGAGGATTGAAGATTGAGTATTGAGGATTGAAGATTGAGGATTGAGGATTGAGGATTGAGGATTGAGGATTGACGATGAGAGCTGAGGGTTGAGGATTGAGGTTTGAGGACTGAGGACTGAGGATTGAGGATTGAGAATTCAGGATTGAGGATTGAGGATTGAAGATTGAGGACTGGGGATTGAGGATTGAAGATTGAGGATTAAGGATTGAGGATTGGGGATTGAGGATCTAGGATTGGAGAATGATTATTGAGGATTGAAGATTGAGGATTCAGAATTGAGGTTTGAGGACTGAGAATTGACGATTGAAGATTGAGTATTGAGCATTGAGGATTGAGGGTTGAAGATTGAGGATTGAGGATTGAGGATGAGGGCTGATGGTTGAAGATTGAGTATTGAGTATTGAAGATTGAGGATTGAGGATTGAGGATTGAGGACTGAGGATTGAGGATTGACGATGAGGGCTGAGGGTTGAGGATTGAGGATTGAGGATTGAAGATTGAGTATTGAGGATTGAAGATTGAGGATTGAGGATTGAGGATGAGGGCTGAGGGTTGAGGGTTGAGGTTTGAGGACTGAGGACTGAGGATTGAGGATTGAGGATTGACGATTGAGGATTGAGGATTGAGGACTGAGGATTGAAGATTGAGTATTGAGGATTGACGACTGAGGATTGAGAAATGAGGACTGAGGATTGAGGATGAGGGCTGAGGGTTGGGGATTGAGGTTTGAGGACTGAGGACTGAGGATTGAGGGTTGAGAATTGAGGATTGAGGATTCAGGATAGAAGATTGAGGATTGGGTATTGACGATTGAAGAGTGAGGATTGAGGATTGAGGATTGAGGATTGAGGATTGAAGATTGAGTATTGATGATTGAAGATTGAGGATTGAGGATTGAGTATTGAGGATTGAGGATTGAGGATTGACGATTGACGATTGAGTATTGAGGATTGAAGATTGAGGACTGGGGATTGAGGATTGAAGATTGAGGATTAAGGATTGAGGATTGGGGATTGAGGATCTAGGATTGGAGATTGATTGTTGAGGATTGAAGATTGAGGATTCAGAATTGAGGTTTGAGGACTGAGGATTGACGATTGAAGATTGAGTATTGAGGATTGAGTATTGAGGATTGACGACTGAGGATTGAGGATCGAGGATTGAGGATGGAGCATTGAGGATTGAATATTGAGGACTGGGGATTGAGGATTGAAGATTGAGTATTAAGGATTGAGGATTGGGGATTGAGGATCTAGGATTGGAGATTGATTATTGAGGATTGAAGATTGAGGATTCGGAATTGAGGTATGAGGACTGAGGATCGACGATAGAAGATTGAGTATTGAGGATTGAGGATTGAGGATTGAAGATTGAGGATTGAGGATTGAGGATGAGGGCTGAGGGTTGAGGATTGAGGTTTGAGGACTGACGACTGAGGATTGAGGATTGAGGATTGACGATGAGGGCTGAGGTTTGAGGATTCAGGTTTGAGGACTGAGGACCGAGGATTGGGGATTGAGAATTGAGGATTGAGGATTGACGCTTGAGGATTGAGGGTTGAGGATCGAAGGATGAGGATTGAGGATTGAGCATTGAGGATTGTATATTTAAGATTGAGTATTGAGGATTGAAGATTGACGATTGAGGATTGAGGATCGAGCATTGAGGATTGAAGATTGAGGATTGAGGATCGAGGATTGAGGATTGAGGATTGAGGATTGATGATTGAGGATTGAGGATTGCAGATTGAGGATTAGGTATTGAGGATTGAAGAATGAGGATTGAGGATTGAGGAGCGAGGATTGAGGAATGAAGATTGAGGATTGAGGATCGAGGATTGAGGATTGAAGATTGAGTATTGAGGATTGAAGATTGAGGATTGAGGATTGAGGATTGAGGATTGAGGATTGAAGATTGAGTACTGGGGACTGAGTGTTGAGGGTTGAGTGATGAGAATTGATGTTTGTGGATAGAGATTTGAAGATTGCAGATTGAGTATTGCGTATTGAAAGCTC
The DNA here is from genome assembly GCF_051401765.1 of Calliopsis andreniformis. Taxonomy (NCBI): domain Eukaryota; kingdom Metazoa; phylum Arthropoda; class Insecta; order Hymenoptera; family Andrenidae; genus Calliopsis; species Calliopsis andreniformis. The sequence goes on from NW_027480470.1 coordinate 1,775,384, forward strand.
TGAACTGAGGACATTCTATTGAGGATTGAGGATCGACAACTTATTGTTGAGGACTGAGTGCTGAAGGTTGAGGATTCAGGATTGAGGATTCAGGATTGTGGTTTGAGGACTGAGGATTGAGGATTGAGGATTGAGGATTGAGGATTGAGGATTGAGGATTGAAGATTGAGGATTGTGTATTGAACATTGAACATTGAGGATTGAGGATTGAGGATTGAGGATTGAGGATTGAGGATTGAAGGTTGAGGATTGAGGATTGAGGATTGAGGATTGAGGATTGATGATTGGGGATGGAAGATTGAGTATTGAGGATTGAAGATAGAGGATTGAGGATTGAGGATTGAGGATTGAGGATTGAGGATTGAGGATTGAAGATTGAGTATTGAGGATTGAATATTGAGGATTGAGGATTGAGGATTGTGTGTTGAGGATTGAAGATTGAGGATTGGGGATTGAGGATTGACGATTGAGGATTGAGGATTGAGGATTGAGAATTGAGGATTGAGGATTGAAGATTGAGTATTGAGGATTGAAGATTGAGGATTGTGGATTGAGGATAGAAGGTTGAGGTCTGAGTGTTGAGGGTTGAGTGATGGGAATTGATTATCGTGGATTGAGATTTGAAGATTGAAGAACGGGGATTGAGTATTGAAAACTGTGAATTGAGGATATTCTATTGAGGATTGAGGGTTGACAATTGATTGTTGAGGACTGAGGGCTGAAGATTGAGGATTCAGGGTTGAGGACTCGGGATTGAGGTTTGAGGACTGAGGATTGAGGGTTGAGGATTGAGGATTGAGGGTTGAGGATTGAAGATTGAGTATTGAGGATTGAAGGTTGAGGATTGACGATTGAGGATTGAGGGTTGAGGATTGAAGATTGAGGATTGGGGATTGAGGATTGACGATTGAGGTTTGAGTATTGAGGATTGAGAATTGTGGATTGAGGACTGAATATTGGGTATTGAGGATTGAAGATTGAGGATTGGGGATTGAGGATTGAAGATTGTGGTCTGAGTGTTGAGGGTTGAGTGATGGGGATTGATTATCGTGGATTGAGATATGAAGATTGAAGAATGGGGATTGAGTATTGAAAACTTTGAATTGAGGATATTCTATTGAGGATTGGCGATTGACAATTGATTGTTGAGGACTGCGGGCTGAAGATTGAGGATTCAGGATTGAGGATTCGGGATTGAGGTTTGAGGACTGAGGATTGAGGGTTGAGGATTGAGGATTGAGCATTGACGCTTGAGGATTGAGGGTTGAGGATGGAGGATTGAAGAGAGAGGACTGAGTGTTGGGTATTGAGTGTTGAGAATAGATGTTTGAGGATTGAGGTTCGATTATTGAATATTGTGGATTGAGTATTGAACCGTTAGAAATGAGGATATTCTATTGAGTATTGAGAATTGAGGATAGATGGTTGAGTATTGGGGATTGATGGTTCAGGGTTGAGGATTGAGGGTTGTGGATTGAGGACGAGGACTGAGGGTTGAGTATTGATGTTTGAGGTCTGAGGATTGAGGATTGAGGATTCAAGAATGAGGATTGAGGATTGAGGATTGAGGATTGAGGATTGAGGATTGAAGAATGAGTGTTGAGGATTGAAGATTGAGGATTGAGGATTGAAGATTGAGTATTGAGGATTGAAGATTGAGGATTGAGGATTGAGGATTGAGGATTGAGGATTGACGATGAGAGCTGAGGGTTGAGGATTGAGGTTTGAGGACTGAGGACTGAGGATTGAGGATTGAGAATTCAGGATTGAGGATTGAGGATTGAAGATTGAGGACTGGGGATTGAGGATTGAAGATTGAGGATTAAGGATTGAGGATTGGGGATTGAGGATCTAGGATTGGAGAATGATTATTGAGGATTGAAGATTGAGGATTCAGAATTGAGGTTTGAGGACTGAGGATTCACGATTAAAGATTGAGCATTGAGGACTGAGTATTGAGGATTGAGGACTGATGATTGAGGGTTGAGGATTGAGGATGGAGCATTGAGGATTGAATATTGAGGACTGGGGATTGAGGATTGAAGATTGAGGATTAAGGATTGAGGATTGGGGATTGAGGATCCAGGATTGGAGATTGATTATTGAGGATTGAAGATTGAGGATTCGGAATTGAGGTTTGAGGACTGAGGATTGACGATAGAAGATTGAGTATTGAGGATTGAGGATTGAGGATTGAAGATTGAGGATTGAGGATTGAGGATGAGGGCTGAGGGTTGAGGATTGAGGTTTGAGGACTGACAACTGAGGATTGAGGATTGAGGGTTGAAGATTGAGGACTGGGGACTGAGTGTTGAGGGTTGAGTGATGAGAATTGATGTTTGTGGATAGAGATTTGAAGATTGCAGATTGAGTATTGCGTATTGAAAGCTCTGAACTGAGGACATTCTATTGAGGATTGAGGATCGACAACTTATTGTTGAGGACTGAGTGCTGAAGGTTGAGGATTCAGGATTGAGGATTCAGGATTGTGGTTTGAGGGCTGAGGATTGAGGATTGAGGATTGAGGATTGAGGATTGAGGATTGAGGATTGAGGATTGAAGATTGAGGATTGGGTATTGAGGATTGAACATTGAGGATTGAGGATTGAGGAATGAGGATTGAGGATTGAGGATTGAAGGTTGAGGATTGAGGATTGAGGATAGAGGATTGAGGATTGAGGATTGGGTATTGAGGATTGAACATTGAGGATTGAGGATTGAGGATTGAGGATTGAGGATTGAGGATTGAAGGTTGAGGATTGAGGATTGAGGATAGTGGATTGAGGATTGAGGATTGGGGATTGAAGATTGAGAATTGAGGATTGAGGATTGAAGATTGAGTATTGAGGATTGAAGATTGAGGATTGTGGATTGAGGATAGAAGATTGTGGTCTGAGTCTTGAGGGTTGAGTGATGGGAATTGATTATCGTGGATTGAGATTTGAAGATTGAAGAATGGGGATTGAGTATTGAAAACTGTGAATTGAGGATATTCTATTGAGGATTGAGGGTTGACAATTGATTGTTGAGGACTGAGGGCTGAAGATTGAGGATTCAGGATTGAGGACTCGGGATTGAGGTTTGAGGACTGAGGATTGAGGGTTGAGGATTGAGGATTGAGCATTGACGCTTGAGGATTGAGGGTTGAGGATGGAGGATTGAAGAGAGAGGACTGAGTGTTGGGTATTGAGTGTTGAGAATAGATGTTTGAGGATTGAGGTTCGATTATTGAATATTGTGGATTGAGTATTGAACCGTTAGAAATGAGGATATTCTATTGAGTATTGAGAATTGAGGATAGATGGTTGAGTATTGGGGATTGATGGTTCAGGGTTGAGGATTGAGGGTTGTGGATTGAGGACGAGGACTGAGGGTTGAGTATTGATGTTTGAGGTCTGAGGATTGAGGATTGAGGATTCAAGAATGAGGATTGAGGATTGAGGATTGAGGATTGAGGATTGAGGATTGAAGAATGAGTGTTGAGGATTGAAGATTGAGGATTGAGGATTGAAGATTGAGTATTGAGGATTGAAGATTGAGGATTGAGGATTGAGGATTGAGGATTGAGGATTGACGATGAGAGCTGAGGGTTGAGGATTGCGGATTGAGGACTGAGGACTGAGGATTGAGGATTGAGAATTCAGGATTGAGGATTGAGGATTGAAGATTGAGGACTGGGGATTGAGGATTGAAGATTGAGGATTAAGGATTGAGGATTGGGGATTGAGGATCTAGGATTGGAGAATGATTATTGAGGATTGAAGATTGAGGATTCAGAATTGAGGTTTGAGGACTGAGGATTGACGATTAAAGATTGAGCATTGAGGATTGAGTATTGAGGATTGAGGACTGATGATTGAGGGTTGAGGATTGAGGATGGAGCATTGAGGATTGAATATTGAGGACTGGGGATTGAGGATTGAAGATTGAGGATTAAGGATTGAGGATTGGGGATTGAGGATCCAGGATTGGAGATTGATTATTGAGGATTGAAGATTGAGGATTCGGAATTGAGGTTTGAGGACTGAGGATTGACGATAGAAGATTGAGTATTGAGGATTGAGGATTGAGGATTGAAGATTGAGGATTGAGGATTGAGGATGAGGGCTGAGGGTTGAGGATTGAGGTTTGAGGACTGACAACTGAGGATTGAGGATTGAGGGTTGAAGATTGAGGACTGGGGACTGAGTGTTGAGGGTTGAGTGATGAGAATTGATGTTTGTGGATAGAGATTTGAAGATTGCAGATTGAGTATTGCGTATTGAAAGCTCTGAACTGAGGACATTCTATTGAGGATTGAGGATCGACAACTTATTGTTGAGGACTGAGTGCTGAAGGTTGAGGATTCAGGATTGAGGATTCAGGATTGTGGTTTGAGGGCTGAGGATTGAGGATTGAGGATTGAGGATTGAGGATTGAGGATTGAGGATTGAGGATTGAGGATTGAAGATTGAGGATTGGGTATTGAGGATTGAACATTGAGGATTGAGGATTGAGGAATGAGGATTGAGGATTGAGGATTGAAGGTTGAGGATTGAGGATTGAGGATAGAGGATTGAGGATTGAGGATTGGGTATTGAGGATTGAACATTGAGGATTGAGGATTGAGGATTGAGGATTGAGGATTGAGGATTGAAGGTTGAGGATTGAGGATTGAGGATAGTGGATTGAGGATTGAGGATTGGGGATTGAAGATTGAGAATTGAGGATTGAGGATTGAAGATTGAGTATTGAGGATTGAAGATTGAGGATTGTGGATTGAGGATAGAAGATTGTGGTCTGAGTCTTGAGGGTTGAGTGATGGGAATTGATTATCGTGGATTGAGATTTGAAGATTGAAGAATGGGGATTGAGTATTGAAAACTGTGAATTGAGGATATTCTATTGAGGATTGAGGGTTGACAATTGATTGTTGAGGAGTGAGGGCTGAAGATTGAGGATTCAGGATTGAGGACTCGGGATTGAGGTTTGAGGACTGAGGATTGAGGGTTGAGGATTGAGGATTGAGGGTTGAGGATTAAAGATTGAGTATTGAGGATTGAAGGTTGAGGATTGACGATTGAGGGTTGAGGATTGAAGATTGAGGATTGGGGACTGAGGATTGAAGATTGAGGTCTGAGTGTTGAGGGTTGAGTGATGGGGATTGATTATCGTGGATTGAGATTTGAAGATTGAAGAATGGGGATTGAGTATTGAAAACTTTGAATTGAGGATATTCTATTGAGGATTGGGGATTGACAATTGATTGTTGAGGACTGCGGCCTGAAGATTGAGGATTCAGGATTGAGGATTCGGAATTGAGGTTTGAGGACTGAGGATTGAGGGTTGAGGATTGAGGATTTAGGATTGACGCTTGAGGATTGAGGGTTGAGGATGGAGGATTGAAGAGAGAGGACTGAGTGTTGGGTATTGAGTGTTGAGAATAGATGTTTGAGGATTGAGGTTCGATTATTGAATATTGTGGATTGAGTATTGAACCGTGAGTAATGAGGATATTCTATTGAGTATTGAGAATTGAGGATAGATGGTTGAGTATTGAGGATTGATGGTTCAGGGTTGAGGATTGAGGGTTGTGGATTCAGGACGAGGACTGAGGGTTGAGTATTGATGTTTGAGGTCTGAGGATTGAGGATTGAGGATTGAAGAATGAGGATTGAGGATTGAGGATTGAGGATTGAAGACTGAGTGTTGAGGATTGAAGATTGAGGATTGAGGATTGAAGATTGACGATTGAGGATTGAGCATTGAGGATTGAAGATTGAGGATTGAGGATTGAGCATTGAGGATCGAGGATTGAGGATTGAGGATTGAGGATTGAAGATTGAGTATTGAACCGTGAGAAATGAGGATATTCTATTGAGTATTGAGAATTGAGGATAGATGGTTGAGTATTGGGGATTGATGGTTCAGGGTTGAGGATTGAGGGTTGTGGATTGAGGACGAGGACTGAGGGTTGAGTATTGATGTTTGAGGTCTGAGGATTGAGGATTGAGGATTCAAGAATGAGGATTGAGGATTGAGGATTGAGGATTGAAGAATGAGTGTTGAGGATTGAAGATTGAGGATTGAGGATTGAAGATTGAGTATTGAGGATTGAAGATTGAGGATTGAGGATTGAGGATTGAGGATTGAGGATTGACGATGAGAGCTGAGGGTTGAGGATTGAGGTTTGAGGACTGAGGACTGAGGATTGAGGATTGAGAATTCAGGATTGAGGATTGAGGATTGAAGATTGAGGACTGGGGATTGAGGATTGAAGATTGAGGATTAAGGATTGAGGATTGGGGATTGAGGATCTAGGATTGGAGAATGATTATTGAGGATTGAAGATTGAGGATTCAGAATTGAGGTTTGAGGACTGAGGATTGACGATTAAAGATTGAGCATTGAGGATTGAGTATTGAGGATTGAGGACTGATGATTGAGGGTTGAGGATTGAGGATGGAGCATTGAGGATTGAATATTGAGGACTGGGGATTGAGGATTGAAGATTGAGGATTAAGGATTGAGGATTGGGGATTGAGGATCCAGGATTGGAGATTGATTATTGAGGATTGAAGATTGAGGATTCGGAATTGAGGTTTGAGGACTGAGGATTGACGATAGAAGATTGAGTATTGAGGATTGAGGATTGAGGATTGAAGATTGAGGATTGAGGATTGAGGATGAGGGCTGAGGGTTGAGGATTGAGGTTTGAGGACTGACGACTGAGGATTGAGGATTGAGGGTTGAAGATTGAGGACTGGGGACTGAGTGTTGAGGGTTGAGTGATGAGAATTGATGTTTGTGGATAGAGATTTGAAGATTGCAGATTGAGTATTGCGTATTGAAAGCTCTGAACTGAGGACATTCTATTGAGGATTGAGGATCGACAACTTATTGTTGAGGACTGAGTGCTGAAGGTTGAGGATTCAGGATTGAGGATTCAGGATTGTGGTTTGAGGGCTGAGGATTGGGTATTGAGGATTGAAGAATGAGGATTGAGGATTGAGCATTGAGGATTGAGTATTGAAGATTGAGTATTGAGGATTGAAGATTGACGATTGAGGATTGAGCATTGAGGATTGAAGATTGAGGATTGAGGATTGAGGATTGAGGATCGAGGATTGAGGATTGAAGATTGAGTATTGAGGATTGAAGATTCAGGATTGAGGATTGAGGAATGAGGATTGAGGATTGAAGATTGAGGATTGGGGACTGAGTGTTGAGGGTTGAGTGATGAGAATTGATGTTTGTGGATAGAGATTTGAAGATTGCAGATCGAGTATTGCGTATTGAAATATCTGAACTGAGTATATTCTATTGAGGATTGAGGATTGACAACCTATTGTTGAGGACTGAGTGCTGAAGGTTGAGGATTCAGGATTGAGGATACAGGATTGTGGTTTGAGGACTGAGGATTCAGGATTGAGGATTGTGGATTGATGATTGAGGATTGAGGATTGATGTTTGAGGATTGGGTATTGAGGATTGAACATTGAGTATTGAGGATTGAGGGTTGAGGATTGAGGATTGAGGATTGAGGATTGAAGATTGAGTATTGAGGATTGAAGATTGGTGGTTGAGGATTCAGGATTGAGGATTGAGGATTTGGGACTAAGGATTGAAGATTGAGGATCGACGATTGAGGATTGAGGATTGAGGATTGAGCATTGAGGATTGAGTATTGAAGATTGAGTATTGGGGATTGAAGATTGACGATTGAGGATTGAGCATTGCGGATTGAAGATTGACGATTGAGGATTGAGGATTGAGGATTGAGGATTGAGGATTGATGATTGAGTATTGAGGATTGAAGATTGAGGATTGAGGATTGAAGATTGAGTCTTGAAGATTGAAGAGTGAGGATTGAGGATTGAGGATTGAGGATTGAGGTTTGAGCATTGAGGATTGAAGATTGAGGATTGATGATTGAGGATTGAGGATTGAGGATTGAGGATTGAGGACTGAGGATTGAAGATTGAGTATTGAGGATTGAAGACTGAGGATTGAGGAATGAGGACTGAGGATTGAGGGTTGAGAATTGAGAATTGAGGATTCAGGATAGAAGATTGAGGATTGGGTATTGAGGATTGAAGAGTGAGGGTTGAGGATTGAGGATTGAGGATTGAGGATTGAGGATTGAGGATTGAGGATTGAGGATTGAGTATTGAAGATTGAGGATTGATGACTGAGGATTGAGGATTGAGGATTGGCGATTGAGGATTGGGAGTTGGGGATTGAAGATTGAGTATTGAGGATTGAAGGTTGATGATTGAGGATTGAGGATTGTGGTTTGGGGATTGAGGGTTGAGGATTGAAGGTTGAGTATTGAGGATTGATCATTGAATATTGATGATTGAGGATTGAGGACTGAGGAATGAAGATTGAGGATTGGGGATTGAGGATTGGCGATTGAGGATTGAGGACTGAGGATTGAGAATTGAGGATTGAGGCCTGAAGATTGAGTATTGAGGATTAAAGATTGAGGATTGAGGATTGAGGACTGAAGATTGAGGACTGAGTGTTGAGTTTTGAGTGATGCGAATTGATGTTTGTAGACTGAGATTTGAAGATTGAAGATTGGGGATTGAGTACTGAAAACTGTGAATTGAGGATATTCTAATGAGGACTGAGGATTGACAATTGATTGCTGAGGACTAAGGGCTGAAGATTGTCGATTCAGGATTGAGGATTCGGGATTGAGGTTTGAGGACGAGGACTGACGGTTGAGGATTCAGGTTTGAGGATTGAGGATTGAGGACTGATGACTGAAGATTGAGGATTGAGGATTGAGGATTGAGTATTGAAGATTGAGGATTGATGTATGAGGATTGAGGATTGAGGGTTGAAGATTGAGGATTGAGGATTGAGGATGAGGGCTGATGGTTGAAGATTGAGTATTGAGTATTGAAGATTGAGGATTGAGGATTGAGGATTGAGGACTGAGGATTGAGGATTGACGATGAGGGCTGAGGGTTGAGGATTGAGGATTGAGGATTGAAGATTGAGTATTGAGGATTGAAGATTGAGGATTGAGGATTGAGGATGAGGGCTGAGGGTTGAGGGCTGAGGTTTGAGGACTGAGGACTGAGGATTGAGGATTGAGGATTGACGATTGAGGATTGAGGATTGAGGACTGAGGATTGAAGATTGAGTATTGAGGATTGACGACTGAGGATTGAGAAATGAGGACTGAGGATTGAGGATGAGGGCTGAGGGTTGGGGATTGAGGTTTGAGGACTGAGGACTGAGGATTGAGGGTTGAGAATTGAGGATTGAGGATTCAGGATAGAAGATTGAGGATTGGGTATTGACGATTGAAGAGTGAGGATTGAGGATTGAGGATTGAGGATTGAGGATTGAAGATTGAGTATTGATGATTGAAGATTGAGGATTGAGGATTGAGTATTGAGGATTGAGGATTGAGGATTGACGATTGAAGATTGAGTATTGAGGACTGAAGATTGAGGACTGGGGATTGAGGATTGAAGATTGAGGATTAAGGATTGAGGATTGGGGATTGAGGATCTAGGATTGGAGATTGATTGTTGAGGATTGAAGATTGAGGATTCAGAATTGAGGTTTGAGGACTGAGGATTGACGATTGAAGATTGAGTATTGAGGATTGAGTATTGAGGATTGACGACTGAGGATTGAGGATCGAGGATTGAGGATGGAGCATTGAGGATTGAATATTGAGGACTGGGGATTGAGGATTGAAGATTGAGTATTAAGGATTGAGGATTGGGGATTGAGGATCTAGGATTGGAGATTGATTATTGAGGATTGAAGATTGAGGATTCGGAATTGAGGTATGAGGACTGAGGATCGACGATAGAAGATTGAGTATTGAGGATTGAGGATTGAGGATTGAAGATTGAGGATTGAGGATTGAGGATGAGGGCTGAGGGTTGAGGATTGAGGTTTGAGGACTGACGACTGAGGATTGAGGATTGAGGATTGACGATGAGGGCTGAGGTTTGAGGATTCAGGTTTGAGGACTGAGGACCGAGGATTGGGGATTGAGAATTGAGGATTGAGGATTGACGCTTGAGGATTGAGGGTTGAGGATCGAAGGATGAGGATTGAGGATTGAGCATTGAGGATTGTATATTTAAGATTGAGTATTGAGGATTGAAGATTGACGATTGAGGATTGAGGATCGAGCATTGAGGATTGAAGATTGAGGATTGAGGATCGAGGATTGAGGAATGAGGATTGAGAATTGATGATTGAGGCTTGAGGATTGCAGATTGAGGATTAGGTATTGAGGATTGAAGAATGAGGATTGAGGATTGAGGAGCGAGGATTGAGGAATGAAGATTGAGGATTGAGGATCGAGGATTGAGGATTGAAGATTGAGTATTGAGGATCGAAGATTGAGGATTGAGGATTGAGGATTGAGGATTGAGGATTGAAGATTGAGTACTGGGGACTGAGTGTTGAGGGTTGAGTGATGAGAATTGATGTTTGTGGATAGAGATTTGAAGATTGCAGATTGAGTATTGCGTATTGAAAGCTCTGAACTGAGGACATTCTATTGAGGATTGAGGATCGACAACTTATTGTTGAGGACTGAGTGCTGAAGGTTGAGGATTCAGGATTGAGGATTCAGGATTGTGGTTTGAGGACTGAGGATTGAGGATTGAGGATTGAGGATTGAGGATTGAGGATTGAGGATTGAAGATTGAGGATTGTGTATTGAGGATTGAGGATTGAGGATTGAGGATTGAGGATTGAGGATTGAGGATTGAGGATTGAAGGTTGAGGATTGAGGATTGAGGATTGAGGATTGAGGATTGATGATTGGGGATGGAAGATTGAGTATTGAGGATTGAAGATAGAGGATTGAGGATTGAGGATTGAGGATTGAGGATTGAGGATTGAGGATTGAAGATTGAGTATTGAGGATTGAATATTGAGGATTGAGGATTGAGGATTGTGTGTTGAGGATTGAAGATTGAGGATTGGGGATTGAGGATTGACGATTGAGGATTGAGGATTGAGGATTGAGAATTGAGGATTGAGGATTGAAGATTGAGTATTGAGGATTGAAGATTGAGGATTGTGGATTGAGGATAGAAGGTTGAGGTCTGAGTGTTGAGGGTTGAGTGATGGGAATTGATTATCGTGGATTGAGATTTGAAGATTGAAGAACGGGGATTGAGTATTGAAAACTGTGAATTGAGGATATTCTATTGAGGATTGAGGGTTGACAATTGATTGTTGAGGACTGAGGGCTGAAGATTGAGGATTCAGGGTTGAGGACTCGGGATTGAGGTTTGAGGACTGAGGATTGAGGGTTGAGGATTGAGGATTGAGGGTTGAGGATTGAAGATTGAGTATTGAGGATTGAAGGTTGAGGATTGACGATTGAGGATTGAGGGTTGAGGATTGAAGATTGAGGATTGGGGATTGAGGATTGACGATTGAGGTTTGAGTATTGAGGATTGAGAATTGTGGATTGAGGACTGAATATTGGGTATTGAGGATTGAAGATTGAGGATTGGGGATTGAGGATTGAAGATTGTGGTCTGAGTGTTGAGGGTTGAGTGATGGGGATTGATTATCGTGGATTGAGATATGAAGATTGAAGAATGGGGATTGAGTATTGAAAACTTTGAATTGAGGATATTCTATTGAGGATTGGCGATTGACAATTGATTGTTGAGGACTGCGGGCTGAAGATTGAGGATTCAGGATTGAGGATTCGGGATTGAGGTTTGAGGACTGAGGATTGAGGGTTGAGGATTGAGGATTGAGCATTGACGCTTGAGGATTGAGGGTTGAGGATGGAGGATTGAAGAGAGAGGACTGAGTGTTGGGTATTGAGTGTTGAGAATAGATGTTTGAGGATTGAGGTTCGATTATTGAATATTGTGGATTGAGTATTGAACCGTTAGAAATGAGGATATTCTATTGAGTATTGAGAATTGAGGATAGATGGTTGAGTATTGGGGATTGATGGTTCAGGGTTGAGGATTGAGGGTTGTGGATTGAGGACGAGGACTGAGGGTTGAGTATTGATGTTTGAGGTCTGAGGATTGAGGATTGAGGATTCAAGAATGAGGATTGAGGATTGAGGATTGAGGATTGAGGATTGAGGATTGAAGAATGAGTGTTGAGGATTGAAGATTGAGGATTGAGGATTGAAGATTGAGTATTGAGGATTGAAGACTGAGGATTGAGGATTGAGGATTGAGGATTGAGGATTGACGATGAGAGCTGAGGGTTGAGGATTGAGGTTTGAGGATTGAGGACTGATGATTGAGGGTTGAGGATTGAGGATGGAGCATTGAGGATTGAATATTGAGGACTGGGGATTGAGGATTGAAGATTGAGGATTAAGGATTGAGGATTGGGGATTGAGGATCCAGGATTGGAGATTGATTATTGAGGATTGAAGATTGAGGATTCGGAATTGAGGTTTGAGGACTGAGGATTGACGATAGAAGATTGAGTATTGAGGATTGAGGATTGAGGATTGAGGATTGAAGATTGAGGATTGAGGATTGAGGATGAGGGCTGAGGGTTGAGGATTGAGGTTTGAGTACTGACAACTGAGGATTGAGGATTGAGGGTTGAAGATTGAGGACTGGGGACTGAGTGTTGAGGGTTGAGTGATGAGAATTGATGTTTGTGGATAGAGATTTGAAGATTGCAGATTGAGTATTGCGTATTGAAAGCTCTGAACTGAGGACATTCTATTGAGGATTGAGGATCGACAACTTATTGTTGAGGACTGAGTGCTGAAGGTTGAGGATTCAGGATTGAGGATTCAGGATTGTGGTTTGAGGGCTGAGGATTGAGGATTGAGGATTGAGGATTGAGGATTGAGGATTGAGGATTGAGGATTGAAGATTGAGGATTGGGTATTGAGGATTGAACATTGAGGATTGAGGATTGAGGAATGAGGATTGAGGATTGAGGATTGAAGGTTGAGGATTGAGGATTGAGGATAGAGGATTGAGGATTGAGGATTGGGTATTGAGGATTGAACATTGAGGATTGAGGAATGAGGATTGAGGATTGAGGATTGAGGATTGAAGGTTGAGGATTGAGGATTGAGGATAGTGGATTGAGGATTGAGGATTGGGGATTGAAGATTGAGAATTGAGGATTGAGGATTGAAGATTGAGTATTGAGTATTGAAGATTGAGGATTGTGGATTGAGGATAGAAGATTGTGGTCTGAGTCTTGAGGGTTGAGTGATGGGAATTGATTATCGTGGATTGAGATTTGAAGATTGAAGAATGGGGATTGAGTATTGAAAACTGTGAATTGAGGATATTCTATTGAGGATTGAGGGTTGACAATTGATTGTTGAGGACTGAGGGCTGAAGATTGAGGATTCAGGATTGAGGACTCGGGATTGAGGTTTGGGGACTGAGGATTGAGGGTTGAGGATTGAGGATTGAGCATTGACGCTTGAGGATTGAGGGTTGAGGATGGAGGATTGAAGAGAGAGGACTGAGTGTTGGGTATTGAGTGTTGAGAATAGATGTTTGAGGATTGAGGTTCGATTATTGAATATTGTGGATTGAGTATTGAACCGTTAGAAATGAGGATATTCTATTGAGTATTGAGAATTGAGGATAGATGGTTGAGTATTGGGGATTGATGGTTCAGGGTTGAGGATTGAGGGTTGTGGATTGAGGACGAGGACTGAGGGTTGAGTATTGATGTTTGAGGTCTGAGGATTGAGGATTGAGGATTCAAGAATGAGGATTGAGGATTGAGGATTGAGGATTGAGGATTGAGGATTGAAGAATGAGTGTTGAGGATTGAAGATTGAGGATTGAGGATTGAAGATTGAGTATTGAGGATTGAAGATTGAGGATTGAGGATTGAGGATTGAGGATTGAGGATTGACGATGAGAGCTGAGGGTTGAGGATTGAGGTTTGAGGACTGAGGACTGAGGATTGAGGATTGAGAATTCAGGATTGAGGATTGAGGATTGAAGATTGAGGACTGGGGATTGAGGATTGAAGATTGAGGATTAAGGATTGAGGATTGGGGATTGAGGATCTAGGATTGGAGAATGATTATTGAGGATTGAAGATTGAGGACTCAGAATTGAGGTTTGAGGACTGAGGATTGACGATTAAAGATTGAGCATTGAGGATTGAGTATTGAGGATTGAGGACTGATGATTGAGGGTTGAGGATGAGGGCTGAGGGTTGAGGATTGAGGTTTGAGGACTGACGACTGAGGATTGAGGATTGAGGGTTGAAGATTGAGGACTGGGGACTGAGTGTTGAGGGTTGAGTGATGAGAATTGATGTTTGTGGATAGAGATTTGAAGATTGCAGATTGAGTATTGCGTATTGAAAGCTCTGAACTGAGGACATTCTATTGAGGATTGAGGATCGACAACTTATTGTTGAGGACTGAGTGCTGAAGGTTGAGGATTCAGGATTGAGGATTCAGGATTGTGGTTTGAGGGCTGAGGATTGGGTATTGAGGATTGAAGAATGAGGATTGAGGATTGAGCATTGAGGATTGAGTATTGAAGATTGAGTATTGAGGATTGAAGATTGACGATTGAGGATTGAGCATTGAGGATTGAAGATTGAGGATTGAGGATTGAGGATTGAGGATCGAGGATTGAGGATTGAAGATTGAGTATTGAGGATTGAAGATTCAGGATTGAGGATTGAGGAATGAGGATTGAGGATTGAAGATTGAGGATTGGGGACTGAGTGTTGAGGGTTGAGTGATGAGAATTGATGTTTGTGGATAGAGATTTGAAGATTGCAGATCGAGTATTGCGTATTGAAATATCTGAACTGAGTATATTCTATTGAGGATTGAGGATTGACAACCTATTGTTGAGGACTGAGTGCTGAAGGTTGAGGATTCAGGATTGAGGATACAGGATTGTGGTTTGAGGACTGAGGATTCAGGATTGAGGATTGTGGATTGATGATTGAGGATTGAGGATTGATGTTTGAGGATTGGGTATTGAGGATTGAACATTGAGTATTGAGGATTGAGGGTTGAGGATTGAGGATTGAGGATTGAGGATTGAAGATTGAGTATTGAGGATTGAAGATTGGTGGTTGAGGATTCAGGATTGAGGATTGAGGATTGAGGATTGAAGATTGAGTATTGAGGATTGAAGATTGGTGGTTGAGGATTCAGGATTGAGGATTGAGGATTTGGGACTAAGGATTGAAGATTGAGGATCGACGATTGAGGATTGAGGATTGAGGATTGAGCATTGAGGATTGAGTATTGAAGATTGAGTATTGGGGATTGAAGATTGACGATTGAGGATTGAGCATTGAGGATTGAAGATTGACGATTGAGGATTGAGGATTGAGGATTGAGGATTGAGGATTGATGATTGAGTATTGAGGATTGAAGATTGAGGATTGAGGATTGAAGATTGAGTCTTGAAGATTGAAGAGTGAGGATTGAGGATTGAGGATTGAGGATTGAGGTTTGAGCATTGAGGATTGAAGATTGAGGATTGATGATTGAGGATTGAGGATTGAGGATTGAGGATTGAGGACTGAGGATTGAAGATTGAGTATTGAGGATTGAAGACTGAGGATTGAGGAATGAGGACTGAGGATTGAGGGTTGAGAATTGAGGATTGAGGATTCAGGATAGAAGATTGAGGATTGGGTATTGAGGATTGAAGAGTGAGGGTTGAGGATTGAGGATTGAGGATTGAGGATTGAAGATTGAGTATTGATGATTGAAGATTGAGGATTGAGGATTGAGGATTGAGGATTGAGGATTGAGGATTGAAGATTGAGTATTGAGGATTGAAGATTGAGGACTGGGGATTGAGGATTGCAAAATAAGTATTGAGGATTGAGGATTAAGGATTGAGGATTGAAGATTGAGTATTGAGGATTGAAGATTGATGGTTGAGGATTGAGGATTGAAGTCTGAGGATTTGGGAGTAAGGATTGAAGATTGAGGATCGAGGATTGAGGATTGAGGATTGAGGATTGAGGATTGACGATGAGGGCTGAGGTTTGAGGATTGAGGTTTGAGGACTGAGGAATGAAGATTGAGGATTGGGTATTGAGGATCGAAGAATGAGGATTGAGGATTGAGCATTGAGGATTGAATATTTAAGATTGAGTATTGAGGATTGAAGATTGACGATTGAGGATTGAGCATTGAGGATTGAAGATTGAGGATTGAGGATCGAGGATTGAGGATTGAGGATTGAGGATTGAGGATTGAGGATTGAGGATTGAAGATTGAGGATTGGGGACTGAGTGTTGAGCGTTGGGTGATGAGAATTGATGTTTGTGGGTAGACATTTGAAGATTGCAGATCGTGTATTGAGTATTGAAAACTGCGAATTGAGGATATTCTAGTGAGGATTGACGATTGACAACTGATTGTTGAGGACTGAGTGAAGAAGATTGGGGATTCAGGATTGAGGAACGAGGATTGAGGATTGAGGATGGAGCATTGAGGATTGAAGATTGAGGACTGGGGCTGAGGATTGAAGATTGAGGATTAAGGATTGACGATTGGGGATTGAGGATCTAGGATTGGAGATTGATTATTGAGGATTGAAGATTGAGGATTCAGAATTGAGGTTTGAGGACTGAGAATTGACGATTGAAGATTGAGTATTGAGCATTGAGGATTGAGGGTTGAAGATTGAGGATTGAGGATTGAGGATGAGGGCTGAGGGTTGAAGATTGAGTATTGAGTATTGAAGATTGAGGATTGAGGATTGAGGATAGAGGACTGAGGATTGAGGATTGACGATGAGGGCTGAGGGTTCAGGATTGAGGTTTGAGGACTGAGGACTGAGGATTGAGGATTGAGAATTGAGGATTGAGGATTGAGGATTGAAGGTTGAGGATTGGGTATTGAGGATTGAAGAATGAGCATTGAGGATTGAGGATTGGGGATTGAGGAATGAAGATTGAGGATTGAGGATCGAGGATTGAGGATTGAAGATTGAGTATTGAGCATTGAAGATTGAGGATTGAGGATTGAGTATTGAGGATTGAGGATTGAGGATTTAGGATTGAGTATTGAAGATTGTGGACTGATGATTGACGATTGAGTACTGAGGATTGGGGATTGATTATTGAGCTTTGGGGATTGAAGATTGTGGACTGGGGATAGGGGATTGAATATTGAGGATTAAGGATGGAGTATCGGGGATTGATGATCTAGGATAGGAGATTGATTATTGAGGATTGAAGAATGAGGATTGAGGATTGAGGATTGAGAATTGAGAATTGAGGATGAGGACTGAGGGTTGAGGATTGAGGTTTGAGGAATGAGGATTGAGGATTGAGGATTGAGGATTGAGGATTGAGGATTGAGGATTGAGTATTGAAGATTGAGGATTGATGTATGAGGATTGAGGATTGAGGGTTGAAGATTGAGGATTGAGGATTGAGGATGAGGGCTGAGGGTTGAAGATTGAGTATTGAGTATTGAAGATTGAGGATTGAGGATTGAGGATTGAGGACTGAGGATTGAGGATTGACGATGAGGGCTGAGGGTTGAGGATTGAGGTTTGAGGACTGAGGACTGAGGATTGAGGATTGAGAATTGAGGATTGAGGATTGAGGATTGAGGATTGAAGGTTGAGGATTGGGTATTGAGGATTGAAGAATGAGGATTGAGGATTGAGGATTGAGGACTGAAGATTGAGGACTCAGTGTTGAGTTTTGAGTGATGCGAATTGGTGTTTGTAGACTGAGATTTGAAGATTGAAGATTGGGGATTGAGTACTGAAAACTGTGAATTGAGGATATTCTAATGAGGACTGAGGATTGACAATTGATTGCTGAGGACTGAGGGCTGAAGATTGACGATTCAGGATTGAGGATTCGGGATTGAGGTTTGAGGACGAGGACTGACTGTTGAGGATTCAGGTTTGAGGATTGAGGATTGAGGACTGATGACTGAAGATTGAGGATTGAGGATTGAGGATTGAGTATTGAAGATTGAGGATTGATGATTGTGGATTGAGGACTGAAGATTGAGGATTGAGGATTGAGGATTGAGGATTGAGTATTGAAGATTGAGGATGGATGACTGAGGATTGAGGATTGAGGATTGATGATTGAGGATTGAGGATTGAAGATTCAGTATGGAGGATTGAAGGTTGAGTATTGACGATTGAGGATTGAGGATTGAGGATTGAGGATTGAGTATTGAAGATTGAGGATTGAATGTTGAGGATTGCGGACTGAGGATTGAGGATTGAGGATTGAGGAATGAGGATTGAGGATTGAGGATTGAGGATTGATGATTGAGGATTGAGTATTGAAGATTGAGGATTCATGACTGAGGATTGAGGATTAAGGATTGATGATTGAGGATTGAGGATTGAACATTGAGTATGGAGGACTGAAGATTGAGGATTGAGGATTGAGGAACGAGGATTGACGATTGAGGATGATGGCTGAGGTTTGAGGACTGAGGTTTGAGGACTGAGGACTGACGATTGGGGATTGAGAATTGAGGATTGAGGATTGAGGATTGAGGATTGGGTATTGAGGATTGAAGAATGAGGATTGACGATTGAGGATTGAGGATTTTAGGATTTTAGGATTGAGGATTGAGTATTGAAAATTCAGGATTGATGATTGAGGAGTGAGGATTGAGGATTGAGGATTGAGGATTGAGTATTGAAGATTGTGGACTGATGTTTGACGATTGAGGACTGAGGATTGAGGATTGATTATTGAGCTTTGGGGATTGAAGATTGTGGACTGCGGATAGAGGATTGAATATTGAGGATTAAGGATAGAGTATTGGGGATTGAGGATCTAGGATAGGAGATTGATTATTGAGAATTGAAGATTGAGGATTGAGGACTGAGGATTGAGAATTGAGAATTGAGTATGAGGACAGAGGGTTGAGGATTGAGGTTTGAGGAATGAGGATTGAGGATTGAGGATTGAGGATTGAGGATTGAGAATTGAGGATTGAGGACTGAAGATTGAGGACTGAGTGTTGAGTTTTGAGTGATGCGAATTGATGTTTGTAGGCTGAGATTTGAAGATTGAAGATTGGGGATTGAGTACTGAAAACTGAGAATTGAGGATATTCTAATGGGGACTGAGGATTGACAATTGATTGTTGAGGACTGAGGGCTGAAGATTGACGATTCAGGATTGAGGATTCGGGATTGAGGTTTGAGGATGAGGACTGACGGTTGAGGATTCAGGTTTGGGGATTGAGGATTGAGGACTGATGACTGAGGATTGACGATTGAAGATTGAGTATTGAGGGTTGAGGATTGTGGATTGAAGATTGAGGATTGAGGATTGAGGATGAGGGCTGAGGGTTGAGGATTGAGGGGTGAGGATTGAGGATTGAGGGGTGAGGATTGAGGATCGAGGATTTTGGATTGGGGATTGAAGATTGAGGATTGAGGATTGAGGATTGAGGATTGAGTGTTGAAGATTGAGGATTGATGATTGAGGATTGAGGATTGCGGATTGAGGATTGAGGATTGAGGATTGAATATTGAGGATTGGGACTGAGGATTGAGGATTGAGGATTGAGGATTGAAGACTGAGTATTGAGCATTGATTACTGAGGATTGAGGATTGATGATTGAGGATTGAGTATTGAAGATTGAGGATTGATGACTGAGGATTGAGGATTGAGGACTGATGACTGAGGATTTAGGATTGAGGATTGAACATTGAGGATTGAAGATTGAGGATTGGGTATTGAGGATTGAACATTGAGGATTGAGGATTGAGAATTGAGGATTGAGGATTGAGGATTGAAGATTGAATATTGATGATTGAAGATTGAGAATTAAGGATTGAGTATTGTGGATTGAGGACGAGGACTGAGGGTTGAGTATTGATGTTTGAGGTCTGAGGATTGAGGATTGAGGATTGAAGAACGAGGATTGAGGATTGAGGATTGAGGGTTGAAGATTGAGTATTGAGGATTGAGGATTGAGGATTGAGGATTGAAGATTGAGTATTGATGATTGAAGATTGACGATTGAGGATTGAGGATTGAGGATTGAGGATTGAAGATTGAGGGTTGGGGACTGAGTGTTGAGGGTTGGGTGATGAGTATTTATGTTTATGGGTAGACATTTGAAGATTGCAGATCGAGTATTGAGTATTGAAAACTGCGAATTTAGGATATTCTATTGAGGATTGTCGATCGACAACTGATTGTTGAGGACTGAGTGCTGAAGATTGGGGATTCAGGATTGAGGAACGAGGATTGAGGATTGAGGATGGAGCATTGAGGATTGAAGATTGAGGACTGGGGATTGAGGATTGAAGATTGAGGATTAAGGATTGAGGATTGGGGATTGAGGATCTAGGATTGGAGATTGACTATTGAGGATTGAAGATTGAGGATTCAGAATTGAGGTTTGAGGACTGAGGATTGACGATTGAAGATTGAGTATTGAGGATTGAGGATTGAGGGTTGAAGATTGAGGATTGATGATTGAGGATGAGGGCTGAGGATTGAAGATTGATTATTGAGTATTGAAGATTGAGGATTGAGGATTGAGGATTGAAGATTGAGGATTGTGTATTGAGGATTGAACATTGAGGATTGAGGATTGAGGATTGAGGATTGAGGATTGAGGATTGAAGGTTGAGGATTGAGGATTGAGGATTGAGGATTGAGGATTGATGATTGGGGATTGAAGATTGAGTATTGAGGATTGAAGATAGAGGATTGAGGATTGAGGATTGAGGATTTAGGATTGAGGATTGAGGATTGAAGATTGAGTATTGAGGATTGAATATTGAGGATTGAGGATTGAGGATTGTGTGTTGAGGATTGAAGATTGAGGATTGGGTATTGAGGATTGACGATTGAGGATTGAGGATTGAGGATTGAGAATTGAGGATTGAGGATTGAAGATTGAGTATTGAGGATTGAAGATTGAGGATTGTGGATTGAGGATAGAAGGTTGAGGTCTGAGCGTTGAGGGTTGAGTGATGGGAATTGATTATCGTGGATTGAGATTTGAAGATTGAAGAACGGGGATTGAGTATTGAAAACTGTGAATTCAGGATATTCTATTGAGGATTGAGGGTTGACAATTGATTGTTGAGGACTGAGGGCTGAAGATTGAGGATTCAGGGTTGAGGACTCGGGATTGAGGTTTGAGGACTGAGGATTGAGGGTTGAGGATTGAGGATTGAGGGTTGAGGATTGAAGATTGAGTATTGAGGATTGAAGGTTGAGGATTGACGATTGAGGATTGAGGGTTGAGGATTGAAGATTGAGGATTGGGGATTGAGGATTGACGATTGAGGTTTGAGTATTGAGGATTGAGAATTGTGGATTGAGGACTGAATATTGGGTATTGAGGATTGAAGATTGATAATTGGGGATTGAGGATTGAAGATTGAGGTCTGAGTGTTGAGGGTTGAGTGATGGGGATTGATTATCGTGGATTGAGATTTGAAGATTGAAGAATGGGGATTGAGTATTGAAAACTTCGAATTGAGGATATTCTATTGAGGATTGGGGATTGACAATTGATTGTTGAGGACTGCGGGCTGAAGATTGAGGATTCAGGATTTAGGATTCGGGATTGAGGTTTGAGGACTGAGGATTGAGGTTTGAGGATTGAGGATTGAGGATTGACGCTTGAGGATTGAGGGTTGAGGATGGAGGATTGAAGAGAGAGGACTGAGTGTTGGGTATTGAGTGTTGAGTATAGATGGTTGAGGATTGAGGCTCGATTATTGAATATTGTGGATTGAGTATTGAACCGTGAGAAATGAGGATATTCTATTGAGTATTGAGAATTGACGATAGATGGTTGAGTATTGAGGATTGATGGTTCAGGGTTGAGGATTGAGGGTTGTGGATTGAGGACGAGGACTGAGGGTTGAGTATTGATGTTTGAGGTCTGAGGATTGAGGATTGAGGTTTGAAGAATGAGGATTGAGGATTGAGGATTGAGGATTGAGGATTGAGGATTGACGATGAGGGCTGAGGGTTGAGGATTGAGGTTTGAGGTCTGAGGACTGAGGATTGAGGATTGAGGGTTGAGGACTGAAGATTGAGGACTGAGTGTTGAGTTTTGAGTGATGCGAATTGATGTTTGTAGACTGAGATTTGAAGATTGCAGATCGAGTATTGCGTATTGAAATCTCTGAACTGAGGATATTCCATTGAGGATTGAAGATTGACAACTTATTGTTGAGGACTGAGTGCTGAAGGTTGAGGATTCAGGATTGAGGATTCGGGATTGTGGTTTGAGGACTGAGGATTGAGGATTGAGGATTGTGGATTGAGGATTGATGATTGAGGATAGGAGATTGAATATTGATGATTGAATATTGAGGATTGAGGATAGAGTGTTGTGGATTGAGGACGAGGACTGAGGGCTGAGTATTGATGTTTGAGGTCTGAGGATTGAGGATTGAGGATTGAGGATTGAGGATTGTGTGTTGAGGATTGAAGATTGAGGATTGGGGATTGAGGACTGACGATTGAGGATTGAGTATTGTGGATTGAGGATGGAAGATTGAGGATTGAAGATTGAGTATTGAGGATTGAAGATTGAGGATTGAGGATTGAGGATAGAAGATTGAGGTCTGAGTGTTGAGGGTTGAGTGATGGGAATTGATTATCGTGGATTGAGGTTTGAAGATTGAAGAATGGGGATTGAGTATTGAAAACTGTGTGTTGAGGATATTCTATTGAGGATTGAGGATTGACAATTGATTGTTCAGGACTGAGGGCTGAAGATTGAGGATTCAGGAATGAGGATTCGGGATTGAGGTTTGAGGACTGAGGATTGAGGGTTGTGGATTGAGGATTGAGGATTGACGCTTGAGGATTGAGGGTTGAGGATGGAGGATTGAAGAGAGAGGACCGAGTGTTGGGGACTGAGTGTTGAGAATAGATGTTTGAGGATTGAGGTTTGATTATTGAATATTGTGGATTGAGTATTGAACCGTGAGAATTGAGGATATCCTTTTGAGTATTGAGAATTGAGGATAGATGGTTGAGTATTGAGGATTGAAGGTTGAGGGTTGAGGATTGAGGGTTGTGGATTGAGGACGAGGACTGATGGTTGAGTTTTGATGTTTGAGGTCTGAGGATTGACGATTGAGGATTGAGAGTTGAGGATTGAGGGTTGAGGTCTGAAGATTGAGGACTGAGTGTTGAGTTTTGAGTGATGCGAATTGATGTTTGTAGACTGAGATTTGAAGACTGAAGATTGGGGATTGAGTACTGAAAACTGTGAATTGAGGATATTCTAATGAGGACTGAGGATTGACAATTGATTGCTGAGGACTGAGGGCTGAAGATTGACGATTCAGGATTGAGGATTCGGGATTGAGGTTTGAGGACGAGGACTGACGGTTGAGGATTCAGGTTTGAGGATTGAGGATTGAGGACTGATTACTGAAGATTGAGGATTGAGGATTGAGGATTGAGTATTGAAGATTGAGGATTGATGATTGTGGATTGAGGACTGAGGATTGAGGATTGAGGATTGAGGATTGAGGATTGAGTATTGAAGGTTGAGGATGGATGACTGAGGATTGAGGATTGAGTACTGATGATTGAGGATTGAGGATTGATGATTCAGTATGGAGGATTGAAGGTTGAGTATTGAGGATTGAGGATTGAGGATTGAGGATTGAGGATTGAGTATTGAAGATTGAGGATTGAATGTTGAGGATTGCGGACTTAGGATTGAGGATTGAGGATTGAGGAATGAGGATTGAGGATTGAGGATTGAGGATTGATGATTGAGGATTGAGTATTGAAGATTGAGGATTCATGACTGAGGATTGAGGATTGAGGATTGAGGATTGATGATTGAGGATTGAGGATTGAAGATTGAGTATGGAGGACTGAAGATTGAGGATTGAGGATTGAGGAACGAGGATTGACGATTGAGGATGATGGCTGAGGTTTGAGGACTGAGGTTCAGGACTGAGGACTGAGGATTGAGGATTGAGAATTGAGGATTGAGGATTGAGGATTGAGGATTGGGTATTGAGCATTGAAGATTGAGGATTGGGGATTGAGGACTGACGATTGAGGACTGAGTATTGTGGATTGAGGATTGAAGATTGAGGATTGAAGATTGAGTATTGAGGATTGAAGATTGAGGATTGAGGATTGAGGATAGAAGATTGAGGTCTGAGTTTTGAGGGTTGAGTGATGGGAATTGATTATCGTGGATTGAGGTTTGAAGATTGAAGAATGGGGATTGAATATTGAAAACTGTGAGTTGAGGATATTCTATTGAGGATTGAGGATTGACAATTGATTGTTCAGGACTGAGGGCTGAAGATTGAGGATTCAGGAATGAGGATTCAGGTTTGGGGATTGAGGTTTGAGGACTGAGGATTGAGGGTTGTGGATTGAAGATTGAGTATTGAGGGTTGAGGATTGAGGATTGAAGATTGAGGATTGAGGATTGAGGATGAGGGCTGAGGGTTGAGGATTGAGGAGTGAGGATTGAGGATCGAGGATTTAGGATTGAGGATTGAAGATTGAGGATTGAGGATGGAGGATTGAGGATTGAGTGTTGAAGTTTGAGGATTGATGATTGAGGATTGACGATTGAGGATTGAGGATTGAGGATTGAGGATTGAAGATTGAGGATTGGGATTGAGGATTGAGGACTGAAGATTGAGATTCGAAGATTGAGTATTGAGGATTGAAGATTGAGGTTTGAGGATTGAGGAGTGAGGATGGAGGATGAGGGCTGAGGGTTGAGCGTTGAGGTTTGAGTATTGAATACTGTGAATTCAGGATATTCTATTGAGTATTGAGAATTGAGGATTGATGGTTGAGTATTGAGGATTGAGGATTGAGTATTGAGGATTGAAGATTGAGGTTTGAGGATTGAGGATTGAGAATTGAGGATGAGGACTGAGGGTTGAGGAGTGAGGTTTGAGGAACGAGGATTGAGGATTGAGAATTGAGGACCGAGGATTGACGATTGAGTATTGAAGATTGAGGATTGATGTCTGAGGATTGAGGATTGAGGATTCAGGATTGAGGATTGAGGATTGAAGATTGAGTATTGAGGATTGAGGATTGAGGATTGAGGATTGAGTATTGAAGATTGAGGATTGATGATTGAGGATGGCGGACTGAGGATTGAGGATTGAGGATTGAGGATTGAAGACTGAGTATTGAGGATTGATTACTGAGGATTGAAGATTGAGGATTTATGATTGAGGATTAAGAATTGAGAATTGAGTATGAGGACTGAGGGTTGAGGCTTGAGGTTTGAGGAATGAGGATTGAGGATTGAGGATTGAGGATTGATGATTGAGGATTGCGTATTGAAGATTGAGGATTGATGACTGAGGGTTGGGGATTAAGGATTGATGATTCAGGATTGAGGATTGAAGATTGAGTATGGAGGATTGAAGATTGAGGATTGAGGATTGAGTATTGTAGACCGAGGACTGAGTGTTGAGGGTTGAGTGATGAGAATTGATGTCTGTGAATTGAGATTTGAAGACTGAAGATTGGGGATTCAGTATTGAAAACTGTGAATTGAGGATATTCTGTTGAGGATTGAGGATTGACAATTGATGGTTGCGGACTGAGGGATGAAGATTGAGCATTCAGGATTGAGGATTCGGGATTGTGGTTTGAGGACTGACGATTGAGGATTGAGGATTGTGGATTGAGGATTGATGATTGAGGACAGGAGATTGAATATTGATGATTGAATACTGAGGATTGAGGATAGAGTGTTGTGGATTGAGGACGAGGACTGAGGGCTGAATATTGATGTTTGAGGTCTGAGGATTGAGGGTTGAGGATTGAGGATTGAGGATTGGGTGTTGAGGATTGAAGATTGAGGATTGGGGATTGAGGACTGACGATTGAGGATTGAGTATTGTGGATTGAGAATTGAAGATTGAGGATTGAAGATTGAGTATTGAGGATTGAAGATTGAGGATTGAGGATTGAGGGTAGAAGATTGAGGTCTGAGTGTTGAGGGTTGAGTGATGGGAATTGATTATCGTGGATTGAGGTTTGAAGATTGAAGAATGGGGATTGAGTATTGAAAACTGTGAGTTGAGGATATTCTATTGAGGATTGAGGATTGACAATTGATTGTTCAGGACTGAGGGCTGAAGATTGAGGATTCAGGAATGAGGTTTCGGGATTGAGGTTTGAGGACTGAGGATTGAGGGTTGTGGATTGAGTATTGAGGATTGACGCTTGAGGATTGAGGGTTGAGGATGGAGGATTGAAGAGAGAGGACCGAGTGTTGGGGATTGAGTGTTGAGAATAGATGCTTGAGGATTGAGGTTTGATTATTGAATATTGTGGATTGAGTATTGAACCGTGTGAATTCAGGATATTCTATTGAGTATTGAGAATTGAGGATAGATGGTTGAGTATTGAGGATTGATGGTTGAGGGTTGAGGATTGAGTGTTGTGGATTGAGGACGAGGACTGATGGTTGAGTTTTGATGTTTGAGGTCTGAGGATTGAGGATTGTGGATTGAGAATTGAGGATTGAGGGTTGAGGATTGAAGATTGAGGATTGGGTATTGAGGATTGAAAAATGAGTATTGAGGATTGAGGATTGAGGATTGAGTATTGAAGATTGAGTATTGAGGATTGAGGATTGAGGATTGAGTATTGAAGATTGAGTTTTGAGGATTGAAGGTTGAGGATTGAGGATTGAGGATTGAGGATTGCAGATTGAGGATTGGGTATTGAGGATTGAAGAATGAGGACTGAGGATTGAGCATTGAGGATTGAATATTGAAGATTGAGTATTGAGGATTGAAGATTGACGATTGAGGTTTAAGCATTGAGGATTGAAGATTGAGTCTTGAGGATTGAAGATTGAGGGTTGAGGATTGAGGATTGAAGATTGAGGATTTGGGACTAAGGATTGAAGATTGAGGATCGAGGATTGAGGATTGAGGATAGAGGATTGAGGATTGAGGATTGAGGTTTGAGGATTCAGGGTTGAAGATTGAGGATTGAGTATTGAGGATTGAAGACTCAGGATTGAGAAATGAGGACTGAGGATTGAGGATGAGGGCTGAGGGTTGGGGATTGAGGTTTGAGGACTGAGGACTGAGGATTGAGGGTTGAGAATTGAGGATTGAGGATTCAGGATAGAAGATTGTGGATTGGGTATTGACGATTGAAGAGTGAGGATTGAGGATTGAGGATTGAGGATTGAGGATTGAAGATTGAGTATTGAGGATTGAAGATTGAGGATTGAGGATTGAGGATGAGGGCTGAGGGTTGAGGGTTGAGGTTTGAGGACTGAGGACTGAGGATTGAGGATTGAGGATTGACGATTGAGGATTGAGGATTGAGGACTGAGGATTGAAGATTGAGTATTGAGGATTGACGACTGAGGATTGAGAAATGAGGACTAAGGATTGAGGATGAGGGCTGAGGGTTGGGGATTGAGGTTTGAGGACTGAGGACTGAGGATTGAGGGTTGAGAATTGAGGATTGAGGATTCAGGATAGAAGATTGAGGATTCGGTATTGACGATTGAAGAGTGAGGATTGAGGATTGAGGATTGAGGATTGAGGATTGAAGATTGAGTATTGATGATTGAAGATTGAGGATTGAGGATTGAGGATTGAGGATTGAGGATTGAGGATTGAAGATTGAGACCTGGGGACTGAGTGTTGAGGGTTGAGTGATGAGAATTGATGTTTGTGGATAGAGATTTGAAGATTGCAGATTAAGTATTGCGTATTGAAAGCTCTGAACTGAGGACATTCTATTGAGGATTGAGGATCGACACCTTATTGTTGAGGACTGAGTGCTGAAGGTTGAGGATTCAGGATTGAAGATTCAGGATTGTGGTTTGAGGACTGAGGATTGAGGATTGAGGATTGAGGATTGAGGATTGAGGATTGAGGATTGAAGATTGAGGATTGTGTATTGAGGATTGAACATTGAGGATTGAGGATTGAGGATTGAGGATTGAGGATTGAGGATTGAAGGTTGAGGATTGAGAATTGAGGATTGAGGATTGAGGATTGAGGATTGGGTATTGAAGATTGAGTATTGAGGATTGAAGATAGAGGATTGAGGATTGAGGATTGAGGATTGAGGATTGAGGATTGAGGATTGAAGATTGAGTATTGAGGATTGAATGTTGAGGATTGAGGATTGAGGATTGAGTATTGAGGATTGAAGATTGAGGATTGAGGATTGAGGGTAGAAGATTGAGGTCTGAGTGCTGAGGGTTGAGTGATGGGGATTGATTATCGTGGATTGAGGTTTGAAGATTGAAGAATGGGGATTGAGTATTGAAAACTGTGAGTTGAGGATATTCTATTGCGGATTGAGGATTGACAATTGATTGTTCAGGACTGAGGGCTGAAGATTTAGGATTCAGGAATGAGGATTCGGGATTGAGGTTTGAGGACTGAGGATTGAGGGTTGTGGATTGAGTATTGAGGATTGACGCTTGAGGATTGAGGGTTGAGGATGGAGGATTGAAGAGAGAGGACCGAGTGTTGGGGATTGAGTGTTGAGAATAGATGTTTGAGGATTGAGGTTTGATTATTGAATATTGTGGATTGAGTATTGAACCGTGTGAATTCAGGATATTCTATTGAGTATTGAGAATTGAGGATAGATGGTTGAGTATTGAGGATTGATGGTTGAGGGTTGAGGATTGAGTGTTGTGCATTGAGGACGAGGACTGATGGTTGAGTTTTGATGTTTGAGGTCTGAGGATTGAGGATTGAGGATTGAGAATTGAGGATTGAGGGTTGAGGATTGAAGATTGAGGATTGGGTATTGAGGATTGAAAAATGAGCATTGAGGATTGAGGATTGAGGATTGAGTATTGAAGATTGAGTTTTGAGGATTGAAGGTTGAGGGTTGAGGATTGAGGATTGAAGATTGAGGATTTGGTACTAAGGATTGAAGATTGAGGATCGAGGATTGAGGATTGAGGATAGAGGATTGAGGATTGAGGATTGCAGATTGAGGATTGGGTATTGAGGATTGAAGAATGAGGACTGAGTATTGAGCATTGAGGATTGAATATTGAAGATTGAGTATTGAGGATTGAAGATTGACGATTGAGGTTTAAGCATTGAGGATTGAAAATTGAGTCTTGAGGATTGAAGATTGAGGGTTGAGGATTGAGGATTGAAGATTGAGGATTGAGGATTCAGGGTTGAAGATTGAGGATTGAGTATTGAGGATTGAAGACTCAGGATTGAGAAATGAGGACTGAGGATTGAGGATGAGGGCTGAGGGTTGGGGATTGAGGTTTGAGGACTGAGGACTGAGGATTGAGGGTTGAGAATTGAGCATTGAGGATTCAGGATAGAAGATTGAGGATTGGGTATTGACGATTGAAGAGTGAGGATTGAGGATTGAGGATTGAGGATTGAGGATTGAAGATTGAGTATTGAGGATTGAAGATTGAGGATTGAGGATTGAGGATGAGGGCTGAGGGTTGAGGGTTGAGGTTTGAGGACTGAGGACTGAGGATTGAGGATTGAGGGTTGACGATTGAGGATTGAGGATTGAGGACTGAGGATTGAAGATTGAGTATTGAGGATTGACGACTGAGGATTGAGAAATGAGGACTGAGGATTGAGGATGAGGGCTGAGGGTTGGGGATTGAGGTTTGAGGACTGAGGACTGAGGATTGAGGGTTGAGAATTGAGGATTGAGTATTCAGGATAGAAGATTGAGGATTGGGTATTGACGATTGAAGAGTGAGGATTGAGGATTGAGGATTGAGGATTGAGGATTGAAGATTGAGTATTGATGATTGAAGATTGAGGATTGAGGATTGAGGATTGAGGATTGAGGATTGAGGATTGACGATTGAAGATTGAGTATTGAGGGTTGAAGATTGAGGACTGGGGATTGAGGATTGAAGATTGAGGATTAAGGATTGAGGATTGGGGATTGAGGATCTAGGATTGGAGATTGATTGTTGAGGACTGAAGATTGAGGATTCAGAATTGAGGTTTGAGGACTGAGGATTGACGATTGAAGATTGAGTATTGATTATTGACGACTGAGGATTGAGGATCGAGGATTGAGGATGGAGCATTGAGGATTGAATATTGAGGACTGGGGATTGAGGATTGAAGATTGAGTATTAAGGATTGAGGATTGGGGATTGAGGATCTAGGATTGGAGATTGATTATTGAGGATTGAAGATTGAGGATTCGGAATTGAGGTTTGAGGACTGAGGATCGACGATAGAAGATTGAGTATTGAGGATTGAGGATTGAGGATTGAAGATTGAGGATTGAGGATTGAGGATGAGGGCTGAGGGTTGAGGATTGAGGTTTGAGGACTGACGACTGAGGATTGAGGATTGAGGATTGACGATGAGGGCTGAGGTTTGAGGATTCAGGTTTGAGGACTGAGGACCGAGGATTGTGGATTGAGAATTGAGGATTGAGGATTGACGCTTGAGGATTGAGGGTTGAGGATCGAAGGATGAGGATT
Organism: Calliopsis andreniformis; assembly: GCF_051401765.1. Classification (NCBI taxonomy): domain Eukaryota; kingdom Metazoa; phylum Arthropoda; class Insecta; order Hymenoptera; family Andrenidae; genus Calliopsis; species Calliopsis andreniformis. The sequence goes on from NW_027480470.1 coordinate 1,805,788, forward strand.
GAGGATTGAGGATTGAGGATTGAGGATTGAGGATTGAAGATTGAGGATTGAGGTTTGAGGATTAAAGATTGAGTATTGAGGATTGAAGGTTGAGGATTGACGATTGAGGGTTGAGGATTGAAGATTGAGGATTGGGGACTGAGGATTGAAGATTGAGGTCTGAGTGTTGAGGGTTGAGTGATGGGGATTGATTATCGTGGATTGAGATTTGAAGATTGAAGAATGGGGATTGAGTATTGAAAACTTTGAATTGAGGATATTCTATTGAGGATTGGGTATTGACAATTGATTGTTGAGGACTGCGGGCTGAAGATTGAGGATTCAGGATTGAGGATTCGGGATTGAGGTTTGAGGACTGAGGATTGAGGATTGAGGATTGAGGATCGAGGATTTAGGATTGAGGATTGAAGATTGAGGATTGAGGATTGAGGATTGAGGATTGAGTGTTGAAGATCGAGGATTGATGATTGAGGATTGAGGATTGAGGATTGAGGATTGAGGATTGAAGATTGTGGATTGGGATTGAGGATTGAGGATTGAAGATTGAGATTCGAAGATTGAGTATTGAGGATTGAAGATTGAGGTTTGAGGATTGAGGATCGAGGATGGAGGATGAGGGCTGAGGGTTGAGCGTTGAGGTTTGAGTATTGAAATCTGAGAATTCAGGATATTCTATTGAGTATCGAGAATTGAGGATTGATGGTTGAGTATTGAGGATTGAGGACTGGGGATTGAGGATTGAAGATTGAGGATTAAGGATTGAGGATTGGGGATTGAGGATCTAGGATTGGAGATTGACTATTGAGGATTGAAGATTGAGGATTCAGAATTGAGGTTTGAGGACTGAGGATTGACGATTAAAGATTGAGTATTGAGGATTGAGGATTGAGGGTTGAAGATTGAGGATTGATGATTGAGGATGAGGGTTGAGGATTGAAGATTGAGTATTGAGTATTGAAGATTGAGGATTGAGGATTGAGGATTGAGGATTGAGGATTGAGGATTGACGATGAGGGCTGAGGGCTGAGGATTGAGGTTTGAGGACTGAGGTCTGAGGATTGAGGATTGAGAATTGAGGATTGAGGATTGAGGATTGAAGGTTGAGGATTGGGTATTGAGGATTGAAGAATGAGGATTGAGGATTGAGGTTTGAGGATTCAGGAATGAAGATTGAGGATTGAGGATCGAGGATTGAGGATTGAAGATTGAGTATTGAGGATTGAAGATTGAGGATTGAGGATTGAGAATTGAGGATTGAGGATAGAGGATTGAGGATTGAGTATTGAAGATTCTGGACTGATGATTCACGATTGAGGACTGAGGATTGAGGATTGATTATTGAGCTTTGTGGATTGAAGATTGTGGACTGTGGATAGAGGATTGAATATTGAGGATTAAGGATAGAGTATTGGGGATTGATGATCTAGGATAGGAGATTGATTATTGAGGATTGAAGATTGAGGATTGAGGATTGAGGATTGAGAATTGAGAATTGAGGATGAGAACTGAGGGTTGAGGATTGAGGTTTGAGGAATGAGGATTGAGGATTGAGGATTGAGGATTGAGGATTGAGGATTGAGGATTGAGGATTGAGTATTGAAGATTGAGGATTGATGACTGAGGATTGAGGATTGAGGATTGACGATTGAGGATTGGGTATTGAGGATTGAAGAATGAGGATTGAGGATTGAGGATTGAGGATTGAGGAATGAAGATTGAGGATTGAGGATCGAGGATTGAGGATTGAAGGTTCAGTATTGAGGATTGAAGATTGAAGATTGAGGATTGAGGATTGAGTATTGAGGATTGAGGATTGAGGATTGACGATTGAAGATTGAGTATTGAGGATTGAAGATTGAGGACTGGGGATTGAGGATTGAAGATTGAGGATTAAGGATTGAGGATTGGGGATTGAGGATCTAGGATTGGAGATTGATTGTTGAGGATTGAAGATTGAGGATTCAGAATTGAGGTTTGAGGACTGAGGATTGACGATTGAAGATTGAGTATTGAGGATTGAGTATTGAGGATTGACGACTGAGGATTGAGGATCGAGGATTGAGGATGGAGCATTGAGGATTGAATATTGAGGACTGGGGATTGAGGATTGAAGATTGAGTATTAAGGATTGAGGATTGGGGATTGAGGATCTAGGATTGGAGATTGATTATTGAGGATTGAAGATTGAGGATTCGGAATTGAGGTATGAGGACTGAGGATCGACGATAGAAGATTGAGTATTGAGGATTGAGGATTGAGGATTGAAGATTGAGGATTGAGGATTGAGGATGAGGGCTGAGGGTTGAGGATTGAGGTTTGAGGACTGACGACTGAGGATTGAGGATTGAGGATTGACGATGAGGGCTGAGGTTTGAGGATTCAGGTTTGAGGACTGAGGACCGAGGATTGGGGATTGAGAATTGAGGATTGAGGATTGACGCTTGAGGATTGAGGGTTGAGGATCGAAGGATGAGGATTGAGGATTGAGCATTGAGGATTGTATATTTAAGATTGAGTATTGAGGATTGAAGATTGACGATTGAGGATTGAGGATCGAGCATTGAGGATTGAAGATTGAGGATTGAGGATCGAGGATTGAGGATTGAGGATTGAGGATTGATGATTGAGGATTGAGGATTGCAGATTGAGGATTAGGTATTGAGGATTGAAGAATGAGGATTGAGGATTGAGGAGCGAGGATTGAGGAATGAAGATTGAGGATTGAGGATCGAGGATTGAGGATTGAAGATTGAGTATTGAGGATTGAAGATTGAGGATTGAGGATTGAGGATTGAGGATTGAGGATTGAAGATTGAGTACTGGGGACTGAGTGTTGAGGGTTGAGTAATGAGAATTGATGTTTGTGGATAGAGATTTGAAGATTGCAGATTGAGTATTGCGTATTGAAAGCTCTGAACTGAGGACATTCTATTGAGGATTGAGGATCGACAACTTATTGTTGAGGACTGAGTGCTGAAGGTTGAGGATTCAGGATTGAGGATTCAGGATTGTGGTTTGAGGACTGAGGATTGAGGATTGAGGATTGAGGATTGAGGATTGAGGATTGAAGATTGAGGATTGTGTATTGAGGATTGAACATTGAGGATTGAGGATTGAGGATTGAGGATTGAAGGTTGAGGATTGAGGATTGAGGATTGAGGATTGAGGATTGATGATTGGGGATGGAAGATTGAGTATTGAGGATTGAAGATAGAGGGTTGAGGATTGAGGATTGAGGATTGAGGATTGAGGATTGAGGATTGAAGATTGAGTATTGAGGATTGAATATTGAGGATTGAGGATTGAGGATTGTGTGTTGAGGATTGAAGATTGAGGATTGGGGATTGAGGATTGACGATTGAGGATTGAGGATTGAGGATTGAGAATTGAGGATTGAGGATTGAAGATTGAGTATTGAGGATTGAAGATTGAGGATTGTGGATTGAGGATAGAAGGTTGAGGTCTGAGTGTTGAGGGTTGAGTGATGGGAATTGATTATCGTGGATTGAGATTTGAAGATTGAAGAACGGGGATTGAGTATTGAAAACTGTGAATTGAGGATATTCTATTGAGGATTGAGTGTTGACAATTGATTGTTGAGGACTGAGGGCTGAAGATTGAGGATTCAGGAATGAGGATTCAGGTTTGGGGATTGAGGTTTGAGGACTGAGGATTGAGGGTTGTGGATTGAAGATTGAGTATTGATGGTTGAGGATTGAGGATTGAAGATTGAGGATTGAGGATTGAGGATGAGGGCTGAGGGTTGAGGATTGAGGAGTGAGGATTGAGGATCGAGGATTTAGGATTGAGGATTGAAGATTGAGGATTGAGGATGGAGGATTGAGGATTGAGTGTTGAAGTTTGAGGATTGATGATTGAGGATTGACGATTGAGGATTGAGGATTGAGGATTGAGGATTGAAGATTGAGGATTGGGATTGAGGATTGAGGATTGAAGATTGAGATTCGAAGATTGAGTATTGAGGATTGAAGATTGAGGTTTGAGGATTGAGGAGTGAGGATGGAGGATGAGGGCTGAGGGTTGAGCGTTGAGGTTTGAGTATTGAATACTGAGAATTCAGGATATTCTATTGAGTATTGAGAATTGAGGATTGATGGTTGAGTATTGAGGATTGAGGATTGAGTATTGAGGATTGAAGATTGAGGTTTGAGGATTGAGAATTGAGAATTGAGGATGAGGACTGAGGGTTGAGGAGTGAGGTTTGAGGAACGAGGATTGAGGATTGAGAATTGAGGACCGAGGATTGACGATTGAGTATTGAAGATTGAGGATTGATGTCTGAGGATTGAGGATTGAGGATTCAGGATTGAGGATTGAGGATTGAAGATTGAGTATTGAGGATTGAGGATTGAGGATTGAGGATTGAGTATTGAAGATTGAGGATTGATGATTGAGGATGGCGGACTGAGGATTGAGGATTGAGGATTGAGGATTGAAGACTGAGTATTGAGGATTGATTACTGAGGATTGAAGATTGAGGATTTATGATTGAGGATTAAGAATTGAGAATTGAGTATGAGGACTGAGGGTTGAGGCTTGAGGTTTGAGGAATGAGGATTGAGGATTGAGGATTGAGGATTGATGATTGAGGATTGCGTATTGAAGATTGAGGATTGATGACTGAGGGTTGAGGATTAAGGATTGATGATTGAGGATTGAGGATTGAAGATTGAGTATGGAGGATTGAAGATTGAGGATTGAGGATTGAGTATTGTAGACCGAGGACTGAGTGTTGAGGGTTGAGTGATGAGAATTGATGTCTGTGAATTGAGATTTGAAGACTGAAGATTGGGGATTCAGTATTGAAAACTGTGAATTGAGGATATTCTGTTGAGGATTAAGGATTGACAATTGATGGTTGCGGACTGAGGGATGAAGATTGAGCATTCAGGATTGAGGATTCGGGATTGTGGTTTGAGGACTGAGGATTGAGGATTGAGGATTGAGGATTGAGGATTGATGATTGAGGACAGGAGATTGAATATTGATGATTGAATACTGAGGATTGAGGATAGAGTGTTGTGGATTGAGGACGAGGACTGAGGGCTGAATATTGATGTTTGAGGTCTGAGGATTGAGGGTTGAGGATTGAGGATTGAGGATTGGGTGTTGAGGATTGAAGATTGAGGATTGGGGATTGAGGACTGACGATTGAGGATTGAGTATTGTGGATTGAGAATTGAAGATTGAGGATTGAAGATTGAGTATTGAGGATTGAAGATTGAGGATTGAGGATTGAGGGTAGAAGATTGAGGTCTGAGTGTTGAGGGTTGAGTGATGGGAATTGATTATCGTGGATTGAGGTTTGAAGATTGAAGAATGGGGATTGAGTATTGAAAACTGTGAGTTGAGGATATTCTATTGAGGATTGAGGATTGACAATTGATTGTTCAGGACTGAGGGCTGAAGATTGAGGATTCAGGAATGAGGTTTCGGGATTGAGGTTTGAGGACTGAGGATTGAGGGTTGTGGATTGAGTATTGAGGATTGACGCTTGAGGATTGAGGGTTGAGGATGGAGGATTGAAGAGAGAGGACCGAGTGTTGGGGATTGAGTGTTGAGAATAGATGTTTGAGGATTGAGGTTTGATTATTGAATATTGTGGATTGAGTATTGAACCGTGTGAATTCAGGATATTCTATTGAGTATTGAGAATTGAGGATAGATGGTTGAGTATTGAGGATTGATGGTTGAGGGTTGAGGATTGAGTGTTGTGGATTGAGGACGAGGACTGATGGTTGAGTTTTGATGTTTGAGGTCTGAGGATTGAGGATTGTGGATTGAGAATTGAGGATTGAGGGTTGAGGATTGAAGATTGAGGATTGGGTATTGAGGATTGAAAAATGAGTAATGAGGATTGAGGATTGAGGATTGAGTATTGAAGATTGAGTTTTGAGGATTGAAGGTTGAGGGTTGAGGATTGAGGATTGAAGATTGAGGATTTGGTACTAAGGATTGAAGATTGAGGATCGAGGATTGAGGATTGAGGATTGAGGATTGAGGATTGAGGATTGCAGATTGAGGATTGGGTATTGAGGATTGAAGAATGAGGACTGAGGATTGAGCATTGAGGATTGAATATTGAAGATTGAGTATTGAGGATTGAAGATTGACGATTGAGGTTTAAACATTGAGGATTGAAGATTGAGTCTTGAGGATTGAAGATTGAGGGTTGAGGATTGAGGATTGAAGATTGAGGATTTGGGACTAAGGATTGAAGATTGAGGATCGAGGATTGAGGATTGAGGATAGAGGATTGAGGATTGAGGATTGAGGTTTGAGGATTCAGGGTTGAAGATTGAGGATTGAGTATTGAGGATTGAAGACTCAGGATTGAGAAATGAGGACTGAGGATTGAGGATGAGGGCTGAGGGTTGGGGATTGAGGTTTGAGGACTGAGGACTGAGGATTGAGGGTTGAGAATTGAGGATTGAGGATTCAGGATAGAAGATAGTGGATTGGGTATTGACGATTGAAGAGTGAGGATTGAGGATTGAGGATTGAGGATTGAGGATTGAAGATTGAGTATTGAGGATTGAAGATTGAGGATTGAGGATTGAGGATGAGGGCTGAGGGTTGAGGGTTGAGGTTTGAGGACTGAGGACTGAGGATTGAGGATTGAGGATTGACGATTGAGGATTGAGGATTGAGGACTGAGGATTGAAGATTGAGTATTGAGGATTGACGACTGAGGATTGAGAAATGAGGACTGAGGATTGAGGATGAGGGCTGAGGGTTGGGGATTGAGGTTTGAGGACTGAGGACTGAGGATTGAGGGTTGAGAATTGAGGATTGAGGATTCAGGATAGAAGATTGAGGATTGGGTATTGACGATTGAAGAGTGAGGATTGAGGATTGAGGATTGAGGATTGAGGATTGAAGATTGAGTATTGATGATTGAAGATTGAGGATTGAGGATTGAGGATTGAGGATTGAGGATTGAGGATTGAAGATTGAGGATTGTGTATTGAGGATTGAACATTGAGGATTGAGGATTGAGGATTGAGGATTGAGGATTGAGGATTGAAGGTTGAGGATTGAAGATAGAGGATTGAGGATTGAGGATTGAGGATTGAGGATTGAGGATTGAGGATTGAAGATTGAGTATTGAGGATTGAATATTGAGGATTGAGGATTGAGGATTGAGTATTGAGGATTGAAGATTGAGGATTGAGGATTGAGGGTAGAAGATTGAGGTCTGAGTGTTGAGGGTTGAGTGATGGGGATTGATTATCGTGGATTGAGGTTTGAAGATTGAAGAATGGGGATTGAGTATTGAAAACTGTGAGTTGAGGATATTCTATTGAGGATTGAGGATTGACAATTGATTGTTCAGGACTGAGGGCTGAAGATTGAGGATTCAGGAATGAGGATTCGGGATTGAGGTTTGAGGACTGAGGATTGAGGGTTGTGGATTGAGTATTGAGGATTGACGCTTGAGGATTGAGGGTTGAGGATGGAGGATTGAAGAGAGAGGACCGAGTGTTGGGGATTGAGTGTTGAGAATAGATGTTTGAGGATTGAGGTTTGATTATTGAGTATTGTGGATTGAGTATTGAACCGTGTGAATTCAGGATATTCTATTGAGTATTGAGAATTGAGGATAGATGGTTGAGTATTGAGGATTGATGGTTGAGGGTTGAGGATTGAGTGTTGTGGATTGAGGACGAGGACTGATGGTTGAGTTTTGATGTTTGAGGTCTGAGGATTGAGGATTGAGGATTGAGAATTGAGGATTGAGGGTTGAGGATTGAAGATTGAGGATTGGGTATTGAGGATTGAAAAATGAGCATTGAGGATTAAGGATTGAGGATTGGGGATTGAGGATCTAGGATTGGAGATTGACTATTGAGGATTGAAGATTGAGGATTCAGAATTGAGGTTTGAGGACTGAGGATTGACGATTAAAGATTGAGTATTGAGGATTGAGGATTGAGGGTTGAAGATTGAGGATTGATGATTGAGGATGAGGGCTGAGGATTGAAGATTGAGTATTGAGTATTGAAGATTGAGGATTGAGGATTGAGGATTGAGGATTAAGGATTGAGGATTGACGATGAGGGCTGAGGGCTGAGGATTGAGGTTTGAGGACTGAGGTCTGAGGATTGAGGATTGAGAATTGAGGATTGACAATTGATTGTTCAGGACTGAGGGCTGAAGATTGAGGATTCAGGAATGAGGATTCGGGATTGAGGTTTGAGGATTGAAGATTGAGGATTGAGGATTGAGAATTGAGGATTGAGGATAGAGGATTGAGGATTGAGTATTGAAGATTCTGGACTGATGATTGACGATTGAGGACTGAGGATTGAGGATTGATTATTGAGCTTTGTGGATTGAAGATTGTGGACTGTGGATAGAGGATTGAATATTGAGGATTAAGGATAGAGTATTGGGGATTGATGATCTAGGATAGGAGATTGATTATTGAGGATTGAAGATTGAGGATTGAGGATTGAGGATTGAGAATTGAGAATTGAGGATGAGAACTGAGGGTTGAGGATTGAGGTTTGAGGAATGAGGATTGAGGATTGAGGATTGAGGATTGAGGATTGAGGATTGAGGATTGAGGATTGAGTATTGAAGATTGAGGATTGATGACTGAGGATTGAGGATTGAGGATTGACGATTGAGGATTGGGTATTGAGGATTGAAGAATGAGGATTGAAGATTGAGGATTGAGGACTGAGGATTGAGGATTGAGGATTGAGGATTGAGGATTGAGTATTGAAGATTGTGGACTGACGATTGACGATTGAGGACTGAGGATTGAGGATTGAATATTGAGCTTTTGGGATTGAAGATTGTGGACTGGGGATAGAGGATTGAATATTGAGGATTAAGGATAGAGTATTGGGGATTGATGATCTAGGATAGGAGATTGATTATTGAGGATTGAAGATAGAGGATTGGGTATTAAGGATTGAGGATTGAGGATTGAGGTTTGAGGATTGAGGACTGAGGATTGAAGATTGAGGATTGAGGATTGAGGATGAGGGCTGAGGGTTGAGGATTGAGGTTTGAGGAATGAGGATTGAGGATTGAGGATTGAGGATTGAGGACTGAGGATTGAGGATTGAGTATTGAAGATTGAGGATTGATGACTGAGGATTGAGGATTGAGGATTGACGATTGAGGATTGGGAATTGAGGATTGAAGATTGAGTATTGAGGATTGAAGGTTGATGATTGAGGATTGAGGATTGTGGTTTGGGGATTGAGGGTTGAGGATTGAAGGTTGAGTATTGAGGATTGATCATTGAATATTGATGATTGAGGATTGAGGACTGAGGATTGAAGATTGAGGATTGGGGATTGAGGATTGGCGATTGAGGATTGAGGACTGAGGATTGAGAATTGAGGATTGAGGATTGAAGATTGATTATTGAGGATTAAAGATTGTGGATTGAGGATTGAGGACTGAAGATTGAGGACTGAGTGTTGAGTTTTGAGTGATGCGAATTGATGTTTGTAGACTGAGATTTGAAGATTGAAGATTGGGGATTGAGTACTGAAAACTGTGAATTGAGGATATTCTAATGAGGACTGAGGATTGACAATTGATTGCTGAGGACTGAGGGCTGAAGATTGACGATTCAGGATTGAGGATTCGGGATTGAGGTTTGAGGACGAGGACTGACGGTTGAGGATTCTGGTTTGGGGATTGAGGATTGAGGACTGATGACTGAGAATTGACGATTGAAGATTGAGTATTGAGGGTTGAGTATTGAGGATTGAGGATTGAGAATTGAGGATTGAAGATTGAGGTTTGAGGATTGAGAATTGAGAATTGAGGATGAGGACTGAGGGTTGAGCGTTGAGGTTTGAGTATTGAATACTGAGAATTCAGGATATTCTATTGAGTATTGAGAATTGAGGATTGATGGTTGAGTATTGAGGATTGAGGATTGAGAATTGAGGATTGAAGATTGAGGTTTGAGGATTGAGAATTGAGAATTGAGGATGAGGACTGAGGGTTGAGGATTGAGGTTTGAGGAACGAGGATTGAGGTTTGAGAATTGAGGACCGAGGATTGACGATTGAGTATTGAAGATTGAGGATTGATGTCTGAGGATTGAGGATTGAGGATTCAGGATTGAGGATTGAGGATTGAAGATTGAGTATTGAGGATTGAGGATTGAGGATTGAGGATTGAGTATTGAAGATTGAGGATTGATGATTGAGGATGGCGGACTGAGGATTGAGGATTGAGGATTGAGGATTGAAGACTGAGTATTGAGGATTGATTACTGAGGATTGAAGATTGAGGATTTATGATTGTGGATTAAGAATTGAGAATTGAGTATGAGGACTGAGGGTTGAGGCTTGAGGTTTGAGGAATGAGGATTGAGGATTGAGGATTGATGATTGATGATTGAGGATTGCGTATTGAAGATTGAGGATTGATGACTGAGGATTGAGGATTAAGGATTGATGATTGAGGATTGAGGATTGAAGATTGAGTATGGAGGATTGAAGATTGAGGATTGAGGATTGAGTATTGTAGATTGAGGACTGAGTGTTGAGGGTTGAGTGATGAGAATTGATGTCTGTGAATTGAGATTTGAAGACTGAAGATTGGGGATTCAGTATTGAAAACTGTGAATTGAGGATATTCTGTTGAGGATTGAGGATTGACAATTGATGGTTGCGGACTGAGGGATGAAGATTGAGCATTCATGATTGAGGATTCGGGATTGTGGTTTGAGGACTGAGGATTGAGGTTTGTGGATTGAGTATTGAGGATTGACGCTTGAGGATTGAGGGTTGAGGATGGAGGATTGAAGAGAGAGGACCGAGTGTTGGGGATTGAGTGTTGAGAATAGATGTTTGAGGATTGAGGTTTGATTATTGAATATTGTGGATTGAGTATTGAACCGTGTGAATTCAGGATATTCTATTGAGTATTGAGAATTGAGGATAGATGGTTGAGTATTGAGGATTGATGGTTGAGGGTTGAGGATTGAGTGTTGTGGATTGAGGACGAGGACTGATGGTTGAGTTTTGATGTTTGAGGTCTGAGGATTGAGGATTGAGGATTGAGAATTGAGGATTGAGGGTTGAGGATTGAAGATTGAGGATTGGGTATTGAGGATTGAAGAATGAGTATTGAGAATTGAGGATAGAGGATTGAGTATTGAAGATAGAGTTTTGAGGATTGAAGGTTGAGGGTTGAGGATTGAGGATTGAAGATTGAGGATTTGGTACTAAGGATTGAAGATTGAGGATCGAGGATTGAGGATTGAGGATTGAGGATTGAGGATTGAGGATTGCAGATTGAGGATTGGGTATTGAGGATTGAAGAATGAGGACTGAGGATTGAGCATTGAGGATTGAATGTTGAAGATTGAGTATTGAGGATTGAAGATTGACGATTGAGGTTTAAGCATTGAGGATTGAAGATTGAGTCTTGAGGATTGAAGATTGAGGGTTGAGGATTGAGGATTGAAGATTGAGGATTTGGGACTAAGGATTGAAGATTGAGGATCGAGGATTGAGGATTGAGGATAGAGGATTGAGGATTGAGGATTGAGGTTTGAGGATTCAGGGTTGAAGATTGAGGATTGAGTATTGAGGATTGAAGACTCAGGATTGAGAAATGAGGACTGAGGATTGAGGATGAGGGCTGAGGGTTGGGGATTGAGGTTTGAGGACTGAGGACTGAGGATTGAGGGTTGAGAATTGAGGATTGAGGATTCAGGATAGAAGATTGAGGATTGGGTATTGACGATTGAAGAGTGAGGATTGAGGATTGAGGATTGAGGATTGAGGATTGAAGATTGAGTATTGAGGATTGAAGATTGAGGATTGAGGATTGAGGATGAGGGCTGAGGGTTGAGGGTTGAGGTTTGAGGACTGAGGACTGAGGATTGAGGATTGAGGATTGACGATTGAGGATTGAGGATTGAGGACTGAGGATTGAAGACTGAGTATTGAGGATTGACGACTGAGGATTGAGAAATGAGGACTGAGGATTGAGGATGAGGGCTGAGGGTTGGGGATTGAGGTTTGAGGACTGAGGACTGAGGATTGAGGGTTGAGAATTGAGGATTGAGGATTCAGGATAGAAGATTGAGGATTGGGTATTGACGATTGAAGAGTGAGGATTGAGGATTGAGGATTGAGGATTGAGGATTGAAGATTGAGTATTGATGATTGAAGATTGAGGATTGAGGATTGAGTATTGAGGATTGAGGATTGAGGATTGACGATTGAAGACTGAGTATTGAGGATTGAAGATTGAGGACTGGGGATTGAGGATTGAAGATTGAGGATTAAGGATTGAGGATTGGGGATTGAGGATCTAGGATTGGAGATTGATTGTTGAGGATTGAAGATTGAGGATTCAGAATTGAGGTTTGAGGACTGAGGATTGACGATTGAAGATTGAGTATTGAGGATTGAGTATTGAGGATTGACGACTGAGGATTGAGGATCGAGGATTGAGGATGGAGCATTGAGGATTGAATATTGATGACTGGGGATTGAGGATTGAAGATTGAGTATTAAGGATTGAGGATTGGGGATTGAGGATCTAGGATTGGAGATTGATTATTGAGGATTGAAGATTGAGGATTCGGAATTGAGGTATGAGGACTGAGGATCGACGATAGAAGATTGAGTATTGAGGATTGAGGATTGAGGATTGAAGATTGAGGATTGAGGATTGAGGATGAGGGCTGAGGGTTGAGGATTGAGGTTTGAGGACTGACGACTGAGGATTGAGGATTGAGGATTGACGATGAGGGCTGAGGTTTGAGGATTCAGGTTTGAGGACTGAGGACCGAGGATTGGGGATTGAGAATTGAGGATTGAGGATTGACGCTTGAGGATTGAGGGTTGAGGATCGAAGGATGAGGATTGAGGATTGAGCATTGAGGATTGTATATTTAAGATTGAGTATTGAGGATTGAAGATTGACGATTGAGGATTGAGGATCGAGCATTGAGGATTGAAGATTGAGGATTGAGTATCGAGGATTGAGGATTGAGGATTGAGGATTGATGATTGAGGATTGAGGATTGCAGATTGAGGATTAGGTATTGAGGATTGAAGAATGAGGATTGAGGATTGAGGAGCGAGCATTGAGGAATGAAGATTGAGGATTGAGGATCGAGGATTGAGGATTGAAGATTGAGTATTGAGGATTGAAGATTGAGGATTGAGGATTGAGGATTGAGGATTGAGGATTGAAGATTGAGTACTGGGGACTGAGTGTTGAGGGTTGAGTGATGAGAATTGATGTTTGTGGATAGAGATTTGAAGATTGCAGATTGAGTATTGCGTATTGAAAGCTCTGAACTGAGGACATTCTATTGAGGATTGAGGATCGACAACTTATTGTTGAGGACTGAGTGCTGAAGGTTGAGGATTCAGGATTGAGGATTCAGGATTGTGGTTTGAGGACTGAGGATTGAGGATTGAGGATTGAGGATTGAGGATTGAGGATTGAGGATTGAAGATTGAGGATTGTGTATTGAGGATTGAACATTGAGGATTGAGGATTGAGGATTGAGGATTGAGGATTGAGGATTGAAGGTTGAGGATTGAGGATTGAGGATTGAGGATTGAGGATTGATGATTGGGGATGGAAGATTGAGTATTGAGGATTGAAGATAGAGGGTTGAGGATTGAGGATTGACGATTGAGGATTGAGGATTGAGGATTGAAGATTGAGTATTGAGGATTGAATATTGAGGATTGAGGATTGAGGATTGTGTGTTGAGGATTGAAGATTGAGGATTGGGGATTGAGGATTGACGATTGAGGATTGAGGATTGAGGATTGAGAATTGAGGATTGAGGATTGAAGATTGAGTATTGAGGATTGAAGATTGAGGATTGTGGATTGAGGATAGAAGGTTGAGGTCTGAGTGTTGAGGGTTGAGTGATGGGAATTGATTATCGTGGATTGAGATTTGAAGATTGAAGAACGGGGATTGAGTATTGAAAACTGTGAATTGAGGATATTCTATTGAGGATTGAGGGTTGACAATTGATTGTTGAGGACTGAGGGCTGAAGATTGAGGATTCAGGGTTGAGGACTCGGGATTGAGGTTTGAGGACTGAGGATTGAGGGTTGAGGATTGAGGATTGAGGGTTGAGGATTGAAGATTGAGTATTGAGGATTGAAGGTTGGGGATTGACGATTGAGGATTGAGGGTTGAGGATTGAAGATTGAGGATTGGGGATTGAGGATTGACGATTGAGGTTTGAGTATTGAGGATTGAGTATTGTGGATTGAGGACTGAATATTGGGTATTGAGGATTGAAGATTGAGGATTGGGGATTGAGGATTGAAGATTGTGGTCTGAGTGTTGAGGGTTGAGTGATGGGGATTGATTATCGTGGATTGAGATATGAAGATTGAAGAATGGGGATTGAGTATTGAAAACTTTGAATTGAGGATATTCTATTGAGGATTGGCGATTGACAATTGATTGTTGAGGACTGCGGGCTGCAGATTGAGGATTCAGGATTGAGGATTCGGGATTGAGGTTTGAGGACTGTGGATTGAGGGTTGAGGATTGAGGATTGAGGATTGACGCTTGAGGATTGAGGGTTGAGGATGGAGGATTGAAGAGAGAGGACTGAGTGTTGGGTATTGAGTGTTGAGAATAGATGTTTGAGGATTGAGGTTCGATTATTGAATATTGTGGATTGAGTATTGAACCGTGAGTAATGAGGATATTCTATTGAGTATTGAGAATTGAGGATAGATGGTTGAGTATTGAGGATTGATGGTTCAGGGTTGAGGATTGAGGGTTGTGGATTCAGGACGAGGACTGAGGGTTGAGTATTGATGTTTGAGGTCTGAGGATTGAGGATTGAGGATTGAAGAATGAGGATTGAGGATTGAGGATTGAGGATTGAAGACTGAGTGTTGAGGATTGAAGATTGAGGATTGGGGATTGAAGATTGAGTATTGAGGATTGAAGATTGAGGATTGGGTCTTGAGGATTGAAGAATGAGGATTGAGGGTTGAGCATTGAGGATTGAGTATTGAAGATTGAGTATTGAGGATTGAAGATTGACGATTGAGGATTGAGCATTGAGGATTGAAGATTGAGGATTGAGGATTGAGGATTGAGGATCGAGGATTGAGGATTGAAGATTGAGCATTGAGGATTGAGTATTGAAGATTGAGTATTGAGGATTGAGGATTGAGGATTGAGGATTGAGGATTGAGGATTGAAGATTGAGTATTGAGGATTGAAGATTGGTGGTTGAGGATTCAGGATTGAGGATTGAGGATTTGGGACTAAGGATTGAAGATTGAGGATCGACGATTGTGGATTGAGGATTGAGGATTGAGCATTGAGGATTGAAGATTGAGGATTGAAGATTGAGGATTGAGGATTGAGGATTGAGGATTGAGGACTGAGGATTGAAGATTGAGTATTGAGGATTGAAGACTGAGGATTGAGGAATGAGGACTGAGGATTGAGGGTTGAGAATTGAGGATTGAGGATTCAGGATAGAAGATTGAGGATTGGGTATTGAGGATTGAAGAGTGAGGGTTGAGGATTGAGGATTGAGGATTGAGGATTGAAGATTGAGTATTGATGATTGAAGATTGAGGATTGAGTATTGAGGATTGAGGATTGAGGATTGAGGATTGAGGATTGAAGATTGAGTATTGAGGATTGAAGATTGAGGACTGGGGATTGAGGATTGCAAAATAAGTATTGAGGATTGAGGATTAAGGATTGAGGATTGAAGATTGAGTATTGAGGATTGAAGATTGATGGTTGAGGATTGAGGATTGAAGTCTGAGGATTTGGGAGTAAGGATTGAAGATTGAGGATCGAGGATTGAGGATTGAGGATTGAGGATTGAGGATTGACGATGAGGGCTGAGGTTTGAGGATTGAGGTTTGAGGACTGAGGAATGAAGATTGAGGATTGGGTATTGAGGATCGAAGAATGAGGATTGAGGATTGAGCATTGAGGATTGAATATTTAAGATTGAGTATTGAGGATTGAAGATTGACGATTGAGGATTGAGCATTGAGGATTGAAGATTGAGGATTGAGGATCGAGGATTGAGGATTGAGGATTGAGGATTGATGATTGAGTACTGAGTGTTGAAGACTGAGTATTGAGGATTGAAGATTGAGGATTGAGGGTTGAGGATGGAGGATTGAAGAGAGAGGACTGAGTGTTGGGGACTGAGTGTTGAGAATAGATGTTTGAGGATTGAGGTTTGATTATTGAATGTTGTGGATTGAGTATTGAACCGTGAGAATTCAGGATATTCTATTGTGTATGGAGAATTGAGGATAGATGGTTGAGTATTGAGGATTGATGGTTGAGTGTTGAGGATTGAGGGTTGTGGATTAAGGACGAGAACTGAGGATTGAGTATTGATGTTTGAGGTCTGAGGATTGAGGATTGAGAATTGAGGATTGAGGATTGACGATTGAGGATTGAAGATTGAGGATTGGGTGTTGTTGATTGCAAAATAAGTATTGAGGATTGAGGATTAAGGATTGAGGATTGAAGATTGAGTATTGAGGATTGAAGATTGATGGTTGAACGATTGAGGATTGAAGTCTGAGGATTTGGGAGTGAGGATTGAATATTGAGGATCGAGGATTGAGGATTGAGGATTGAGGATTGAGGATTGAGGATTGAAGATTGAGGATTGGGTATTGAGGATCGAAGAATGAGGATTGAGGATTGAGCATTGAGGATTGAATATTTAAGATTGAGTATTGAGGATTGAAGAATGACGATTGAGGATTGAGCATTGAGGATTGAAGATTGAGGATTGAGGATCGAGGATTGAGGATTGAGGATTGAGGATTGATGATTGAGTATTGAGGGTTGAAGACTGAGTATTGAGGATTGAAGATTGAGGATTGAGGATTGAGGATTGAGGATTGACGATGAGGGCTGAGGGTTGAGGATTGAGGTTTGAGGACTGAGGACTGAGGATTGGGGATTGCGGATTGAGGATTGAGGGTTGAGGATAGAAGATTGAGGATTGGGTATTGAGGATTGAAGAATGAGGATTGAGGATTGAGGATTGAGGATTGAGGATTGAGGATTGAGGATTGAAGATTGAGGATTGGGGACTGAGTGTTGAGCGTTGGGTGATGAGAATTGATGTTTGTGGGTAGACATTTGAAGATTGCAGATCGTGTATTGAGTATTGAAAACTGCGAATTGAGGATATTCTAGTGAGGATTGACGATTGACAACTGATTGTTGAGGACTGAGTGAAGAAGATTGGGGATTCAGGATTGAGGAACCAGGATTGAGGATTGAGGATGGAGCATTGAGGATTGAAGATTGAGGACTGGGGCTGAGGATTGAAGATTGAGGATTAAGGATTGACGATTGGGGATTGAGGATCTAGGATTGGAGATTGATTATTGAGGATTGAAGATTGAGGATTCAGAATTGAGGTTTGAGGACTGAGAATTGACGATTGAAGATTGAGTATTGGGCATTGAGGATTGAGGGTTGAAGATTGAGGATTGAGGATTGAGGATGAGGGCTGAGGGTTGAAGATTGAGTATTGAGTATTGAAGATTGAGGATTGAGGATTGAGGATAGAGGGCTGAGGATTGAGGATTGACGATGAGGGCTGAGGGTTCAGGATTGAGGTTTGAGGACTGAGGACTGAGGATTGAGGATTGAGAATTGAGGATTGAGGATTGAGGATTGAAGGTTGAGGATTGGGTATTGAGGATTGAAGAATGAGGATTGAGGATTGAGGATTGAGGATTGAGGAATGAAGATTGAGGATTGAGGATCGAGGATTGAGGATTGAAGATTGAGTATTGAGGATTGAAGATTGAGGATTGAGGATTGAGTATTGAGGATTGAGGATTGAGGATTTAGGATTGAGTATTGAAGATTGTGGACAGATGATTGACGATTGAGGACTGAGGATTGAGGATTGATTATTGAGCTTTGGGGATTGAAGATTGTGGACTGGGGATAGGGGATTGAATATTGAGGATTAAGGATGGAGTATCGGGGATTGATGATCTAGGATAGGAGATTGATTATTGAGGATTGAAGAATGAGGATTGAGGATTGAGGATTGAGAATTGAGAATTGAGGATGAGGACTGAGGGTTGAGGATTGAGGTTTGAGGAATGAGGATTGAGGATTGAGGATTGAGGATTGAGGATTGAGGATTGAGGATTGAGGATTGAGTATTGAAGATTGAGGATTGATGACTGAGGATTGAGGATTGAGGATTGGCGATTGAGGATTGGGAGTTGAGGATTGAAGATTGAGTATTGAGGATTGAAGGTTGATGATTGAGGATTGAGGATTGTGGTTTGGGGATTGAGGGTTGAGGATTGAAGGTTGAGTATTGAGGATTGATCATTGAATATTGATGATTGAGGATTGAGGACTGAGGAATGAAGATTGAGGATTGGGGATTGAGGATTGGCGATTGAGGATTGAGGACTGAGGATTGAGAATTGAGGATTGAGGCCTGAAGATTGAGTATTGAGGATTAAAGATTGAGGATTGAGGATTGAGGACTGAAGATTGAGGACTGAGTGTTGAGTTTTGAGTGATGCGAATTGATGTTTGTAGACTGAGATTTGAAGATTGAAGATTGGGGATTGAGTACTGAAAACTGTGAATTGAGGATATTCTAATGAGGACTGAGGATTGACAATTGATTGCTGAGGACTGAGGGCTGAAGATTGACGATTCAGGATTGAGGATTCGGGATTGTGGTTTGAGGACGAGGACTGACGGTTGAGGATTCAGGTTTGAGGATTGAGGATTGAGGACTGATGACTGAAGATTGAGGATTGAGGATTGAGGATTGAGTATTGAAGATTGAGGATTGATGATTGTGGATTGAGGACTGAGGATTGAGGATTGAGGATTGAGGATTGAGGATTGAGTATTGAAGATTGAGGATGGATGACTGAGGATTGAGGATTGAGGATTGATGATTGAGGATTGAGGATTGAAGATTCAGTATGGAGGATTGAAGGTTGAGTATTGACGATTGAGGATTGAGGATTGAGGATTGAGGATTGAGTATTGAAGATTGAGGATTGAATGTTGAGGATTGCGGACTGAGGATTGAGGATTGAGGATTGAGGAATGAGGATTGAGGATTGAGGATTGAGGATTGATGATTGAGGATTGAGTATTGAAGATTGAGGATTCATGACTGAGGATTGAGGATTAAGGATTGATGATTGAGGATTGAGGATTGAACATTGAGTATGGAGGACTGAAGATTGAGGATTGAGGATTGAGGAACGAGGATTGACGATTGAGGATGATGGCTGAGGTTTGAGGAATGAGGTTTGAGGACTGAGGACTGACGATTGGGGATTGAGAATTGAGGATTGAGGATTGAGGATTGAGGATTGGGTATTGAGGATTGAAGAATGAGGATTGACGATTGAGGATTGAGGATTTTAGGATTGAGGATTGAGTATTGAAAATTCAGGATTGATGATTGAGGAGTGAGGATTGAGGATTGAGGATTGAGGATTGAGGATTGAGTATTGAAGATTGTGTACTGATGTTTGACGATTGAGGACTGAGGATTGAGGATTGATTATTGAGCTTTGGGGATTGAAGATTGTGGACTGCGGATAGAGGATTGAATATTGAGGATTAAGGATAGAGTATTGGGGATTGAGGATCTAGGATAGGAGATTGATTATTGAGAATTGAAGATTGAGGATTGAGGACTGAGGGTTGAGAATTGAGAATTGAGTATGAGGACAGAGGGTTGAGGATTGAGGTTTGAGGAATGAGGATTGAGGATTGAGGATTGAGGATTGAGGATTGAGGATTGAGGTTTGAGCATTGAGGATTGAAGATTGAGGATTGATGATTGAGGATTGAGGATTGAGGATTGAGGATTGAGGACTGAGGATTGAAGATTGAGTATTGAGGATTGAAGACTGAGGATTGAGGAATGAGGACTGAGGATTGAGGGTTGAGAATTGAGGATTGAGGATTCAGGATAGAAGATTGAGGATTGGGTATTGAGGATTGAAGAGTGAGGGTTGAGGATTGAGGATTGAGGATTGAGGATTGAAGATTGAGTATTGATGATTGAAGATTGAGGATTGAGGATTGAGGATTGAGGATTGAGGATTGAGGATTGAAGATTGAGTATTGAGGATTGAAGATTGAGGACTGGGGATTGAGGATTGCAAAATAAGTATTGAGGATTGAGGATTAAGGATTGAGGATTGAAGATTGAGTATTGAGGATTGAAGATTGATGGTTGAGGATTGAGGATTGAAGTCTGAGGATTTGGGAGTAAGGATTGAAGATTGAGGATCGAGGATTGAGGATTGAGGATTGAGGATTGAGGATTGACGATGAGGGCTGAGGTTTGAGGATTGAGGTTTGAGGACTGAGGAATGAAGATTGAGGATTGGGTATTGAGGATCGAAGAATGAGGATTGAGGATTGAGCATTGAGGATTGAATATTTAAGATTGAGTATTGAGGATTGAAGATTGACGATTGAGGATTGAGCATTGAGGATTGAAGATTGAGGATTGAGGATCGAGGATTGAGGATTGAGGATTGAGGATTGAGGATTGAGGATTGAGGATTGAAGATTGAGGATTGGGGACTGAGTGTTGAGCGTTGGGTGATGAGAATTGATGTTTGTGGGTAGACATTTGAAGATTGCAGATCGTGTATTGAGTATTGAAAACTGCGAATTGAGGATATTCTAGTGAGGATTGACGATTGACGACTGATTGTTGAGGACTGAGTGAAGAAGATTGGGGATTCAGGATTGAGGAACGAGGATTGAGGATTGAGGATGGAGCATTGAGGATTGAAGATTGAGGACTGGGGCTGAGGATTGAAGATTGAGGATTAAGGATTGACGATTGGGGATTGAGGATCTAGGATTGGAGATTGATTATTGAGGATTGAAGATTGAGGATTCAGAATTGAGGTTTGAGGACTGAGAATTGACGATTGAAGATTGAGTATTGAGCATTGAGGATTGAGGGTTGAAGATTGAGGATTGAGGATTGAGGATGAGGGCTGAGGGTTGAAGATTGAGTATTGAGTATTGAAGATTGAGGATTGAGGATTGAGGATAGAGGACTGAGGATTGAGGATTGACGATGAGGGCTGAGGGTTCAGGATTGAGGTTTGAGGACTGAGGACTGAGGATTGAGGATTGAGAATTGAGGATTGAGGATTGAGGATTGAAGGTTGAGGATTGGGTATTGAGGATTGAAGAATGAGCATTGAGGATTGAGGATTGGGGATTGAGGAATGAAGATTGAGGATTGAGGATCGAGGATTGAGGATTGAAGATTGAGTATTGAGGATTGAAGATTGAGGATTGAGGATTGAGTATTGAGGATTGAGGATTGAGGATTTAGGATTGAGTATTGAAGATTGTGGACTGATGATTGACGATTGAGTACTGAGGATTGAGGATTGATTATTGAGCTTTGGGGATTGAAGATTGTGGACTGGGGATAGGGGATTGAATATTGAGGATTAAGGATGGAGTATCGGGGATTGATGATCTAGGATAGGAGATTGATTATTGAGGATTGAAGAATGAGGATTGAGGATTGAGGATTGAGAATTGAGAATTGAGGATGAGGACTGAGGGTTGAGGATTGAGGTTTGAGGAATGAGGATTGAGGATTGAGGATTGAGGATTGAGGATTGAGGATTGAGGATTGAGTATTGAAGATTGAGGATTGATGTATGAGGATTGAGGATTGAGGGTTGAAGATTGAGGATTGAGGATTGAGGATGAGGGCTGAGGGTTGAAGATTGAGTATTGAGTATTGAAGATTGAGGATTGAGGATTGAGGATTGAGGACTGAGGATTGAGGATTGACGATGAGGGCTGAGGGTTGAGGATTGAGGTTTGAGGACTGAGGACTGAGGATTGAGGATTGAGAATTGAGGATTGAGGATTGAGGATTGAGGATTGAAGGTTGAGGATTGGGTATTGAGGATTGAAGAATGAGGATTGAGGATTGAGGATTGAGGACTGAAGATTGAGGACTCAGTGTTGAGTTTTGAGTGATGCGAATTGGTGTTTGTAGACTGAGATTTGAAGATTGAAGATTGGGGATTGAGTACTGAAAACTGTGAATTGAGGATATTCTAATGAGGACTGAGGATTGACAATTGATTGCTGAGGACTGAGGGCTGAAGATTGACGATTCAGGATTGAGGATTCGGGATTGAGGTTTGAGGACGAGGACTGACGGTTGAGGATTCAGGTTGGAGGATTGAGGATTGAGGACTGATGACTGAAGATTGAGGATTGAGGATTGAGGATTGAGTATTGAAGATTGAGGATTGATGATTGTGGATTGAGGACTGAAGATTGAGGATTGAGGATTGAGGATTGAGGATTGAGTATTGAAGATTGAGGATGGATGACTGAGGATTGAGGATTGAGGATTGATGATTGAGGATTGAGGATTGAAGATTCAGTATGGAGGATTGAAGGTTGAGTATTGACGATTGAGGATTGAGGATTGAGGATTGAGGATTGAGTATTGAAGATTGAGGATTGAATGTTGAGGATTGCGGACTGAGGATTGAGGATTGAGGATTGAGGAATGAGGATTGAGGATTGAGGATTGAGGATTGATGATTGAGGATTGAGTATTGAAGATTGAGGATTCATGACTGAGGATTGAGGATTAAGGATTGATGATTGAGGATTGAGGATTGAACATTGAGTATGGAGGACTGAAGATTGAGGATTGAGGATTGAGGAACGAGGATTGACGATTGAGGATGATGGCTGAGGTTTGAGGAATGAGGTTTGAGGACTGAGGACTGACGATTGGGGATTGAGAATTGAGGATTGAGGATTGAGGATTGAGGATTGGGTATTGAGGATTGAAGAATGAGGATTGACGATTGAGGATTGAGGATTTTAGGATTGAGGATTGAGTATTGAAAATTCAGGATTGATGATTGAGGAGTGAGGATTGAGGATTGAGGATTGAGTATTGAAGATTGTGGACTGATGTTTGACGATTGAGGACTGAGGATTGAGGATTGATTATTGAGCTTTGGGGATTGAAGATTGTGGACTGCGGATAGAGGATTGAATATTGAGGATTAAGGATAGAGTATTGGGGATTGAGGATCTAGGATAGGAGATTGATTATTGAGAATTGAAGATTGAGGATTGAGGACTGAGGATTGAGAATTGAGAATTGAGTATGAGGACAGAGGGTTGAGGATTGAGGTTTGAGGAATGAGGATTGAGGATTGAGGATTGAGGATTGAGGATTGAGGATTGAGGATTGAGTATTGAAGATTGAGGATTGTGGATTGAGGACTGAAGATTGAGGACTGAGTGTTGAGTTTTGAGTGATGCGAATTGATGTTTGTAGGCTGAGATTTGAAGGTTGAAGATTGGGGATTGAGTACTGAAAACTGAGAATTGAGGATATTCTAATGGGGACTGAGGATTGACAATTGATTGTTGAGGACTGAGGGCTGAAGATTGACGATTCAGGATTCAGGATTCGGGATTGAGGTTTGAGGATGAGGACTGACGGTTGAGGATTCAGGTTTGGGGATTGAGGATTGAGGACTGATGACTGAGGATTGACGATTGAAGATTGAGTATTGAGGGTTGAGGATTGTGGATTGAAGATTGAGGATTGAGGATTGAGGATGAGGGCTGAGGGTTGAGGATTGAGGGGTGAGGATTGAGGATTGAGGGGTGAGGATTGAGGATCGAGGATTTAGGATTGGGGATTGAAGATTGAGGATTGAGGATTGAGGATTGAGGATTGAGTGTTGAAGATTGAGGATTGATGATTGAGGATTGAGGATTGCGGATTGAGGATTGAGGATTGAGGATTGAAGATTGAGGATTGGGATTGAGGATTGAGGATTGAAGATTGAGATTCGAAGATTGAGTATTGAGGATTGAAGATTGAGGTTTGAGGATTGAGGATTGAGGATGGAGGATGAGGGCTGAGGGCTGAACGTTGAGGTTTGAGTATTGAATACTGAGAATTCAGGATATTCTATTGAGTATTGAGAATTGAGGATTGATGGTTGAGTATTGAGGATTGAGGATTGAGTATTGAGGATTGAAGATTGAGGTTTGAGGATTGAGAATTGAGGATGAGGACTGAGGGTTGAGGATTGAGGTTTGAGGAACGAGGATTGAGGATTGAGAATTGAGGACTGAGTATTGAGGATTGAGTATTGAAGATTGAGGATTAATGTCTGAGGATTGAGGATTGAGGATTCAGGATTGAGGATTGAGGATTGAAGATTGAGTATTGAGGATTGAGGATTGAGGATTGAGGATTGAGTATTGAAGATTGAGGATTGATGATTGAGGATGGCGGACTGAGGATTGAGGATTGAGGATTGAGGATTGAAGACTGAGTATTGAGGATTGATTACTGAGGATTGAGGATTGATGATTGAGGATTGAGTATTGAAGATTGAGGATTGATGACTGAGGATTGAGGATTGAGGATTGACGATTGAGGATTGGGAATTGAGGATTGAAGATTGAGGATTGAGGATTGAGGATTGAGAATTGAGAATTGAGGATGAGGACTGAGGGTTGAGGATTGAGGTTTGAGGAATGAGGATTGAGGATTGAGGATTGAGGATTGAGGACTGAGGATTGAGGATTGAGGATTGAGTATTGAAGATTGAGGATTGATGTCTGAGGGTTGAGGATTGAGGTTTGAGGAATGAGGATTGAGGATTCAGGATTGAGGATTGAGGACCGAGGATGGATGTATGAGGATTGAGGACTGAGGATTGAAGATTGAGGATTGGGGATTGAGGATTGGCGATTGAGGATTGAGGACTGAGGATTGAGAATTGAGGATTGAGGATTGAAGATTGAGTATTGAGGATTAAAGATTGAGGATTGAGGATTGAGGACTGAAGATTGAGGACTGAGTGTTGAGTTTTGAGTGATGCGAATTGATGTTTGTAGACTGAGATTTGAAGATTGAAGATTGGGGATTGAGTATTGAAAACTGTGAATTGAGGATATTCTAATGGGGACTGAGGACTGACAATTGGTTGTTGAGGACTGAGGGCTGAAGATTGACGATTCAGGATTGAGGATTCGGGATTGAGGTTTGAGGACGGGGACTGACGGTTGAGGATTCAGGTTTGGGGATTGAGGATTGAGGACTGATGACTGAGGATTTAGGATTGAGGATTGAACATTGAGGATTGAAGATTGAGGATTGGGTATTGAGGATTGAACATTGAGGATTGAGGATTGAGAATTGAGGATTGAGGATTGAGGATTGAAGATTGAATATTGATGATTGAAGATTGAGGATTGAGGATTGAGTATTGTGGATTGAGGACGAGGACTGAGGGTTGAGTATTGATGTTTGAGGTCTGAGGATTGAGGATTGAGGATTGAAGAACGAGGATTGAGGATTGAGGATTGAGGGTTGAAGATTGAGTATTGACGATTGAGGATTGAGGATTGAGGATTGAAGATTGAGTATTGATGATTGAAGATTGAGGATTGAGGATTGAGGATTGAGGATTGAGGATTGAAGATTGAGGGTTGGGGACTGAGTGTTGAGGGTTGGGTGATGAGTATTTATGTTTATGGGTAGACATTTGAAGATTGCAGATCGAGTATTGAGTATTGAAAACTGCGAATTTAGGATATTCTATTGAGGATTGTCGATCGACAACTGATTGTTGAGGACTGAGTGCTGAAGATTGGGGATTCAGGATTGAGGAACGAGGATTGAGGATTGAGGATGGAGCATTGAGGATTGAAGATTGAGGACTGGGGATTGAGGATTGAAGATTGAGGATTAAGGATTGAGGATTGGGGATTGAGGATCTAGGATTGGAGATTGACTATTGAGGATTGAAGATTGAGGATTCAGAATTGAGGTTTGAGGACTGAGGATTGACGATTGAAGATTGAGTATTGAGGATTGAGGATTGAGGGTTGAAGATTGAGGATTGATGATTGAGGATGAGGGCTGAGGATTGAAGATTGATTATTGAGTATTGAAGATTGAGGATTGAGGATTGAGGATTGAGGATTGAGGATTGAAGATTGAGGATTGTGTATTGAGGATTGAACATTGAGGATTGAGGATTGAGGATTGAGGATTGAGGATTGAGGATTGAAGGTTGAGGATTGAGGATTGAGGATTGAGGATTGAGGATTGATGATTGGGGATTGAAGATTGAGTATTGAGGATTGAAGATAGAGGATTGAGGATTGAGGATTGAGGATTGAGGATTGAGGATTGAGGATTGAAGATTGAGTATTGAGGATTGAATATTGAGGATTGAGGATTGAGGATTGTGTGTTGAGGATTGAAGATTGAGGATTGGGTATTGAGGATTGACGATTGAGGATTGAGGATTGAGGATTGAGAATTGAGGATTGAGGATTGAAGATTGAGTATTGAGGATTGAAGATTGAGGATTGTGGATTGAGGATAGAAGGTTGAGGTCTGAGTGTTGAGGGTTGAGTGATGGGAATTGATTATCGTGGATTGAGATTTGAAGATTGAAGAACGGGGATTGAGTATTGAAAACTGTGAATTCAGGATATTCTATTGAGGATTGAGGGTTGACAATTGATTGTTGAGGACTGAGGGCTGAAGATTGAGGATTCAGGGTTGAGGACTCGGGATTGAGGTTTGAGGACTGAGGATTGAGGGTTGAGGATTGAGGATTGAGGGTTGAGGATTGAAGATTGAGTATTGAGGATTGAAGGTTGAGGATTGACGATTGAGGATTGAGGGTTGAGGATTGAAGATTGAGGATTGGGGATTGAGGATTGACGATTGAGGTTTGAGTATTGAGGATTGAGAATTGTGGATTGAGGACTGAATATTGGGTATTGAGGATTGAAGATTGAGGATTGGGGATTGAGGATTGAAGATTGAGGTCTGAGTGTTGAGGGTTGAGTGATGGGGATTTATTATCGTGGATTGAGGTATGAAGATTGAAGAATGGGGATTAAGTATTGGAAACTTTGAATTGAGGATATTCTATTGAGGATTGGCGATTGACAATTGATTGTTGAGGACTGCGGGCTGAAGATTGAGGATTCAGGATTGAGGATTCGGGATTGAGGTTTGAGGACTGAGGATTGAGGGTTGAGGATTGAGGATTGAGGATTGACGCTTGAGGATTGAGGGTTGAGGATGGAGGATTGAAGAGAGAGGACTGAGTGTTGGGTATTGAGTGTTGAGAATAGATGTTTGAGGATTGAGGTTCGATTATTGAATATTGTGGATTGAGTATTGAACCGTGAGAAATGAGGATATTCTATTGAGTATTGAGAATTGAGGATAGATGGTTGAGTATTGGGGATTGATGGTTCAGGGTTGAGGATTGAGGGTTGTGGATTGAGGACGAGGACTGAGGGTTGAGTATTGATGTTTGAGGTCTGAGGATTGAGGATTGAGGATTCAAGAATGAGGATTGAGGATTGAGGATTGAGGATTGAAGAATGAGTGTTGAGGATTGAAGATTGAGGATTGAGGATTGAAGATTGAGTATTGAGGATTGAAGATTGAGGATTGAGGATTGAGGATTGAGGATTGAGGATTGACGATGAGGGCTGAGGGTTAAGGATTGGGGTTTGAGGACTGAGGACTGAGGATTGAGGATTGAGAATTGAGGATTGAGGATTGAGGATTGAAGATTGAGGACTGGGGATTGAGGATTGAAGATTGAGGATTAAGGATTGAGGATTGGGGATTGAGGATCTAGGATTGGAGATTGATTATTGAGGATTGAAGATTGAGTATTCAGAATTGAGGTTTGAGGACTGAGGATTGACGATTAAAGATTGAGTATTGAGGATTGAGTATTGAGGATTGAGGACTGATGATTGAGGGTTGAGGATTGAGGATGGAGCATTGAGGATTGAATATTGAGGACTGGGGATTGAGGATTGAAGATTGAGGATTAAGGACTGAGGATTGGGGATTGAGGATCTAGGATTGGAGATTGATTATTGAGGATTGAAGATTGAGGATTCGGAATTGAGGTTTGAGGACTGAGGATTGACGATAGAAGATTGAGTATTGAGGATTGAGGATTGAGGATTGAAGATTGAGGATTGAGGATTGAGGATGAGGGCTGAGGGTTGAGGATTGAGGTTTGAGGACTGACGACTGAGGATTGAGGATTGAGGGTTGAAGATTGAGGACTGGGGACTGAGTGTTGAGGGTTGAGTGATGAGAATTGATGTTTGTGGATAGAGATTTGAAGATTGGAGATTGAGTATTGCGTATTGAAAGCTCTGAACTGAGGACATTCTATTGAGGATTGAGGATCGACAACTTATTGTTGAGGACTGAGTGCTGAAGGTTGAGGATTCAGGATTGAGGATTCAGGATTGTGGTTTGAGGACTGAGGATTGAGGATTGAGGATTGAGGATTGAGGATTGAGGATTGAGGATTGAGGATTGAAGATTGAGGATTGGGTATTGAGGATTGAACATTGAGGATTGAGGATTGAGGAATGAGGATTGAGGATTGAGGATTGAAGGTTGAGGATTGAGGATTGAGGATAGAGGATTGAGGATTGAGGATTGGGTATTGAGGATTGAACATTGAGGATTGAGGATTGAGGATTGAGGATTGAGGATTGAGGATTGAAGGTTGAGGATTGAGGATTGAGGATAGTGGATTGAGGATTGAGGATTGGGGATTGAAGGTTGAGAATTGAGGATTGAGGATTGAAGATTGAGTATTGAGGATTGAAGATTGAGGATTGTGGATTGAGGATAGAAGATTGAGGTCTGAGTCTTGAGGGTTGAGTGATGGGAATTGATTATCGTGGATTGAGATTTGAAGATTGAATAATGGGGATTGAGTATTGAAAACTGTGAATTGAGGATATTCTATTGAGGATTGAGGGTTGACAATTGATGGTTGAGGACTGAGGGCTAAAGATTGAGGATTCAGGATTGAGGACTCGGGATTGAGGTTTGAGGACGGAGTATTGAGGGTTGAGGATTGAGGATTGAGGGTTGTGGATTAAAGATTGAGTATTGAGGATTGAAGGTTGATGATTGACGATTGAGGGTTGAGGATTGAAGATTGAGGATTGGGGACTGAGGATTGAAGATTGAGGTCTGAGTGTTGAGGGTTGAGTGATGGGGATTGATTATCGTGGATTGAGATTTGAAGATTGAAGAATGGGGATTGAGTATTGAAAACTTTGAATTGAGGATATTCTATTGAGGATTGGGGATTGACAATTGATTGTTGAGGCCTGCGGGCTGAAGATTGAGGATTCAGGATTGAGGATTCGGGATTGAGGTTTGAGGACTGAGGATTGAGGGTTGAGGATTGAGGATTTAGGATTGACGCTTGAGGATTGAGGGTTGAGGATGGAGGATTGAAGAATGAGTGTTGAGGATTGAAGATTGAGGATTGAGGATTGAAGATTGAGTATTGAGGATTGAAGATTGAGGATTGGGTATTGAGGATTGAAGAATGAGGATTGAGGATTGAGCATTGAGGATTGAGTATTGAAGATTGAGTATTGAGGATTGAAGATTGACGACTGAGGATTGAGCATTGAGGATTGAAGATTGAGGATTGAGGATTGAGGATTGAGGATCGAGGATTGAGGATTGAAGATTGAGTATTGAGGATTGAAGATTCAGGATTGAGGATTGAGGAATGAGGATTGAGGATTGAAGATTGAGGATTGGGGACTGAGTGTTGAGGGTTGAGTGATGAGAATTGATGTTTGTGGATAGAGATTTGAAGATTGCAGATCGAGTATTGCGTATTGAAATATCTGAACTGAGTATATTCTATTGAGGATTGAGGATTGACAACCTATTGTTGAGGACTGAGTGCTGAAGGTTGAGGATTCAGGATTGCGGATACAGGATTGTGGTTTGAGGACTGAGGATTCAGGATTGAGGATTGTGGATTGATGATTGAGGATTGAGGACTGATGTTTGAGGATTGGGTATTGAGGATTGAACATTGAGTATTGAGGATTGAGGATTGAGGATTGAGGATTGAGGATTGAGGATTGAAGATTGAGTATAGAGGATTGAAGATTGGTGGTTGAGGATTCAGGATTGAGGATTGAGGATTTGGGACTAAGGATTGAAGATTGAGGATCGACGATTGAGGATTGAGGATTGAGGATTGAGCATTGAGGATTGAGTATTGAAGATTGAGTATTGGGGATTGAAGATTGACGATTGAGGATTGAGCATTGAGGATTGAAGATTGAGGATTGAGGATTGAGGATTGAGGATTGAGAATTGAGGATTGATGATTGAGTATTGAGGATTGAAGATTGAGGATTGAGGATTGAAGATTGAGTCTTGAGGATTGAAGAGTGAGGATTGAGGATTGAGGATTGAGGATTGAGGTTTGAGCATTGAGGATTGAAGATTGAGGATTGATGATTGAGGATTGAGGATTGAGGATTGAGGATTGAGGACTGAGGATTGAAGATTGAGTATTGAGGATTGAAGACTGAGGATTGAGGAATGAGGACTGGGGATTGAGGGTTGAGAATTGAGGATTGAGGATTCAGGATAGAAGATTGAGGATTGGGTATTGAGGATTGAAGAGTGAGGATTGAGGATTGAGGATTGAGGATTGAGGATTGAAGATTGAGTATTGATGATTGAAGATTGAGTATTGAGGATTGAATATTGACGATTGAGGATTGAGCATTGAGGATTGAAGATTGAGGATTGAGGATTGAGGATTGAGGATCGAGGATTGAGGGTTGAAGATTGAGTATTGAGGATTGAAGATTCAGGATTGAGGATTGAGGAATGAGGATTGAGGATTGAAGATTGAGGATTGGGGACTGAGTGTTGAGGGTTGAGTGATGAGAATTGATGTTTGTGGATAGAGATTTGAAGATTGCAGATCGAGTATTGCGTAATGAAATATCTGAACTGAGTATATTCTATTGAGGATTGAGGATTGACAACCTATTGTTGAGGACTGAGTGCTGAAGGTTGAGGATTCAGGATTGAGGATACAGGATTGTGGTTTGAGGACTGAGGATTCAGGATTGAGGATTGTGGATTGATGATTGAGGATTGAGGATTGATGTTTGAGGATTGGGTATTGAGGATTGAACATTGAGTATTGAGGATTGAGGATTGAGGATTGAGGATTGAAGATTGACGATTGAGGATTGAGCATTGAGGATTGAAGATTGAGGATTGAGGATTGAGGATTGAGGATTGAGGATTGAGGATTGATGATTGAGTCTTGAGGATTGAAGAGTGAGGATTGAGGATTGAGGATTGAGGATTGAGGATTGAGGATTGAGGATTGAAGAATGAGTGTTGAGGATTGAAGATTGAGGATTGAGGATTGAAGATTGAGTATTGAGGATTGAAGATTGACGATTGAGGATTGAGGATTGAGGATTGAGGATTGACGATGAGGGCTGAGGGTTAAGGATTGGGGTTTGAGGACTGAGGACTGAGGATTGAGGATTGAGAATTGAGGATTGAGGATTGAGTATTGAAGATTGAGGACTGGGGATTGAGGATTGAAGATTGAGGATTAAGGATTGAGGATTGGGGATTGAGGATCTAGGATTGGAGATTGATTATTGAGGATTGAAGATTGAGGATTCAGAATTGAGGTTTGAGGACTGAGGATTGACGATTAAAGATTGAGTATTGAGGATTGAGTATTGAGGATTGAGGACTGATGATTGAGGATTGAGGATTGAGGATGGAGCATTGAGGATTGAATATTGAGGACTGGGGATTCAGGATTGAAGATTGAGGATTAAGGATTGAGGATTGGGGATTGAGGATCTAGGATTGGAGATTGATTATTGAGGATTGAAGATTGAGGATTCGGAATTGAGGTTTGAGGACTGAGGATTGACGATAGAAGATTGAGTATTGAGGATTGAGGATTGAGGATTGAAGATTGAGGATTGAGGATTGAGGATGAGGGCTGAGGGTTGAGGATTGAGGTTTGAGGACTGACGACTGAGGATTGAGGATTGAGGGTTGAAGATTGAGGACTGGGGACTGAGTGTTGAGGGTTGAGTGATGAGAATTGATGTTTGTGGATAGAGATTTGAAGATTGCAGATTGAGTATTGCGTATTGAAAGCTCTGAACTGAGGACATTCTATTGAGGATTGAGGATCGACAACTTATTGTTGAGGACTGAGTGCTGAATGTTGAGGATTCAGGATTGAGGATTCAGGATTGTGGTTTGAGGACTGAGGATTGAGGATTGAGGATTGAGGATTGAGGATTGAGGATTGAGGATTGAGGTTTGAAGATTGAGGATTGGGTATTGAGGATTGAACATTGAGGATTGAGGATTGAGGAATGAGGATTGAGGATTGAGGATTGAAGGTTGAGGATTGAGGATTGAGGATAGAGGATTGAGGATTGAGGATTGGGTATTGAGGATTGAACATTGAGGATTGAGGATTGAGGATTGAGGATTGAGGATTGAGGATTGAAGGTTGAGGATTGAGGATTGAGGATAGTGGATTGAGGATTGAGGATTGGGGATTGAAGATTGAGAATTGAGGATTGAGGATTGAAGGTTGAGTATTGAGGATTGAAGATTGAGGATTGTGGATTGAGGATAGAAGATTGAGGTCTGAGTCTTGAGGGTTGAGTGATGGGAATTGATTATCGTGGATTGAGATTTGAAGATTGAAGAATGGGGATTGAGTATTGAAAACTGTGAATTGAGGATATTCTATTGAGGATTGAGGGTTGACAATTGATTGTTGAGGACTGAGGGCTGAAGATTGAGGATTCAGGATTGAGGACTCGGGATTGAGGTTTGAGGACGGAGGATTGAGAGTTGAGGATTGAGGATTGAGGGTTGAGGATTAAAGATTGAGTATTGAGGATTGAAGGTTGATGATTGACGATTGAGGGTTGAGGATTGAAGATTGAGGATTGGGGACTGAGGATTGAAGATTGAGTTCTGAGTGCTGAGGGTTGAGTGATGGGGATTGATTATCGTGGATTGAGATTTGAAGATTGAAGAATGGGGATTGAGTATTGAAAACTTTGAATTGAGGATATTCTATTGAGGATTGGGGATTGACAATTGATTGTTGAGGACTGCGGGCTGAAGATTGAGGATTCAGGATTGAGGATTCGGGATTGAGGTTTGAGGACTGAGGATTGAGGATTGAAGATTGAGGATTGAGGATTGAGGATTGAGGATTGAGAATTGAGGATTGATGATTGAGTATTGAGGATTGAAGATTGAGGATTGAGGATTGAAGATTGAGTCTTGAGGATTGAAGAGTGAGGATTGAGGATTGAGGATTGAGGATTGAGGTTTGAGCATTGAGGATTGAAGATTGAGGATTGATGATTGAGGATTGGGGATTGAGGATTGAGGATTGAGGTTTGAGCATTGAGGACTGAAGATTGAGGATTGATGATTGAGGATTGGGGATTGAGGATTGAGGATTGAGGACTGAGGATTGAAGATTGAGTATTGAGGATTGAAGACTGAGGATTGAGGAATGAGGACTGAGGATTGAGGGTTGAGAATTGAGGATTGAGGATTCAGGATAGAAGATTGAGGATTGGGTATTGAGGATTGAGGATTGAGGATTGAGGATTGAGGATTGAAGATTGAGTATTGATGATTGAAGATTGAGTATTGAGGATTGAAGATTGACGATTGAGGATTGAGCATTGAGGATTGAAGATTGAGGATTGAGGATTGAGGATTGAGGATCGAGGATTGAGGGTTGAAGATTGAGTATTGAGGATTGAAGATTCAGGATTGAGGATTGAGGAATGAGGATTGAGGATTGAAGATTGAGGATTGGGGACTGAGTGTTGAGGGTTGAGTGATGAGAATTGATGTTTGTGGATAGAGATTTGAAGATTGCAGATCGAGTATTGCGTATTGAAATATCTGAACTGAGTATATTCTATTGAGGATTGAGGATTGACAACCTATTGTTGAGGACTGAGTGCTGAAGGTTGAGGATTCAGGATTGAGGATACAGGATTGTGGTTTGAGGACTGAGGATTCAGGATTGAGGATTGTGGATTGATGATTGAGGATTGAGGATTGATGTTTGAGGATTGGGTATTGAGGATTGAACATTGAGTATTGAGGATTGAGGATTGAGGATTGAGGATTGAAGATTGACGATTGAGGATTGAGCATTGAGGATTGAAGATTGAGGATTGAGGATTGAGGATTGAGGATTGAGGATTGAGGATTGATGATTGAGTCTTGAGGATTGAAGAGTGAGGATTGAGGATTGAGGATTGAGGATTGAGGATTGAGGTTTGAGCATTGAGGATTGAAGATTGAGGATTGATGATTGAGGATTGAGGATTGAGGATTGAGGATTGAGGACTGAGGATTGAAGATTGAGTATTGAGGATTGAAGACTGAGGATTGAGGAATGAGGACTGAGGATTGAGGGTTGAGAATTGAGGATTGAGGATTCAGGATAGAAGATTGAGGATTGGGTATTGAGGATTGAAGAGTGAGGATTGAGGGTTGAGGATTGAGGATTGAGGATTGAAGATTGAGTATTGATGATTGAAGATTGAGGATTGAGGATTGAGGTTTGAGGATTGAGGATTGAGGATTGAGGATTGAAGATTGAGTATTGAGGATTGAAGATTGAGGATTGGGGATTGAGGATTGCAAAATAAGTATTGAGGATTGAGGATTAAGGATTGAGGATTGAAGATTGAGTATTGAGGATTGAAGATTGATGGTTGAGGATTGAGGATTGAAGTCTGAGGATTTGGGAGTATGGATTAAAGATTGAGGATCGAGGATTGAGGATTGAGGATTGAGGATTGAGGATTGACGATGAGGGCTGAGGTTTGAGGATTGAGGTTTGAGGACTGAGGAATGAAGATTGAGGATTGGGTATTGAGGATCGAAGAATGAGGATTGAAGATTGAGGATTGAGGATCGAAGATTGAGGATTGAGGATTGAGGATTGATGATTGAGTACTGAGGGTTGAAGACTGAGTATTGAGGATTGAAGATTGAGGATTGAGGGTTGAGGATGGAGGATTGAAGAGAGAGGACTGAGTGTTGGGGACTGAGTGTTGAGAATAGATGTTTGAGGATTGAGGTTTGATTATTGAATGTTGTGGATTGAGTATTGAACCGTGAGAATTCAGGATATTCTATTGTGTATGGAGAATTGAGGATAGATGGTTGAGTATTGAGGATTGATGGTTGAGTGTTGTGGATTGAGGGTTGTGGCTTAAGGACGAGAACTGAGGATTGAGTATTGATGTTTGAGGTCTGAGGATTGAGGATTGAGAATTGAGGATTGAGGATTGACGATTGAGGATTGAAGATTGAGGATTGGGTATTGAGGATTGCAAAATAAGTATTGAGGATTGAGGATTAAGGATTGAGGATTGAAGATTGAGTATTGAGGATTGAAGATTGATGGTTGAGGATTGAGGATTGAAGTCTGAGGATTTGGGAGTAAGGATTGAAGATTGAGGATCGAGGATTGAGGATTGAGGATTGAGGATCTAGGATTGGAGATTGATTATTGAGGATTGAAGATTGAGGATTCAGAATTGAGGTTTGAGGACTGAGAATTGACGATTGAAGATTGAGTATTGAGGATTGAGGATTGAGGGTTGAAGATTGAGGATTGAGGATTGAGGATGAGGGCTGAGGGTTGAAGATTGAGTATTGAGTATTGAAGATTGAGGATTGAGGATTGAGGATAGAGGACTGAGGATTGAGGATTGACGATGAGGGCTGAGGGTTCAGGATTGAGGTTTGAGGACTGAGGACTGAGGATTGAGGATTGAGAATTGAGGATTGAGGATTGAGGATTGAAGGTTGAGGATTGGGTATTGAGGATTGAAGAATGAGGATTGAGGATTGAGGATTGAGGATTGAGGAATGAAGATTGAGGATTGAGGATCGAGGATTGAGGACTGAAGATTGAGTATTGAGGATTGAAGATTGAGTATTGAGGATTGAAGATTGACGATTGAGGATTGAGCATTGAGGATTGAAGATTGAGGATTCAGGATTGAGGATTGAGGATCGAGGATTGAGGATTGAAGATTGAGTATTGAGGATTGAAGATTCAGGATTGAGGATTGAGGAATGAGGATTGAGGATTGAAGATTGAGGATTGGGGACTGAGTGTTGAGGGTTGAGTGATGAGAATTGATGTTTGTGGATAGAGATTTGAAGATTGCAGATCGAGTATTGGGTATTGAAATATCTGAACTGAGTATATTCTATTGAGGATTGAGGATTGACAACCTATTGTTGAGGACTGAGTGCTGAAGGTTGAGGATTCAGGATTGAGGATACAGGATTGTGGTTTGAGGACTGAGGATTCAGGATTGAGGATTGTGGATTGATGATTGAGGATTGAGGATTGATGTTTGAGGATTGGGTATTGAGGATTGAACATTGAGTATTGAGGATTGAGGATTGAGGATTGAGGATTGAGGATTGAGGATTGAGGATTGAGGATTGAAGATTGAGTATTGATGATTGAAGATTGAGGATTGAGGATTGAGGATTGAGGATTGAGGATTGAGGATTGAGGATTGAAGATTGAGTATTGAGGATTGAAGATTGAGGACTGGGGATTGGGGATTGCAAAATAAGTATTGAGGATTGAGGATTAAGGATTGAGGATTGAAGATTGAGTATCGAGGATTGAAGATTGATGGTTGAGGATTGAGGATTTAAGTCTGAGGATTTGGGAGTATGGATTGAAGATTGAGGATCGAGGATTGAGGATTGAGGATTGAGGATTGAGGATTGACGATGAGGGCTGAGGTTTGTGGATTGAGGTTTGCGGACTGAGGAATGAAGATTGAGGATTGGGTATTGAGGATCGAAGAATGAGGATTGAGGATTGAGCATTGAGGATTGAATATTTAAGATTGAGTATTGAGGATTGAAGATTGACGATTGAGGATTGAGCATTGAGGATTGAAGATTGAGGATTGAGGATCGAGGATTGAGGATTGAGGATTGAGGATTGATGATTGAGTACTGAGGGTTGAAGACTGAGTATTGAGGATTGAAGATTGAGGATTGAGGGTTGAGGATGGAGGATTGAAGAGAGAGGACTGAGTGTTGGGGACTGAGTGTTGAGAATAGATGTTTGAGGATTGAGGTTTGATTATTGAATGTTGTGGATTGAGTATTGAACCGTGATAATTCAGGATATTCTATTGTGTATGGAGAATTGAGGATAGATGGTTGAGTATTGAGGATTGATGGTTGAGTGTTGAGGATTGAGGGTTGTGGATTAAGGACGAGAACTGAGGATTGAGTATTGATGTTTGAGGTCTGAGGATTGAGGATTGAGGATTGAGGATTGAAGTCTGAGGATTTGGGAGTAAGGAAAGAAGATTGAGGATCGAGGATTGAGGATTGAGGATTGAGGATTGAGGATTGAGGATTGAAGATTGAGGATTGGGTATTGAGGATCGAAGAATGAGGATTGAGGATTGAGCATTGAGGATTGAATATTTAAGATTGAGTATTGAGGATTGAAGATTGACGATTGAGGATTGAGCATTGAGGATTGAAGATTGAGGATTGAGGATCGAGGATTGAGGATTGAGGATTGAGGATTGATGATTGAGTATTGAGGGTTGAAGACCGAGTATTGAGGATTGAAGATTGAGGATTGAGGATTGAGGATTGAGGATTGACGATGAGGGCTGAGGGTTGAGGATTGAGGTTTGAGGACTGAGGACTGAGGATTGGGGATTGAGGATTGAGGATTGAGGGTTGAGGATAGAAGATTGAGGATTGGGTATTGAGGATTGAAGAATGAGGATTGAGGATTGAGGATTGAGGATTGAGGATTGAGGATTGAGGATTGAAGATTGAGGATTGGGGATTGAGTGTTGAGCGTTGGGTGATGAGAATTGATGTTTGTGGGTTGACATTTGAAGATTGCAGATCGTGTATTGAGTATTGAAAACTGCGAATTGAGGATATTCTAGTGAGGATTGACGATTGACAACTGATTCTTGAGGACTGAGTGAAGAAGATTGGGGATTCAGGATTGAGGAACGAGGATTGAGGATTGAGGATGGAGCATTGAGGATTGAAGATTGAGGACTGGGGCTGAGGATTGAAGATTGAGGATTAAGGTGTGACGATTGGGGATTGAGGATCTAGGATTGGAGATTGATTATTGAGGATTGAAGATTGAGGATTCAGAAATGAGGTTTGAGGACTGAGAATTGACGATTGAAGATTGAGTATTGAGGATTGAGGATTGAGGGTTGAAGATTGAGGATTGAGGATTGAGGATGAGGGCTGAGGGTTGAAGATTGAGTATTGAGTATTGAAGATTGAGGATTGAGGATTGAGGATAGAGGACTGAGGATTGAGGATTGACGATGAGGGCTGAGGGTTCAGGATTGAGGTTTGAGGACTGAAGACTGAGGATTGAGGATTGAGAATTGAGGATTGAGGATTGAGGATTGAAGGTTGAGGATTGGGTATTGAGGATTGAAGAATGAGGATTGAGGATTGAGGATTGAGGATTGAGGAATGAAGATTGAGGATTGAGGATCGAGGATTGAGGATTGAAGATTGAGTATTGAGGATTGAAGATTGAGGATTGAGGATTGAGGATTGAGGATTGAGGATTGAGGATTTAGGATTGAGTATTGAAGATTGTGGACTGATGATTGACGATTGAGGACTGAGGATTGAGGATTGATTATTGAGCTTTGGGGATTGAAGATTGTGGACTGGGGATAGAGGATTGAATATTGAGGATTAAGGATAGAGTATCGGGGATTGGTGATCTAGGATAGGAGATTGATTATTGAGGATTGAAGATTGAGGATTGAGGATTGAGGATTGAGAATTGAGAATTGAGGATGAGGACTGAGGGTTGAGGATTGAGGTTTGAGGAATGAGGATTGAGGATTGAGGATTGAGGATTGAGGATTGAGGATTGAGGATTGAGTATTGAAGATTGAGGATTGATGACTGAGGATTGAGGATTGAGGATTGGCGATTGAGGATTGGGAGTTGAGTATTGAAGATTGAGTATTGAGGATTGAAGGTTGATGATTGAGGATTGAGGATTGTGGTTTGGGGATTGAGGGTTGAGGATTGAAGGTTGAGTATTGAGGATTGATCATTGAATATTGATGATTGAGGATTGAGGACTGAGGAATGAAGATTGAGGATTGGGGATTGAGGATTGAGGACTGAGGATTGAGAATTGAGGATTGAGGCCTGAAGATTGAGTATTGAGGATTAAAGATTGAGGATTGAGGATTGAGGACTGAAGATTGAGGACTGAGTGTTGAGTTTTGAGTGATGCGAATTGATGTTTGTAGACTGAGATTTGAAGATTGAAGATTGGGGATTGAGTACTGAAAACTGTGAATTGAGGATATTCTAATGAGGACTGAGGATTGACAATTGATTGCTGAGGACTGAGGGCTGAAGATTGTCGATTTAGGATTGAGGTTTCGGGATTGATGTTTGAGGACGAGGACTGACGGTTGAGGATTCAGGTTTGAGGATTGAGGATTGAGGACTGATGACTGAAGATTGAGGATTGAGGATTGAGGATTGAGTATTGAAGATTGAGGATTGATGATTGTGGATTGAGGACTGAGGATTGAGGATTGAGGATTGAAGATTGAGGATTGAGGATCGAGGATTGAGGATTGAAGATTGAGTATTGAGGATTGAAGATTGAGGATTGAGGACTGAGGATTGAGGATTGAGGATTGAGGATTGAGGATTGAGAATTGAGGATTGAGGATTGAGGATTGAAGATTGAGTATTGATGATTGAAGATTGAGTATTGAGGATTGAAGATTGACGATTGAGGATTGAGCATTGAGGATTGAAGATTGAGGATTGAGGATTGAGGATTGAGGATCGAGGATTGAGGATTGAAGATTGAGTATTGAGGATTGATGATTGAGGATTGAGGATTGAGGATTGAGGATTGAGGATTGAGTATTGAAGATTGAGGATTGATGTATGAGGATTGAGGATTGAGGGTTGAAGATTGAGGATTGAGGATTGAGGATGAGGGCTGAGGGTTGAAGATTGAGTATTGAGTATTGAAGATTGAGGATTGAGGATTGAGGATTGAGGACTGAGGATTGAGGATTGACGATGAGGGCTGAGGGTTGAGGATTGAGGTTTGAGGACTGAGGACTGAGGATTGAGGATTGAGAATTGAGGATTGAGGATTGAGGATTGAGGATTGAAGGTTGAGGATTGGGTATTGAGGATTGAAGAATGAGGATTGAGGATTGAGGATTGAGGACTGAAGATTGAGGACTCAGTGTTGAGTTTTGAGTGATGCGAATTGGTGTTTGTAGACTGAGATTTGAAGATTGAAGATTGGGGATTGAGTACTGAAAACTGTGAATTGAGGATATTCTAATGAGGACTGAGGATTGACAATTGATTGCTGAGGACTGAGGGCTGAAGATTGACGATTCAGGATTGAGGATTCGGGATTGAGGTTTGAGGACGAGGACTGACGGTTGAGGATTCAGGTTTGAGGATTGAGGATTGAGGACTGATGACTGAAGATTGAGGATTGAGGATTGAGGATTGAGTATTGAAGATTGAGGATTGATGATTGTGGATTGAGGACTGAAGATTGAGGATTGAGGATTGAGGATTGAGGATTGAGTATTGAAGATTGAGGATGGATGACTGAGGATTGAGGATTGAGGATTGATGATTGAGGATTGAGGATTGAAGATTCAGTATGGAGGATTGAAGGTTGAGTATTGACGATTGAGGATTGAGGATTGAGGATTGAGGATTGAGTATTGAAGATTGAGGATTGAATGTTGAGGATTGCGGACTGAGGATTGAGGATTGAGGATTGAGGAATGAGGATTGAGGATTGAGGATTGAGGATTGATGATTGAGGATTGAGTATTGAAGATTGAGGATTCATGACTGAGGATTGAGGATTAAGGATTGATGATTGAGGATTGAGGATTGAACATTGAGTATGGAGGACTGAAGATTGAGGATTGAGGATTGAGGAACGAGGATTGACGATTGAGGATGATGGCTGAGGTTTGAGGAATGAGGTTTGAGGACTGAGGACTGACGATTGGGGATTGAGAATTGAGGATTGAGGATTGAGGATTGAGGATTGGGTATTGAGGATTGAAGAATGAGGATTGACGATTGAGGATTGAGGATTTTAGGATTGAGGATTGAGTATTGAAAATTCAGGATTGATGATTGAGGAGTGAGGATTGAGGATTGAGGATTGAGGATTGAGGATTGAGTATTGAAGATTGTGTACTGATGTTTGACGATTGAGGACTGAGGATTGAGGATTGATTATTGAGCTTTGGGGATTGAAGATTGTGGACTGCGGATAGAGGATTGAATATTGAGGATTAAGGATAGAGTATTGGGGATTGAGGATCTAGGATAGGAGATTGATTATTGAGAATTGAAGATTGAGGATTGAGGACTGAGGGTTGAGAATTGAGAATTGAGTATGAGGACAGAGGGTTGAGGATTGAGGTTTGAGGAATGAGGATTGAGGATTGAGGATTGAGGATTGAGGATTGAGGATTGAGGTTTGAGCATTGAGGATTGAAGATTGAGGATTGATGATTGAGGATTGAGGATTGAGGATTGAGGATTGAGGACTGAGGATTGAAGATTGAGTATTGAGGATTGAAGACTGAGGATTGAGGAATGAGGACTGAGGATTGAGGGTTGAGAATTGAGGATTGAGGATTCAGGATAGAAGATTGAGGATTGGGTATTGAGGATTGAAGAGTGAGGGTTGAGGATTGAGGATTGAGGATTGAGGATTGAAGATTGAGTATTGATGATTGAAGATTGAGGATTGAGGATTGAGGATTGAGGATTGAGGATTGAGGATTGAAGATTGAGTATTGAGGATTGAAGATTGAGGACTGGGGATTGAGGATTGCAAAATAAGTATTGAGGATTGAGGATTAAGGATTGAGGATTGAAGATTGAGTATTGAGGATTGAAGATTGATGGTTGAGGATTGAGGATTGAAGTCTGAGGATTTGGGAGTAAGGATTGAAGATTGAGGATCGAGGATTGAGGATTGAGGATTGAGGATTGAGGATTGACGATGAGGGCTGAGGTTTGAGGATTGAGGTTTGAGGACTGAGGAATGAAGATTGAGGATTGGGTATTGAGGATCGAAGAATGAGGATTGAGGATTGAGCATTGAGGATTGAATATTTAAGATTGAGTATTGAGGATTGAAGATTGACGATTGAGGATTGAGCATTGAGGATTGAAGATTGAGGATTGAGGATCGAGGATTGAGGATTGAGGATTGAGGATTGAGGATTGAGGATTGAGGATTGAAGATTGAGGATTGGGGACTGAGTGTTGAGCGTTGGGTGATGAGAATTGATGTTTGTGGGTAGACATTTGAAGATTGCAGATCGTGTATTGAGTATTGAAAACTGCGAATTGAGGATATTCTAGTGAGGATTGACGATTGACAACTGATTGTTGAGGACTGAGTGAAGAAGATTGGGGATTCAGGATTGAGGAACGAGGATTGAGGATTGAGGATGGAGCATTGAGGATTGAAGATTGAGGACTGGGGCTGAGGATTGAAGATTGAGGATTAAGGATTGACGATTGGGGATTGAGGATCTAGGATTGGAGATTGATTATTGAGGATTGAAGATTGAGGATTCAGAATTGAGGTTTGAGGACTGAGAATTGACGATTGAAGATTGAGTATTGAGCATTGAGGATTGAGGGTTGAAGATTGAGGATTGAGGATTGAGGATGAGGGCTGAGGGTTGAAGATTGAGTATTGAGTATTGAAGATTGAGGATTGAGGATTGAGGATAGAGGACTGAGGATTGAGGATTGACGATGAGGGCTGAGGGTTCAGGATTGAGGTTTGAGGACTGAGGACTGAGGATTGAGGATTGAGA
Source organism: Calliopsis andreniformis (assembly GCF_051401765.1). Classification (NCBI taxonomy): domain Eukaryota; kingdom Metazoa; phylum Arthropoda; class Insecta; order Hymenoptera; family Andrenidae; genus Calliopsis; species Calliopsis andreniformis. The sequence continues at coordinate 1,848,730 of NW_027480470.1, forward strand.
ATTGAGGATTGAGGATTGAGGATTGAAGGTTGAGGATTGGGTATTGAGGATTGAAGAATGAGCATTGAGGATTGAGGATTGGGGATTGAGGAATGAAGATTGAGGATTGAGGATCGAGGATTGAGGATTGAAGATTGAGTATTGAGGATTGAAGATTGAGGATTGAGGATTGAGTATTGAGGATTGAGGATTGAGGATTTAGGATTGAGTATTGAAGATTGTGGACTGATGATTGACGATTGAGTACTGAGGATTGAGGATTGATTATTGAGCTTTGGGGATTGAAGATTGTGGACTGGGGATAGGGGATTGAATATTGAGGATTAAGGATGGAGTATCGGGGATTGATGATCTAGGATAGGAGATTGATTATTGAGGATTGAAGAATGAGGATTGAGGATTGAGGATTGAGAATTGAGAATTGAGGATGAGGACTGAGGGTTGAGGATTGAGGTTTGAGGAATGAGGATTGAGGATTGAGGATTGAGGATTGAGGATTGAGGATTGAGGATTGAGTATTGAAGATTGAGGATTGATGTATGAGGATTGAGGATTGAGGGTTGAAGATTGAGGATTGAGGATTGAGGATGAGGGCTGAGGGTTGAAGATTGAGTATTGAGTATTGAAGATTGAGGATTGAGGATTGAGGATTGAGGACTGAGGATTGAGGATTGACGATGAGGGCTGAGGGTTGAGGATTGAGGTTTGAGGACTGAGGACTGAGGATTGAGGATTGAGAATTGAGGATTGAGGATTGAGGATTGAGGATTGAAGGTTGAGGATTGGGTATTGAGGATTGAAGAATGAGGATTGAGGATTGAGGATTGAGGACTGAAGATTGAGGACTCAGTGTTGAGTTTTGAGTGATGCGAATTGGTGTTTGTAGACTGAGATTTGAAGATTGAAGATTGGGGATTGAGTACTGAAAACTGTGAATTGAGGATATTCTAATGAGGACTGAGGATTGACAATTGATTGCTGAGGACTGAGGGCTGAAGATTGACGATTCAGGATTGAGGATTCGGGATTGAGGTTTGAGGACGAGGACTGACGGTTGAGGATTCAGGTTGGAGGATTGAGGATTGAGGACTGATGACTGAAGATTGAGGATTGAGGATTGAGGATTGAGTATTGAAGATTGAGGATTGATGATTGTGGATTGAGGACTGAAGATTGAGGATTGAGGATTGAGGATTGAGGATTGAGTATTGAAGATTGAGGATGGATGACTGAGGATTGAGGATTGAGGATTGATGATTGAGGATTGAGGATTGAAGATTCAGTATGGAGGATTGAAGGTTGAGTATTGACGATTGAGGATTGAGGATTGAGGATTGAGGATTGAGTATTGAAGATTGAGGATTGAATGTTGAGGATTGCGGACTGAGGATTGAGGATTGAGGATTGAGGAATGAGGATTGAGGATTGAGGATTGAGGATTGATGATTGAGGATTGAGTATTGAAGATTGAGGATTCATGACTGAGGATTGAGGATTAAGGATTGATGATTGAGGATTGAGGATTGAACATTGAGTATGGAGGACTGAAGATTGAGGATTGAGGATTGAGGAACGAGGATTGACGATTGAGGATGATGGCTGAGGTTTGAGGAATGAGGTTTGAGGACTGAGGACTGACGATTGGGGATTGAGAATTGAGGATTGAGGATTGAGGATTGAGGATTGGGTATTGAGGATTGAAGAATGAGGATTGACGATTGAGGATTGAGGATTTTAGGATTGAGGATTGAGTATTGAAAATTCAGGATTGATGATTGAGGAGTGAGGATTGAGGATTGAGGATTGAGTATTGAAGATTGTGGACTGATGTTTGACGATTGAGGACTGAGGATTGAGGATTGATTATTGAGCTTTGGGGATTGAAGATTGTGGACTGCGGATAGAGGATTGAATATTGAGGATTAAGGATAGAGTATTGGGGATTGAGGATCTAGGATAGGAGATTGATTATTGAGAATTGAAGATTGAGGATTGAGGACTGAGGATTGAGAATTGAGAATTGAGTATGAGGACAGAGGGTTGAGGATTGAGGTTTGAGGAATGAGGATTGAGGATTGAGGATTGAGGATTGAGGATTGAGTATTGAAGATTGAGGATTGTGGATTGAGGACTGAAGATTGAGGACTGAGTGTTGAGTTTTGAGTGATGCGAATTGATGTTTGTAGGCTGAGATTTGAAGGTTGAAGATTGGGGATTGAGTACTGAAAACTGAGAATTGAGGATATTCTAATGGGGACTGAGGATTGACAATTGATTGTTGAGGACTGAGGGCTGAAGATTGACGATTCAGGATTCAGGATTCGGGATTGAGGTTTGAGGATGAGGACTGACGGTTGAGGATTCAGGTTTGGGGATTGAGGATTGAGGACTGATGACTGAGGATTGACGATTGAAGATTGAGTATTGAGGGTTGAGGATTGTGGATTGAAGATTGAGGATTGAGGATTGAGGATGAGGGCTGAGGGTTGAGGATTGAGGGGTGAGGATTGAGGATTGAGGGGTGAGGATTGAGGATCGAGGATTTAGGATTGGGGATTGAAGATTGAGGATTGAGGATTGAGGATTGAGGATTGAGTGTTGAAGATTGAGGATTGATGATTGAGGATTGAGGATTGCGGATTGAGGATTGAGGATTGAGGATTGAAGATTGAGGATTGGGATTGAGGATTGAGGATTGAAGATTGAGATTCGAAGATTGAGTATTGAGGATTGAAGATTGAGGTTTGAGGATTGAGGATTGAGGATGGAGGATGAGGGCTGAGGGCTGAACGTTGAGGTTTGAGTATTGAATACTGAGAATTCAGGATATTCTATTGAGTATTGAGAATTGAGGATTGATGGTTGAGTATTGAGGATTGAGGATTGAGTATTGAGGATTGAAGATTGAGGTTTGAGGATTGAGAATTGAGGATGAGGACTGAGGGTTGAGGATTGAGGTTTGAGGAACGAGGATTGAGGATTGAGAATTGAGGACTGAGTATTGAGGATTGAGTATTGAAGATTGAGGATTAATGTCTGAGGATTGAGGATTGAGGATTCAGGATTGAGGATTGAGGATTGAAGATTGAGTATTGAGGATTGAGGATTGAGGATTGAGGATTGAGTATTGAAGATTGAGGATTGATGATTGAGGATGGCGGACTGAGGATTGAGGATTGAGGATTGAGGATTGAAGACTGAGTATTGAGGATTGATTACTGAGGATTGAGGATTGATGATTGAGGATTGAGTATTGAAGATTGAGGATTGATGACTGAGGATTGAGGATTGAGGATTGACGATTGAGGATTGGGAATTGAGGATTGAAGATTGAGGATTGAGGATTGAGGATTGAGAATTGAGAATTGAGGATGAGGACTGAGGGTTGAGGATTGAGGTTTGAGGAATGAGGATTGAGGATTGAGGATTGAGGATTGAGGACTGAGGATTGAGGATTGAGGATTGAGTATTGAAGATTGAGGATTGATGTCTGAGGGTTGAGGATTGAGGTTTGAGGAATGAGGATTGAGGATTCAGGATTGAGGATTGAGGACCGAGGATGGATGTATGAGGATTGAGGACTGAGGATTGAAGATTGAGGATTGGGGATTGAGGATTGGCGATTGAGGATTGAGGACTGAGGATTGAGAATTGAGGATTGAGGATTGAAGATTGAGTATTGAGGATTAAAGATTGAGGATTGAGGATTGAGGACTGAAGATTGAGGACTGAGTGTTGAGTTTTGAGTGATGCGAATTGATGTTTGTAGACTGAGATTTGAAGATTGAAGATTGGGGATTGAGTATTGAAAACTGTGAATTGAGGATATTCTAATGGGGACTGAGGACTGACAATTGGTTGTTGAGGACTGAGGGCTGAAGATTGACGATTCAGGATTGAGGATTCGGGATTGAGGTTTGAGGACGGGGACTGACGGTTGAGGATTCAGGTTTGGGGATTGAGGATTGAGGACTGATGACTGAGGATTTAGGATTGAGGATTGAACATTGAGGATTGAAGATTGAGGATTGGGTATTGAGGATTGAACATTGAGGATTGAGGATTGAGAATTGAGGATTGAGGATTGAGGATTGAAGATTGAATATTGATGATTGAAGATTGAGGATTGAGGATTGAGTATTGTGGATTGAGGACGAGGACTGAGGGTTGAGTATTGATGTTTGAGGTCTGAGGATTGAGGATTGAGGATTGAAGAACGAGGATTGAGGATTGAGGATTGAGGGTTGAAGATTGAGTATTGACGATTGAGGATTGAGGATTGAGGATTGAAGATTGAGTATTGATGATTGAAGATTGAGGATTGAGGATTGAGGATTGAGGATTGAGGATTGAAGATTGAGGGTTGGGGACTGAGTGTTGAGGGTTGGGTGATGAGTATTTATGTTTATGGGTAGACATTTGAAGATTGCAGATCGAGTATTGAGTATTGAAAACTGCGAATTTAGGATATTCTATTGAGGATTGTCGATCGACAACTGATTGTTGAGGACTGAGTGCTGAAGATTGGGGATTCAGGATTGAGGAACGAGGATTGAGGATTGAGGATGGAGCATTGAGGATTGAAGATTGAGGACTGGGGATTGAGGATTGAAGATTGAGGATTAAGGATTGAGGATTGGGGATTGAGGATCTAGGATTGGAGATTGACTATTGAGGATTGAAGATTGAGGATTCAGAATTGAGGTTTGAGGACTGAGGATTGACGATTGAAGATTGAGTATTGAGGATTGAGGATTGAGGGTTGAAGATTGAGGATTGATGATTGAGGATGAGGGCTGAGGATTGAAGATTGATTATTGAGTATTGAAGATTGAGGATTGAGGATTGAGGATTGAGGATTGAGGATTGAAGATTGAGGATTGTGTATTGAGGATTGAACATTGAGGATTGAGGATTGAGGATTGAGGATTGAGGATTGAGGATTGAAGGTTGAGGATTGAGGATTGAGGATTGAGGATTGAGGATTGATGATTGGGGATTGAAGATTGAGTATTGAGGATTGAAGATAGAGGATTGAGGATTGAGGATTGAGGATTGAGGATTGAGGATTGAGGATTGAAGATTGAGTATTGAGGATTGAATATTGAGGATTGAGGATTGAGGATTGTGTGTTGAGGATTGAAGATTGAGGATTGGGTATTGAGGATTGACGATTGAGGATTGAGGATTGAGGATTGAGAATTGAGGATTGAGGATTGAAGATTGAGTATTGAGGATTGAAGATTGAGGATTGTGGATTGAGGATAGAAGGTTGAGGTCTGAGTGTTGAGGGTTGAGTGATGGGAATTGATTATCGTGGATTGAGATTTGAAGATTGAAGAACGGGGATTGAGTATTGAAAACTGTGAATTCAGGATATTCTATTGAGGATTGAGGGTTGACAATTGATTGTTGAGGACTGAGGGCTGAAGATTGAGGATTCAGGGTTGAGGACTCGGGATTGAGGTTTGAGGACTGAGGATTGAGGGTTGAGGATTGAGGATTGAGGGTTGAGGATTGAAGATTGAGTATTGAGGATTGAAGGTTGAGGATTGACGATTGAGGATTGAGGGTTGAGGATTGAAGATTGAGGATTGGGGATTGAGGATTGACGATTGAGGTTTGAGTATTGAGGATTGAGAATTGTGGATTGAGGACTGAATATTGGGTATTGAGGATTGAAGATTGAGGATTGGGGATTGAGGATTGAAGATTGAGGTCTGAGTGTTGAGGGTTGAGTGATGGGGATTTATTATCGTGGATTGAGGTATGAAGATTGAAGAATGGGGATTGAGTATTGGAAACTTTGAATTGAGGATATTCTATTGAGGATTGGCGATTGACAATTGATTGTTGAGGACTGCGGGCTGAAGATTGAGGATTCAGGATTGAGGATTCGGGATTGAGGTTTGAGGACTGAGGATTGAGGGTTGAGGATTGAGGATTGAGGATTGACGCTTGAGGATTGAGGGTTGAGGATGGAGGATTGAAGAGAGAGGACTGAGTGTTGGGTATTGAGTGTTGAGAATAGATGTTTGAGGATTGAGGTTCGATTATTGAATATTGTGGATTGAGTATTGAACCGTGAGAAATGAGGATATTCTATTGAGTATTGAGAATTGAGGATAGATGGTTGAGTATTGGGGATTGATGGTTCAGGGTTGAGGATTGAGGGTTGTGGATTGAGGACGAGGACTGAGGGTTGAGTATTGATGTTTGAGGTCTGAGGATTGAGGATTGAGGATTCAAGAATGAGGATTGAGGATTGAGGATTGAGGATTGAAGAATGAGTGTTGAGGATTGAAGATTGAGGATTGAGGATTGAAGATTGAGTATTGAGGATTGAAGATTGAGGATTGAGGATTGAGGATTGAGGATTGAGGATTGACGATGAGGGCTGAGGGTTAAGGATTGGGGTTTGAGGACTGAGGACTGAGGATTGAGGATTGAGAATTGAGGATTGAGGATTGAGGATTGAAGATTGAGGACTGGGGATTGAGGATTGAAGATTGAGGATTAAGGATTGAGGATTGGGGATTGAGGATCTAGGATTGGAGATTGATTATTGAGGATTGAAGATTGAGTATTCAGAATTGAGGTTTGAGGACTGAGGATTGACGATTAAAGATTGAGTATTGAGGATTGAGTATTGAGGATTGAGGACTGATGATTGAGGGTTGAGGATTGAGGATGGAGCATTGAGGATTGAATATTGAGGACTGGGGATTGAGGATTGAAGATTGAGGATTAAGGATTGAGGATTGGGGATTGAGGATCTAGGATTGGAGATTGATTATTGAGGATTGAAGATTGAGGATTCGGAATTGAGGTTTGAGGACTGAGGATTGACGATAGAAGATTGAGTATTGAGGATTGAGGATTGAGGATTGAAGATTGAGGATTGAGGATTGAGGATGAGGGCTGAGGGTTGAGGATTGAGGTTTGAGGACTGACGACTGAGGATTGAGGATTGAGGGTTGAAGATTGAGGACTGGGGACTGAGTGTTGAGGGTTGAGTGATGAGAATTGATGTTTGTGGATAGAGATTTGAAGATTGGAGATTGAGTATTGCGTATTGAAAGTTCTGAACTGAGGACATTCTATTGAGGATTGAGGATCGACAACTTATTGTTGAGGACTGAGTGCTGAAGGTTGAGGATTCAGGATTGAGGATTCAGGATTGTGGTTTGAGGACTGAGGATTGAGGATTGAGGATTGAGGATTGAGGATTGAGGATTGAGGATTGAGGATTGAAGATTGAGGATTGGGTATTGAGGATTGAACATTGAGGATTGAGGATTGAGGAATGAGGATTGAGGATTGAGGATTGAAGGTTGAGGATTGAGGATTGAGGATAGAGGATTGAGGATTGAGGATTGGGTATTGAGGATTGAACATTGAGGATTGAGGATTGAGGATTGAGGATTGAGGATTGAGGATTGAAGGTTGAGGATTGAGGATTGAGGATAGTGGATTGAGGATTGAGGATTGGGGATTGAAGGTTGAGAATTGAGGATTGAGGATTGAAGATTGAGTATTGAGGATTGAAGATTGAGGATTGTGGATTGAGGATAGAAGATTGAGGTCTGAGTCTTGAGGGTTGAGTGATGGGAATTGATTATCGTGGATTGAGATTTGAAGATTGAATAATGGGGATTGAGTATTGAAAACTGTGAATTGAGGATATTCTATTGAGGATTGAGGGTTGACAATTGATGGTTGAGGACTGAGGGCTAAAGATTGAGGATTCAGGATTGAGGACTCGGGATTGAGGTTTGAGGACGGAGTATTGAGGGTTGAGGATTGAGGATTGAGGGTTGTGGGTTAAAGATTGAGTATTGAGGATTGAAGGTTGATGATTGACGATTGAGGGTTGAGGATTGAAGATTGAGGATTGGGGACTGAGGATTGAAGATTGAGGTCTGAGTGTTGAGGGTTGAGTGATGGGGATTGATTATCGTGGATTGAGATTTGAAGATTGAAGAATGGGGATTGAGTATTGAAAACTTTGAATTGAGGATATTCTATTGAGGATTGGGGATTGACAATTGATTGTTGAGGCCTGCGGGCTGAAGATTGAGGATTCAGGATTGAGGATTCGGGATTGAGGTTTGAGGACTGAGGATTGAGGGTTGAGGATTGAGGATTTAGGATTGACGCTTGAGGATTGAGGGTTGAGGATGGAGGATTGAAGAATGAGTGTTGAGGATTGAAGATTGAGGATTGAGGATTGAAGATTGAGTATTGAGGATTGAAGATTGAGGATTGGGTATTGAGGATTGAAGAATGAGGATTGAGGATTGAGCATTGAGGATTGAGTATTGAAGATTGAGTATTGAGGATTGAAGATTGACGACTGAGGATTGAGCATTGAGGATTGAAGATTGAGGATTGAGGATTGAGGATTGAGGATCGAGGATTGAGGATTGAAGATTGAGTATTGAGGATTGAAGATTCAGGATTGAGGATTGAGGAATGAGGATTGAGGATTGAAGATTGAGGATTGGGGACTGAGTGTTGAGGGTTGAGTGATGAGAATTGATGTTTGTGGATAGAGATTTGAAGATTGCAGATCGAGTATTGCGTATTGAAATATCTGAACTGAGTATATTCTATTGAGGATTGAGGATTGACAACCTATTGTTGAGGACTGAGTGCTGAAGGTTGAGGATTCAGGATTGCGGATACAGGATTGTGGTTTGAGGACTGAGGATTCAGGATTGAGGATTGTGGATTGATGATTGAGGATTGAGGACTGATGTTTGAGGATTGGGTATTGAGGATTGAACATTGAGTATTGAGGATTGAGGATTGAGGATTGAGGATTGAGGATTGAGGATTGAAGATTGAGTATAGAGGATTGAAGATTGGTGGTTGAGGATTCAGGATTGAGGATTGAGGATTTGGGACTAAGGATTGAAGATTGAGGATCGACGATTGAGGATTGAGGATTGAGGATTGAGCATTGAGGATTGAGTATTGAAGATTGAGTATTGGGGATTGAAGATTGACGATTGAGGATTGAGCATTGAGGATTGAAGATTGAGGATTGAGGATTGAGGATTGAGGATTGAGAATTGAGGATTGATGATTGAGTATTGAGGATTGAAGATTGAGGATTGAGGATTGAAGATTGAGTCTTGAGGATTGAAGAGTGAGGATTGAGGATTGAGGATTGAGGATTGAGGTTTGAGCATTGAGGATTGAAGATTGAGGATTGATGATTGAGGATTGAGGATTGAGGATTGAGGATTGAGGACTGAGGATTGAAGATTGAGTATTGAGGATTGAAGACTGAGGATTGAGGAATGAGGACTGGGGATTGAGGGTTGAGAATTGAGGATTGAGGATTCAGGATAGAAGATTGAGGATTGGGTATTGAGGATTGAAGAGTGAGGATTGAGGATTGAGGATTGAGGATTGAGGATTGAAGATTGAGTATTGATGATTGAAGATTGAGTATTGAGGATTGAAGATTGACGATTGAGGATTGAGCATTGAGGATTGAAGATTGAGGATTGAGGATTGAGGATTGAGGATCGAGGATTGAGGGTTGAAGATTGAGTATTGAGGATTGAAGATTCAGGATTGAGGATTGAGGAATGAGGATTGAGGATTGAAGATTGAGGATTGGGGACTGAGTGTTGAGGGTTGAGTGATGAGAATTGATGTTTGTGGATAGAGATTTGAAGATTGCAGATCGAGTATTGCGTAATGAAATATCTGAACTGAGTATATTCTATTGAGGATTGAGGATTGACAACCTATTGTTGAGGACTGAGTGCTGAAGGTTGAGGATTCAGGATTGAGGATACAGGATTGTGGTTTGAGGACTGAGGATTCAGGATTGAGGATTGTGGATTGATGATTGAGGATTGAGGATTGATGTTTGAGGATTGGGTATTGAGGATTGAACATTGAGTATTGAGGATTGAGGATTGAGGATTGAGGATTGAAGATTGACGATTGAGGATTGAGCATTGAGGATTGAAGATTGAGGATTGAGGATTGAGGATTGAGGATTGAGGATTGAGGATTGATGATTGAGTCTTGAGGATTGAAGAGTGAGGATTGAGGATTGAGGATTGAGGATTGAGGATTGAGGATTGAGGATTGAAGAATGAGTGTTGAGGATTGAAGATTGAGGATTGAGGATTGAAGATTGAGTATTGAGGATTGAAGATTGACGATTGAGGATTGAGGATTGAGGATTGAGGATTGACGATGAGGGCTGAGGGTTAAGGATTGGGGTTTGAGGACTGAGGACTGAGGATTGAGGATTGAGAATTGAGGATTGAGGATTGAGTATTGAAGATTGAGGACTGGGGATTGAGGATTGAAGATTGAGGATTAAGGATTGAGGATTGGGGATTGAGGATCTAGGATTGGAGATTGATTATTGAGGATTGAAGATTGAGGATTCAGAATTGAGGTTTGAGGACTGAGGATTGACGATTAAAGATTGAGTATTGAGGATTGAGTATTGAGGATTGAGGACTGATGATTGAGGATTGAGGATTGAGGATGGAGCATTGAGGATTGAATATTGAGGACTGGGGATTGAGGATTGAAGATTGAGGATTAAGGATTGAGGATTGGGGATTGAGGATCTAGGATTGGAGATTGATTATTGAGGATTGAAGATTGAGGATTCGGAATTGAGGTTTGAGGACTGAGGATTGACGATAGAAGATTGAGTATTGAGGATTGAGGATTGAGGATTGAAGATTGAGGATTGAGGATTGAGGATGAGGGCTGAGGGTTGAGGATTGAGGTTTGAGGACTGACGACTGAGGATTGAGGATTGAGGGTTGAAGATTGAGGACTGGGGACTGAGTGTTGAGGGTTGAGTGATGAGAATTGATGTTTGTGGATAGAGATTTGAAGATTGCAGATTGAGTATTGCGTATTGAAAGCTCTGAACTGAGGACATTCTATTGAGGATTGAGGATCGACAACTTATTGTTGAGGACTGAGTGCTGAATGTTGAGGATTCAGGATTGAGGATTCAGGATTGTGGTTTGAGGACTGAGGATTGAGGATTGAGGATTGAGGATTGAGGATTGAGGATTGAGGATTGAGGTTTGAAGATTGAGGATTGGGTATTGAGGATTGAACATTGAGGATTGAGGATTGAGGAATGAGGATTGAGGATTGAGGATTGAAGGTTGAGGATTGAGGATTGAGGATAGAGGATTGAGGATTGAGGATTGGGTACTGAGGATTGAACATTGAGGATTGAGGATTGAGGATTGAGGATTGAGGATTGAGGATTGAAGGTTGAGGATTGAGGATTGAGGATAGTGGATTGAGGATTGAGGATTGGGGATTGAAGATTGAGAATTGAGGATTGAGGATTGAAGGTTGAGTATTGAGGATTGAAGATTGAGGATTGTGGATTGAGGATAGAAGATTGAGGTCTGAGTCTTGAGGGTTGAGTGATGGGAATTGATTATCGTGGATTGAGATTTGAAGATTGAAGAATGGGGATTGAGTATTGAAAACTGTGAATTGAGGATATTCTATTGAGGATTGAGGGTTGACAATTGATTGTTGAGGACTGAGGGCTGAAGATTGAGGATTCAGGATTGAGGACTCGGGATTGAGGTTTGAGGACGGAGGATTGAGAGTTGAGGATTGAGGATTGAGGGTTGAGGATTAAAGATTGAGTATTGAGGATTGAAGGTTGATGATTGACGATTGAGGGTTGAGGATTGAAGATTGAGGATTGGGGACTGAGGATTGAAGATTGAGTTCTGAGTGCTGAGGGTTGAGTGATGGGGATTGATTATCGTGGATTGAGATTTGAAGATTGAAGAATGGGGATTGAGTATTGAAAACTTTGAATTGAGGATATTCTATTGAGGATTGGGGATTGACAATTGATTGTTGAGGACTGCGGGCTGAAGATTGAGGATTCAGGATTGAGGATTCGGGATTGAGGTTTGAGGACTGAGGATTGAGGATTGAAGATTGAGGATTGAGGATTGAGGATTGAGGATTGAGAATTGAGGATTGATGATTGAGTATTGAGGATTGAAGATTGAGGATTGAGGATTGAAGATTGAGTCTTGAGGATTGAAGAGTGAGGATTGAGGATTGAGGATTGAGGATTGAGGTTTGAGCATTGAGGATTGAAGATTGAGGATTGATGATTGAGGATTGGGGATTGAGGATTGAGGATTGAGGTTTGAGCATTGAGGACTGAAGATTGAGGATTGATGATTGAGGATTGGGGATTGAGGATTGAGGATTGAGGACTGAGGATTGAAGATTGAGTATTGAGGATTGAAGACTGAGGATTGAGGAATGAGGACTGAGGATTGAGGGTTGAGAATTGAGGATTGAGGATTCAGGATAGAAGATTGAGGATTGGGTATTGAGGATTGAGGATTGAGGATTGAGGATTGAGGATTGAAGATTGAGTATTGATGATTGAAGATTGAGTATTGAGGATTGAAGATTGACGATTGAGGATTGAGCATTGAGGATTGAAGATTGAGGATTGAGGATTGAGGATTGAGGATCGAGGATTGAGGGTTGAAGATTGAGTATTGAGGATTGAAGATTCAGGATTGAGGATTGAGGAATGAGGATTGAGGATTGAAGATTGAGGATTGGGGACTGAGTGTTGAGGGTTGAGTGATGAGAATTGATGTTTGTGGATAGAGATTTGAAGATTGCAGATCGAGTATTGCGTATTGAAATATCTGAACTGAGTATATTCTATTGAGGATTGAGGATTGACAACCTATTGTTGAGGACTGAGTGCTGAAGGTTGAGGATTCAGGATTGAGGATACAGGATTGTGGTTTGAGGACTGAGGATTCAGGATTGAGGATTGTGGATTGATGATTGAGGATTGAGGATTGATGTTTGAGGATTGGGTATTGAGGATTGAACATTGAGTATTGAGGATTGAGGATTGAGGATTGAGGATTGAAGATTGACGATTGAGGATTGAGCATTGAGGATTGAAGATTGAGGATTGAGGATTGAGGATTGAGGATTGAGGATTGAGGATTGATGATTGAGTCTTGAGGATTGAAGAGTGAGGATTGAGGATTGAGGATTGAGGATTGAGGATTGAGGTTTGAGCATTGAGGATTGAAGATTGAGGATTGATGATTGAGGATTGAGGATTGAGGATTGAGGATTGAGGACTGAGGATTGAAGATTGAGTATTGAGGATTGAAGACTGAGGATTGAGGAATGAGGACTGAGGATTGAGCGTTGAGAATTGAGGATTGAGGATTCAGGATAGAAGATTGAGGATTGGGTATTGAGGATTGAAGAGTGAGGATTGAGGGTTGAGGATTGAGGATTGAGGATTGAAGATTGAGTATTGATGATTGAAGATTGAGGATTGAGGATTGAGGTTTGAGGATTGAGGATTGAGGATTGAGGATTGAAGATTGAGTATTGAGGATTGAAGATTGAGGATTGGGGATTGAGGATTGCAAAATAAGTATTGAGGAATGAGGATTAAGGATTGAGGATTGAAGATTGAGTATTGAGGATTGAAGATTGATGGTTGAGGATTGAGGATTGAAGTCTGAGGATTTGGGAGTATGGATTAAAGATTGAGGATCGAGGATTGAGGATTGAGGATTGAGGATTGAGGATTGACGATGAGGGCTGAGGTTTGAGGATTGAGGTTTGAGGACTGAGGAATGAAGATTGAGGATTGGGTATTGAGGATCGAAGAATGAGGATTGAAGATTGAGGATTGAGGATCGAAGATTGAGGATTGAGGATTGAGGATTGATGATTGAGTACTGAGGGTTGAAGACTGAGTATTGAGGATTGAAGATTGAGGATTGAGGGTTGAGGATGGAGGATTGAAGAGAGAGGACTGAGTGTTGGGGACTGAGTGTTGAGAATAGATGTTTGAGGATTGAGGTTTGATTATTGAATGTTGTGGATTGAGTATTGAACCGTGAGAATTCAGGATATTCTATTGTGTATGGAGAATTGAGGATAGATGGTTGAGTATTGAGGATTGATGGTTGAGTGTTGAGGATTGAGGGTTGTGGCTTAAGGACGAGAACTGAGGATTGAGTATTGATGTTTGAGGTCTGAGGATTGAGGATTGAGAATTGAGGATTGAGGATTGACGATTGAGGATTGAAGATTGAGGATTGGGTATTGAGGATTGCAAAATAAGTATTGAGGATTGAGGATTAAGGATTGAGGATTGAAGATTGAGTATTGAGGATTGAAGATTGATGGTTGAGGATTGAGGATTGAAGTCTGAGGATTTGGGAGTAAGGATTGAAGATTGAGGATCGAGGATTGAGGATTGAGGATTGAGGATCTAGGATTGGAGATTGATTATTGAGGATTGAAGATTGAGGATTCAGAATTGAGGTTTGAGGACTGAGAATTGACGATTGAAGATTGAGTATTGAGGATTGAGGATTGAGGGTTGAAGATTGAGGATTGAGGATTGAGGATGAGGGCTGAGGGTTGAAGATTGAGTATTGAGTATTGAAGATTGAGGATTGAGGATTGAGGATAGAGGACTGAGGATTGAGGATTGACGATGAGGGCTGAGGGTTCAGGATTGAGGTTTGAGGACTGAGGACTGAGGATTGAGGATTGAGAATTGAGGATTGAGGATTGAGGATTGAAGGTTGAGGATTGGGTATTGAGGATTGAAGAATGAGGATTGAGGATTGAGGATTGAGGATTGAGGAATGAAGATTGAGGATTGAGGATCGAGGATTGAGGACTGAAGATTGAGTATTGAGGATTGAAGATTGAGTATTGAGGATTGAAGATTGACGATTGAGGATTGAGCATTGAGGATTGAAGATTGAGGATTCAGGATTGAGGATTGAGGATCGAGGATTGAGGATTGAAGATTGAGTATTGAGGATTGAAGATTCAGGATTGAGGATTGAGGAATGAGGATTGAGGATTGAAGATTGAGGATTGGGGACTGAGTGTTGAGGGTTGAGTGATGAGAATTGATGTTTGTGGATAGAGATTTGAAGATTGCAGATCGAGTATTGCGTATTGAAATATCTGAACTGAGTATATTCTATTGAGGATTGAGGATTGACAACCTATTGTTGAGGACTGAGTGCTGAAGGTTGAGGATTCAGGATTGAGGATACAGGATTGTGGTTTGAGGACTGAGGATTCAGGATTGAGGATTGTGGATTGATGATTGAGGATTGAGGATTGATGTTTGAGGATTGGGTATTGAGGATTGAACATTGAGTATTGAGGATTGAGGATTGAGGATTGAGGATTGAGGATTGAGGATTGAGGATTGAGGATTGAAGATTGAGTATTGATGATTGAAGATTGAGGATTGAGGATTGAGGATTGAGGATTGAGGATTGAGGATTGAGGATTGAAGATTGAGTATTGAGGATTGAAGATTGAGGACTGGGGATTGGGGATTGCAAAATAAGTATTGAGGATTGAGGATTAAGGATTGAGGATTGAAGATTGAGTATCGAGGATTGAAGATTGATGGTTGAGGATTGAGGATTTAAGTCTGAGGATTTGGGAGTATGGATTGAAGATTGAGGATCGAGGATTGAAGATTGAGGATTGAGGATTGAGGATTGACGATGAGGGCTGAGGTTTGTGGATTGAGGTTTGCGGACTGAGGAATGAAGATTGAGGATTGGGTATTGAGGATCGAAGAATGAGGATTGAGGATTGAGCATTGAGGATTGAATATTTAAGATTGAGTATTGAGGATTGAAGATTGACGATTGAGGATTGAGCATTGAGGATTGAAGATTGAGGATTGAGGATCGAGGATTGAGGATTGAGGATTGAGGATTGATGATTGAGTACTGAGGGTTGAAGACTGAGTATTGAGGATTGAAGATTGAGGATTGAGGGTTGAGGATGGAGGATTGAAGAGAGAGGACTGAGTGTTGGGGACTGAGTGTTGAGAATAGATGTTTGAGGATTGAGGTTTGATTATTGAATGTTGTGGATTGAGTATTGAACCGTGATAATTCAGGATATTCTATTGTGTATGGAGAATTGAGGATAGATGGTTGAGTATTGAGGATTGATGGTTGAGTGTTGAGGATTGAGGGTTGTGGATTAAGGACGAGAACTGAGGATTGAGTATTGATGTTTGAGGTCTGAGGATTGAGGATTGAGGATTGAGGATTGAAGTCTGAGGATTTGGGAGTAAGGAAAGAAGATTGAGGATCGAGGATTGAGGATTGAGGATTGAGGATTGAGGATTGAGGATTGAAGATTGAGGATTGGGTATTGAGGATCGAAGAATGAGGATTGAGGATTGAGGATTGAGCATTGAGGATTGAATATTTAAGATTGAGTATTGAGGATTGAAGATTGACGATTGAGGATTGAGCATTGAGGATTGAAGATTGAGGATTGAGGATCGAGGATTGAGGATTGAGGATTGAGGATTGATGATTGAGTATTGAGGGTTGAAGACCGAGTATTGAGGATTGAAGATTGAGGATTGAGGATTGAGGATTGAGGATTGACGATGAGGGCTGAGGGTTGAGGATTGAGGTTTGAGGACTGAGGACTGAGGATTGGGGATTGAGGATTGAGGATTGAGGGTTGAGGATAGAAGATTGAGGATTGGGTATTGAGGATTGAAGAATGAGGATTGAGGATTGAGGATTGAGGATTGAGGATTGAGGATTGAGGATTGAAGATTGAGGATTGGGGATTGAGTGTTGAGCGTTGGGTGATGAGAATTGATGTTTGTGGGTTGACATTTGAAGATTGCAGATCGTGTATTGAGTATTGAAAACTGCGAATTGAGGATATTCTAGTGAGGATTGACGATTGACAACTGATTCTTGAGGACTGAGTGAAGAAGATTGGGGATTCAGGATTGAGGAACGAGGATTGAGGATTGAGGATGGAGCATTGAGGATTGAAGATTGAGGACTGGGGCTGAGGATTGAAGATTGAGGATTAAGGTGTGACGATTGGGGATTGAGGATCTAGGATTGGAGATTGATTATTGAGGATTGAAGATTGAGGATTCAGAAATGAGGTTTGAGGACTGAGAATTGACGATTGAAGATTGAGTATTGAGGATTGAGGATTGAGGGTTGAAGATTGAGGATTGAGGATTGAGGATGAGGGCTGAGGGTTGAAGATTGAGTATTGAGTATTGAAGATTGAGGATTGAGGATTGAGGATAGAGGACTGAGGATTGAGGATTGACGATGAGGGCTGAGGGTTCAGGATTGAGGTTTGAGGACTGAAGACTGAGGATTGAGGATTGAGAATTGAGGATTGAGGATTGAGGATTGAAGGTTGAGGATTGGGTATTGAGGATTGAAGAATGAGGATTGAGGATTGAGGATTGAGGATTGAGGAATGAAGATTGAGGATTGAGGATCGAGGATTGAGGATTGAAGATTGAGTATTGAGGATTGAAGATTGAGGATTGAGGATTGAGGATTGAGGATTGAGGATTGAGGATTTAGGATTGAGTATTGAAGATTGTGGACTGATGATTGACGATTGAGGACTGAGGATTGAGGATTGATTATTGAGCTTTGGGGATTGAAGATTGTGGACTGGGGATAGAGGATTGAATATTGAGGATTAAGGATAGAGTATCGGGGATTGGTGATCTAGGATAGGAGATTGATTATTGAGGATTGAAGATTGAGGATTGAGGATTGAGGATTGAGAATTGAGAATTGAGGATGAGGACTGAGGGTTGAGGATTGAGGTTTGAGGAATGAGGATTGAGGATTGAGGATTGAGGATTGAGGATTGAGGATTGAGGATTGAGTATTGAAGATTGAGGATTGATGACTGAGGATTGAGGATTGAGGATTGGCGATTGAGGATTGGGAGTTGAGTATTGAAGATTGAGTATTGAGGATTGAAGGTTGATGATTGAGGATTGAGGATTGTGGTTTGGGGATTGAGGGTTGAGGATTGAAGGTTGAGTATTGAGGATTGATCATTGAATATTGATGATTGAGGATTGAGGACTGAGGAATGAAGATTGAGGATTGGGGATTGAGGATTGAGGACTGAGGATTGAGAATTGAGGATTGAGGCCTGAAGATTGAGTATTGAGGATTAAAGATTGAGGATTGAGGATTGAGGACTGAAGATTGAGGACTGAGTGTTGAGTTTTGAGTGATGCGAATTGATGTTTGTAGACTGAGATTTGAAGATTGAAGATTGGGGATTGAGTACTGAAAACTGTGAATTGAGGATATTCTAATGAGGACTGAGGATTGACAATTGATTGCTGAGGACTGAGGGCTGAAGATTGTCGATTTAGGATTGAGGTTTCGGGATTGATGTTTGAGGACGAGGACTGACGGTTGAGGATTCAGGTTTGAGGATTGAGGATTGAGGACTGATGACTGAAGATTGAGGATTGAGGATTGAGGATTGAGTATTGAAGATTGAGGATTGATGATTGTGGATTGAGGACTGAGGATTGAGGATTGAGGATTGAAGATTGAGGATTGAGGATCGAGGATTGAGGATTGAAGATTGAGTATTGAGGATTGAAGATTGAGGATTGAGGACTGAGGATTGAGGATTGAGGATTGAGGATTGAGGATTGAGAATTGAGGATTGAGGATTGAGGATTGAAGATTGAGTATTGATGATTGAAGATTGAGTATTGAGGATTGAAGATTGACGATTGAGGATTGAGCATTGAGGATTGAAGATTGAGGATTGAGGATTGAGGATTGAGGATCGAGGATTGAGGATTGAAGATTGAGTATTGAGGATTGATGATTGAGGATTGAGGATTGAGGATTGAGGATCGAGGATTGAGGATTGAAGATTGAGTATTGAGGATTGAAGATTCAGGATTGAGGATTGAGGATTGAGGATTGAAGATTGAGTATTGAGGATTGAAGATTGAGGACTGGGGATTGGGGATTGCAAAATAAGTATTGAGGATTGAGGATTAAGGATTGAGGATTGAAGATTGAGTATCGAGGATTGAAGATTGATGGTTGAGGATTGAGGATTTAAGTCTGAGGATTTGGGAGTATGGATTGAAGATTGAGGATCGAGGATTGAGGATTGAGGATTGAGGATTGAGGATTGACGATGAGGGCTGAGGTTTGTGGATTGAGGTTTGCGGACTGAGGAATGAAGATTGAGGATTGGGTATTGAGGATCGAAGAATGAGGATTGAGGATTGAGCATTGAGGATTGAATATTTAAGATTGAGTATTGAGGATTGAAGATTGACGATTGAGGATTGAGCATTGAGGATTGAAGATTGAGGATTGAGGATCGAGGATTGAGGATTGAGGATTGAGGATTGATGATTGAGTACTGAGGGTTGAAGACTGAGTATTGAGGATTGAAGATTGAGGATTGAGGGTTGAGGATGGAGGATTGAAGAGAGAGGACTGAGTGTTGGGGACTGAGTGTTGAGAACAGATGTTTGAGGATTGAGGTTTGATTATTGAATGTTGTGGATTGAGTATTGAACCGTGATAATTCAGGATATTCTATTGTGTATGGAGAATTGAGGATAGATGGTTGAGTATTGAGGATTGATGGTTGAGTGTTGAGGATTGAGGGTTGTGGATTAAGGACGAGAACTGAGGATTGAGTATTGATGTTTGAGGTCTGAGGATTGAGGATTGAGGATTGAGGATTGAAGTCTGAGGATTTGGGAGTAAGGAAAGAAGATTGAGGATCGAGGATTGAGGATTGAGGATTGAGGATTGAGGATTGAGGATTGAAGATTGAGGATTGGGTATTGAGGATCGAAGAATGAGGATTGAGGATTGAGCATTGAGGATTAAATATTTAAGATTGAGTATTGAGGATTGAAGATTGACGATTGAGGATTGAGCATTGAGGATTGAAGATTGAGGATTGAGGATCGAGGATTGAGGATTGAGGATTGAGGATTGATGATTGAGTATTGAGGGTTGAAGACCGAGTATTGAGGATTGAAGATTGAGGATTGAGGATTGAGGATTGAGGATTGACGATGAGGGCTGAGGGTTGAGGATTGAGGTTTGAGGACTGAGGACTGAGGATTGGGGATTGAGGATTGAGGATTGAGGGTTGAGGATAGAAGATTGAGGATTGGGTATTGAGGATTGAAGAATGAGGATTGAGGATTGAGGATTGAGGATTGAGGATTGAGGATTGAGGATTGAAGATTGAGGATTGGGGATTGAGTGTTGAGCGTTGGGTGATGAGAATTGATGTTTGTGGGTTGACATTTGAAGATTGCAGATCGTGTATTGAGTATTGAAAACTGCGAATTGAGGATATTCTAGTGAGGATTGACGATTGACAACTGATTCTTGAGGACTGAGTGAAGAAGATTGGGGATTCAGGATTGAGGAACGAGGATTGAGGATTGAGGATGGAGCATTGAGGATTGAAGATTGAGGACTGGGGCTGAGGATTGAAGATTGAGGATTAAGGTGTGACGATTGGGGATTGAGGATCTAGGATTGGAGATTGATTATTGAGGATTGAAGATTGAGGATTCAGAAATGAGGTTTGAGGACTGAGAATTGACGATTGAAGATTGAGTATTGAGGATTGAGGATTGAGGGTTGAAGATTGAGGATTGAGGATTGAGGATGAGGGCTGAGGGTTGAAGATTGAGTATTGAGTATTGAAGATTGAGGATTGAGGATTGAGGATAGAGGACTGAGGATTGAGGATTGACGATGAGGGCTGAGGGTTCAGGATTGAGGTTTGAGGACTGAAGACTGAGGATTGAGGATTGAGAATTGAGGATTGAGGATTGAGGATTGAAGGTTGAGGATTGGGTATTGAGGATTGAAGAATGAGGATTGAGGATTGAGGATTGAGGATTGAGGAATGAAGATTGAGGGTTGAGGATCGAGGATTGAGGATTGAAGATTGAGTATTGAGGATTGAAGATTGAGGATTGAGGATTGAGGATTGAGGATTGAGGATTGAGGATTTAGGATTGAGTATTGAAGATTGTGGACTGATGATTGACGATTGAGGACTGAGGATTGAGGATTGATTATTGAGCTTTGGGGATTGAAGATTGTGGACTGGGGATAGAGGATTGAATATTGAGGATTAAGGATAGAGTATCGGGGATTGGTGATCTAGGATAGGAGATTGATTATTGAGGATTGAAGATTGAGGATTGAGGATTGAGGATTGAGAATTGAGAATTGAGGATGAGGACTGAGGGTTGAGGATTGAGGTTTGAGGAATGAGGATTGAGGTTTGAGGATTGAGGATTGAGGATTGAGGATTGAGGATTGAGTATTGAAGATTGAGGATTGATGACTGAGGATTGAGGATTGAGGATTGGCGATTGAGGATTGGGAGTTGAGTATTGAAGATTGAGTATTGAGGATTGAAGGTTGATGATTGAGGATTGAGGATTGTGGTTTGGGGATTGAGGGTTGAGGATTGAAGGTTGAGTATTGAGGATTGATCATTGAATATTGATGATTGAGGATTGAGGACTGAGGAATGAAGATTGAGGATTGGGGATTGAGGATTGGCGATTGAGGATTGAGGACTGAGGATTGAGAATTGAGGATTGAGGCCTGAAGATTGAGTATTGAGGATTAAAGATTGAGGATTGAGGATTGAGGACTGAAGATTGAGGACTGAGTGTTGAGTTTTGAGTGATGCGAATTGATGTTTGTAGACTGAGATTTGAAGATTGAAGATTGGGGATTGAGTACTGAAAACTGTGAATTGAGGATATTCTAATGAGGACTGAGGATTGACAATTGATTGCTGAGGACTGAGGGCTGAAGATTGTCGATTTAGGATTGAGGTTTCGGGATTGAGGTTTGAGGACGAGGACTGACGGTTGAGGATTCAGGTTTGAGGATTGAGGATTGAGGACTGATGACTGAAGATTGAGGATTGAGGATTGAGGATTGAGGATTGAGGATTGAGTATTGAAGATTGAGGATTGATGATTGTGGATTGAGGACTGAGGATTGAGGATTGAGGATTGAAGATTGAGGATTGAGGATCGAGGATTGAGGATTGAAGATTGAGTATTGAGGATTGAAGATTGAGGATTGAGGATTGAGGATTGAGGATTGAGGATTGAGGATTGAGGATTGAGAATTGAGGATTGAGGATTGAGGATTGAAGATTGAATATTGATGATTGAAGATTGAAGATTGAGTATTGAGGATTGAGGATTGAGGATTGAGGATTGAAGATTGAGTATTGATGATTGAAGATTGAGGATTGAGGATTGAGGATTGAGGATTGAGGATTGAAGATTGAGGGTTGGGGACTGAGTGTTGAGGGTTGGGTGATGAGTATTTATGTTTATGGGTAGACATTTGAAGATTGCAGATCGAGTATTGAGTATTGAAAACTGCGAATTTAGGATATTCTATTGAGGATTGTCGATCGACAACTGATTGTTGAGGACTGAGTGCTGAAGATTGGGGATTCAGGATTGAGGAACGAGGATTGAGGATTGAGGATGGAGCATTGAGGATTGAAGATTGAGGACTGGGGATTGAGGATTGAAGATTGAGGATTAAGGATTGAGGATTGGGGATTGAGGATCTAGGATTGGAGATTGACTATTGAGGATTGAAGATTGAGGATTCAGAATTGAGGTTTGAGGACTGAGGATTGACGATTGAAGATTGAGTATTGAGGATTGAGGATTGAGGGTTGAAGATTGAGGATTGATGATTGAGGATGAGGGCTGAGGATTGAAGATTGAGTATTGAGTATTGAAGATTGAGGATTGAGGATTGAGGATTGAGGAACGAGGATTGACGATTGAGGATGATGGCTGAAGTTTGAGGACTGAGGTTTGAGGACTGAGGACTGAGGATTGAGGATTGAGAATTGAGGATTGAGGATTGAGGATTGAGGATTGAGTATTGAAGATTGAGGATTGATGGTTGTGGATTGAGGACTGAGGATTGAGGATTGAGCATTGAGGGTTGAAGACTGAGTATTGAGGATTGAAGATTGAGGATTGAGGATTGAGGATTCAGGATTGAGGATTGAGAATGAGGGCTGAGGGTTGAGGATTGAGGATTGAGAATTGAGGATTGAGGATTGAGGATTGAGAACTGAGGATTGACGATTGAAGATTGAGTATTGAGGATTGAAGGTTGAGGATTGAGGATTGAGGATTGGGGATTGACGATGAGATCTGAGGGTTGAGGTTTGAGGTTTGAGGACTGAGGACTGAGGATTGGGGATTGAGAATTGAGGATTGAGGATTGAGGATAGAAGATTGAGGATTGGGTATTGAGGATTGTAGAATGAGGATTGAGGATCGAGGATTGAGGATTGAAAGTTGAGTATTGAGGATTGAATGTTGAGGATTGAGGATTGAGGATTGAGGATTGAGGATTGAAGATTGAGGACTGGGGACTGAGTGTTGAGGATTGAGTGATGAGTATTGATGTTTGTGGATAGAGATTTGAAGATTGCAGATCGAGTATTGCGTATTGAAATCTCTGAGCTGAGGATATTCTATTGAGGATTGAGGATTGACAACCTATTGTTGAGGACTGAGCGCTGAAGGTTGAGGATTCAGGGTTGAGGATACAGGATTGTGGTTTGAGGACTGAGGATTGAGGATTGAGGATTGTGGATTGAGGATTGAGGATTGAGGATTGATGTTTGAGGATTGGGTATTGAGGATTGAACATTGAGTATTGAGGATTGAGGATTGAGGATTGAGGATTGAGGATTGAGGATTGAGGATTGAGGATTGAGGATTGAAGATTGAGTATTGAGGATTGAAGATTGAGGGCTGAGCATTCAGGATTGAAGATTGAGGATTTGGGACTAAGGATTGAAGATTGAGGATCGACGATTGAGGATTGAGGATTGAGGATTGAAGATTGAGGATTGATGATTGATGATTGAGGATTGAGGATTGAGGATTGAGGATTGAGGACTGAGGATTGAAGTTGAGTATTGAGGATTGAAGGGTGAGGATTGAGGATTGAGGATTGAGGATTGAGGTTTGAGGATTGAGGATTGAAGATTGAGGATTGATGATTGAGAATTGAGGATTGAGGATTGAGGATTGAGGATTGAGGACTGAGGATTGAAGATTGAGTATTGAGGATTGAAGACTGAGGATTGAGGAATGAGGACTGAGGATTGAGGATGAGGGCTGAGGGTTGGGGATTGTGGCTTGAGGACTGAGGACTGAGGATTGAGGGTTGTGAATTGAGGATTGAGGATTCAGGATAGAAGATTGAGGATTGGGTATTGAGGATTGAAGAGTGAGGATTGAGGATTGAGTATTGAGGATTGAGGATTGAAGATTGAGTATTGAGGATTGAAGATTGAGGATTGAGGATCGAGGATTGAGGATTGAGGATTGAGGATTGAGGATTGGGTATTGAGGATTGAAGAATGAGGATTGACGACTGAGGATTGAGGATTGAGGATTGAGGATTGAGGATTGAGTATTGAAGATTGAGGATTGATGATTGTGGATTGAGTACTGAGGATTGAGGATTGGGTATTGAGGATCGAAGAATGAGGATTGAGGATTGAGCATTGAGGATTGAATATTTAAGATTGAGTATTGAGGATTGAAGATTGACGATTGAGGATTGAGCATTGAGGATTAAGGATTGAGGATTGGGGATTGAGGATGTAGGATTGGAGATTGATTATTGAGGATTGAAGGTTGAGGATTGAGGATGGAGGATGAGGGCTGAGGGTTGAGGATTGAGGTTTGAGTATTGAGACCTGAGAATTCAGGATATTCTATTGAGTACTGAGAATTGAGGATCGATGATTGAGTACTGAGGACTGAAGATTGAGGATTGAAGGTTGAGTATTGAGGATTCAGTATTGAGGTTTGAGGGCTGAGGATTGAGGATTGAAGATTGAGAATTAGGGATTGAAGATTGAGGATTGAGGATTGAGGATTGAGGATTGAGGATTGAGGATGATGTCTGAGGGTTGAGGATTGAGGTTTGAGGACTGAGGACTGAGGATTAAAGACTGAGGGTTGAGGATGAGGGCAGACGGTCAGGGATTGAGGTTTGATGACTGAGGATTGAGGATTGAGGATTGAGAATTGAGCATTGAGGATTGAGCATTTAGGATTGAAGATTGAAGTCTGGGGATTGAGGATTGAAGGTTGAGAATTAAGGATTGATGATTGTGTATTGAGGATCTAGGGTTGGAGATCGATTATTGAGGATTGAAGATTGGGGATTGAGGATTGAGGATTGAGGATTGAGAATTGAGGATGAGGACTGAGGGTTGAGGATTGAGGTTTGAGGAATGAGGATTGAGGGTTGAGGATTGAGGATTGAGGATTGAGGATTGAGGATTGAGGATTGAGGATTGGGGATTGAATATTGAGTACTGAGGATTGAAGATTGAGGATTGAGGATTGAGGATTGATGATGGAGGATGAGGGCTGAGGGTTGAGGATTGAGGTTTGAGTATTGAATCCTGAGAATTCAGGATATTCTATTGAGTATTGGGAATTGAGGATTGATGGTTGAGTACTGAGGACTCAGGATTGAGGATTGAAGGTTGAGTATTGAGGATTCAGAATTGAGGTTTGAGGGCTGAGGATTGAGGATTGAAGATTGAGTATTGAGGATTGAAGGTTGAGGATTGAGGATTGAGGATTAAGGATTGAGGATGATGTCTGAGGGTTGAGGATTGAGGTTTGTGGACTGAGGACTTAGGATTGAGGACTGAGGATTGAGGATGAGGGCTGAGGGTCGGGGATTGAGGTTTGACGACTGAGGACTGAGGATTGAGGATTGAGAATTCAGGATTGTTGATGGAGGATTGAAGGTTGAGGATTGGGTATTGAGGGTTGAAGAGTGAGGATTGAGTGTTGAGGATTGAGGATTGAGGATTGAGGGTTAAGGATCTAGGATTGGAGATTGATTATTGAGGATTGAAGATTGGGGATTGAGGATTGAGTATTGAGGATCTAGGATTGGAGATTGATTATTGAGGATTGAAGATTGGGGATTGATGATTGAGGATTGAGGATCTAGGATTGGAGATTGAAGATTGGGGATTGAGGATTGAGGGTTGAGGATTGAGGACGAGGACTGACGGTTGAGGATTGAGGTTTGAGGATGAGGACTGAGGGTTGAGGATTGAGGTTTGAGAAATGAGGACTGAGGATTGAGGATTGAGGATTGAGGATTGAGGATTGAGGATTGAGTATTGTGTATTAAAGATTGTGTATTGATCACTGAGGATTGAGGATTGAGGATTGAGGGTTGATGATTGAATATTGAGGATTGAAGATTGAGGATTGAGGATTGAGGATTGAGGATTGAGTATTGAGGATTGAGGATTGAGTGTTGGGGATTGAATATTGAGTACTGAGGATTGAAGATTGAGGATTGAGGATTGATGATGGAGGATGAGGCCTGAGGGTTGAGGATTGAGGTTTGAGTATTGAACCCTGAGAATTCAGGATATTCTATTGAGTATTGAGAATTGAGGATTGATGGTTGAGTACTGAGGACTGAGGATTGAGGATTGAAGGTTGAGTATTGAGGATTCAGAATTGAGGTTTGAGGGCTGAGGATTGAGGATTGAAGATTGAGTATTGAGGATTGAAGGTTGAGGATTGAGGATTCAGGATTAAGGACTGAGGATGATGTCTGAGGGTTGAGGATTGAGGTTTGAGGACTGAGGACTGAGGATTGAGGACTGAGGATTGAGGATGAGGGCTGAGGTTTGGGGATTGAGGTTTGACGACTGAGGACTGAGGATTGAGGATTGAGAATTCAGGATTGTTGATAGAGGATTGAAGGTTGAGGATTGGGTATTGAGGATTGAAGAATGAGGATTGAGGATTGAGGATTGAGGACTGAGGATTGAGGACTGAGGATTGAGGATTGAGGATTGAGCATTGAGGATTGAAAATTGAAGACTGGGGATTGAGGATTGAAGATTGAGGATTGAGGATTGGGGATTGAATATTGAGTACTGAGGATTGAAGATTGAGGATTGAGGATTGAGGATTGATGATGGAGGATGAGGGCTGAGGGGTGAGGATTGAGGTTTGAGTATTGAATTCTGAGAATTCAGTATATTCTATTGAGTATTGAGAATTGAGTATTGATGGTTGAGTACTGAGGACTGAGGATTGAGGATTGAAGGTTGAGTATTGAGGATTCAGAATTGAGGTTTGAGGGCTGAGGATTGAGGATTGAAGATTGAGTATTGAGGATTGAAGGTTGAGGATTGAGGATTGAGGATTAAGGATTGAGGATGATGTCTGAGGGTTGAGGATTGAGGTTTGAGGACTGAGGACTGAGGATTGAAGGCTGAGGATTGAGGATGAGGGCTGAGAGTCGGGGATTGAGGTTTGACGACTGAGGACTGAGGATTGAGGATTGAGAATTCAGGATTGTTGATAGAGGATTGAAGATTGAGGATTGGGTATTGAGGATTGAAGAATGAGGATTGAGGATCGAGGATTGAGGATTGAGGATTGAGGGTTGAGGATCTAGGATTGGAGATTGATTATTGAGGATTGAAGATTGGGGATTGAGGATTGAGGATTGAGGATCTAGGATTGGAGATTGATTATTGAGGATTGAAGACTGAGGATTGATGATTGTGGATTTAGAATTGAGAATTGAGGATGAGGTCTGAGGGTTGAGGATTGGGGATCGAGGATTGACGATTGAGGATTGAGTATTGAGGATTGAGAAGTGAGGATTGAGGTTTGAAATTGAGTATTGAGGATTGAAGATTGAGGATTGAGATTTGATTATTGAATATTGTGGGTTGAGTGTTGAACCATGAGAATTCAGGATATTCTATTGAGTATTGAGAATTGGGAATTGATCGTTGAGCATTGAGTATTCATGTCTGAGGGTTGTGTGTTGAATATTGAGGGTTGAAGGTTGAGGATTGAGGATTGAGGATGGAGGATGAGGGCTGAGGGTTGAGGATTGAGGTTTGAGTATTGAATCCTTAGAATTCAGTATATTCTATTGAGTATTGAGAATTGAGGATTGATGGTTGAGTACTGAGGACTGAGCATTGAGGATTGAAGGTTGAGTATTGAGGATTCAGAATTGAGGTTTGAGGACTGAGGATTGAGGATTGAAGATTGAGTATTGAGGATTGAAGATTGAGGATTGAGCATTGAGGATTGAGGATTGAGGATGATGTCTGAGGTTTGAGGATTGAGGTTTGAGGACTGAGGACTGAGGATTGAGGACTGAGGATTGAGGATGAGGGCTGAGGGTCGGGGATTGAGGTTAGACGGCTGAGGACTGAGGATCGATGATTGAGTATTGAAGATTGAGTATTGATCACTGAGGATTGAGGATTGAGGATTGAGGTTTGAGGACTGAGGACAGAGGATTGAGGATTGAGAATTGAGGATTGAGGATTCAGGATTGAGGATTGAAAATTGAGTATTGAGGATTGAAAATTGAGGATTGAGGATTGACGATTGAGGATTGAGGATTGAAGATTGAGGATTGAGGATTGAGGATTGAGGATTGAGGATTGAGGATTGAGGATTGAAGATTGAGTATCGATGATTGAATATTGAGGATTGAGGATTGAGGTTTGAGGATTGAGGACGAGGACTGACGGTTGAGGATTGAGGTTTGAGTATTGAGGACTGAGGATTGAGGACTGAGGATTGAGCATTGAGGATTGAGCATTGAGGATTGAAGATTGAAGACTGGGGATTGAGGATTGAAGGTTGAGAATTAAGGATTGATGATTGTGTATTGAGGATCTAGGATTGGAGATCGATTATTGAGGATTGAAGATTGAGGATTGAGGATTGAGGATTGAGGATTGAGAATTGAGGATGAGGACTGAGGGTTGAGGATTGAGGTTTGAGGAATGAGGATTGAGGGTTGAGGATTGAGGATTGAGGATTGAGGATTGAAGATTGAATATTGATGATTGAAGATTGAGGATTGACGATTGAGGGTTGTGGATTGAGGACGAGGACTGAGGGTTGAATATTGATGATTGAGTTCTGAGGATTGAGGATTGAATATTGAAAATTGAGGCTTGAGGATTGAGGATTGAGGATTGAGGATTGAAGATTGGATATTGAGGATTGAAGATTGAGGATCGAGGATTGAGGACTGAGGATTGAGGCTTGAAGGTTGAGTATTGAAGATTCGGGATTGAGGTTTGAGGACTGAGCATTGAGGATAGAAGATTGAGTATTAGGGATTGAAGATTGAGGATTGAGGATTGACGATTGAGGATTGAGGATTGAAGATTGAGGATTGAGGATTGAGGATTGAGGATTGAGGATTGAGGATTGAGGATTGAAGATTGAGTATCGATGATTGAATATTGAGGATTGAGGATTGAGGTTTGAGGATTGAGGACGAGGACTGACGGTTGAGGATTGAGGTTTGAGTATTGAGGACTGAGGATTGAGGACTGAGGATTGAGCATTGAGGATTGAGCATTGAGGATTGAAGATTGAAGACTGGGGATTGAGGATTGAAGGATGAGAATTAAGGATTGATGATTGTGTATTGAGGATCTAGGATTGGAGATCGATTATTGAGGATTGAAGATTGAGGATTGAGGATTGAGGATTGAGGATTGAGAATTGAGGATGAGGACTGAGGGTTGAGGATTGAGGTTTGAGGAATGAGGATTGAGGGTTGAGGATTGAGGATTGAGGATTGAGGATTGAAGATTGAATATTGATGATTGAAGATTGAGGATTGACGATTGAGGGTTGTGGATTGAGGACGAGGACTGAGGGTTGAATATTGATGATTGAGTTCTGAGGATTGAGGATTGAATATTGAAAATTGAGGCTTGAGGATTGAGGATTGAGGATTGAGGATTGAAGATTGGATATTGAGGATTGAAGATTGAGGATCGAGGATTGAGGACTGAGGATTGAGGCTTGAAGGTTGAGTATTGAAGATTCGGGATTGAGGTTTGAGGACTGAGCATTGAGGATAGAAGATTGAGTATTAGGGATTGAAGATTGAGGATTGAGGATTGAGGATGATGTCTGAGGGTTGAGGAGAGAGGTTTGAGGACTGAGGACTGTGGATTGAAGACTGAGGGTTGAGGATGAGGGCAGAGGGTCAGGGATTGAGGTTTGACGACTGAGGATTGAGGATTGAGGATTGAGAATTGAGGATTGATGATTGAGGATTGAAGATTGAGGACTGGCTATTGAGGATTGAAGAATGAGGATTGAGGATTGAGGATTGAGGATTCAGGGTTGAGGATCTAGGATTGGAGATTGATTATTGAGGATTGAAGATTGGGGATTGAGGATTGAGGATTGAGGATCTAGGATTGGAGATTGATTAATGAGGATTGAAGATTGAGGATTGATGATTGAGGATTTAGAGTTGAGAATTGAGGATGAGGTCAGAGGGTTGAGGATTGAGGTTTGAGAAATGAGGATTGAGGATTGAGGATTGAGGATTGAAGATTGAGTATTGAGAATAGAGGATTGAGGATTGAGGATTGAGGATTGAGAATTGAGGATGAGGACTGAGGGTTGAGAATTGAGGTTTGAGAAATGAGGATTGAGGATTGAGGATTGAGGATTGAGGATTGAGGGTTGAGGATCGATGATTGAGTATTGAAGATTGAGTATTGATCACTGAGGGTTGAAGAGTGAGGATTGAGGATTGAGGATTGAGGATTGAAGATTGAGGATCGAGGATTGAGGACTGAGGATTGAGGCTTGAAGGTTGAGTATTGAAGATTCAGGATTGAGGTTTGAGGACTGAGCATTGAGGATTGAAGATTGAGTATTAGGGATTGAAGATTGAGGATTGAGAATTGAGGATTGAGGATTGAGGATGATGTCTGAGGGTTGAGGAGAGAGGTTTGAGGACTGAAGACTGAGGATTGAAGACTGAGGGTTGAGGATGAGGGCAGAAGGTCAGGGATTGAGGTTTGACGACTGAGGATTGAGGATTGAGGATTGAGAATTGAGGATTGATGATTGAGGATTGAAGATTGAGGATTGGGTATTGAGGATTGAAGAATGAGGTTTGAGGATTGAGGATTGAGGATTGAGGATTGAGGAACTAGGATTGGAGATTGATTATTGAGGATTGCAGATTGAGGATTGAGGATTGAGGATTGAGGATCTAGAATTGGAGATTGATTATTGAGGATTGAAGATTGAGGATTGATGATTGAGGATTGAGAATTGAGAAATGAGGATGAGGACTGAGGGTTGAGGATTGAGGTTTGAGAAATGAGGGTTGAGGATTGAGGATTGAGGATTGAGGATCGAGGATTGAGGATTGTGTATTAAAGATTGAGTATTGATCACTGAGGATTGAGGATGGAGGATTGAGGGTTGAGGATCGAGGGTTGATGATTGAATATTGAGGATTCAAGATTGAGGATTGATGATTAAGGATTGAGGATGGAGGATGAGGGCTGAGTGTTGAGGATTGAGGTTTGAGGACTGAGGACAGAGGATTGAGGATTGAGAATTGAGGATTGAGGATTCAGGATTGAGGATTGAAAATTGAGTATTGAGGATTGAAAATTGAGGATTGAGGATTGACGATTGAGGATTGAGGATTGAAGATTGAGGATTGAGGATTGAGGATTGAGGATTGAGGATTGAGGATTGAGGATTGAAGATTGAGTATCGATGATTGAATATTGAGGATTGAGGATTGAGGTTTGAGGATTGAGGACGAGGACTGACGGTAGAGGATTGAGGTTTGAGGATTGAGGACTGAGGATTGAGGACTGAGGATTGAGCATTGAGGATTGAGCATTGAGGATTGAAGATTGAAGACTGGGGATTGAGGATTGAAGGTTGAGAATTAAGGATTGATGATTGTGTATTGAGGATCTAGGATTGGAGATCGATTATTGAGGATTGAAGATTGAGGATTGAGGATTGAGGATTGAGGATTGAGAATTGAGGATGAGGACTGAGGGTTGAGGATTGAGGTTTGAGGAATGAGGATTGAGGGTTGAGGATTGAGGATTGAGGATTGAGGATTGAGGATTGAGGATTGAGGATTGGGGATTGAATATTGAGTACTGAGGATTGAAGATTGAGGATTGAGGATAGAGGATTGATGATGGAGGATGAGGGCTGAGGGTTGAGGATTGAGGTTTGAGTATTGAATCCTGAGAATTCAGGATATTCTATTGAGTATTGGGAATTGAGGATTGATGGTTGAGTACTGAGGACTCAGGATTGAGGATTGAAGGTTGAGTATTGAGGATTCAGAATTGATGTTTGAGGGCAGAGGATTGAGGATTGAAGATTGAGTATTGAGGATTGAAGGTTGAGGATTGAGGATTGAGGATTAAGGATTGAGGATGATGTCTGAGGGTTGAGGATTGAGGATTGAGGATTGAGGATTGAGGATTGAAGATTGGATATTGAGGATTGAAGATTGAGGATCGAGGATTGAGGACTGAGGATTGAGGCTTGAAGGCTGAGTATTGAAGATTCAGGATTGAGGTTTGAGGACTGAGGATTGAGGATTGAAGATTGTGTATTAGGGATTGAAGATTGAGGATTGAGGATTGAGGATTGAGGATTGAGGATGATGTCAGAGGTTTGAGGATTGAGGTTTGAGGACTGAGGACTGAGGATTGAAGACTGAGGGTTGAGGATGAGGGCAGAGGGTCAGGGATTGAGGTTTGACGACTGAGGATTGAGGATTGAGGATTGAGAATTGAGGATTGATGATTGAGGATTGAAGATTGTGGATTGGGTATTGAGGATAGAGGATTGAGGATGGAGGATGAGGGCTGAGGGTTGAGGATTGAGGTTTGAGTATTGAGTCCTGAGAATTCAGGATATTCTATTGAGTACTGAGAATTGAGGATCGATGGTTGAGTACTGAGGACTGAAGATTGAGGATTGAAGGTTGAGTATTGAGGATTCAGTATTGAGGTTTGAGGGCTGAGGATTGAGGATTGAAGATTGAGTATTGAGGATTGAAGGTTGAGGATTGAGGATTGAGGATTAAGGATTGAGGATGATGTCTGAGGGTTGAGGATTCAGGTTTGAGGACTGAGGACTTAGGATTGAGGGCTGAGGATTGAGGATGAGGGCTGAGGGTCGGGGATTGAGGTTTGACGACTGAGGACTGAGGATTGAGGATTGAGAATTCAGGATTGTTGATGGAGGATTGAAGATTGAGGATTGGGTATTGAGGGTTGAAGAGTTTGGATTGAGGATTGAGGATTGAGGATTGAGGGTTAAGGATCTAGGATTGGAGATTGATTATTGAGGATTGAAGATTGGGGATTGAGGATTGAGGATTGAGGATCTAGGATTGGAGATTGATTATTGAGGATTGAAGATTGGGGATTGAGGATTGAGGATTGAGGATCTAGGATTGGAGATTGAAGATTGGGGATTGAGGATTGAGGGTTGAGGATTGAGGACGAGGACTGACGGTTGAGGATTGAGGTTTGAGGATGAGGACTGAAGGTTGAGGATTGAGGTTTGAGAAATGAGGATTGAGGATTGAGGATTGAGGATTGAGGATTGAGGATTGAGGATTGTGTATTAAAGATTGAGTATTGATCACTGAGGATTGAGGATTGAGGATTGAGTGTTGATGATTGAATATTGAGGATTGAAGATTGAGGATTGAGGATTGAGGATTGAGGATTGAGGATTGAGGATTGAGTGTTGGGGATTGAATATTGAGTACTGAGGATTGAAGATTGAGGATTGAGGATTGATGATGGAGGATGAGGGCTGAGGGTTGAGGATTGAGGTTTGAGTATTGAACCCTGAGAATTCAGGATATTCTATTGAGTATTGAGAATTGAGGGTTGATGGTTGAGTACTGAGGACTGAGGATTGAGGATTGAAGGTTGAGTATTGAGGATTCAGAATTGAGGATTGAGGGCTGAGGATTGAGGATTGAAGATTGAGTATTGACGACTGAAGGTTGAGGATTGAGGATTGAGGATTAAGGATTGAGGATGATGTCTGAGGGTTGAGGATTGAGGTTTGAAGACTGAGGACTTAGGATTGAGGACTGAGGATTGAGGATGAGTGCTGAGGGTCGGGGATTGTGGTTTGACGACTGAGGGCTGAGGATTGAGGATTGAGAATTCAGGATTGTTGATGGAGGATTGAAGATTGAGGATTGGGTATTGAGGATTGAAGAGTGAGGATTGAGGATTGAGGATTGAGGATTGAGGGTTGAGGATCTAGGATTGGAGATTGATTATTGAGGATTGAAGATTGGGGATTGAGGATTTGAGGATTGAGGATCTAGGATTGGAGATTGATTATTGAGGATTGAAGATTGGGGATTGAGGATTGAGGATTGAGGATCTAGGATTGGAGATTGAAGATTGGGGATTGAGGATTGAGGGTTGAGGATTGCGGACGAGGACTGACGGTTGAGGATTGAGGTTTGAGGATTGAGGATTGAGGATTGAGGACTGAGGCTTGAGGGTTGAGGATTGAGCATTGAGGATTGAAGATTGAGGACTGGCGATTGAGGATTGAAGATTGAGGATTAAGGATTGAGGATTGGGGATTGAGGATGTAGGATTGGAGATTGATTATTGAGGATTGAAGATTGAGGATTGAGGATTGAGGATGGAGGATGAGGGCTGAGGGTTGAGGATTGAGGTTTGAGTATTGAGTCCTGAGAATTCAGGATATTCTATTGAGTATTGAGAATTGAGGATTGATGGTTGAGTATTGAGGACTGAGGATTGAGGCTTGAAGGTTGAGTATTGAAGATTCAGGATTGAGGTTTGGGGACTGAGGATTGAGGATTGAAGATTGAGTATTAGGGATTGAAGATTGAGGATTGAGGATTGAGGATTGAGGATTGAGGATTGAGGATTGAGGATTGAGGATGATGTCTGAGGGTTGAGGATTGAGGTTTGAGGACTGAGGACTGAGGATTAAAGACTGAGGGTTGAGGATGAGGGCAGAGGGTCAGGGATTGAGGTTTGACGGCTGAGGATTGAGGATTGAGAATTGAGAATTGAGCATTGAGGATTGAGCATTGAGGATTGAAGATTGAAGACTGGGGATTGAGGATTGAAGGTTGAGAATTAAGGATTGATGATTGTGTATTGAGGATCTAGGATTGGAGATCGATTATTGAGGATTGAAGATTGAGGATTGAGGATTGAGGATTGAGGATTGAGAATTGAGGATGAGGACTGAGGGTTGAGGATTGAGGTTTGAGGAATGAGGATTGAGGGTTGAGGATTGAGGATTGAGGATTGAGGATTGAGGATTGAGGATTGAGGATTGGGGATTGAATATTGAGTACTGAGGATTGAAGATTGAGGATTGTGGATTGAGGATTGATGATGGAGGATGAGGGCTGAGGGTTGAGGATTGAGGTTTGAGTATTGAATCCTGAGAATTCAGGATATTCTATTGAGTATTGGGAATTGAGGATTGATGGTTGAGTACTGAGGACTGAGCATTGAGGATTGAAGGTTGAGTATTGAGGATTCAGAATTGAGGTTTGAGGACTGAGGATTGAGGATTGAAGATTGAGTATTGAGGATTGAAGATTGAGGATTGAGCATTGAGGATTGAGGATTGAGGATGATGTCTGAGGTTTGAGGATTGAGGTTTGAGGACTGAGGACTGAGGATTGAGGACTGAGGATTGAGGATGAGGGCTGAGGGTCGGGGATTGAGGTTTGACGGCTGAGGACTGAGGATCGATGATTGAGTATTGAAGATTGAGTATTGATCACTGAGGATTGAGGATTGAGGATTGAGGTTTGAGGACTGAGGACAGGGGATTGAGGATTGAGAATTGAGGATTGAGGATTCAGGATTGAGGATTGAAAATTGAGTATTGAGGATTGAAAATTGAGGATTGAGGATTGACGATTGAGGATTGAGGATTGAAGATTGAGGATTGAGGATTGAGGATTGAGGATTGAGGATTGAGGATTGAGGATTGAAGATTGAGTATCGATGATTGAATATTGAGGATTGAGGATTGAGGTTTGAGGATTGAGGACGAGGACTGACGGTTGAGGATTGAGGTTTGAGTATTGAGGACTGAGGATTGAGGACTGAGGATTGAGCATTGAGGATTGAGCATTGAGGATTGAAGATTGAAGACTGGGGATTGAGGATTGAAGGTTGAGAATTAAGGATTGATGATTGTGTATTGAGGATCTAGGATTGGAGATCGATTATTGAGGATTGAAGATTGAGGATTGAGGATTGAGGATTGAGGATTGAGAATTGAGAATGAGGACTGAGGGTTGAGGATTGAGGTTTGAGGAATGAGGATTGAGGGTTGAGGATTGAGGATTGAGGATTGAGGATTGAAGATTGAATATTGATGATTGAAGATTGAGGATTGACGATTGAGGGTTGTGGATTGAGGACGAGGACTGAGGGTTGAATATTGATGATTGAGTTCTGAGGATTGAGGATTGAATATTGAAAATTGAGGCTTGAGGATTGAGGATTGAGGATTGAGGATTGAAGATTGGATATTGAGGATTGAAGATTGAGGATCGAGGATTGAGGACTGAGGATTGAGGCTTGAAGGTTGAGTATTGAAGATTCGGGATTGAGGTTTGAGGACTGAGCATTGAGGATAGAAGATTGAGTATTAGGGATTGAAGATTGAGGATTGAGGATTGAGGATTGAGGATTGAGGATGATGTCTGAGGGTTGAGGAGAGAGGTTTGAGGACTGAGGACTGTGGATTGAAGACTGAGGGTTGAGGATGAGGGCAGAGGGTCAGGGATTGAGGTTTGACGACTGAGGATTGAGGATTGAGGATTGAGAATTGAGGATTGATGATTGAGGATTGAAGATTGAGGACTGGCTATTGAGGATTGAAGAATGAGGATTGAGGATTGAGGATTGAGGATTCAGGGTTGAGGATCTAGGATTGGAGATTGATTATTGAGGATTGAAGATTGGGGATTGAGGATTGAGGATTGAGGATCTAGGATTGGAGATTGATTAATGAGGATTGAAGATTGAGGATTGATGATTGAGGATTTAGAGTTGAGAATTGAGGATGAGGTCAGAGGGTTGAGGATTGAGGTTTGAGAAATGAGGATTGAGGATTGAGGATTGAGGATTGAAGATTGAGTATTGAGAATAGAGGATTGAGGATTGAGGATTGAGGATTGAGAATTGAGGATGAGGACTGAGGGTTGAGAATTGAGGTTTGAGAAATGAGGATTGAGGATTGAGGATTGAGGATTGAGGATTGAGGGTTGAGGATCGATGATTGAGTATTGAAGATTGAGTATTGATCACTGAGGATTGAGGATTGAGGATTGAGGATTGAGGATTGAGGATTGAGGATTGAAGATTGAGGATCGAGGATTGAGGACTGAGGATTGAGGCTTGAAGGTTGAGTATTGAAGATTCAGGATTGAGGTTTGAGGACTGAGCATTGAGGATTGAAGATTGAGTATTAGGGATTGAAGATTGAGGATTGAGAATTGAGGATTGAGGATTGAGGATGATGTCTGAGGGTTGAGGAGAGACGTTTGAGGACTGAAGACTGAGGATTGAAGACTGAGGGTTGAGGATGAGGGCAGAAGGTCAGGGATTGAGGTTTGACGACTGAGGATTGAGGATTGAGGATTGAGAATTGAGGATTGATGATTGAGGATTGAAGATTGAGGATTGGGTATTGAGGATTGAAGAATGAGGTTTGAGGATTGAGGATTAAGGATTGAGGATTGAGGAACTAGGATTGGAGATTGATTATTGAGGATTGCAGATTGAGGATTGAGGATTGAGGATTGAGGATCTAGAATTGGAGATTGATTATTGAGGATTGAAGATTGAGGATTGATGATTGAGGATTGAGAATTGAGAAATGAGGATGAGGACTGAGGGTTGAGGATTGAGGTTTGAGAAATGAGGGTTGAGGATTGAGGATTGAGGATTGAGGATCGAGGATTGAGGATTGTGTATTAAAGATTGAGTATTGATCACTGAGGATTGAGGATGGAGGATTGAGGGTTGAGGATCGAGGGTTGATGATTGAATATTGAGGATTCAAGATTGAGGATTGATGATTAAGGATTGAGGATGGAGGATGAGGGCTGAGTGTTGAGGATTGAGGTTTGAGGACTGAGGACAGAGGATTGAGGATTGAGAATTGAGGATTGAGGATTCAGGATTGAGGATTGAAAATTGAGTATTGAGGATTGAAAATTGAGGATTGAGGATTGACGATTGAGGATTGAGGATTGAAGATTGAGGATTGAGGATTGAGGATTGAGGATTGAGGATTGAGGATTGAGGATTGAAGATTGAGTATCGATGATTGAATATTGAGGATTGAGGATTGAGGTTTGAGGATTGAGGACGAGGACTGACGGTAGAGGATTGAGGTTTGAGGATTGAGGACTGAGGATTGAGGACTGAGGATTGAGCATTGAGGATTGAGCATTGAGGATTGAAGATTGAAGACTGGGGATTGAGGATTGAAGGTTGAGAATTAAGGATTGATGATTGTGTATTGAGGATCTAGGATTGGAGATCGATTATTGAGGATTGAAGATTGAGGATTGAGGATTGAGGATTGAGGATTGAGAATTGAGGATGAGGACTGAGGGTTGAGGATTGAGGTTTGAGGAATGAGGATTGAGGGTTGAGGATTGAGGATTGAGGATTGAGGATTGAGGATTGAGGATTGAGGATTGGGGATTGAATATTGAGTACTGAGGATTGAAGATTGAGGATTGAGGATAGAGGATTGATGATGGAGGATGAGGGCTGAGGGTTGAGGATTGAGGTTTGAGTATTGAATCCTGAGAATTCAGGATATTCTATTGAGTATTGGGAATTGAGGATTGATGGTTGAGTACTGAGGACTCAGGATTGAGGATTGAAGGTTGAGTATTGAGGATTCAGAATTGATGTTTGAGGGCAGAGGATTGAGGATTGAAGATTGAGTATTGAGGATTGAAGGTTGAGGATTGAGGATTGAGGATTAAGGATTGAGGATGATGTCTGAGGGTTGAGGATTGAGGATTGAGGATTGAGGATTGAGGATTGAAGATTGGATATTGAGGATTGAAGATTGAGGATCGAGGATTGAGGACTGAGGATTGAGGCTTGAAGGCTGAGTATTGAAGATTCAGGATTGAGGTTTGAGGACTGAGGATTGAGGATTGAAGATTGTGTATTAGGGATTGAAGATTGAGGATTGAGGATTGAGGATTGAGGATTGAGGATGATGTCAGAGGTTTGAGGATTGAGGTTTGAGGACTGAGGACTGAGGATTGAAGACTGAGGGTTGAGGATGAGGGCAGAGGGTCAGGGATTGAGGTTTGACGACTGAGGATTGAGGATTGAGGATTGAGAATTGAGGATTGATGATTGAGGATTGAAGATTGTGGATTGGGTATTGAGGATAGAGGATTGAGGATGGAGGATGAGGGCTGAGGGTTGAGGATTGAGGTTTGAGTATTGAGTCCTGAGAATTCAGGATATTCTATTGAGTACTGAGAATTGAGGATCGATGGTTGAGTACTGAGGACTGAAGATTGAGGATTGAAGGTTGAGTATTGAGGATTCAGTATTGAGGTTTGAGGGCTGAGGATTGAGGATTGAAGATTGAGTATTGAGGATTGAAGGTTGAGGATTGAGGATTGAGGATTAAGGATTGAGGATGATGTCTGAGGGTTGAGGATTCAGGTTTGAGGACTGAGGACTTAGGATTGAGGGCTGAGGATTGAGGATGAGGGCTGAGGGTCGGGGATTGAGGTTTGACGACTGAGGACTGAGGATTGAGGATTGAGAATTCAGGATTGTTGATGGAGGATTGAAGATTGAGGATTGGGTATTGAGGGTTGAAGAGTGAGGATTGAGGATTGAGGATTGAGGATTGAGGGTTAAGGATCTAGGATTGGAGATTGATTATTGAGGATTGAAGATTGGGGATTGAGGATTGAGGATTGAGGATCTAGGATTGGAGATTGATTATTGAGGATCGAAGATTGGGGATTGAGGATTGAGGATTGAGGATCTAGGATTGGAGATTGAAGATTGGGGATTGAGGATTGAGGGTTGAGGATTGAGGACGAGGACTGACGGTTGAGGATTGAGGTTTGAGGATGAGGACTGAAGGTTGAGGATTGAGGTTTGAGAAATGAGGATTGAGGATTGAGGATTGAGGATTGAGGATTGAGGATTGAGGATTGTGTATTAAAGATTGAGTATTGATCACTGAGGATTGAGGATTGAGGATTGAGTGTTGATGATTGAATATTGAGGATTGAAGATTGAGGATTGAGGATTGAGGATTGAGGATTGAGGATTGAGGATTGAGTGTTGGGGATTGAATATTGAGTACTGAGGATTGAAGATTGAGGATTGAGGATTGATGATGGAGGATGAGGGCTGAGGGTTGAGGATTGAGGTTTGAGTATTGAACCCTGAGAATTCAGGATATTCTATTGAGTATTGAGAATTGAGGGTTGATGGTTGAGTACTGAGGACTGAGGATTGAGGATTGAAGGTTGAGTATTGAGGATTCAGAATTGAGGATTGAGGGCTGAGGATTGAGGATTGAAGATTGAGTATTGAGGATTGAAGGTTGAGGATTGAGGATTGAGGATTAAGGATTGAGGATGATGTCTGAGGGTTGAGGATTGAGGTTTGAGGACTGAGGACTGAGGATTGAGGACTGAGGATTGAGGATGAGGGCTGAGGTTCGGGGATTGAGGTTTGACGACTGAGGACTGAGGATTGAGGATTGAGAATTCAGGATTGTTGATAGAGGATTGAAGGTTGAGGATTGGGTATTGAGGATTGCAGAATGAGGATTGAGGATTGAGGATTGAGGACTGACGATTGAGGACTGAGGATTGAGGATTGAGGATTGAGCATTGAGGATTGAAAATTGAAGACTGGGGATTGAGGATTGAAGATTGAGAATTAAGGATTGAAGATTGTGGATTGAGGATCTAGGATTGGAGATTGATTATTGAGGATTGAGGATTGAGGATTGAGGATTGAGGATTGAGGATTGAGGATTGAGAATTGAGGATGAGGACTGAGGGTTGAGGATTGAGGTTTGAGGAATGAGGATTGAGGGTTGAGGATTGAGGATTGAGGATCGAGGATTGAGGATTGAGGATTGAGGATTGAGGATTGAGGATTGGGGATTGAATATTGAGTACTGAGGATTGAAGATTGAGGATTGAGGATTGGGGATTGATGATGGAGGATGAGGGCTGAGGGTTGAGGATTGAGGTTTGAGTATTGAATCCTGAGAATTCAGGATATTCTATTGAGTATTGAGAATTGAGGATTGATGGTTGAGTACTGAGGACTGAGGACTGAGGATTGAAGGTTGAGTATTGAGGATTCAGAATTGAGGTTTGAGGGCAGAGGATTGAGGATTGAAGATTGAGTATTGACGACTGAAGGTTGAGGATTGAGGATTGAGGATTAAGGATTGAGGATGATGTCTGAGGGTTGAGGATTGAGGTTTGAAGACTGAGGACTTAGGATTGAGGACTGAGGATTGAGGATGAGTGCTGAGGGTCGGGGATTGTTGTTTGACGACTGAGGGCTGAGGATTGAGGATTGAGAATTCAGGATTGTTGATGGAGGATTGAAGATTGAGGATTGGGTATTGAGGATTGAAGAGTGAGGATTGAGGATTGAGGATTGAGGATTGAGGGTTGAGGATCTAGGATTGGAGATTGATTATTGAGGATTGAAGATTGGGGATTGAGGATTTGAGGATTGAGGATCTAGGATTGGAGATTGATTATTGAGGATTGAAGATTGGGGATTGAGGATTGAGGATTGAGGATCTAGGATTGGAGATTGAAGATTGGGGATTGAGGATTGAGGGTTGAGGATTGCGGACGAGGACTGACGGTTGAGGATTGAGGTTTGAGGATTGAGGATTGAGGATTGAGGACTGAGGCTTGAGGGTTGAGGATTGAGCATTGAGGATTGAAGATTGAGGACTGGCGATTGAGGATTGAAGATTGAGGATTAAGGATTGAGGATTGGGGATTGAGGATGTAGGATTGGAGATTGATTATTGAGGATTGAAGATTGAGGATTGAGGATTGAGGATGGAGGATGAGGGCTGAGGGTTGAGGATTGAGGTTTGAGTATTGAGTCCTGAGAATTCAGGATATTCTATTGAGTATTGAGAATTGAGGATTGATGGTTGAGTATTGAGGACTGAGGATTGAGGCTTGAAGGTTGAGTATTGAAGATTCAGGATTGAGGTTTGGGGACTGAGGATTGAGGATTGAAGATTGAGTATTAGGGATTGAAGATTGAGGATTGAGGATTGAGGATTGAGGATTGAGGATTGAGGATTGAGGATTGAGGATGATGTCTGAGGGTTGAGGATTGAGGTTTGAGGACTGAGGACTGAGGATTAAAGACTGAGGGTTGAGGATGAGGGCAGAGGGTCAGGGA
Source organism: Calliopsis andreniformis (assembly GCF_051401765.1). Taxonomy (NCBI): domain Eukaryota; kingdom Metazoa; phylum Arthropoda; class Insecta; order Hymenoptera; family Andrenidae; genus Calliopsis; species Calliopsis andreniformis. The sequence continues at coordinate 1,891,075 of NW_027480470.1, forward strand.
TTGAGGTTTGACGGCTGAGGATTGAGGATTGAGAATTGAGAATTGAGCATTGAGGATTGAGCATTGAGGATTGAAGATTGAAGACTGGGGATTGAGGATTGAAGGTTGAGAATTAAGGATTGATGATTGTGTATTGAGGATCTAGGATTGGAGATCGATTATTGAGGATTGAAGATTGAGGATTGAGGATTGAGGATTGAGGATTGAGGATTGAGAATTGAGGATGAGGACTGAGGGTTGAGGATTGAGGTTTGAGGAATGAGGATTGAGGGTTGAGGATTGAGGATTGAGGATTGAGGATTGAGGATTGCGGATTGAGGATTGGGGATTGAATATTGAGTACTGAGGATTGAAGATTGAGGATTGTGGATTGAGGATTGATGATGGAGGATGAGGGCTGAGGGTTGAGGATTGAGGTTTGAGTATTGAATCCTGAGAATTCAGGATATTCTATTGAGTATTGGGAATTGAGGATTGATGGTTGAGTACTGAGGACTCAGGATTGAGGATTGAAGGTTGAGTATTGAGGATTCAGAATTGAGGTTTGAGGGCTGAGGATTGCGGATTGAAGATTGAGTATTGAGGATTGAAGGTTGAGGATTGAGGATTGAGGATTAAGGATTGAGGATGATGTCTGAGGGTTGAGGATTGAGGATTGAGGATTGAGGATTGAGGATTGAAGATTGGATATTGAGGATTGAAGATTGAGGATCGAGGATTGAGGACTGAGGATTGAGGCTTGAAGGTTGAGTACTGAAGATTCAGGATTGAGGTTTGACGACTGAGGATTGAGGATTGAAGATTGAGTATTAGGGATTGAAGATTGAGGATTGAGGATTGAGGATTGAGGATTGAGGATGATGTCAGAGGTTTGAGGATTGAGGTTTGAGGACTGAGGACTGAGGATTGAAGACTGAGGGTTGAGGATGAGGGCAGAGGGTCAGGGATTGAGGTTTGACGACTGAGGATTGAGGTATGAGGATTGAGAATTGCGGATTGATGATTGAGGATTGAAGATTGAGGATTGGGTATTGAGGATAGAGGATTGAGGATGGAGGATGAGGGCTGAGGGTTGAGGATTGAGGTTTGAGTATTGAGTCCTGAGAATTCAGGATATTCTATTGAGTACTGAGAATTGAGGATCGATGGTTGAGTACTGAGGACTGAAGATTGAGGATTGAAGGTTGAGTATTGAGGATTCAGTATTGAGGTTTGAGGGCTGAGGATTGAGGATTGAAGATTGAGTATTGAGGATTGAAGGTTGAGGATTGAGGATTGAGGATTAAGGATTGAGGATGATGTCTGAGGGTTGAGGATTGAGGTTTGAGGACTGAGGACTTAGGATTGAGGACTGAGGATTGAGGATGAGGGCTGAGGGTCGGGGATTGAGGTTTGACGACTGAGGACTGACGATTGAGGATTGAGAATTCAGGATTGTTGATGGAGGATTGAAGATTGAGGATTGGGTATTGAGGGTTGAAGAGTGAGGATTGAGGATTGAGGGTTGAGGATTGAGGGTTAAGGATCTAGGATTGGAGATTGATTATTGAGGATTGAAGATTGGGGATTGAGGATTGAGGATTGAGGATCTAGGATTGGCGATTGATTATTGAGGATTGAAGATTGGGGATTGAGGATTGAGGATTGAGGATCTAGGATTGGAGATTGAAGATTGGGGATTGAGGATTGAGGGTTGAGGATTGAGGACGAGGACTGACGGTTGAGGATTGAGGTTTGAGGATGAGGACTGAGGGTTGAGGATTGAGGTTTGAGAAATGAGGATTGAGGATTGAGGATTGAGGATTGAGGATTGAGGACTGAGGATTGTGTATTAAAGATTGAGTATTGATCACTGAGGATTGAGGATTGAGTATTGAGGGTTGATGATTGAATATTGAGGATTGAAGATTGAGGATTGAGGATTGAGGATTGAGGATTGAGGATTGAGGATTGAGGATTGAGTGTTGGGGATTGAATATTGAGTACTGAGGATTGAAGATTGAGGATTGAGGATTGATGATGGAGGATGAGGGCTGAGGGTTGAGGATTGAGGTTTGAGTATTGAACCCTGAGAGTTCAGGATATTCTATTGAGTATTGAGAATTGAGGATTGATGGTTGAGTACTGAGGACTGAGGATTGAGGATTGAAGGTTGAGTATTGAGGATTCAGAATTGAGGTTTGAGGGCTGAGGATTGAGGATTGAAGATTGAGTATTGAGGATTGAAGGTTGAGGATTGAGGATTGAGGATTAAGGATTGAGGATGATGTCTGAGGGTTGAGGATTGAGGTTTGAGGACTGAGGACTGAGGATTGAGGGCTGAGGATTGAGGATGAGGGCTGAGGTTCGGGGATTGAGGTTTGACGACTGAGGACTGAGGATTGAGGATTGAGAATTCAGGATTGTTGATAGAGGATTGAAGGTTGAGGATTGGGTATTGAGGATTGAAGAATGAGGATTGAGGATTGAGGATTGAGGACTGTGGATTGAGGACTGAGGATTGAGGATTGAGGGTTGAGCATTGAGGATTGAAAATTGAAGACTGGGGATTGAGGATTGAAGATTCAGAAATAAGGATTGAAGATTGTGGATTGAGGATCTAGGATTGGAGGTTGATTATTGAGGATTGAAGATTGAGGATTGAGGATTGAGGATTGAGGATTGAGGATTGAGAATTGAGGATGAGGACTGAGGGTTGAGGATTGAGGTTTGAGGAATGAGGATTGAGGGTTGAGGATTGAGGATTGAGGATTGAGGATTGAGGATTGAGGATTGATGATTGGGGATTGAATATTGAGTACTGAGGATTGAAGATTGAGGATTGAGGATTGGGGATTGATGATGGAGGATGAGGGCTGAGGGTTGAGGATTGAGGTTTGAGTATTGAATCCTGAGAATTCAGGATATTCTATTGAGTATTGAGAATTGAGGATTGATGGTTGAGTACTGAGGACTGAGGATTGAGGATTGAAGGTTGAGTATTGAGGATTCAGAATTGAGGTTTGAGGGCTGAGGATTGAGGATTGAAGATTGAGTATTGAGGATTGAAGGTTGAGGATTGAGGATTGAGGATTAAGGATTGAGGATGATGTCTGAGGGTTGAGGATTGAGGTTTGAAGACTGAGGACTTAGGATTGAGGACTGAGGATTGAGGATGAGGGCTGAGGGTCGGGGATTGTGGTTTGACGACTGAGGACTGAGGATTGAGGATTGAGCATTCAGGATTGTTGATGGAGGATTGAAGATTGAGGATTGGGTATTGAGGATTGAAGAGTGAGGATTGAGGATTGAGGATTGAGGATTGAGGGTTGAGGATCTAGGATTGGAGATTGATTATTGAGGATTGAAGATTGGGGATTGAGGATTGAGGATTGAGGATCTAGGATTGGAGATTGATTATTGAGGATTGAAGATTGGGGATTGAGGATTGAGGATTGAGGATCTAGGATTGGAGATTGAAGATTGGGGATTGAGGATTGAGGGTTGAGGATTGCGGACGAGGACTGACCATTGAGGATTGAGGTTTGAGGATTGAGGATTGAGGATTGGGGATTGAATATTGAGTACTGAGGATTGAAGATTGAGGATTGTGGATTGAGGATTGATGATGGAGGATGAGGGCTGAGGGTTGAGGATTGAGGTTTGAGTATTGAATCCTGAGAATTCAGGATATTCTATTGAGTATTGGGAATTGAGGATTGATGGTTGAGTACTGAGGACTCAGGATTGAGGATTGAAGGTTGAGTATTGAGGATTCAGAATTGAGGTTTGAGGGCTGAGGATTGCGGATTGAAGATTGAGTATTGAGGATTGAAGGTTGAGGATTGAGGATTGAGGATTAAGGATTGAGGATGATGTCTGAGGGTTGAACATTGAGGATTGAGGATTGAGGATTGAGGATTGAAGATTGGATATTGAGGATTGAAGATTGAGGATCGAGGATTGAGGACTGAGGATTGAGGCTTGAAGGTTGAGTACTGAAGATTCAGGATTGAGGTTTGACGACTGAGGATTGAGGATTGAAGATTGAGTATTAGGGATTGAAGATTGAGGATTGAGGATTGAGGATTGAGGATTGAGGATGATGTCAGAGGTTTGAGGATTGAGGTTTGAGGACTGAGGACTGAGGATTGAAGACTGAGGGTTGAGGATGAGGGCAGAGGGTCAGGGATTGAGGTTTGACGACTGAGGATTGAGGTATGAGGATTGAGAATTGCGGATTGATGATTGAGGATTGAAGATTGAGGATTGGGTATTGAGGATAGAGGATTGAGGATGGAGGATGAGGGCTGAGGGTTGAGGATTGAGGTTTGAGTATTGAGTCCTGAGAATTCAGGATATTCTATTGAGTACTGAGAATTGAGGATCGATGGTTGAGTACTGAGGACTGAAGATTGAGGATTGAAGGTTGAGTATTGAGGATTCAGTATTGAGGTTTGAGGGCTGAGGATTGAGGATTGAAGATTGAGTATTGAGGATTGAAGGTTGAGGATTGAGGATTGAGGATTAAGGATTGAGGATGATGTCTGAGGGTTGAGGATTGAGGTTTGAGGACTGAGGACTTAGGATTGAGGACTGAGGATTGAGGATGAGGGCTGAGGGTCGGGGATTGAGGTTTGACGACTGAGGACTGACGATTGAGGATTGAGAATTCAGGATTGTTGATGGAGGATTGAAGATTGAGGATTGGGTATTGAGGGTTGAAGAGTGAGGATTGAGGATTGAGGGTTGAGGATTGAGGGTTAAGGATCTAGGATTGGAGATTGATTATTGAGGATTGAAGATTGGGGATTGAGGATTGAGGATTGAGGATCTAGGATTGGCGATTGATTATTGAGGATTGAAGATTGGGGATTGAGGATTGAGGATTGAGGATCTAGGATTGGAGATTGAAGATTGGGGATTGAGGATTGAGGGTTGAGGATTGAGGACGAGGACTGACGGTTGAGGATTGAGGTTTGAGGATGAGGACTGAGGGTTGAGGATTGAGGTTTGAGAAATGAGGATTGAGGATTGAGGATTGAGGATTGAGGATTGAGGACTGAGGATTGTGTATTAAAGATTGAGTATTGATCACTGAGGATTGAGGATTGAGTATTGAGGGTTGATGATTGAATATTGAGGATTGAAGATTGAGGATTGAGGATTGAGGATTGAGGATTGAGGATTGAGGATTGAGGATTGAGTGTTGGGGATTGAATATTGAGTACTGAGGATTGAAGATTGAGGATTGAGGATTGATGATGGAGGATGAGGGCTGAGGGTTGAGGATTGAGGTTTGAGTATTGAACCCTGAGAATTCAGGATATTCTATTGAGTATTGAGAATTGAGGATTGATGGTTGAGTACTGAGGACTGAGGATTGAGGATTGAAGGTTGAGTATTGAGGATTCAGAATTGAGGTTTGAGGGCTGAGGATTGAGGATTGAAGATTGAGTATTGAGGATTGAAGGTTGAGGATTGAGGATTGAGGATTAAGGATTGAGGATGATGTCTGAGGGTTGAGGATTGAGGTTTGAGGACTGAGGACTGAGGATTGAGGGCTGAGGATTGAGGATGAGGGCTGAGGTTCGGGGATTGAGGTTTGACGACTGAGGACTGAGGATTGAGGATTGAGAATTCAGGATTGTTGATAGAGGATTGAAGGTTGAGGATTGGGTATTGAGGATTGAAGAATGAGGATTGAGGATTGAGGATTGAGGACTGTGGATTGAGGACTGAGGATTGAGGATTGAGGGTTGAGCATTGAGGATTGAAAATTGAAGACTGGGGATTGAGGATTGAAGATTCAGAAATAAGGATTGAAGATTGTGGATTGAGGATCTAGGATTGGAGGTTGATTATTGAGGATTGAAGATTGAGGATTGAGGATTGAGGATTGAGGATTGAGGATTGAGAATTGAGGATGAGGACTGAGGGTTGAGGATTGAGGTTTGAGGAATGAGGATTGAGGGTTGAGGATTGAGGATTGAGGATTGAGGATTGAGGATTGAGGATTGATGATTGGGGATTGAATATTGAGTACTGAGGATTGAAGATTGAGGATTGAGGATTGGGGATTGATGATGGAGGATGAGGGCTGAGGGTTGAGGATTGAGGTTTGAGTATTGAATCCTGAGAATTCAGGATATTCTATTGAGTATTGAGAATTGAGGATTGATGGTTGAGTACTGAGGACTGAGGATTGAGGATTGAAGGTTGAGTATTGAGGATTCAGAATTGAGGTTTGAGGGCTGAGGATTGAGGATTGAAGATTGAGTATTGAGGATTGAAGGTTGAGGATTGAGGATTGAGGATTAAGGATTGAGGATGATGTCTGAGGGTTGAGGATTGAGGTTTGAAGACTGAGGACTTAGGATTGAGGACTGAGGATTGAGGATGAGGGCTGAGGGTCGGGGATTGTGGTTTGACGACTGAGGACTGAGGATTGAGGATTGAGCATTCAGGATTGTTGATGGAGGATTGAAGATTGAGGATTGGGTATTGAGGATTGAAGAGTGAGGATTGAGGATTGAGGATTGAGGATTGAGGGTTGAGGATCTAGGATTGGAGATTGATTATTGAGGATTGAAGATTGGGGATTGAGGATTGAGGATTGAGGATCTAGGATTGGAGATTGATTATTGAGGATTGAAGATTGGGGATTGAGGATTGAGGATTGAGGATCTAGGATTGGAGATTGAAGATTGGGGATTGAGGATTGAGGGTTGAGGATTGCGGACGAGGACTGACCATTGAGGATTGAGGTTTGAGGATTGAGGATTGAGGATTGAGGAGTGAGGCTTGAGGGTTGAGGATTGAGCATTGAGGATTGAAGATTGAGGACTGGCGATTGAGGATTGAAGATTGAGGATTAAGGATTGAGGATTGGGGATTGAGGATGTAGGATTGGAGATTGATTATTGAGGATTGAAGATTGAGGATTGAGGATGGAGGATGAGCGCTGAGGGTTGAGGTTTGAGGTTTGAGTATTGAGTCCTGAGAATTCAGGATATTCTATTGAGTATTGAGAATTGAGGATTGATGGTTGAGTATTGAGGACTGAGGATTGAGGCTTGAAGGTTGAGTATTGAAGATTCAGGATTGAGGTTTGCGGACTGAGGATTGAGGATTGAAGATTGAGTATTAGGGATTGAAGATTGAGGATTGAGGATTGAGGATTGAGGATGATGTCTGAGGGTTGAGGATTGAGGTTTGAGGACTGAGGACTGAGGATTAAAGACTGAGGGTTGAGGATGAGGGCAGAGGGTCAGGGATTGAGGTTTGACGACTGAGGATTGAGGATTGAGGATTGAGAATTGAGCATTGAGGATTGAGCATTGAGGATTGAAGATTGAAGACTGGGGATTGAGGATTGAAGGTTGAGAATTAAGGATTGATGATTGTGTATTGAGGATCTAGGATTTGAGATCGATTATTGAGGATTGAAGATTGAGGATTGAGGATTGAGGATTGAGGATTGAGAATTGAGGATGAGGACTGAGGGTTTAGGATTGAGGTTTGAGGAATGAGGATTGAGTGTTGAGGATTGAGGATTGAGGATTGAGGATTGAGGATTGAGGATTGAGGATTGGGGATTGAATATTGAGTACTGAGGATTGAAGATTGAGGATTGAGGATTGAGGATTGATGGTGGAGGATGAGGGCTGAGGGTTGAGGATTGAGGTTTGAGTATTGAATCCTGAGAATTCAGGATATTCTATTGAGTATTGGGAATTGAGGATTGATGGTTGAGTACTGAAGACTCAGGATTGAGGATTGAAGGTTGAGTATTGAGGATTCAGAATTGAGGATTGAGGATTGAGTATTGAGGATTGGGGATTGAATATTGAGTACTGAGGATTGAAGATTGAGGATTGAGGATTGAGGATTGATGATGGAGGATGAGGGCTGAGGGTTGAGGATTGAGGTTTGAGTATTGAATCCTGAGAATTCAGGATATTCTATTGAGTATTGGGAATTGAGGATTGATGGTTGAGTACTGAGGACTCAGGATTGAGGATTGAAGGTTGAGTATTGAGGATTCAGAATTGAGGTTTGAGGGCTGAGGATTGAGGATTGAAGATTGAGTATTGAGGATTGAGGATTGAAGGTTGAGGATTGAGGATTGAGGATTAAGGATTGAGGATGATGTCTGAGGGTTGGGGATTGAGGATTGAGGATTGAGGATTGAGGATTGAAGATTGGATATTGAGGATTGAAGATTGAGGATCGAGGATTGAGGACTGAGGATTGAGGCTTGAAGGCTGAGTATTGAAGATTCAGGATTGAGGTTTGAGGACTGAGGATTGAGGATTGAAGATTGAGTATTAGGGATTGAAGGTTGAGGATTGAGGATTGAGGATTGAGGATTGAGGATGATGTCAGAGGTTTGAGGATTGAGGTTTGAGGACTGAGGACTGAGGATTGAAGACTGAGGGTTGAGGATGAGGGCAGAGGGTCAGGGATTGAGGATTGACGACTGAGGATTGGGGTATGAGGATTGAGAATTGCGGATTGATGATTGAGGATTGAAGATTGAGGATTGGATATTGAGGATAGAGGATTGAGGATGGAGGATGAGGGCTGAGGATTGAGGATTGAGGTTTGAGTATTGATTCCTGAGAATTCAGGATATTCTATTGTGTATTGAGAGTTGAGGATTGATGGTTGAGTATTGAGGATTCATGGCTGGGGGTTGTGTGTTGAATATTGAGGGTTGAGGATTGAGGATTGAGGATTGAGGATTGAGGATTGAAGATTGAGTATTGATGATTGAATATTGAGGATTGAGGATTGAGGTTTGAGGATTGAGGTCGAGTGCTGACGGTAGAGGATTGAGGTTTGAGGATTGAGGACTGAGGATTGAGGACTGAGGATTGAGCATTGAGGATTGAGCATTGAGGATTGATGATTGAAGACTGGGTATTGAGGATTGAAGATTGAGAATTAAGGATTGAAGATTGTGGATTGAGGATCTAGGATTGGAGATTGATTATTGAGGAATGAAGATTAAGGATTGAGGATTGAGGATTGAGGATTGAGAATTGAGGATGAGGACTGAGGGTTGAGGATTGAGGTTTGAGGAATGAGGATTGAGGGTTGATGATTGAGGATTGAGGATTGAGGATTGAGGATTGAGGATTGGGGATTGAATATTGAGTACTGAGGATTGAAGATTGAGGATTGAGGATTGAGGATTGATGATGGAGGATGAGGGCTGAGGGTTGAGGATTGAGGTTTGAGTATTGAATCCTGAGAATTCAGGATATTCTATTGAGTACTGAGAATTGAGGATCGATGGTTGAGTACTGATGACTGAAGACTGAGGATTGAAGGTTGAGTATTGACGATTCAGTATTGAGGTTTGAGGGCTGAGGATTGAGGATTGAAGATTGAGTATTGAGGATTGAAGGTTGAGGATTGAGGATTGAGGATTAAGGATTGAGGATGATGTCTGAGGGTTGAGGATTGAGGTTTGAAGACTGAGGACTTAGGATTGAGGACTGAGGATTGAGGATGAGGGCTGAGGGTCGGGGATTGTGGTTTGACGACTGAGGACTGAGGATTGAGGATTGAGAGTTCAGGATTGTTGATGGAGGATTGAAGATTGAGGATTGGGTATTGAGGATTGAAGAGTGAGGATTGAGGATTGAGGATTGAGGATTGAGGGTTGAGGATCTAGGATTGGAGATTGATTATTGAGGATTGAAGATTGGGGATTGAGGATTGAGGATTGAGGATCTAGGATTGGAGATTGATTATTGAGGATTGAAGATTGGGGATTGAGGATTGAGGATTGAGGATCTAGGATTGGAGATTGAAGATTGGGGATTGAGGATTGTGGGTTGAGGATTGCGGACGAGGACTGACGGTTGAGGATTGAGGTCTGAGGATTGAGGATTGAAGATTGAGGACTGAGGCTTGAGGGTTGAGGATTGAGCATTGAGGATTGAAGATTGAGGACTGGCGATTGAGGATTGAAGATTGAGGATTAAGGATTGAGGATTGGGGATTGAGGATGTAGGATTGGAGATTGATTATTGAGGATTGAAGATTGAGGATTGAGGATGGAGGATGAGGGCTGAGGGTTGAGGATTGAGGTTTGAGTATTGAGTACTGATAATTCAGGATATTCTATTGAGTATTGAGAATTGAGGATTGATGGTTGAGTATTGAGGACTGAGGATTGAGGCTTGAAGGTTGAGTATTGAAGATTCAGGATTGAGGTTTGGGGACTGAGGATTGAGGATTGAAGATTGAGTATTAGGGATTGAAGATTGAGGATTGAGGATTGAGGATTGAGGATAGAGGATTGAGGATGATGTCTGAGGGTTGAGGATTGAGGTTTGAGGACTGAGGACTGAGGATTAAAGACTGAGGGTTGAGGATGAGGGCAGAGGGTCAGGGATTGAGGTTTGACGACTGAGGATTGAGGATTGAGGATTGAGAATTGAGCATTGAGGATTGAGCATTGAGGATTGAAGATTGAAGACTGGGGATTGAGGATTGAAGGTTGAGAATTAAGGATTGATGATTGTGTATTGAGGATCTAGGATTGGAGATCGATTATTGAGGATTGAAGATTGAGGATTGAGGATTGAGGATTGAGGATTGAGAATTGAGGATGAGGACTGAGGGTTGAGGATTGAGGTTTGAGGATGAGGACTGAGGGTTGAGGATTGAGGTTTGAGAAATGCGGACTGAGGATTGAGGATTGAGGATTGAGGATTGAGGATTGAGGATTGTGTATTAAAGATTGAGGATTGATCACCGAGGATTGAGGATTGAGGATTGAGGGTTGATGATTGAATATTGAGGATTGAAGATTGAGGATTGAGGATTGAGGATTGAGGATTGAGGATTGAGGATTGAGGATTGAGTGTTGGGGATTGAATATTGAGTACTGAGGATTGAAGATTGAGGATTGAGGATTGATGATGGAGGATGAGGGCTGAGGGTTGAGGATTGAGGTTTGAGTATTGAACCCTGAGAATTCAGGATATTCTATTGAGTATTGAGAATTGAGGATTGATGGTTGAGGACTGAGGACTGAGGATTGAGGATTGAAGGTTGAGTATTGAGGATTCAGAATTGAGGTTTGAGGGCTGAGGATTGAGGATTGAAGATTGAGTATTGAGGATTGAAGGTTGAGGATTGAGGATTGAGGATTAAGGATTGAGGATGATGTCTGAGGGTGGAGGATTGAGGTTTGAGGACTGAGGACTGAGGATTGAGGACTGGGGATTGAGGATGAGGGCTGAGGTTCGGGGATTGAGGTTTGACGACTGAGGACTGAGGATTGAGGATTGAGAATTCAGGATTGTTGATAGAGGATTGAAGGTTGAGGATTGGGTATTGAGGATTGAAGAATGAGGATTGAGGATTGAGGATTGAGGACTGAGGATTGAGGACTGAGGATTGAGGATTGAGGATTGAGCATTGAGGATTGAAAATTGAAGACTGGGGATTGAGGATTGAAGATTGAGAATTAAGGATTGAAGATTGTGGATTGAGGATCTAGGATTGGAGATTGATTATTGAGGATTGAAGATTGAGGATTGAGGATTGAGGATTGAGGATTGAGAATTGAGGATGAGGACTGAGGGTTGAGGATTGAGGTTTGAGGAATGAGGATTGAGGGTTGAGGATTGAGGATTGAGGATTGAGGATTGAGGATTGAGGATTGAGGATTGAGGATTGGGGATTGAATATTGAGTACTGAGGACTGAAGATTGAGGATTGAGGATTGAGGATTGAGGGTTAAGGATCTAGGATTGGAGATTGATTATTGAGGATTGAAGATTGGGGATTGAGGATTGAGGATTGAGGATCTAGGATTGGAGATTGATTATTGAGGATTGAAGATTGGGGATTGAGGATTGAGGATTGAGGATCTAGGATTGGGGATTGAAGATTGGGGATTGAGGATTGAGGGTTGAGGATTGAGGACGAGGACTGACGGTTGAGGATTGAGGTTTGAGGATGAGGACTGAAGGTTGATGATTGAGGTTTGAGAAATGAGGATTGAGGATTGAGGATTGAGGATTGAGGATTGAGGATTGAGGATTGTGTATTAAAGATTGAGTATTGATCACTGAGGATAGAGGATTGAGGATTGAGTGTTGATGATTGAATATTGAGGATTGAAGATTGAGGATTGAGGATTGAGGATTGAGGATTGAGGATTGAGGATTGAGGATTGAGGATTGAGGATTGGGGATTGAATATTGAGTACTGAGGATTGAAGATTGAGGATTGAGGATTGGGGATTGATGATGGAGGATGAGGGCTGAGGGTTGAGGATTGAGGTTTGAGTATTGAATCCTGAGAATTCAGGATATTCTATTGAGTATTGAGAATTGAGGATTGATGGTTGAGTACTGAGGACTGAGGATTGAGGATTGAAGGTTGAGTATTGAGGATTCAGAATTGAGGTTTGAGGGCAGAGGATTGAGGATTGAAGATTGAGTATTGACGACTGAAGGTTGAGGATTGAGGAATGAGGATTAAGGATTGAGGATGATGTCTGAGGGTTGAGGATTGAGGTTTGAAGACTGAGGACTTAGGATTGAGGACTGAGGATTGAGGATGAGGGCTGAGGGTCGGGGATTGTGGTTTGACGACTGAGGGCTGAGGATTGAGGATTGAGAATTCAGGATTGTTGATGGAGGATTGAAGATTGAGGATTGGGTATTGAGGATTGAAGAGTGAGGATTGAGGATTGAGGATTGAGGATTGAGGGTTGAGGATCTAGGATTGGAGATTGATTATTGAGAATTGAAGATTGGGGATTGAGGATTGAGGATTGAGGATCTAGGATTGGAGATTGATTATTGAGGATTGAAGATTGGGGATTGAGGATTGAGGATTGAGGATCTAGGATTGGAGATTGAAGATTGGGGATTGAGGATTGAGGGTTGAGGATTGCGGACGAGGACTGACGGTTGAGGATTGAGGTTTGAGGATTGAGGATTGGGGATTGAGGATGTAGGATTGGAGATTGATTATTGAGGATTGAAGATTGAGGATTGAGGATGGAGGATGAGGGCTGAGGGTTGAGGATTGAGGTTTGAGTATTGAGTCCTGAGAATTCAGGATATTCTATTGAGTATTGAGAATTGAGGATTGATGGTTGAGTATTGAGGACTGAGGATTGAGGCTTGAAGGTTGAGTATTGAAGATTCAGGATTGAGGTTTGGGGACTGAGGGTTGAGGATTGAAGATTGAGTATTAGGGATTGAAGATTGAGGATTGAGGATTGAGGATTGAGGATTGATGTTTGAGGATGATGTCTGAGGGTTGAGGATTGAGGTTTGAGGACTGAGGACTGAGGATTAAAGACTGAGGGTTGAGGATGAGGGCAGAGGGTCAGGGATTGAGGTTTGACGACTGAGGATTGAGGATTGAGGATTGAGAATTGAGCATTGAGGATTGAGCATTGAGGATTGAAGATTGAAGACTGGGGATTGAGGATTGAAGGTTGAGAATTAAGGATTGATGATTGTGTATTGAGGATCTAGGATTGGAGATCGATTATTGAGGATTGAAGATTGAGGATTGAGGATTGAGGATTGAGGATTGAGAATTGAGGATGAGTACTGAGGGTTGAGGATTGAGGTTTGAGGAATGAGGATTGAGGGTTGAGGATTGAGGATTGAGGATTGAGGATTGAGGATTGAGGATTGAGGATTGGGGATTGAATATTGAGTACTGAGGATTGAAGATTGAGGATTGTGGATTGAGGATTGATGATGGAGGATGAGGGCTGAGGGTTGAGGATTGAGGTTTGAGTATTGAATCCTGAGAATTCAGGATATTCTATTGAGTATTGGGAATTGAGGATTGATGGTTGAGTACTGAGGACTCAGGATTGAGGATTGAAGGTTGAGTATTGAGGATTCAGAATTGAGGTTTGAGGGCTGAGGATTGCGGATTGAAGATTGAGTATTGAGGATTGAAGGTTGAGGATTGAGGATTGAGGATTAAGGATTGAGGATGATGTCTGAGGGTTGAGGATTGAGGATTGAGGATTGAGGATTGAGGATTGAAGATTGGATATTGAGGATTGAAGGTTGAGGATTGAGGATTGAGGATTAAGGATTGAGGATGATGTCTGAGGGTTGAGGATTGAGGTTTGAAGACTGAGGACTTAGGATTGAGGACTGAGGATTGAGGATGAGGGCTGAGTGTCGGGGATTGTGGTTTGACGACTGAGGACTGAGGATTGAGGATTGAGAATTCAGGATTGTTGATGGAGGATTGAAGATTGAGGATTGGGTATTGAGGATTGAAGAGTGAGGATTGAGGATTGAGGATTGAGGATTGAGGGTTGAGGATCTAGGATTGGAGATTGATTATTGAGGATTGAAGATTGGGGATTGAGGATTGAGGATTGAGGATCTAGGATTGGAGATTGATTATTGAGGATTGAAGATTGGGGATTGAGGATTGAGGATTGAGGATCTAGGATTGGAGATTGAAGATTGGGGATTGAGGATTGAGGGTTGAGGATTGCGGACGAGGACTGACGGTTGAGGATTGAGGTTTGAGGATTGAGGATTGAGGATTGAGGACTGAGGCTTGAGGGTTGAGGATTGAGCATTGAGGATTGAAGATTGAGGACTGGCGATTGAGGATTCAAGATTGAGGATTAAGGATTGAGGATTGGGGATTGAGGATGTAGGATTGGAGATTGATTATTGAGGATTGAAGATTGAGGATTGAGGATGGAGGATGAGCGCTGAGGGTTGAGGTTTGAGGTTTGAGTATTGAGTCCTGAGAATTCAGGATATTCTATTGAGTATTGAGAATTGAGGATTGATGGTTGAGTATTGAGGACTGAGGATTGAGGCTTGAAGGTTGAGTATTGAAGATTCAGGATTGAGGTTTGGGGACTGAGGATTGAGGATTGAAGATTGAGTATTAGGGATTGAAGATTGGGGATTGAGGATTGAGGATTGAGGATCTAGGATTGGAGATTGAAGATTGGGGATTGAGGATTGAGGGTTGAGGATTGCGGACGAGGACTGACGGTTGAGGATTGAGGTTTGAGGATTGAGGATTGGGGATTGAGGATGTAGGATTGGAGATTGATTATTGAGGATTGAAGATTGAGGATTGAGGATGGAGGATGAGGGCTGAGGGTTGAGGATTGAGGTTTGAGTATTGAGTCCTGAGAATTCAGGATATTCTATTGAGTATTGAGAATTGAGGATTGATGGTTGAGTATTGAGGACTGAGGATTGAGGCTTGAAGGTTGAGTATTGAAGATTCAGGATTGAGGTTTGGGGACTGAGGGTTGAGGATTGAAGATTGAGTATTAGGGATTGAAGATTGAGGATTGAGGATTGAGGATTGAGGATTGATGTTTGAGGATGATGTCTGAGGGTTGAGGATTGAGGTTTGAGGACTGAGGACTGAGGATTAAAGACTGAGGGTTGAGGATGAGGGCAGAGGGTCAGGGATTGAGGTTTGACGACTGAGGATTGAGGATTGAGGATTGAGAATTGAGCATTGAGGATTGAGCATTGAGGATTGAAGATTGAAGACTGGGGATTGAGGATTGAAGGTTGAGAATTAAGGATTGATGATTGTGTATTGAGGATCTAGGATTGGAGATCGATTATTGAGGATTGAAGATTGAGGATTGAGGATTGAGGATTGAGGATTGAGAATTGAGGATGAGTACTGAGGGTTGAGGATTGAGGTTTGAGGAATGAGGATTGAGGGTTGAGGATTGAGGATTGAGGATTGAGGATTGAGGATTGAGGATTGAGGATTGGGGATTGAATATTGAGTACTGAGGATTGAAGATTGAGGATTGTGGATTGAGGATTGATGATGGAGGATGAGGGCTGAGGGTTGAGGATTGAGGTTTGAGTATTGAATCCTGAGAATTCAGGATATTCTATTGAGTATTGGGAATTGAGGATTGATGGTTGAGTACTGAGGACTCAGGATTGAGGATTGAAGGTTGAGTATTGAGGATTCAGAATTGAGGTTTGAGGGCTGAGGATTGCGGATTGAAGATTGAGTATTGAGGATTGAAGGTTGAGGATTGAGGATTGAGGATTAAGGATTGAGGATGATGTCTGAGGGTTGAGGATTGAGGATTGAGGATTGAGGATTGAGGATTGAAGATTGGATATTGAGGATTGAAGGTTGAGGATTGAGGATTGAGGATTAAGGATTGAGGATGATGTCTGAGGGTTGAGGATTGAGGTTTGAAGACTGAGGACTTAGGATTGAGGACTGAGGATTGAGGATGAGGGCTGAGTGTCGGGGATTGTGGTTTGACGACTGAGGACTGAGGATTGAGGATTGAGAATTCAGGATTGTTGATGGAGGATTGAAGATTGAGGATTGGGTATTGAGGATTGAAGAGTGAGGATTGAGGATTGAGGATTGAGGATTGAGGGTTGAGGATCTAGGATTGGAGATTGATTATTGAGGATTGAAGATTGGGGATTGAGGATTGAGGATTGAGGATCTAGGATTGGAGATTGATTATTGAGGATTGAAGATTGGGGATTGAGGATTGAGGATTGAGGATCTAGGATTGGAGATTGAAGATTGGGGATTGAGGATTGAGGGTTGAGGATTGCGGACGAGGACTGACGGTTGAGGATTGAGGTTTGAGGATTGAGGATTGAGGATTGAGGACTGAGGCTTGAGGGTTGAGGATTGAGCATTGAGGATTGAAGATTGAGGACTGGCGATTGAGGATTCAAGATTGAGGATTAAGGATTGAGGATTGGGGATTGAGGATGTAGGATTGGAGATTGATTATTGAGGATTGAAGATTGAGGATTGAGGATGGAGGATGAGCGCTGAGGGTTGAGGTTTGAGGTTTGAGTATTGAGTCCTGAGAATTCAGGATATTCTATTGAGTATTGAGAATTGAGGATTGATGGTTGAGTATTGAGGACTGAGGATTGAGGCTTGAAGGTTGAGTATTGAAGATTCAGGATTGAGGTTTGGGGACTGAGGATTGAGGATTGAAGATTGAGTATTAGGGATTGAAGATTGAGGATTGAGGATTGAGGATTGAGGATGATGTCTGAGGGTTGAGGATTGAGGTTTGAGGACTGAGGACTGAGGATTAAAGACTGAGGGTTGAGGATGAGGGCAGAGGGTCAGGGATTGAGGTTTGACGACTGAGGATTGAGGATTGAGGATTGAGAATTGAGCATTGAGGATTGAGCATTGAGGATTGAAGATTGAAGACTGGGGATTGAGGATTGAAGGTTGAGAATTAAGGATTGATGATTGTGTATTGAGGATCTAGGATTTGAGATCGATTATTGAGGATTGAAGATTGAGGATTGAGGATTGAGGATTGAGGATTGAGAATTGAGGATGAGGACTGAGGGTTTAGGATTGAGGTTTGAGGAATGAGGATTGAGTGTTGAGGATTGAGGATTGAGGATTGAGGATTGAGGATTGAGGATTGAGGATTGAGGATTGGGGATTGAATATTGAGTACTGAGGATTGAAGATTGAGGATTGAGGATTGAGGATTGATGATGGAGGATGAGGGCTGAGGGTTGAGGATTGAGGTTTGAGTATTGAATCCTGAGAATTCAGGATATTCTATTGAGTATTGGGAATTGAGGATTGATGGTTGAGTACTGAGGACTCAGGATTGAGGATTGAAGGTTGAGTATTGAGGATTCAGAATTGAGGATTGAGGATTGAGTATTGAGGATTGGGGATTGAATATTGAGTACTGAGGATTGAAGATTGAGGATTGAGGATTGAGGATTGATGATGGAGGATGAGGGCTGAGGGTTGAGGATTGAGGTTTGAGTATTGAGGATTGAGGATTGAAGATTGGATATTGAGGATTGAAGATTGAGGATCGAGGGTTGAGGACTGAGGATTGAGGCTTGAAGGCTGAGTATTGAAGATTCAGGATTGAGGTTTGAGGACTGAGGATTGAGGATTGAAGATTGAGTATTAGGGATTGAAGGTTGAGGATTGAGGATTGAGGATTGAGGATTGAGGATGATGTCAGAGGTTTGAGGATTGAGGTTTGAGGACTGAGGACTGAGGATTGAAGACTGAGGGTTGAGGATGAGGGCAGAGGGTCAGGGATTGAGGATTGACGACTGAGGATTGGGGTATGAGGATTGAGAATTGCGGATTGATGATTGAGGATTGAAGATTGAGGATTGGATATTGAGGATAGAGGATTGAGGTTGGAGGATGAGGGCTGAGGATTGAGGATTGAGGTTTGAGTATTGATTCCTGAGAATTCAGGATATTCTATTGAGTATTGAGAGTTGAGGATTGATGGTTGAGTATTGAGGATTCATGGCTGGGGGTTGTGTGTTGAATATTGAGGGTTGAGGATTGAGGATAGAGGATTGAGGATTGAGGATTGAAGATTGAGTATTGATGATTGAATATTGAGGATTGAGGATTGAGGTTTGAGGATTGAGGTCGAGTGCTGACGGTAGAGGATTGAGGTTTGAGGATTGAGGACTGAGGATTGAGGACTGAGGATTGAGCATTGAGGATTGAGCATTGAGGATTGATGATTGAAGACTGGGTATTGAGGATTGAAGATTGAGAATTAAGGATTGAAGATTGTGGATTGAGGATCTAGGATTGGAGATTGATTATTGAGGAATGAAGATTGAGGATTGAGGATTGAGGATTGAGGATTGAGAATTGAGGATGAGGACTGAGGGTTGAGGATTGAGGTTTGAGGAATGAGGATTGAGGGTTGATGATTGAGGATTGAGGATTGAGGATTGAGGATTGGGGATTGAATATTGAGTACTGAGGATTGAAGATTGAGGATTGAGGATTGAGGATTGATGATGGAGGATGAGGGCTGGGGTTGAGGATTGAGGTTTGAGTATTGAATCCTGAGAATTCAGGATATTCTATTGAGTACTGAGAATTGAGGATCGATGGTTGAGTACTGAGGACTGAAGATTGAGGATTGAAGGTTGAGTATTGTCGATTCAGTATTGAGGTTTGAGGGCTGAGGATTGAGGATTGAAGATTGAGTATTGAGGATTGAAGGTTGAGGATTGAGGATTGAGGATTAAGGATTGAGGATGATGTCTGAGGGTTGAGGATTGAGGTTTGAAGACTGAGGACTTAGGATTGAGGACTGAGGATTGAGGATGAGGGCTGAGGGTCGGGGATTGTGGTTTGACGACTGAGGACTGAGGATTGAGGATTGAGAATTCAGGATTGTTGATGGAGGATTGAAGATTGAGGATTGGGTATTGAGGATTGAAGAGTGAGGATTGAGGATTGAGGATTGAGGATTGAGGATTGAGGGTTGAGGATCTAGGATTGGAGATTGATTATTGAGGATTGAAGATTGGGGATTGAGGATTGAGGATTGAGGATCTAGGATTGGAGATTGATTATTGAGGATTGAAGATTGGGGATTGAGGATTGAGGATTGAGGATCTAGGATTGGAGATTGAAGATTGGGGATTGAGGATTGTGGGTTGAGGATTGCGGACGAGGACTGACGGTTGAGGATTGAGGTCTGAGGATTGAGGATTGAAGATTGAGGACTGAGGCTTGAGGGTTGAGGATTGAGCATTGAGGATTGAAGATTGAGGACTGGCGATTGAGGATTGAAGATTGAGGATTAAGGATTGAGGATTGGGGATTGAGGATGTAGGATTGGAGATTGATTATTGAGGATTGAAGATTGAGGATTGAGGATGGAGGATGAGGGCTGAGGGTTGAGGATTGAGGTTTGAGTATTGAGTCCTGAGAATTCAGGATATTCTATTGAGTATTGAGAATTGAGGATTGATGGTTGAGTATTGAGGACTGAGGATTGAGGCTTGAAGGTTGAGTATTGAAGATTCAGGATTGAGGTTTGGGGACTGAGGATTGAGGATTGAAGATTGAGAATTAGGGATTGAAGATTGAGGATTGAGGATTGGGGATTGAGGATTGAGGATTCAGGATGATGTCCGAGGGTTGAGGATTGAGGTTTGAGGACTGAGGACTGAGGATTAAAGACTGAGGGTTGAGGATGAGGGCAGAGGGTCAGGGATTGTGGTTTGACGACTGAGGATTGAGGATTGAGGATTGAGAATTGAGGATTGATGATTGAGGATTGATGATTGAGGATTGGGTATTGAGGATTGAAGAATGAGGTTTGAGGATTGAGGATTGAGGATTGAGGATTGAGGATCTAGGATTGGAGATTGATTATTGAGGATTGCAGATTGAGGATTGAGGATTGAGGATTGAGGATCTAGAATTGGAGATTGATTATTGAGGATTGAAGATTGAGGATTGGTGATTGAGGATTGAGATTTGAGAAATGAGGATGAGGACTGAGGATTGAGGATTGAGGATTCAAAATTGAGTATTGAGGATCGAAGATTGAGGATTGTGGATTGACGATTGAGGGTTGAGGATTGAAGATTGAGTATTGAGGATTGAAGATTGAGGATTGAGGATTGAAGATTGAGTATTGAGGATTGAAGATTGAGGATTGAGGATTGAGGATTGAGTATTAGGGATTGAAGATTGAGGATTGAGGATTGAGGATTGAGGATTGAGGATGATGTCTGAGGGTTGAGTAGAGAGGTTTGAGGATTGAGGACTGAGGATTGAAGACTGAGGGTTGAGGATGAGGGCAGAGGGTCAGGGATTGAGGTTTGACGACTGAGGATTGAGGATTGAGGATTGAGAATTGAGGATTGATGATTGAGGATTGAAGATTGAGGATTGGGTATTGAGGATTGAAGAATGAGGATTGAGGATTGAGGATTGAGGATTGAGGGTTGAGGATCTAGGATTGGAGATTGATTATTGAGGATTGAAGATTGGGGATTGAGGATTGAGGATTGAGGATCTAGGATTGGAGATTGATTAATGAGGATTGAAGATAGAGGATTGATGATTGAGGATTTAGTGTTGAGAATTGAGGATGAGGTCTGAGGGTTGAGGATTGAGGTTTGAGAAATGAGGATTGAGGATTGAGGATTGAGGATTGAAGATTGAGAATTGAGAATTGAGGATGAGGACTGAGGGTTGAGGATTGAGGTTTGAGAAATGAGGATTGAAGATTGAGGATTGATGATTGAGGATTTAGAGTTGAGAATTGAGGATGAGGTCTGAGGGTTGAGGATTGAGGTTTGAGAAATGAGGATTGAGGATTGAGGATTGAGGATTGAAGATTGAGTATTGAGAATAGAGGATTGAGGGTTGAGGATTGAGGATTGAGAATTGAGGATGAGGACTGAGGGTTGAGAATTGAGGTTTGAGAAATGAGGATTGAGGATTGAGGATTGAGGATTGAGGATTGAGGGTTGAGGATCGGTGATTGAGTATTGAAGATTGAGTATTGATCACTGAGGATTGAGGGTTGAGGATGAGGGCAGAGGGTCAGGGATTGAGGTTTGACGACTGAGGATTGAGGATTGAGGATTGAGAATTGAGGATTGATGATTGAGGATTGAAGATTGAGGATTGGGTATTGAGGATTGAAGAATGAGGATTGAGGATTGAGGATTGAGGATTGAGGGTTGAGGATCTAGGATTGGAGATTGATTATTGAGGATTGAAGATTGGGGATTGAGGATTGAGGATTGAGGATCTAGGATTGGAGATTGATTAATGAGGATTGAAGATTGAGGATTGATGATTGAGGATTTAGTGTTGAGAATTGAGGATGAGGTCTGAGGGTTGAGGATTGAGGTTTGAGAAATGAGGATTGAGGATTGAGGATTGAGGATTGAAGATTGAGAATTGAGAATTGAGGATGAGGACTGAGGGTTGAGGATTGAGGTTTGAGAAATGAGGATTGAAGATTGAGGATTGATGATTGAGGATTTAGAGTTGAGAATTGAGGATGAGGTCTGAGGGTTGAGGATTGAGGTTTGAGAAATGAGGATTGAGGATTGAGGATTGAGGATTGAAGATTGAGTATTGAGAATAGAGGATTGAGGGTTGAGGATTGAGGATTGAGAATTGAGGATGAGGACTGAGGGTTGAGAATTGAGGTTTGAGAAATGAGGATTGAGGATTGAGGATTGAGGATTGAGGATTGAGGGTTGAGGATCGGTGATTGAGTATTGAAGATTGAGTATTGAGGATTGAGGATTGAAGATTGAGTATCGATGATTGAATATTGAGGATTGAGGATTGAGGTTTGAGGATTGAGGACGAGGACTGACGGTTGAGGATTGAGGTTTGAGTATTGAGGACTGAGGATTGAGGATTGAAGATTGAGGATCGAGGATTGAGGACTGAGGATTGAGGCTTGAAGGTTGAGTATTGAAGATTCAGGATTGAGGTTTGAGGACTGAGCATTGAGGATTGAAGATTGAGTATTAGGGATTGAAGACTGAGGGTTGAGGATGAGGGCAGAGGGTCAGGGATTGTGGTTTGACGACTGAGGATTGAGGATTGAGGATTGAGAATTGAGGATTGATGATTGAGGATTGAAGATTGAGGATTGAAGAATGAGGTTTGAGGATTGAGGATTGAGGATTGAGGATTGAGGATCTAGGATTGGAGATTGATTACACTGTTCAACAAATTTTGACTTTTTTTCGATTTTGTAAACGTGAATAAACATTTCTTGTAGATTTTGACGTGCTGATTACAAATCTGCAAACCGTTTTGTTCCCGAACGTACAGTTTTTGAAAAAATCAATTTTGAAAAAAATGACAAATTTTCAACTTTGGGATTTTTCTGTGCTTTTGCCGTAGTAGTTACTTAGTTGCTCTTTGCACGAAATGATTCTGTGAACTCTCCCGAATAAAATAATATAAATAGTTATTAGATTATAAACATCGAAATAGGTTTAAATAACAATTAAAGTGAAAAGGACACCCAAAACGCACCCATTTTTGCTGATATTTTTCACTTTATTTCAAAAAATAAAGGTCTAGGAGAAAATTTGACTATAATACGCGATAGAGCAAACCTTTCTACTAAGGAAAGCATCAAGCGAATGTTCAAAATTATTTTTGTTTTCAATATAGAAATAAAATAGTTTGGCGAAGCGCGCGGCGGCGGCAGTGGTACTCAATGACGTCAATGCGTATAGAGTCCACGGAACGGCAGGCGATAGGCGAGGCGTCCACCGGCGCGCGTCGCCGTCATTGAGTACCACTGTCGCCGCCGCGCGTTTCGCCAAACTATTTTATTTCTATATTGAAAACAAAAATAATTTTGAACATTCGCTTGATGCTTTCCTTAGTGGAAAGGTTTGCTCTATCGCGTGGTATAGTCAAATTTTCTCCTAGACCTTTACTTTTTGAAATAAAGTGAAAAATATCAGCAAAAATGGGTGCGTTTTGGGTGTCCTTTTCACTTTAATTGTTATTTAAACCTGTTACGATGTTTATAATCTAATAACTATTTATATTATTTTATTCGGGAGAGTTCACAGAATCATTTCGTGCAAAGAGCAACTAAGTAACTACTACGGCAAAAGCACAGAAAAATCCCAAAGTTGAAAATTTGTCATTTTTTTCAAAATTGATTTTTTCAAAAACTGTACGTTCTGGAACAAAACGGTTTGCAGATTCGTAATCAGCACGTCAAAATCTATAAGAAATGTTTATTCACGTTTACAAAATCAGACCCGTGTTGAACAGTGTTATTGAGGATTGCAGATTGAGGATTGAGGATTGAGGATTGAGGATCTAGAATTGGAGATTGATTATTGAGGATTGAAGATTGAGGATTGATGATTGAGGATTGAGATTTGAGAAATGAGGATGAGGACTGAGGATTGAGGATTGAGGATTGAAAATTGAGTATTGAGGATCGAAGATTGAGGATTGTGGATTGACGATTGAGGGTTGAGGATTGAAGATTGAGTATTGAGGATTGAGGATTGAAGATTGAGTATTGAGGATTGAAGATTGAGGATTGAGGATTGAGGATTGAGTATTAGGGATTGAAGATTGAGGATTGAGGATTGAGGATTGAGGATTGAGGATGATGTCTGAGGGTTGAGTAGAGAGGTTTGAGGATTGAGGACTGAGGATTGAAGACTGAGGGTTGAGGATGAGGGCAGAGGGTCAGGGATTGAGGTTTGACGACTGAGGATTGAGGATTGAGGATTGAGAATTGAGGATTGATGATTGAGGATTGAAGATTGAGGATTGGGTATTGAGGATTGAAGAATGAGGATTGAGGATTGAGGATTGAGGATTGAGGGTTGAGGATCTAGGATTGGAGATTGATTATTGAGGATTGAAGATTGGGGATTGAGGATTGAGGATTGAGGATCTAGGATTGGAGATTGATTAATGAGGATTGAAGATTGAGGATTGATGATTGAGGATTTAGTGTTGAGAATTGAGGATGAGGTCTGAGGGTTGAGGATTGAGGTTTGAGAAATGAGGATTGAGGATTGAGGATTGAAGATTGAGAATTGAGAATTGAGGATGAGGACTGAGGGTTGAGGATTGAGGTTTGAGAAATGAGGATTGAGGATTGAGGATTGAGGATTGAGGATTGTGTATTAAAGATTGAGTATTGATCACTGAGGATTGAGGATTGAGGATTGAGTGTTGATGATTGAATATTGAGGATTGAAGATTGAGGATTGAGGATTGAGGATTGAGGATTGAGAATTGAGGATGAGGACTGAGGGTTGAGTATTGAGGTTTGAGGAATGAGGATTGAGGGTTGAGGATTGAGGATTGAGGATTGAGGATTGAGGATTGAGGATTGAGGATTGAGGATTGGGGATTGAATATTGAGTACTGAGAATTGAAGATTGAGGATTGAGGATTGAGGATTGATGATGGAGGATGAGGGCTGAGGGTTGAGGATTGAGGTTTGAGTATTGAATCCTGAGAATTCAGGATATTCTATTGAGTATTGAGAATTGAGGATTGATGGTTGAGTACTGAGGACTGAGGATTGGGGATTGAAGGTTGAGTATTGAGGATTCAGAATTGAGGTTTGAGGGCCGAGGATTGAGGATTGAAGATTGAGTATTGAGGATTGAAGGTTGAGGATTGAGGATTGAGGATTAAGGATTGAGGATGATGTCTGAGGGCTGAGGATTGAGGATTGAGGATTGAGGATTGAGGATTGAAGATTGGATATTGAGGATTGAAGATTGAGGATCGAGGATTGAGGACTGAGGATTGAGGCTTGAAGGTTGAGTATTGAAAATTCAGGATTGAGGTTTGAGGACTGAGGATTGAGGATTGAAGATTGAGTATTAGGGATTGAAGATTGAGGATTGAGGATTGAGGATTGAGGATTGAGGATGATGTCTGAGGTTTGAGGATTGATGTTTGAGGACTGAGGACTGAGGATTGAAGACTGAGGGTTGAGGATTGGGGATTGAATATTGAGTACTGAGGATTGAAGATTGAGGATTGAGCATTGAGGATTGAAGATTGAATATTGATGATTGAAGATTGAGGATTGACGATTGAGGGTTGTGGATTGAGGACGAGGACTGAGGGTTGAATATTGATGATTGAGTTCTGAGGATTGAGGATTGAAGATTGAAAATTGAGGCTTGAGGATTGAGGATTGAGGATTGAGGATTGAAGATTGGATATTGAGGATTGAAGTTTGAGGATCGAGGATTGAGGACTGAGGATTGAGGCTTGAATGCTGAGTATTGAAGATTCAGGATTGAGGTTTGAGGACTGAGCATTGAGGATAGAAGATTGAGTATTAGGGATTGAAGATTGAGGATTGAGGATTGAGGATTGAGGATTGAGGATGATGTCTGAGGGTTGACGAGAGAGGTTTGAGGACTGAGGACTGAGGATTGAAGACTCAGGGTTGAGGATGAGGGCAGAGGGTCAGGGATTGAGGTTTGACGACTGAGGATTGGGGATTGAGGATCTAGGATTGGAGATTGATTAATGAGGATTGAAGATTGAGGATTGATGATTGAGGATTTAGAGTTGAGAATTGAGGATGAGGTCTGAGGGTTGAGGATTGAGGTTTGAGAAATGAGGATTGAGGATTGAGGATTGAGGATTGAAGATTGAGTATTGAGAATAGAGGATTGAGGATTGAGGATTGAGGATTGAGAATTGAGGATGAGGACTGAGGGTTGAGAATTGAGGTTTGAGAAATGAGGATTGAGGATTGAGAATGGAGGATTGAGGATTGAGGGTTGAGGATCGATGATTGAGTATTGAAGATTGAGTATTGATCACTGAGGATTGAGGATTGAGGATTGAGGTTTGAGGACTGAGGACAGAGGATTGAGGATTGAGAATTGGGGATTGAGGATTCAGGATTGAGGATTGAAAATTGAGGATTGTGGATTGAAAATTGAGGATTGAGGATTGACGATTGAGGATTGAGGATTGAAGATTGAGGATTGAGGATTGAGGATTGAGGATTGAGGATTGAGGATTGAGGATTGAAGATTGAGTATCGATGATTGAATATTGAGGATTGAGGATTGAGGTTTGAGGATTGAGGACGAGGACTGACGGTTGAGGATTGAGGTTTGAGTATTGAGGACTGAGGATTGAGGACTGAGGATTGAGCATTGAGGATTGAGCATTGAGGATTGAAGATTGAAGACTGGGGATTGAGGATTGAAGGTTGAGAATTAAGGATTGATGATAGTGTATTGAGGATCTAGGATTGGAGATAGATTATTGAGGATTGAAGATTGAGGATTGAGGATTGAGGATTGAGGATTGAGAATTGAGGATGAGGACTGAGGGTTGAGGATTGAGGTTTGAGGAATGAGGATTGAGGGTTGAGGATTGAGGATTGAGGATTGAGGATTGAGGATTGAGGATTGAGGATTGGGGATTGAATATTGAGTACTGAGGATTGAAGATTGAGGATTGAGGATTGAGGATTGATGATGGAGGATGAGGGCTGAGGGTTGAGGATTGAGGTTTGAGTATTGAATCCTGAGAATTCAGGATATTCTATTGAGTATTGGGAATTGAGGATTGATGGTTGAGTACTGAGGACTCAGGATTGAGGATTGAAGGTTGAGTATTGAGGATTCAGAATTGAGGTTTGAGGGCTGAGGATTGAGGATTGAAGATTGAGTATTGAGGATTGAAGGTTGAGGATTGAGGATTGAGGATTAAGGATTGAGGATGATGTCTGAGGGTTGAGGATTGAGGATTGAGGATTGAGGATTGAGGATTGAGGATTGAAGATTGAGGATTGAGGATTGAGGATTGAGGATTGAGGGTTGAGGATCTAGGATTGGAGATTGATCATTGAGGATTGAAGATTGGGGATTGAGGATTGAGGATTGAGGATTGAGGATCTAGGATTGGAGATTGATTATTGAGGATTGAAGATTGGGGATTGAGGATTGAGGATTGAGGATCTAGGATTGGAGATTGAAGATTGGGGATTGAGGATTGAGGGTTGAGGATTGCGGACGAGGACTGACGGTTGAGGATTGAGGTTTGAGGATTGAGGATTGAGGATTGAGGACTGAGGCTTGAGGGTTGAGGATTGAGCATTGAGGATTGAAGATTGAGGACTGGCGATTGAGGATTGAAGATTGAGGATTAAGGATTGAGGATTGGGGATTGAGGATGTAGGATTGGAGATTGATTATTGAGGATTGAAGATAGAGGATTGAGGATGGAGGATGAGTTCTGAGGGTTGAGGATTGAGGTTTGAGTATTGAGTCCTGATAATTCAGGATATTCTATTGAGTATTGAGAATTGAGGATTGATGGTTGAGTATTGAGGACTGAAGATTGAGGCTTGAAGGTTGAGTATTGAAGATTCAGGATTGAGGTTTGGGGACTGAGGATTGAGGATTGAAGATTGAGTATTAGGGATTGAAGATTGAGGATTGAGGATTGAGGATTGAGGATAGAGGATTGAGGATGATGTCTGAGGGTTGAGGATTGAGGTTTGAGGACTGAGGACTGAGGATTAAAGACTGAGGGTTGAGGATGAGGGCAGAGGGTCAGGGATTGAGGTTTGACGACTGAGGATTGAGGATTGAGGATTGAGAATTGAGCATTGAGGATTGAGCATTGAGGATTGAAGATTGAAGACTGGGGATTGAGGATTGAAGGTTGAGAATTAAGGATTGATGATTGTGTATTGAGGATCTAGGATTGGAGATCGATTATTGAGGATTGAAGATTGAGGATTGAGGATTGAGGATTGAGGATTGAGAATTGAGGATGAGGACTGAGGGTTGAGGATTGAGGTTTGAGGATGAGGACTGAGGGTTGAGGATTGAGGTTTGAGAAATGAGGATTGAGGATTGAGGATTGAGGATTGAGGATTGAGGATTGAGGATTGTGTATTAAAGATTGAGGATTGATCACCGAGGATTGAGGATTGAGGATTGAGGGTTGATGATTGAATATTGAGGATTGAAGATTGAGGATTGAGGATTGAGGATTGAGGATTGAGGATTGAGTATTGAGGATTGAGTGTTGGGGATTGAATATTGAGTACTGAGGATTGAAGATTGAGGATTGAGGATTGATGATGGAGGATGAGGGCTGAGGGTTGAGGATTGAGGTTTGAGTATTGAACCCTGAGAATTCAGGATATTCTATTGAGTATTGAGAATTGAGGATTGATGGTTGAGTACTGAGGACTGAGGATTGAGGATTGAAGGTTGAGTATTGAGGATTCAGAATTGAGGTTTGAGGGCTGAGGATTGAGGATTGAAGATTGAGTATTGAGGATTGAAGGTTGAGTATTGAGGATTGAGGATTAAGGATTGAGGATGATGTCTGAGGGTGGAGGATTGAGGTTTGAGGACTGAGGACTGAGGATTGAGGACTGAGGACTGAGGGTGAGGGCTGAGGTTCGGGGATTGAGGTTTGACGACTGAGGACTGAGGATTGAGGATTGAGAATTCAGGATTGTTGATAGAGGATTGAAGGTTGAGGATTGGGTATTGAGGATTGAAGAATGAGGATTGAGGATTGAGGATTGAGGACTGAGGATTGAGGACTGAGGATTGAGGATTGAGGATTGAGCATTGAGGATTGAAAATTGAAGACTGGGGATTGAGGATTGAAGATTGAGAATTAAGGATTGAAGATTGTGGATTGAGGATCTAGGATTGGAGATTGATTATTGAGGATTGAAGATTGAGGATTGAGGATTGAGGATTGAGGATTGAGAATTGAGGATGAGGACTGAGGGTTGAGGATTGAGGTTTGAGGAATGAGGATTGAGGGTTGAGGATTGAGGATTGAGGATTGAGGATTGAGGATTGAGGATTGAGGATTGGGGATTGAATATTGAGTACTGAGGACTGAAGATTGAGGATTGAGGATTGAGGATTGATGATGGAGGATGAGGGCTGAGGGTTGAGGATTGAGGTTTGAGTATTGAATCCTGAGAATTCAGGATATTCTATTGAGTATTGAGAATTGAGGATTGATGGTTGAGTACTGAGGACTGAGGATTGAGGATTGAAGGTTGAGTATTGAGGATTCAGAATTGAGGTTTGAGGGCTGAGGATTGAGGATTGAAGATTGAGTATTGAGGATTGAAGGTTGAGGATTGAGGATTGAGGATTAAGGATTGAGGATGATGTCTGAGGATTGAGGATTGAGGTTTGAAGACTGAGGACTTAGGATTGAGGACTGAGGATTGAGGATGAGGGCTGAGTGTCGGGGATTGTGGTTTGACGACTGAGGACTGAGGATTGAGGATTGAGAATTCAGGATTGTTGATGGAGGATTGAAGATTGAGGATTGGGTATTGAGGATTGAAAAGTGATAATTGAGGATTGAGGATTGAGGATTGAGGGTTGAGGATCTAGGATTGGAGATTGATTATTGAGGATTGAAGATTGGGGATTGAGGATTGAGGATTGAGGATCTAGGATTGGAGATTGATTATTGAGGATTGAAGATTGGGGATTGAGGATTGAGGATTGAGGATCTAGGATTGGAGATTGAAGATTGGGGATTGAGGATTGTGGGTTGAGGATTGCGGACGAGGACTGACGGTTGAGCATTGAGGTCTGAGGATTGAGGATTGAGGATTGAGGACTGAGGCTTGAGGGTTGAGGATTGAGCATTGAGGATTGAAGATTGAGGACTGGCGATTGAGGATTGAAGATTGAGGATTAAGGATTGAGGATTGGGGATTGAGGATGTAGGATTGGAGATTGATTATTGAGGATTGAAGATTGAGGATTGAGGATGGAGGATGAGGGCTGAGGGTTGAGGATTGAGGTTTGAGTATTGAGTCCTAAGAATTCAGGATATTCTATTGAGTATTGAGAATTGAGGATTGATGGTTGAGTATTGAGGACTGAGGATTGAGGCTTGAAGGTTGAGTATTGAAGATTCAGGATTGAGGTTTGGGGACTGAGGATTGAGGATTGAAGATTGAGAATTAGGGATTGAAGATTGAGGATTGAGGATTGAGGATTGAGGATTGAGGATTCAGGATGATGTCTGAGGGTTGAGGATTGAGGTTTGAGGACTGAGGACTGAGGATTAAAGACTGAGGGTTGAGGATGAGGGCAGAGGGTCAGGGATTGTGGTTTGACGACTGAGGATTGAGGATTGAGGATTGAGAATTGAGGATTGATGATTGAGGATTGAAGATTGAGGATTGGGTATTGAGGATTGAAGAATGAGGTTTGAGGATTGAGGATTGAGGATTGAGGATTGAGGATCTAGGATTGGAGATTGATTATTGAGGATTGCAGATTGAGGATTGAGGATTGAGGATTGAGGATCTAGAATTGGAGATTGATTATTGAGGATTGAAGATTGAGGATTGATGATTGAGGATTGAGATTTGAGAAATGAGGATGAGGACTGAGGATTGAGGATTGAGGATTGAAAATTGAGTATTGAGGATCGAAGATTGAGGATTGTGGATTGACGATTGAGGGTTGAGGATTGAAGATTGAGTATTGAGGATTGAAGATTGAGGATTGAGGATTGAAGATTGAGTATTGAGGATTGAAGATTGAGGATTGAGGATTGAGGATTGAGTATTAGGGATTGAAGATTGAGGATTGAGGATTGAGGATTGAGGATTGAGGATGATGTCTGAGGGTTTAGTAGAGAGGTTTGAGGATTGAGGACTGAGGATTGAAGACTGAGGGTTGAGGATGAGGGCAGAGGGTCAGGGATTGAGGTTTGACGACTGAGGATTGAGGATTGAGGATTGAGAATTGAGGATTGATGATTGAGGATTGAAGATTGAGGATTGGGTATTGAGGATTGAAGAATGAGGATTGAGGATTGAGGATTGAGGATTGAGGGTTGAGGATCTAGGATTGGAGATTGATCATTGAGGATTGAAGATTGGGGATTGAGGATTGAGGATTGAGGATCTAGGATTGGAGATTGATTAATGAGGATTGAAGATTGAGGATTGATGATTGAGGATTTAGTGTTGAGAATTGAGGATGAGGTCTGAGGGTTGAGGATTGAGGTTTGAGAAATGAGGATTGAGGATTGAGGATTGAGGATTGAAGATTGAGAATTGAGAATTGAGGATGAGGACTGAGGGTTGAGGATTGAGGTTTGAGAAATGAGGATTGAAGATTGAGGATTGATGATTGAGGATTTAGAGTTGAGAATTGAGGATGAGGTCTGAGGGTTGAGGATTGAGGTTTGAGAAATGAGGATTGAGGATTGAGGATTGAGGATTGAAGATTGAGTATTGAGAATAGAGGATTGAGGGTTGAGGATTGAGGATTGAGAATTGAGGATGAGGACTGAGGGTTGAGAATTGAGGTTTGAGAAATGAGGATTGAGGATTGAGGATTGAGGATTGAGGATTGAGGGTTGAGGATCGGTGATTGAGTATTGAAGATTGAGTATTGATCACTGAGGATTGAGGATTGAGGATTGAGGATTGAGGATTGAGGATTGAGGATTGAAGATTGAGGATCGAGGATTGAGGACTGAGGATTGAGGCTTGAAGGTTGAGTATTGAAGATTCAGGATTGAGGTTTGAGGACTGAGCATTGAGGATTGAAGATTGAGTATTAGGGATTGAAGACTGAGGGTTGAGGATGAGGGCAGAGGGTCAGGGATTGTGGTTTGACGACTGAGGATTGAGGATTGAGGATTGAGAATTGAGGATTGATGATTGAGGATTGAAGATTGAGGATTGAAGAATGAGGTTTGAGGATTGAGGATTGAGGATTGAGGATTGAGGATCTAGGATTGGAGATTGATTATTGAGGATTGCAGATTGAGGATTGAGGATTGAGGATTGAGGATAGAGGATTGTGTATTAAAGATTGAGTATTGATCACTGAGGATTGAGGATTGAGGATTGAGTGTTGATGATTGAATATTGAGGATTGAAGATTGAGGATTGAGGATTGAGGATTGAGGATTGAGAATTGAGGATGAGGACTGAGGGTTGAGTATTGAGGTTTGAGGAATGAGGATTGAGGGTTGAGGATTGAGGATTGAGGATTGAGGATTGAGGATTGAGGATTGAGGATTGAGGATTGGGGATTGAATATTGAGTACTGAGAATTGAAGATTGAGGATTGAGGATTGAGGATTGATGATGGATGATGAGGGCTGAGGGTTGAGGATTGAGGTTTGAGTATTGAATCCTGAGAATTCAGGATATTCTATTGAGTATTGAGAATTGAGGATTGATGGTTGAGTACTGAGGACTGAGGATTGGGGATTGAAGGTTGAGTATTGAGGATTCAGAATTGAGGTTTGAGGGCCGAGGATTGAGGATTGAAGATTGAGTATTGAGGATTGAAGGTTGAGGATTGAGGATTGAGGATTAAGTATTGAGTATGATGTCTGAGGGCTGAGGATTGAGGATTGAGGATTGAGCATTGAGGATTGAATATTGAATATTGATGATTGAAGATTGAGTATTGACGATTGAGGGTTGTGGATTGAGGACGAGGACTGAGGGTTGAATATTGATGATTGAGTTCTGAGGATTGAGGATTGAAGATTGAAAATTGAGGCTTGAGGATTGAGGACTGAGGATTGAGGCTTGAAGGCTGAGTATTGAAGATTCAGGATTGAGGTTTGAGGACTGAGGATTGAGGATTGAAGATTGAGTATTAGGGATTGAAGATTGAGGATTGAGGATTGAGGATTGAGGATTGAGGATGATGTCAGAGGTTTGAGGATTGAGGTTTGAGGACTGAGGACTGAGGATTGAAGACTGAGGGTTGAGGATGAGGGCAGAGGGTCAGGGATTGAGGTTTGACGACTGAGGATTGAGGTATGAGGATTGAGAATTGCGGATTGATGATTGAGGATTGAAGATTGAGGATTGGATATTGAGGATAGAGGATTGAGGATGGAGGATGGGGGCTGAGGGTTGAGGATTGAGGTTTGAGTATTGAGTCCTGAGAATTCAGGATATTCTATTGAGTATTGAGAGTTGAGGATTGATGGTTGAGTATTGAGGATTCATGGCTGGGGGTTGTGTGTTGAATATTGAGGGTTGAGGATTGAGGATTGAGGATTGAGGATTGAAGATTGAGTATTGATGATTGAATATTGAGGATTGAGGATTGAGGTTTGAGGATTGAGGTCGAGGACTGACGGTAGAGGATTGAGGTTTGAGGATTGAGGACTGAGGATTGAGGACTGAGGATTGAGCATTGAGGATTGAGCATTGAGGATTGAAGATTGAAGACTGTGTATTGAGGATTGAAGATTGAGAATTATGGATTGAAGGTTGTGGATTGAGGATCTAGGATTGGAGATTGATTATTGAGGAATGAAGATTGAGGATTGAGGATTGAGGATTGAGGATTGAGAATTGAGGATGAGGACTGAGGGTTGAGGATTGAGGTTTGAGGAATGAGGATTGAGGGTTGATGATTGAGGATTGAGGATTGAGGATTGAGGATTGAGGATTGGGGATTGAGGATTGAGGATTGAGGATTGAGGATTGAGCATTGAGGATTGAATATTGAATATTGATGATTGAAGATTGAGGATTGACGATTGAGGGTTGTGGATTGAGGACGAGGACTGAGGGTTGAATATTGATGATTGAGTTCTGAGGATTGAGGATTGAAGATTGAAAATTGAGGCTTGAGGATTGAGGATTGAGGATTGAGGATTGAAGATTGGATATTGAGGATTGAAGATTGAGGATCGAGGATTGAGGACTGAGGATTGAGGCTTGAAGGCTGAGTATTGAAGATTCAGGATTGAGGTTTGAGGACTGAGGATTGAGGATTGAAGATTGAGTATTAGGGATTGAAGATTGAGGATTGAGGATTGAGGATTGAGGATTGAGGATGATGTCAGAGGTTTGAGGATTGAGGTTTGAGGACTGAGGACTGAGGATTGAAGACTGAGGGTTGACGATGAGGGCAGAGGGTCAGGGATTGAGGTTTGACGACTGAGGATTGAGGTATGAGGATTGAGAATTGCGGATTGATGATTGAGGATTGAGGATTGAGGATTGAAGATTGAGGATTGAGGATTGACGATTGAGGATTGAGGATTGAAGATTGAGTATTGAGGATTGAAGATTGAGGATTGAGGATTGAAGATTGAGTATTGAGGATTGAAGACTGAGGATTGAGGATTGAGGATTGAGGATTGAGGATTGAAGATTGAGGATTGAGGATTGAGGATTGAGGATTGAGCATTGAGGATTGAAGATTGAATATTGATGATTGAAGATTGAGGATTGACGATTGAGGGTTGTGGATTGAGGACGAGGACTGAGGGTTGAATATTGATGATTTAGTTCTGAGGATTGAGGATTGAAGATTGAAAATTGAGGCTTGCGGATTGAGGATTGAGGATTGAGGATTGAAGATTGGATATTGAGGATTGAAGATTGAGGATCGAGGATTGAGGACTGAGGATTGAGGCTTGAAGGTTGAGTATTGAAGATTCAGGATTGAGGTTTGAGGACTGAGCATTGAGGATAGAAGGTTGAGTATTAGGGATTGAAGATTGAGGATTGAGGATTGAGGATTGAGGATTGAGGATGATGTCTGAGGGTTGAGTAGAGAGGTTTGAGGACTGAGGACTGTGGATTGAAGACTGAGGGTTGAGGATGAGGGCAGAGGGTCAGGGATTGAGGTTTGCCGACTGAGGATTGAGGATTGAGGATTGAGAATTGAGGATTGATGATTGAGGATTGAAGATTGAGGATTGGGTACTGAGGATTGAAGAATGAGGATTGAGGATTGAGGATTGAGGATTCAGGGTTGAGGATCTAGGATTGGAGATTGATTATTGAGGATTGAATATTGGGGATTGAGGATTGAGGATTGAGGATCTAGGATTGGAGATTGATTAATGAGGATTGAAGATTGAGGATTGATGATTGAGGATTTAGAGTTGAGAATTGAGGATGAGGTCTGAGGGTTGAGGATTGAGGTTTGAGAAATGAAGATTGAGGATTGAGGATTGAGGATTGAAGATTGAGTATTGAGAATAGAGGATTGAGGATTGAGGATTGAGGATTGAGAATTGAGGATGAGGACTGAGGGTTGAGAATTGAGGTTTGAGAAATGAGGATTGAGGATTGAGGGTTGAGGATTGAGGATTGAGGGTTGAGGATCGATGATTGAGTATTGAAGATTGAGTATTGATCACTGAGGATTGAGGATTGAGGATTGAGGATTGAGGATTGAGGATTGAAGATTGAGGATCGAGGATTGAGGACTGAGGATTGAGGCTTGAAGGTTGAGTATTGAAGATTCAGGATTGAGGTTTGAGGACTGAGCATTGAGGATTGAAGATTGAGTATTAGGGATTGAAGATTGAGGATTGAGGATTGAGGATTGAGGATTGAGGATTGAGGATGATGTCTGAGTGTTGAGGAGAGAGGTTTGAGGACTGAGGACTGAGGATTGAGGCTTGAAGGTTGAGTATTGAAGATTCAGGATTGAGGTTTGAGGACTGAGCATTGAGGATTGAAGATTGAGTATTAGGGATTGAAGATTGAGGATTGAGGATTGAGGATTGAGGATTGAGGATTGAGGATGATGTCTGAGTGTTGAGGAGAGAGGTTTGAGGACTGAGGACTGAGGATTGAAGACTGAGGGTTGAGGATGAGGGCAGAGGGTCAGGGATTGAGGTTTGACGACTGAGGATTGAGGATTGAGGATTGAGAATTGAGGATTGATGATTGAGGATTGAAGATTGAGGATTGGGTATTGAGGATTGAAGAATGAGGTTTGAGGATTGACGATTGAGGATTGAGGATTGAGGATCTAGGATTGGAGATTGATTATTGAGGATTGCAGATTGAGGATTGAGGATTGAGGATTGAGGATCTAGAATTGGAGATTGATTATTGAGGATTGAAGATTGAGGATTGATGATTGAGGTTTGAGAATTGATAAATGAGGATGAGGACTGAGGGTTGAGGATTGAGGTTTGAGAAATGAGGATTGAGGATTGAGGATTGAGGATTGAGGATTGAGGATTGAGGATTGTGTATTAAAGATTGAGTATTGATCACTGAGGATTGAGGATGGAGGATTGAGAGTTGAGGATCGAGGGTTGATGATTGAATATTGAGGATTCAAGATTGAGGATTGATGATTAAGGATTGAGGATGGAGGATGAGGGCTGAGTGTTGAGGACTGAGGTTTGAGGACTGAGGACAGAGGATTGAGGATTCAGAAATGAGGATTGAGGACTCAGGATTGAGGATTGAGGATTGACGATTGAGGATTGAGGATTGAAGATTGAGGATTGAGGATTGAGGATTGAGGATTGAGGATTGAGGATTGAAGATTGAGTATCGATGATTGAATATTGAGGATTGAGGATTGAGGTTTGAGGATTGAGGACGAGGACTGACGGTAGAGGATTGAGGTTTGAGGATTGAGGACTGAGGATTGAGGACTGAGGATTGAGCATTGAGGATTGAGCATTGAGGATTGAAGATTGAAGACTGGGGATTGAGGATTGAAGGTTGAGAATTAAGGATTGATGATTGTATATTGAGGATCTAGGATTGGAGATCGATTATTGAGGATTGAAGATTGAGGATTGAGGATTGAGGATTGAGGATTGAGAATTGAGGATGAGGACTGAGGGTTGAGGATTGAGGTTTGAGGATTGAGGATTGAGGGTTGAGGATTGAGGATTGAGGATTGAGGATTGAGGATTGAGGGTTGAGGATTGGGGATTGAATATTGAGTACTGAGGATTGAAGATTGAGGATTGAGGATTGAGGATTGATGATGGAGGATGAGGGCTGAGGGTTGAGGATTGAGGTTTGAGTATTGAATCCTGAGAATTCAGGATATTCTATTGAGTATTGGGAATTGAGGATTGATGGTTGAGTACTGAGGACTCAGGATTGAGGATTGAAGGTTGAGTATTGAGGATTCAGAATTGAGGTTTGAGGGCTGAGGATTGAGGATTGAAGATTGAGTATTGAGGATTGAAGGTTGAGGATTGAGGATTGAGGATTAAGGATTGAGGATGATGTTTGAGGGTTGAGGATTGAGGATTGAGGATTGAGGATTGAGGATTGAAGATTGGATATTGAGGATTGAAGATTGAGGATCGAGGATTGAGGACTGAGGATTGAGGCTTGAAGGCTGAGTATTGAAGATTCAGGATTGAGGTTTGAGGACTGAGGATTGCGGATTGAAGATTGAGTATTAGGGATTGAAGATTGAGGATTGAGGATTGAGGATTGAGGATTGAGGATGATGTCAGTGGTTTGAGGATTGAGGTTTGAGGACTGAGGACTGAGGATTGAAGACTGAGGGTTGAGGATGAGGGCAGAGGGTCAGGGATTGATGTTTGACGACTGAGGATTGAGGTATGAGGATTGAGAATTGCGGATTGATGATTGAGGATTGAAGATTGAGGATTGGATATTGAGGATAGAGGATTGAGGATGGAGGATGAGGGCTGAGGGTTGAGGATTGAGGTTTGAGTATTGAGTCCTGAGAATTCAGGATATTCTATTGAGTATTGAGAGTAGAGGATTGATGGTTGAGTATTGAGGATTCATGGCTGGGGGTTGTGTGTTGAATATTGAGGGTTGAGGATTGAGGATTGAGGATTGAGGATTGAGGATTGAAGATTGAGTATTGATGATTGAATATTGAGGATTGAGGATTGAGGTTTGAGGATTGAGGTCGAGGACTGACGGTAGAGGATTGAGGATTGAGGATTGAGGACTGAGGATTGAGGACTGAGGATTGAGCATTGAGGATTGAGCATTGAGGATTGAAGATTGAAGACTGGGTATTGAGGATTGAAGATTGAGAATTAAGGATTGAAGGTTGAGGATCTAGGATTGGAGATTGATTATTGAGGAATGAAGATTGAGGATTGACGATTGAGGATTGAGGATTGAGAATTGAGGATGAGGACTGAGGGTTGAGGATTGAGGTTTGAGGAATGAGGATTGAGGGTTGATGATTGAGGATTGAGGATTGAGGATTGAGGATTGAGGATTGGGGATTGAATATTGGGTACTGAGGATTGAAGATTGAAGATTGAGGATTGAGGATTGATGACGGAGGATGAGGGCTGAGGGTTGAGGATTGAGGTTTGAGTATTGAATCCTGAGAATTCAGGATATTCTATTGAGTACTGAGAATTGAGGATCGATGGTTGAGTACTGAGGACTGAAGATTGATGCTTGAAGGTTGAGTATTGAAGATTCAGGATTGAGGTTTGGGGACTGAGGATTGAGGATTGAAGATTGAGTATTAGGGATTGAAGATTGAGGATTGAGGATTGAGGATTAAGGATTGAGGATTGGGGATTGAGGATGTAGGATTGGAGATTGATTATTGAGGATTGAAGATTGAGGATTGAGGATGGAGGATGAGGGCTGAGGGTTGAGGATTGAGGTTTGAGGATTGAGGATTGAGGATTGAGGACTGAGGCTTGAGGGTTGAGGATTGAGCATTGAGGATTGAAGATTGAGGACTGGCGACTGAGGATTGAAGATTGAGGATTAAGGATTGAGGATTGGGGATTGAGGATGTAGGATTGGAGATTGATTATTGAGGATTGAAGATTGAGGATTGAGGATGGAGGATGAGGGCTGAGGGTTGAGGATTGAGGTTTGAGTATTGAGTCCTGAGAATTCAGGATATTCTATTGAGTATTGAGAATTGAGGATTGATGGTTGAGTATTGAGGACTGAGGATTGAGGCTTGAAGGTTGAGTATTGAAGATTCAGGATTGATGTTTTGGGACTGAGGATTGAGGATTGAAGATTGAGTATTAGGGATTGAAGATTGAGGATTGAGGATTGAGGATTGAGGATTGAGGATGATGTCAGAGGTTTGAGGATTGAGGTTTGAGGACTGAGGACTGAGGATTGAAGACTGAGGGTTGAGGATGAGGGCAGAGGGTCAGGGATTGAGGTTTGACGACTGAGGATTGAGGTATGAGGATTGAGAATTGCGGATTGATGATTGAGGATTGAAGATTGAGGATTGGGTATTGAGGATAGAGGATTGAGGATGGAGGATGAGGGCTGAGGGTTGAGGATTGAGGTTTGAGTATTGAGTCCTGAGAATTCAGGATATTCTATTGAGTACTGAGAATTGAGGATCGATGTTTGAGTACTGAGGACTGAAGATTGAGGATTGAAGGTTGAGTATTGAGGATTCAGTATTGAGGTTTGAGGGCTGAGGATTGAGGATTGAAGATTGAGTACTGAGAATTGAAGATTGAGGATTGAGGATTGAGGATTGACGATGGAGGATGAGGGCTGAGGGTTGAGGATTGAGGTTTGAGTATTGAATCCTGAGAATTCAGGATATTCTATTGAGTATTGAGAATTGAGGATTGATGGTTGAGTACTGAGGACTGAGGATTGGGGATTGAAGGTTGAGTATTGAGGATTCAGAATTGAGGTTTGAGGGCCGAGGATTGAGGATTGAAGATTGAGTATTGAGGATTGAAGGTTGAGGATTGAGGATTGAGGATTAAGGATTGAGGATGATGTCTGAGGGCTGAGGATTGAGGATTGAGGATTGAGGATTGAGGATTGAAGATTGGATATTGAGGATTGAAGATTGAGGATCGAGGATTGAGGACTGAGGATTGAGGCTTGAAGGTTGAGTATTGAAAATTCAGGATTGAGGTTTGAGGACTGAGGATTGAGGATTGAAGATTGAGTATTAGGGATTGAAGATTGAGGATTGAGGATTGAGGATTGAGGATGATGTCTGAGGTTTGAGGATTGATGTTTGAGGACTGAGGACTGAGGATTGAAGACTGAGGGTTGAGGATTGGGGATTGAATATTGAGTACTGAGGATTGAAGATTGAGGATTGAAGATTGCGGATTGAGGATTGAGGATTGAGGATTGAGGATTGAGGATTGAGGATTGAGGATTGAGGATTGAGGATTGAGCATTGAGGATTG
The DNA here is from genome assembly GCF_051401765.1 of Calliopsis andreniformis. Classification (NCBI taxonomy): domain Eukaryota; kingdom Metazoa; phylum Arthropoda; class Insecta; order Hymenoptera; family Andrenidae; genus Calliopsis; species Calliopsis andreniformis. Next base: position 1,931,323 of record NW_027480470.1, read on the forward strand.
AAGATTGAATATTGATGATTGAAGATTGAGGATTGACGATTGAGGGTTGTGGATTGAGGACGAGGACTGAGGGTTGAATATTGATGATTGAGTTCTGAGGATTGAGGATTGAAGATTGAAAATTGAGGCTTGAGGATTGAGGATTGAGGATTGAGGATTGAAGATTGGATATTGAGGATTGAAGATTGAGGATCGAGGATTGAGGACTGAGGATTGAGGCTTGAATGCTGAGTATTGAAGATTCAGGATTGAGGTTTGAGGACTGAGCATTGAGGATAGAAGATTGAGTATTAGGGATTGAAGATTGAGGATTGAGGATTGAGGATTGAGGATTGAGGATGATGTCTGAGGGTTGACGAGAGACGTTTGAGGACTGAGGACTGAGGATTGAAGACTCAGGGTTGAGGATGAGGGCAGGGGGTCAGGGATTGAGGTTTGACGACTGAGGATTGAGGATTGAGGATCTAGGACTGGAGATTGATTAATGAGGATTGAAGATTGAGGATTGAAGATTGATGATTTAGAGTTGAGAATTGAGGATGAGGTCTGAGGGTTGAGGATTGAGGTTTGAGAAATGAGGATTGAGGATTGAGGATTGAGGATTGAAGATTGAGTATTGAGAATAGAGGATTGAGGATCGAGGATTGAGGATTGAGAATTGAGGATGAGGACTGAGGGTTGAGAATTGAGGTTTGAGAAATGAGGATTGAGGATTGAGGATTGAGGATTGAGGATTGAGGGTTGAGGATCGATGATTGAGTATTGAAGATTGAGTATTGATCACTGAGGATTGAGGATTGAGGATTGAGGATTGAGGATTGAGGATTGAAGATTGAGGATCGAGGATTGAGGACTGAGGATTGAGGCTTGAAGGTTGAGTATTGAAGATTCAGGATTGAGGTTTGAGGACTGAGCATTGAGGATTGAAGATTGAGTATTAGGGATTGAAGATTGAGGATTGAGGATTGAGGATTGAGGATTGAGGATTGAGGATGATGTCTGAGTGTTGAGGAGAGAGGTTTGAGGACTGAGGACTGAGGATTGAAGACTGAGGGTTGAGGATGAGGGCAGAGGGTCAGGGATTGAGGTTTGACGACTGAGGATTGAGGATTGAGGATTGAGAATTGAGGATTGATGATTGAGGATTGAAGATTGAGGATTGGGTATTGAGGATTGAAGAATGAGGTTTGAGGATTGACGATTGAGGATTGAGGATTGAGGATCTAGGATTGGAGATTGATTATTGAGGATTGCAGATTGAGGATTGAGGATTGAGGATTGAGGATCTAGAATTGGAGATTGATTATTGAGGATTGAAGATTGAGGATTGATGATTGAGGTTTGAGAATTGATAAATGAGGATGAGGACTGAGGGTTGAGGATTGAGGTTTGAGAAATGAGGACTGAGGATTGAGGATTGAGGATTGAGGATTGAGGATTGAGGATTGTGTATTAAAGATTGAGTATTGATCACTGAGGATTGAGGATGGAGGATTGAGAGTTGAGGATCGAGGGTTGATGATTGAATATTGAGGATTCAAGATTGAGGATTGATGATTAAGGATTGAGGATGGAGGATGAGGGCTGAGTGTTGAGGACTGAGGTTTGAGGACTGAGGACAGAGGATTGAGGATTCAGAATTGAGGATTGAGGACTCAGGATTGAGGATTGAGGATTGACGATTGAGGATTGAGGATTGAAGATTGAGGATTGAGGATTGAGGATTGAGGATTGAGGATTGAGGATTGAAGATTGAGTATCGATGATTGAATATTGAGGATTGAGGATTGAGGTTTGAGGATTGAGGACGAGGACTGACGGTAGAGGATTGAGGTTTGAGGATTGAGGACTGAGGATTGAGGACTGAGGATTGAGCATTGAGGATTGAGCATTGAGGATTGAAGATTGAAGACTGGGGATTGAGGATTGAAGGTTGAGAATTAAGGATTGATGATTGTGTATTGAGGATCTAGGATTGGAGATCGATTATTGAGGATTGAAGATTGAGGATTGAGGATTGAGGATTGAGGATTGAGAATTGAGGATGAGGACTGAGGGTTGAGGATTGAGGTTTGAGGAATGAGGATTGAGGGTTGAGGATTGAGGATTGAGGATTGAGGATTGAGGATTGAGGGTTGAGGATTGGGGATTGAATATTGAGTACTGAGGATTGAAGATTGAGGATTGAGGATTGAGGATTGATGATGGAGGATGAGGGCTGAGGGTTGAGGATTGAGGTTTGAGTATTGAATCCTGAGAATTCAGGATATTCTATTGAGTATTGGGAATTGAGGATTGATGGTTGAGTACTGAGGACTCAGGATTGAGGATTGAAGGTTGAGTATTGAGGATTCAGAATTGAGGTTTGAGGGCTGAGGATTGAGGATTGAAGATTGAGTATTGAGGATTGAAGGTTGAGGATTGAGGATTGAGGATTAAGGATTGAGGATGATGTCTGAGGGTTGAGGATTGAGGATTGAGGATTGAGGATTGAGGATTGAAGATTGGATATTGAGGATTGAAGATTGAGGATCGAGGATTGAGGACTGAGGATTGAGGCTTGAAGGCTGAGTATTGAAGATTCAGGATTGAGGTTTGAGGACTGAGGATTGCGGATTGAAGATTGAGTATTAGGGATTGAAGATTGAGGATTGAGGATTGAGGATTGAGGATTGAGGATGATGTCAGTGGTTTGAGGATTGAGGTTTGAGAACTGAGGACTGAGGATTGAAGACTGAGGGTTGAGGATGAGGGCAGAGGGTCAGGGATTGATGTTTGACGACTGAGGATTGAGGTATGAGGATTGAGAATTGCGGATTGATGATTGAGGATTGAAGATTGAGGATTGGATATTGAGGATAGAGGATTGAGGATGGAGGATGAGGGCTGAGGGTTGAGGATTGAGGTTTGAGTATTGAGTCCTGAGAATTCAGGATATTCTATTGAGTATTGAGAGTTGAGGATTGATGGTTGAGTATTGAGGATTCATGGCTGAGGGTTGTGTGTTGAATATTGAGGGTTGAGGATTGAGGATTGAGGATTGAGGATTGAGGATTGAAGATTGAGTATTGATGATTGAATATTGAGGATTGAGGATTGAGGTTTGAGGATTGAGGTCGAGGACTGACGGTAGAGGATTGAGGATTGAGGATTGAGGACTGAGGATTGAGGACTGAGGATTGAGCATTGAGGATTGAGCATTGAGGATTGAAGATTGAAGACTGGGTATTGAGGATTGAAGATTGAGAATTAAGGATTGAAGGTTGAGGATCTAGGATTGGAGATTGATTATTGAGGAATGAAGATTGAGGATTGACGATTGAGGATTGAGGATTGAGAATTGAGGATGAGGACTGAGGGTTGAGGATTGAGGTTTGAGGAATGAGGATTGAGGGTTGATGATTGAGGATTGAGGATTGAGGATTGAGGATTGAGGATTGGGGATTGAATATTGGGTACTGAGGATTGAAGATTGAAGATTGAGGATTGAGGATTGATGACGGAGGATGAGGGCTAAGGGTTGAGGATTGAGGTTTGAGTGTTGAATCCTGAGAATTCAGGATATTCTATTGAGTACTGAGAATTGAGGATCGATGGTTGAGTACTGAGGACTGAAGATTGATGCTTGAAGGTTGAGTATTGAAGATTCAGGATTGAGGTTTGGGGACTGAGGATTGAGGATTGAAGATTGAGTATTAGGGATTGAAGATTGAGGATTGAGGATTGAGGATTAAGGATTGAGGATTGGGGATTGAGGATGTAGGATTGGAGATTGATTATTGAGGATTGAAGATTGAGGATTGAGGATGGAGGATGAGGGCTGAGGGTTGAGGATTGAGGTTTGAGGATTGAGGATTGAGGATTGAGGACTGAGGCTTGAGGGTTGAGTATTGAGCATTGAGGATTGAAGATTGAGGACTGGCGACTGAGGATTGAAGATTGAGGATTAAGGATTGAGGATTGGGGATTGAGGATGTAGGATTGGAGATTGATTATTGAGGATTGAAGATTGAGGATTGAGGATGGAGGATGAGGGCTGAGGGTTGAGGATTGAGGTTTGAGTATTGAGTCCTGAGAATTCAGGATATTCTATTGAGTATTGAGAATTGAGGATTGATGGTTGAGTATTGAGGACTGAGGATTGAGGCTTGAAGGTTGAGTATTGAAGATTCAGGATTGATGTTTTGGGACTGAGGATTGAGGATTGAAGATTGAGTATTAGGGATTGAAGATTGAGGATTGAGGATTGAGGATTGAGGATTGAGGATGATGTCAGAGGTTTGAGGATTGAGGTTTGAGGACTGAGGACTGAGGATTGAAGACTGAGGGTTGAGGATGAGGGCAGAGGGTCAGGGATTGAGGTTTGACGACTGAGGATTGAGGTATGAGGATTGAGAATTGCGGATTGATGATTGAGGATTGAAGATTGAGGATTGGGTATTGAGGATAGAGGATTGAGGATGGAGGATGAGGGCTGAGGGTTGAGGATTGAGGTTTGAGTATTGAGTCCTGAGAATTCAGGATATTCTATTGAGTACTGAGAATTGAGGATCGATGTTTGAGTACTGAGGACTGAAGATTGAGGATTGAAGGTTGAGTATTGAGGATTCAGTATTGAGGTTTGAGGGCTGAGGATTGAGGATTGAAGATTGAGTACTGAGAATTGAAGATTGAGGATTGAGGATTGAGGATTGATGATGGAGGATGAGGGCTGAGGGTTGAGGATTGAGGTTTGAGTATTGAATCCTGAGAATTCAGGATATTCTATTGAGTATTGAGAATTGAGGATTGATGGTTGAGTACTGAGGACTGAGGATTGGGGATTGAAGGTTGAGTATTGAGGATTCAGAATTGAGGTTTGAGGGCCGAGGATTGAGGATTGAAGATTGAGTATTGAGGATTGAAGGTTGAGGATTGAGGATTGAGGATTAAGGATTGAGGATGATGTCTGAGGGCTGAGGATTGAGGATTGAGGATTGAGGATTGAGGATTGAAGATTGGATATTGAGGATTGAAGATTGAGGATCGAGGATTGAGGACTGAGGATTGAGGCTTGAAGGTTGAGTATTGAAAATTCAGGATTGAGGTTTGAGGACTGAGGATTGAGGATTGAAGATTGAGTATTAGGGATTGAAGATTGAGGATTGAGGATTGAGGATTGAGGATTGAGGATGATGTCTGAGGTTTGAGGATTGATGTTTGAGGACTGAGGACTGAGGATTGAAGACTGAGGGTTGAGGATTGGGGATTGAATATTGAGTACTGAGGATTGAAGATTGAGGATTGAAGATTGAGGATTGAGGATTGAGGATTGAGGATTGAGGATTGAGGATTGAGGATTGAGGATTGAGGATTGAGGATTGAGCATTGAGGATTGAAGATTGAATATTGATGATTGAAGATTGAGGATTGACGATTGAGGGTTGTGGATTGAGGACGAGGACTGAGGGTTGAATATTGATGATTGAGTTCTGAGGATTGAGGATTGAAGATTGAAAATTGAGGCTTGAGGATTGAGGATTGAGGATTGAGGATTGAAGATTGGATATTGAGGATTGAAGATTGAGGATCGAGGATTGAGGACTGAGGATTGAGGCTTGAATGCTGAGTATTGAAGATTCAGGATTGAGGTTTGAGGACTGAGCATTGAGGATAGAAGATTGAGTATTAGGGATTGAAGATTGAGGATTGAGGATTGAGGATTGAGGATTGAGGATGATGTCTGAGGGTTGACGAGAGACGTTTGAGGACTGAGGACTGAGGATTGAAGACTCAGGGCTGAGGATGAGGGCAGGGGGTCAGGGATTGAGGTTTCACGACTGAGGATTGGGGATTGAGGATCTAGGATTGGAGATTGATTAATGAGGATTCAAGATTGAGGATTGATGATTGAGGATTTAGAGTTGAGAATTGAGGATGAGGTCTGAGGGTTGAGGATTGAGGTTTGAGAAATGAGGATTGAGGATTGAGGATTGAGGATTGAAGATTGAGTATTGAGAATAGAGGATTGAGGATTGAGGATTGAGGATTGAGGATTGACGATTGAGAATTGAGGATGAGGACTGAGGGTTGAGGATTGAGGTTTGAGGAATGAGGATTGAGGGTTGAGGATTGAGGATTGAGGATTGAGGATTGAGGATTGAGGATTGAGGATTGGGGATTGAATATTGAGTACTGAGGATTGAAGATTGAGGATTGAGGATTGAGGATTGATGATGGAGGATGAGGGCTGAGGGTTGAGGATTGAGGTTTGAGTATTGAATCCTGAGAATTCAGGATATTCTATTGAGTATTGGGAATTGAGGATTGATGGTTCAGTACTGAGGACTCAGGATTGAGGATTGAAGGTTGAGTATTGAGGATTCAGAATTGAGGTTTGAGGGCTGAGGATTGAGGATTGAAGATTGAGTATTGAGGATTGAAGGTTGAGGATTGAGGATTGAGGATTAAGGATTGAGGATGATGTCTGAGGGTTGAGGATTGAGGATTGAGGATTGAGGATTGAGGATTGAGGATTGAGGATTGAAGATTGAGGATTGAGGATTGAGGATTGTGTATTAAAGATTGAGTATTGATCACTGAGGATTGAGGATTGAGGATTGAGTGTTGAGGATTGAGGGTTGATGATTGAATATTGAGGATTGAAGATTCAGGATTGATGATTAAGGATTGAGGATGGAGGACGAAGGCTGAGTGTTGAGGATTGAGGTTTGAGGACTGAGGGCAGAGGATTGAGGATTGAGAATTGAGGATTGAGGATTGAGGATTGAGGATTGAAAATTGAGTATTGAGGATCGAAGATTGAGGATTGAGGATTGACGATTGAGGATTGAGGATTGAAGATTGAGTATTGAGGATTGAAGATTGAGGATTGAGGATTGAAGATTGAGTATTGAGGATCGAAGATTGAGGATTGAGGATTGAGGATTGAGGATTGAGGATTGAAGATTGAGGATTGAGGATTGAGGATTGAGGAGTGAGCATTGAGGATTGAAGATTGAATATTAATGATTGAAGATTGAGGATTGACGATTGAGTGTTGTGGATTGAGGACGAGGACTGAGGGTTGAATATTGATGATTGAGTTCTGAGGATTGAGGATTGAAGATTGAAAATTGAGGCTTGAGGATTGAGGATTGAGGATTGAGGATTGAAGATTGGATATTGAGGATTGAAGATTGAGGATCGAGGATTGAGGACTGAGGATTGAGGCTTGAAGGTTGAGTATTGAAGATTCGGGATTGAGGTTTGAGGACTGAGCATTGAGGATAGAAGATTGAGTATTAGGGGTTGAAGATTGAGGATTGAGGACTGAGGATTGAGGATTGAGGATGATGTCTGAGGGTTGAGGAGAGAGGTTTGAGGACTGAGGACTGTGGATTGAAGACTGAGGGTTGAGGATGAGGGCAGAGGGTCAGGGATTGAGGTTTGACGACTGAGGATTGAGGATTGAGGATTGAGAATTGAGGATTGATGATTGAGGATTGAAGATTGAGGATTGGGTATTGAGGATTGAAGAATGAGGATTGAGGATTGAGGATTGAGGATTCAGGGTTGAGGATCTAGGATTGGAGATTGATTATTGAGGATTGAAGATTGGGGATTGAGGATTGAGGATTGAGGATCTAGGACTGGAGATTGATTAATGAGGATTGAAGATTGAGGATTGAAGATTGATGATTTAGAGTTGAGAATTGAGGATGAGGTCTGAGGGTTGAGGATTGAGGTTTGAGAAATGAGGATTGAGGATTGAGGATTGAAGATTGAGTATTGAGAATAGAGGATTGAGGGTTGAGGATTGAGGATTGAGAATTGAGGATGAGGACTGAGGGTTGAGAATTGAGGTTTGAGAAATGAGGATTGAGGATTGAGGATTGAGGATTGAGGATTGAGGGTTGAGGATCGGTGATTGAGTATTGAAGATTGAGTATTGATCACTGAGGATTGAGGATTGAGGATTGAGGATTGAGGATTGAGGATTGAGGATTGAAGATTGAGGATCGAGGATTGAGGACTGAGGATTGAGGCTTGAAGGTTGAGTATTGAGAATAGAGGATTGAGGGTTGAGGATTGAGGATTGAGAATTGAGGATGAGGACTGAGGGTTGAGAATTGAGGTTTGAGAAATGAGGATTGAGGATTGAGGATTGAGGATTGAGGATTGAGGGTTGAGGATCGGTGATTGAGTATTGAAGATTGAGTATTGATCACTGAGGATTGAGGATTGAGGATTGAGGATTGAGGATTGAGGATTGAGGATTGAAGATTGAGGATCGAGGATTGAGGATTGAGGTTTGAGGATTGAGGACGAGGACTGACGGTAGAGGATTGAAGTTTGAGGATTGAGGACTGAGGATTGAGGACTGAGGATTGAGCATTGAGGATTGAGCATTGAGGATTGAAGATTGAAGACTGGGGATTGAGGATTGAAGGTTGAGAATTAAGGATTGATGATTGTGTATTGAGGATCTAGGATTGGAGATCGATTATTGAGGATTGAAGATTGAGGATTGAGGATTGAGGATTGAGGATTGAGAATTGAGAATGAGGACTGAGGGTTGAGGATTGAGGTTTGAGGAATGAGGATTGAGGGTTGAGGATTGAGGATTGAGGATTGAGGATTGAGGATTGAGGATTGAGGATTGGGGATTGAATATTGAGTACTGAGGATTGAAGATTGAGGAATGAGGATTGAGGATTGATGATGGAGGATGAGGGCTGAGGGTTGAGGATTGAGGTTTGAGTATTGAATCCTGAGAATTCAGGATATTCTATTGAGTATTGGGAATTGAGGATTGATGGTTGAGTACTGAGGACTCAGGATTGAGGACTGAAGGTTGAGTATTGAGGATTCAGAATTGAGGTTTGAGGGCAGAGGATTGAGGATTGAAGATTGAGTATTGAGGATTGAAGGTTGAGGATTGAGGATTGAGGATTAAGGATTGAGGATGATGTCTGAGGGTTGAGGATTGAGGATTGAGGATTGAGGATTGAGGATTGAAGATTGGATATTGAGGATTGAAGATTGAGGATCGAGGATTGAGGACTGAGGATTGAGGCTTGAAGGCTGAGTATTGAAGATTCAGGATTGAGGTTTGAGGACTGAGGATTGAGGATTGAAGATTGAGTATTAGGGATTGAAGATTGAGGATTGAGGATTGAGGATTGAGGATTGAGGATGATGTCAGAGGTTTGAGGATTGAGGTTTGAGGACTGAGGACTGAGGATTGAAGACTGAGGGTTGAGGATGAGGGCAGAGGGTCAGGGATTGAGGTTTGACGACTGAGGATTGAGGTATGAGGATTGAGAATTGCGGATTGATGATTGAGGATTGAAGATTGAGGATTGGATATTGAGGATAGAGGATTGAGGATGGAGGATGGGGGCTGAGGGTTGAGGATTGAGGTTTGAGTATTGAGTCCTGAGAATTCAGGATATTCTATTGAGTATTGAGAGTTGAGGATTGATGGTTGAGTATTGAGGATTCATGGCTGGGGGTTGTGTGTTGAATACTGAGGGTTGAGGATTGAGGATTGAGGATTGAGGATTGAGGATTGAAGATTGAGTATTGATGATTGAATATTGAGGATTGAGGATTGAGGTTTGAGGATTGAGGTCGAGGACTGACGGTAGAGGATTGAGGTTTGAGGATTGAGGACTGAGGATTGAGGACTGAGGATTGAGCATTGAGGATTGAGCATTGAGGATTGAAGATTGAAGACTGTGTATTGAGGATTGAAGATTGAGAATTAAGGATTGAAGGTTGTGGATTGAGGATCTAGGATTGGAGATTGATTATTGAGGAATGAAGATTGAGGATTGAGGATTGAGGATTGAGGATTGAGAATTGAGGATGAGGACTGAGGGTTGAGGATTGAGGTTTGAGGAATGAGGATTGAGGGTTGATGATTGAGGATTGAGGATTGAGGATTGAGGATTGAGGATTGGGGATTGAATATTGGGTACTGAGGATTGAAGATTGAGGATTGAGGATTGAGGATTGATGATGGAGGATGAGGGCTGAGGGTTGAGGATTGAGGTTTGAGTATTGAATCCTGAGAATTCAGGATATTCTATTGAGTACTGAGAATTGAGGATCGATGGTTGAGTACTGAGGACTGAAGATTGAGGATTGAAGGTTGAGTATTGAGGATTCAGTATTGAGGTTTGAGGGCTGAGGATTGAGGATTGAAGATTGAGTATTGAGGATTGAAGGTTGAGGATTGAGGATTGAGGATTAAGGATTGAGGATGATGTCTGAGGGTTGAGGATTGAGGTTTGAAGACTGAGGACTTAGGATTGAGGACTGAGGATTGAGGATGAGGGCTGAGGGTTGGGGATTGTGGTTTGACGACTGAGGACTGTGGATTGAGGATTGAGAATTCAGGATTGTTGATGGAGGATTGAAGATTGAAGATTGGGTATTGAGGATTGAAGAGTGAGGATTGAGGATTGAGGATTGAGGATTGAGGATTGAGGGTTGAGGATCTAGGATTGGAGATTGATTATTGAGGATTGAATATTGGGGATTGAGGATTGAGGATTGAGGATCTAGGATTGGAGATAGAAGATTGGGGATTGAGGATTGAGGGTTGAGGATTGCGGACGAGGACTGACGGTTGAGGATTGAGGTTTGAGGATTGAGGATTGAGGATTGAGGACTGAGGCTTGAGGGTTGAGGATTGAGCATTGAGGATTGAAGATTGAGGACTGGCGATTGAGGATTGAAGATTGAGGATTGAGGATTGAGGATTGAGGATTGAGGATTGAGGATTGAGGATTGAAGATTGAGGATTGAGGATTGACGATTGAGGATTGAGGATTGAAGATTGAGTATTGAGGATTGAAGATTGAGGATTGAGGATTGAAGATTGAGTATTGAGGATTGAAGACTGAGGATTGAGGATTGAGGATTGAGGATTGAGGATTGAAGATTGAGGATTGAGGATTGAGGATTGAGGATTGAGCATTGAGGATTGAAGATTGAATATTGATGATTGAAGATTGAGGATTGACGATTGAGGGTTGTGGATTGAGGACGAGGACTGAGGGTTGAATATTGATGATTTAGTTCTGAGGATTGAGGATTGAAGATTGAAAATTGAGGCTTGCGGATTGAGGATTGAGGATTGAGGATTGAAGATTGGATATTGAGGATTGAAGATTGAGGATCGAGGATTGAGGACTGAGGATTGAAGCTTGAAGGTTGAGTATTGAAGATTCAGGATTGAGGTTTGAGGACTGAGCATTGAGGATAGAAGGTTCAGTATTAGGGATTGAAGATTGAGGATTGAGGATTGAGGATTGAGGATTGAGGATGATGTCTGAGGGTTGAGGAGAGAGGTTTGAGGACTGAGGACTGTGGATTGAAGACTGAGGGTTGAGGATGAGGGCAGAGGGTCAGGGATTGAGGTTTGACGACTGAGGATTGAGGATTGAGGATTGAGAATTGAGGATTGATGATTGAGGATTGAAGATTGAGGATTGGGTATTGAGGATTGAAGAATGAGTATTGAGGATTGAGGATTGAGGATTCAGGGTTGAGGATCTAGGATTGGAGATTGATTATTGAGGATTGAATATTGGGGATTGAGGATTGAGGATTGAGGATCTAGGATTGGAGATTGATTAATGAGGATTGAAGATTGAGGATTGATGATTGACGATTTAGAGTTGAGAATTGAGGATGAGGTCTGAGGGTTGAGGATTGAGGTTTGAGAAATGAGGATTGAGGATTGAGGATTGAGGATTGAAGATTGAGTATTGAGAATAGAGGATTGAGGATTGAGGATTGAGGATTGAGAATTGAGGATGAGGACTGAGGGTTGAGAATTGAGGTTTGAGAAATGAGGATTGAGGATTGAGGATTGAGGATTGAGGATTGAGGGTTGAGGATCGATGATTGAGTATTGAAGATTGAGTATTGATCACTGAGGATTGAGGATTGAGGATTGAGGATTGAGGATTGAGGATTGAAGATTGAGGATCGAGGATTGGGGACTGAGGATTGAGGCTTGAAGGTTGAGTATTGAAGATTCAGGATTGAGGTTTGAGGACTGAGCATTGAGGATTGAAGATTGAGTATTAGGGATTGAAGATTGAGGATTGAGGATTGAGGATTGAGGATTGAGGATTGAGGATGATGTCTGAGTGTTGAGGAGAGAGGTTTGAGGACTGAGGACTGAGGATTGAAGACTGAGGGTTGAGGATGAGGGCAGAGGGTCAGGGATTGAGGTTTGACGACTGAGGATTGAGGATTGAGGATTGAGAATTGAGGATTGATGATTGAGGATTGAAGATTGAGGATTGGGTATTGAGGATTGAAGAATGAGGTTTGAGGATTGAGGATTGAGGATTGAGGATTGAGGATTGAGGATCTAGGATTGGAGATTGATTATTGAGGACTGCAGATTGAGGATTGAGGATTGAGGATTGAGGATCTAGAATTGGAGATTGATTATTGAGGATTGAAGTTTGAGGATTGATGATTGAGGTTTGAGAATTGATAAATGAGGATGAGGACTGAGGGTTGAGGATTGAGGTTTGAGAAATGAGGATTGAGGATTGAGGATTGAGGATTCAGGATTGAGGATTGAGGATTGAGGATTGAGGATTGTGTATTAAAGATTGAGTATTGATCACTGAGGATTGAGGATGGAGGATTGAGAGTTGAGGATCGAGGGTTGATGATTGAATATTGAGGATTCAAGATTGAGGATTGATGATTAAGGATTGAGGATGGAGGATGAGGGCTGAGTGTTGAGGACTGAGGTTTGAGGACTGAGGACAGAGGATTGAGGATTCAGAATTGAGGATTGAGGACTCAGGATTGAGGATTGAGGATTGACGATTGAGGATTGAGGATTGAAGATTGAGGATTGAGGATTGAGGATTGAGGATTGAGGATTGAGGATAGAAGATTGAGTATCGATGATTGAATATTGAGGATTGAGGATTGAGGTTTGAGGATTGAGGACGAGGACTGACGGTAGAGGATTGAGGTTTGAGGATTGAGGACTGAGGATTGAGGACTGAGGACTGAGCATTGAGGATTGAGCATTGAGGATTGAAGATTGAAGACTGGGGATTGAGGATTGTAGGTTGAGAATTAAGGATTGATGATTGTGTATTGAGGATCTAGGATTGGAGATCGATTATTGAGGATTGAAGATTGAGGATTGAGGATTGAGGATTGAGGATTGAGAATTGAGGATGAGGACTGAGGGTTGAGGATTGAGGTTTGAGGAATGAGGATTGAGGGTTGAGGATTGAGGATTGAGGATTGAGGATTGAGGATTGAGGGTTGAGGATTGGGGATTGAATATTGAGTACTGAGGATTGAAGATTGAGGATTGAGGATTGAGGATTGATGATGGAGGATGAGGGCTGAGGGTTGAGGATTGAGGTTTGAGTATTGAATCCTGAGAATTCAGGATATTCTATTGAGTATTGGGAATTGAGGATTGATGGTTGAGTACTGAGGACTCAGGATTGAGGATTGAAGGTTGAGTATTGAGGATTCAGAATTGAGGTTTGAGGGCTGAGGATTGAGAATTGAAGATTGAGTATTGAGGATTGAAGGTTGAGGATTGAGGATTGAGGATTAAGGATTGAGGATGATGTCTGGGGGTTGAGGATTGAGGATTGAGGATTGAGGATTGAGGATTGAAGATTGGATATTGAGGATTGAAGATTGAGGATCGAGGATTGAGGACTGAGGATTGAGGCTTGAAGGCTGAGTATTGAAGATTCAGGATTGAGGTTTGAGGACTGAGGATTGAGGATTGAAGATTGAGTATTAGGGATTGAAGATTGAGGATTGAGGATTGAGAATTGAGGATTGAGGATGATGTCAGTGGTTTGAGGATTGAGGTTTGAGGACTGAGGACTGAGGATTGAAGACTGAGGGTTGAGGATGAGGGCAGAGGGTCAGGGATTGAGGTTTGACGACTGAGGATTGAGGATTGAGGATTGAGAATTGAGGATTGATGATTGAGGATTGAAGATTGAGGATTGGGTATTGAGGATTGAAGAATGAGGTTTGAGGATTGAGGATTGAGGATTGAGGATTGAGGATTGAGGATCTAGGATTGGAGATTGATTATTGAGGACTGCAGATTGAGGATTGAGGATTGAGGATTGAGGATCTAGAATTGGAGATTGATTATTGAGGATTGAAGATTGAGGATTGATGATTGAGGTTTGAGAATTGATAAATGAGGATGAGGACTGAGGGTTGAGGATTGAGGTTTGAGAAATGAGGATTGAGGATTGAGGATTGAGGATTCAGGATTGAGGATTGAGGATTGAGGATTGAGGATTGTGTATTAAAGATTGAGTATTGATCACTGAGGATTGAGGATGGAGGATTGAGAGTTGAGGATCGAGGGTTGATGATTGAATATTGAGGATTCAAGATTGAGGATTGATGATTAAGGATTGAGGATGGAGGATGAGGGCTGAGTGTTGAGGACTGAGGTTTGAGGACTGAGGACAGAGGATTGAGGATTCAGAATTGAGGATTGAGGACTCAGGATTGAGGATTGAGGATTGACGATTGAGGATTGAGGATTGAAGATTGAGGATTGAGGATTGAGGATTGAGGATTGAGGATTGAGGATTGAGGATTGAAGATTGAGTATCGATGATTGAATATTGAGGATTGAGGATTGAGGTTTGAGGATTGAGGACGAGGACTGACGGTAGAGGATTGAGGTTTGAGGATTGAGGACTGAGGATTGAGGACTGAGGACTGAGCATTGAGGATTGAGCATTGAGGATTGAAGATTGAAGACTGGGGATTGAGGATTGAAGGTTGAGAATTAAGGATTGATGATTGTGTATTGAGGATCTAGGATTGGAGATCGATTATTGAGGATTGAAGATTGAGGATTGAGGATTGAGGATTGAGGATTGAGAATTGAGGATGAGGACTGTGGGTTGAGGATTGAGGTTTGAGGAATGAGGATTGAGGGTTGAGGATTGAGGATTGAGGATTGAGGATTGAGGATTGAGGGTTGAGGATTGGGGATTGAATATTGAGTACTGAGGATTGAAGATTGAGGATTGAGGATTGAGGATTGATGATGGAGGATGAGGGCTGAGGGTTGAGGATTGAGGTTTGAGTATTGAATCCTGAGAATTCAGGATATTCTATTGAGTATTGGGAATTGAGGATTGATGGTTGAGTACTGAGGACTCAGGATTGAGGATTGAAGGTTGAGTATTGAGGATTCAGAATTGAGGTTTGAGGGCTGAGGATTGAGGATTGAAGATTGAGTATTGAGGATTGAAGGTTGAGGATTGAGGATTGAGGATTAAGGATTGAGGATGATGTCTGAGGATTGAGGATTGAGGATTGAGGATTGAGGATCTAGGATTGGAGATTGATTATTGAGGACTGCAGATTGAGGATTGAGGATTGAGGATTGAGGATCTAGAATTGGAGATTGATTATTGAGGATTGAAGATTGAGGATTGATGATTGAGGTTTGAGAATTGATAAATGAGGATGAGGACTGAGGGTTGAGGATTGAGGTTTGAGAAATGAGGATTGAGGATTGAGGATTGAGGATTCAGGATTGAGGATTGAGGATTGAGGATTGAGGATTGTGTATTAAAGATTGAGTATTGATCACTGAGGATTGAGGATGGAGGATTGAGAGTTGAGGATCGAGGGTTGATGATTGAATATTGAGGATTCAAGATTGAGGATTGATGATTAAGGATTGAGGATGGAGGATGAGGGCTGAGTGTTGAGGACTGAGGTTTGAGGACTGAGGACAGAGGATTGAGGATTCAGAATTGAGGATTGAGGACTCAGGATTGAGGATTGAGGATTGAGGATTGAGGATTGAGGATTGAGGATTGAAGATTGAGTATCGATGATTGAATATTGAGGATTGAGGATTGAGGTTTGAGGATTGAGGACGAGGACTGACTGTAGAGGATTGAGGTTTGAGGATTGAGGACTGAGGATTGAGGACTGAGGACTGAGCATTGAGGATTGAGCATTGAGGATTGAAGATTGAAGACTGGGGATTGAGGATTGAAGGTTGAGAATTAAGGATTGATGATTGTGTATTGAGGATCTAGCATTGGAGATCGATTATTGAGGATTGAAGATTGAGGATTGAGGATTGAGGACTCAGGATTGAGGATTGAAGGTTGAGCATTGAGGATTCAGAATTGAGGTTTGAGGGCTGAGGATTGAGGATTGAAGATTGAGTATTGAGGATTGAAGGTTGAGGATTGAGGATTGAGGATTAAGGATTGAGGATGATGTCTGAGGGTTGAGGATTGAGGATTGAGGATTGAGGATTGAGGATTGAAGATTGGATATTGAGGATTGAAGATTGAGGATCGAGGATTGAGGACTGAGGATTGAGGCTTGAAGGCTGAGTATTGAAGATTCAGGATTGAGGTTTGAGGACTGAGGATTGAGGATTGAAGATTGAGTATTAGGGATTGAAGATTGAGGATTGAGGATTGAGGATTGAGGATTGAGGATGATGTCAGTGGTTTGAGGATTGAGGTTTGAGGACTGAGGACTGAGGATTGAAGACTGAGGGTTGAGGATGAGGGCAGAGGGTCAGGGATTGATGTTTGACGACTGAGGATTGAGGTATGAGGATTGAGAATTGCGGATTGATGATTGAGGATTGAAGATTGAGGATTGGATATTGAGGATAGAGGATTGAGGACGGAGGATGAGGGCTGAGGGTTGAGGATTGAGGTTTGAGTATTGAGTCCTGAGAATTCAGGATATTCTATTGAGTATTGAGAGTTGAGGATTGATGGTTGAGTATTGAGGATTCATGGCTGGGGGTTGTGTGTTGAATATTGAGGGTTGAGGATTGAGGATTGAGGATTGAGGATTGAGGATTGAAGATTGAGTATTGATGATTGAATATTGAGGATTGAGGATTGAGGTTTGAGGATTGAGGTCGAGGACTGACGGTAGGGGATTGAGGATTGAGGATTGAGGACTGAGGATTGAGGACTGAGGATTGAGCATTGAGGATTGAGCATTGAGGATTGAAGATTGAAGACTGGGTATTGAGGATTGAAGATTGAGAATTAAGGATTGAAGATTGAGGATCTAGGATTGGAGATTGATTATTGAGGAATGAAGATTGAGGATTGACGATTGAGGATTGATGACGGAGGATGAGGGCTGAGGGTTGAGGATTGAGGTTTGAGTATTGAATCCTGAGAATTCAGGATATTCTATTGAGTACTGAGAATTGAGGATCGATGGTTGAGTACTGAGGACTGAAGATTGATGCTTGAAGGTTGAGTATTGAAGATTCAGGATTGAGGTTTGGGGACTGAGGATTGAGGATTGAAGATTGAGTATTAGGGATTGAAGATTGAGGATTGAGGATTGAGGATTAAGGATTGAGGATTGGGGATTGAGGATGTAGGATTGGAGATTGATTATTGGGGATTGAAGATTGAGGATTGAGGATGGAGGATGAGGGCTGAGGGTTGAGGATTGAGGTTTGAAGATTGAGGATTGAGGATTGAGGACTGAGGCTTGAGGGTTGAGGATTGAGCATTGAGGATTGAAGATTGAGGACTGGCGACTGAGGATTGAAGATTGAGGATTAAGGATTGAGGATTGGGGATTGAGGATGTAGGATTGGAGATTGATTATTGAGGATTGAAGATTGAGGATTGAGGATGGAGGATGAGGGCTGAGGGTTGAGGATTGAGGTTTGAGTATTGAGTCCTGAGAATTCAGGATATTCTATTGAGTATTGAGAATTGAGGATTGATGGTTGAGTATTGAGGACTGAGGATTGAGGCTTGAAGGTTGAGCATTGAAGATTCAGGATTGATGTTTTGGGACTGAGGATTGAGGATTGAAGATTGAGTATTAGGGATTGAAGATTGAGGATTGAGGATTGAGGATTGAGGATTGAGGATGATGTCAGAGGTTTGAGGATTGAGGTTTGAGGACTGAGGACTGAGGATTGAAGACTGAGGGTTGAGGATGAGGGCAGAGGGTCAGGGATTGAGGTTTGACGACTGAGGATTGAGGTATGAGGATTGAGAATTGCGGATTGATGATTGAGGATTGAAGATTGAGGATTGGGTATTGAGGATAGAGGATTGAGGATGGAGGATGAGGGCTGAGGGTTGAGGATTGAGGTTTGAGTATTGAGTCCTGAGAATTCAGGATATTCTATTGAGTACTGAGAATTGAGGATCGATGGTTGAGTACTGAGGACTGAAGATTGAGGATTGAAGGTTGAGTATTGAGGATTCAGTATTGAGGTTTGAGGGCTGAGGATTGAGGATTGAAGATTGAGTACTGAGAATTGAAGATTGAGGATTGAGGATTGAGGATTAAGGATTGAGGATGATGTCTGAGGGCTGAGGATTGAGGATTGAGGATTGAGGATTGAGGATTGAAGATTGGATATTGAGGATTGAAGATTGAGGATCGAGGATTGAGGACTGAGGATTGTGGCTTGAAGGTTGAGTATTGAAAATTCAGGATTGAGGTTTGAGGACTGAGGATTGAGGATTGAAGATTGAGTATTAGGGATTGAAGATTGAGGATTGAGGATTGAGGATTGAGGATTGAGGATGATGTCTGAGGTTTGAGGATTGATGTTTGAGGACTGAGGACTGAGGATTGAAGACTAGGGTTGAGGATTGGGGATTGAATATTGAGTACTGAGGATTGAAGATTGAGGATTGAAGATTGAGGATTGAGGATTGAGGATTGAGGATTGAGGATTGAGGATTGAGGATTGAGGATTGAGGATTGAGGATTGAGCATTGAGGATTGAAGATTGAATATTGATGATTGAAGATTGAGGATTGACGATTGAGGGTTGTGGATTGAGGACGAGGACTGAGGGTTGAATATTGATGACTGAGTTCTGAGGATTGAGGATTGAAGATTGAAAATTGAGGCTTGAGGATTGAGGATTGAGGATTGAGGATTGAAGATTGGATATTGAGGATTGAAGATTGAGGATCGAGGATTGAGGACTGAGGATTGAGGCTTGAATGCTGAGTATTGAAGATTCAGGATTGAGGTTTGAGGACTGAGCATTGAGGATAGAAGATTGAGTATTAGGGATTGAAGATTGAGGATTGAGGATTGAGGATTGAGGATTGAGGATGATGTCTGAGGGTTGACGAGAGAGGTTTGAGGACTGAGGACTGAGGATTGAAGACTCAGGGTTGAGGATGAGGGCAGAGGGTCAGGGATTGAGGTTTGACGACTGAGGATTGGGGATTGAGGATCTAGGATTGGAGATTGATTAATGAGGATTCAAGATTGAGGATTGATGATTGAGGATTTAGAGTTGAGAATTGAGGATGAGGTCTGAGGGTTGAGGATTGAGGTTTGAGAAATGAGGATTGAGGATTGAGGACTGAGGATTGAAGATTGAGTATTGAGAATAGAGGATTGAGGATTGAGGATTGAGGATTGAGAATTGAGGATGAGGACTGAGGGTTGAGAATAGAGGTTTGAGAAATGAGGATTGAGGATTGAGAATGGAGGATTGAGGATTGAGGGTTGAGGATCGATGATTGAGTATTGAAGATTGAGTATTGATCACTGAGGATTGAGGATTGAGGATTGAGGTTTGAGGACTGAGGACAGAGGATTGAGGATTGAGAATTGGGGATTGAGGATTCAGGATTGAGGATTGAAAATTGAGGATTGAGGATTGAAAATTGAGGATTGAGGATTGACGATTGAGGATTGAGGATTGAAGATTGAGGATTGAGGATTGAGGATTGAGGATTGAGGATTGAGGATTGAGGATTGAAGATTGAGTATCGATGATTGAATATTGAGGATTGAGGATTGAGGTTTGAGGATTGAGGACGAGGACTGACGGTTGAGGATTGAGGTTTGAGTATTGAGGACTGAGGATTGAGGACTGAGGATTGAGCATTGAGGATTGAGCATTGAGGATTGAAGATTGAAGACTGGGGATTGAGGATTGAAGGTTGAGAATTAAGGATTGATGATAGTGTATTGAGGATCTAGGATTGGAGATCGATTATTGAGAATTGAAGATTGAGGATTGAGGATTGAGGATTGAGGATTGAGAATTGAGGATGAGGACTGAGGGTTGAGGATTGAGGTTTGAGGAATGAGGATTGAGGGTTGAGGATTGAGGATTGAGGATTGAGGATTGAGGATTGAGGATTGAGGATTGGGGATTGAATATTGAGTACTGAGGATTGAAGACTGAGGATTGAGGATTGAGGATTGATGATGGAGGATGAGGGCTGAGGGTTGAGGATTGAGGTTTGAGTATTGAATCCTGAGAATTCAGGATATTCTATTGAGTATTGGGAATTGAGGATTGATGGTTGAGTACTGAGGACTCAGGATTGAGGATTGAAGGTTGAGTATTGAGGATTCAGAATTGAGGTTTGAGGGCTGAGGATTGAGGATTGAAGATTGAGTATTGAGGATTGAAGGTTGAGGATTGAGGATTGAGGATTAAGGATTGAGGATGATGTCTGAGGGTTGAGGATTGAGGATTGAGGATTGAGGATTGAGGATTGAGGATTGAGGATTGAAGATTGAGGATTGGGTATTGAGGATTGAAGAATGAGGATTGAGGATTGAGGATTGAGGATTCAGGGTTGAGGATCTAGGATTGGAGATTGATTATTGAGGATTGAAGATTGGGGATTGAGGATTGAGGATTGAGGATCTAGGACTGGAGATTGATTAATGAGGATTGAAGATTGAGGATTGATGATTGAGGATTTAGAGTTGAGAATTGAGGATGAGGTCTGAGGGTTGAGGATTGAGGTTTGAGAAATGAGGATTGAGGATTGAGGATTGAGGATTGAAGATTGAGTATTGAGAATAGAGGATTGAGGGTTGAGGATTGAGGATTGAGAATTGAGGATGAGGACTGAGGGTTGAGAATTGAGGTTTGAGAAATGAGGATTGAAGATTGAGGATTGAGGATTGAGGATTGAGGGTTGAGGATCGGTGATTGAGTATTGAAGATTGAGTATTGATCACTGAGGATTGAGGATTGAGGATTGAGGATTGAGGATTGATGATTGAGGATTGAAGATTGAGGATCGAGGATTGAGGACTGAGGATTGAGGCTTGAAGGTTGAGTATTGAAGATTCAGGATTGAGGTTTGAGGACTGAGCATTGAGGATTGAAGATTGAGTATTAGGGATTGAAGACTGAGGGTTGAGGATGAGGGCAGAGGGTCAGGGATTGTGGTTTGACGACTGAGGATTGAGGATTGAGGATTGAGAATTGAGGATTGATGATTGAGGATTGAAGATTGAGGATTGGGTATTGAGGATTGAAGAATGAGGTTTGAGGATTGAGGATTGAGGATTGAGGATTGAGGATCTAGGATTGGAGATTGATTATTGAGGATTGCAGATTGAGGATTGAGGATTGAGGATCTAGAATTGGAGATTGATTATTGAGGATTGAAGATTGAGGATTGATGATTGAGGATTGAGATTTGAGAAATGAGGATGAGGACTGAGGGTTGAGGATTGAGGTTTGAGAAATGAGGATTGAGGATTGAGGATTGAGGATTGAGGATTGAGGATTGAGGATTGTGTATTAAAGATTGAGTATTGATCACTGAGGATTGAGGATGGAGGATTGAGGGTTGGGGATCGAGGGTTGATGATTGAATATTGAGGATTCAAGATTGAGGATTGATGATTAAGGATTGAGGATGGAGGATGAGGGCTGAGTGTTGAGGATTGAGGTTTGAGGACTGAGGACAGAGGATTGAGGATTGAGAATTGAGGATTGAGGATTCAGGATTGAGGATTGAAAATTGAGTATTGAGGATTGAAAATTGAGGATTGAGGATTGACGATTGAGGATTGAGGATTGAAGATTGAGGATTGAGGATTGAGGATTGAGGATTGAGGATTGAGGATTGAGGATTGAAGATTGAGTATCGATGATTGAATATTGAGGATTGAGGATTGAGGTTTGAGGATTGAGGACGAGGACTGACGGTAGAGGATTGAAGTTTGAGGATTGAGGACTGAGGATTGAGGACTGAGGATTGAGCATTGAGGATTGAGCATTGAGGATTGAAGATTGAAGACTGGGGATTGAGGATTGAAGGTTGAGAATTAAGGATTGATGATTGTGTATTGAGGATCTAGGATTGGAGATCGATTATTGAGGATTGAAGATTGAGGATTGAGGTTTGAGGATTGAGGATTGAGAATTGAGGATGAGGACTGAGGGTTGAGGATTGAGGTTAGAGGAATGAGGATTGAGGGTTGAGGATTGAGGATTGAGGATTGAGGATTGAGGATTGAGGATTGAGGATTGGGGATTGAATATTGAGTACTGAGGATTGAAGATTGAGGATTGAGGATTGAGGATTGATGATGGAGGATGAGGGCTGAGGGTTGAGGATTGAGGTTTGAGTATTGAATCCTGAGAATTCAGGATATTCTATTGAGTATTGGGAATTGAGGATTGATGGTTGAGTACTGAGGACTCAGGATTGAGGATTGAAGGTTGAGTATTGAGGATTCAGAATTGAGGTTTGAGGGCAGAGGATTGAGGATTGAAGATTGAGTATTGAGGATTGAAGGTTGAGGATTGAGGATTGAGGATTAAGGATTGAGGATGATGTCTGAGGGTTGAGGATTGAGGATTGAGGATTGAGGATTGAGGATTGAAGATTGGATATTGAGGATTGAAGATTGAGGATCGAGGATTGAGGACTGAGGATTGAGGCTTGAAGGCTGAGTATTGAAGATTCAGGATTGAGGTTTGAGGACTGAGGATTGAGGATTGAAGATTGAGTATTAGGGATTGAAGATTGAGGATTGAGGATTGAGGATTGAGGATTGAGGATGATGTCAGAGGTTTGAGGATTGAGGTTTGAGGACTGAGGACTGAGGATTGAAGACTGAGGGTTGAGGATGAGGGCAGAGGGTCAGGGATTGAGGTTTGACGACTGAGGATTGAGGTATGAGGATTGAGAATTGCGGATTGATGATTGAGGATTGAAGATTGAGGATTGGATATTGAGGATAGAGGATTGAGGATGGAGGATGGGGGCTGAGTGTTGAGGATTGAGGTTTGAGTATTGAGTCCTGAGAATTCAGGATATTCTATTGAGTATTGAGAGTTGAGGATTGATGGTTGAGTATTGAGGATTCATGGCTGGGGGTTGTGTGTTGAATATTGAGGGTTGAGGATTGAGGATTGAGGATTGAGGATTGAGGATTGAAGATTGAGTATTGATGATTGAATATTGAGGATTG
Organism: Calliopsis andreniformis; assembly: GCF_051401765.1. Lineage (NCBI taxonomy): Eukaryota > Metazoa > Arthropoda > Insecta > Hymenoptera > Andrenidae > Calliopsis > Calliopsis andreniformis. The sequence continues at coordinate 1,954,597 of NW_027480470.1, forward strand.
AGGATTGAGGTTTGATGATTGAGGTCGAGGACTGACGGTAGAGGATTGAGGTTTGAGGATTGAGGACTGAGGATTGAGGACTGAGGATTGAGCATTGAGGATTGAGCATTGAGGATTGAAGATTGAAGACTGTGTATTGAGGATTGAAGATTGAGAATTAAGGATTGAAGGTTGTGGATTGAGGATCTAGGATTGGAGATTGATTATTGAGGAATGAAGATTGAGGATTGAGGATTGAGGATTGAGGATTGAGAATTGAGGATGAGGACTGAGGGTTGAGGATTGAGGTTTGAGGAATGAGGATTGAGGGTTGATGATTGAGGATTGAGGATTGAGGATTGAGGATTGAGGATTGGGGATTGAATATTGGGTACTGAGGATTGAAGATTGAGGATTGAGGATTGAGGATTGATGATGGAGGATGAGGGCTGAGGGTTGAGGATTGAGGTTTGAGTATTGAATCCTGAGAATTCAGGATATTCTATTGAGTACTGAGAATTGAGGATCGATGGTTGAGTACTGAGGACTGAAGATTGAGGATTGAAGGTTGAGTATTGAGGATTCAGTATTGAGGTTTGAGGGCTGAGGATTGAGGATTGAAGATTGAGTATTGAGGATTGAAGGTTGAGGATTGAGGATTGAGGATTAAGGATTGAGGATGATGTCTGAGGGTTGAGGATTGAGGTTTGAAGACTGAGGACTTAGGATTGAGGACTGAGGATTGAGGATGAGGGCTGAGGGTTGGGGAATGTGGTTTGACGACTGAGGACTGAGGATTGAGGATTGAGAATTCAGGATTGTTGATGGAGGATTGAAGATTGAAGATTGGGTATTGAGGATTGAAGAGTGAGGATTGAGGATTGAGGATTGAGGATTGAGGATTGAGGGTTGAGGATCTAGGATTGGAAATTGATTATTGAGGATTGGAGATTGGGGATTGAGGATTGAGGATTGAGGATCTAGGATTGGAGATTGATTATTGAGGATTGAATATTGGGGATTGAGGATTGAGGATTGAGGATCTAGGATTGGAGATTGAAGATTGGGGATTGAGGATTGAGGGTTGAGGATTGCGGACGAGGACTGACGGTTCAGGATTGAGGTTTGAGGATTGAGGATTGAGGATTGAGGACTGAGGCTTGAGGGTTGAGGATTGAGCATTGAGGATTGAAGATTGAGGACTGGCGATTGAGGATTGAAGATTGAGGATTGAGGATTGAGGATTGAGGATTGAGGATTGAGGATTGAGGATTGAAGATTGAGGATTGAGGATTGACGATTGAGGATTGAGGATTGAGGATTGAGGATTGAAGATTGAGGATTGAGGATTGAGGATTGAGGATTGAGCATTGAGGATTGAAGATTGAATATTGATGATTGAAGATTGAGGATTGACGATTGAGGGTTGTGGATTGAGGACGAGGACTGAGGGTTGAATATTGATGATTTAGTTCTGAGGATTGAGGATTGAAGATTGAAAATTGAGGCTTGCGGATTGAGGATTGAGGATTGAGGATTGAAGATTGGATATTGAGGATTGAAGATTGAGGATCGAGGATTGAGGACTGAGGATTGAGGCTTGAAGGTTGAGTATTGAAGATTCAGGATTGAGGTTTGAGGACTGAGCATTGAGGATAGAAGGTTGAGTATTAGGGATTGAAGATTGAGGATTGAGGATTGAGGATTGAGGATTGAGGATGATGTCTGAGGGTTGAGGAGAGAGGTTTGAGGACTGAGGACTGTGGATTGAAGACTGAGGGTTGAGGATGAGGGCAGAGGGTCAGGGATTGAGGTTTGACGACTGAGGATTGAGGATTGAGGATTGAGAATTGAGGATTGATGATTGAGGATTGAAGATTGAGGATTGGGTATTGAGGATTGAAGAATGAGGATTGAGGATTGAGGATTGAGGATTCAGGGTTGAGGATCTAGGATTGGAGATTGATTATTGAGGATTGAATATTGGGGATTGAGGATTGAGGATTGAGGATCTAGGATTGGAGATTGATTAATGAGGATTGAAGATTGAGGATTGATGATTGAGGATTTAGAGTTGAGAATTGAGGATGAGGTCTGAGGGTTGAGGATTGAGGTTTGAGAAATGAGGATTGAGGATTGAGGATTGAGGATTGAAGATTGAGTATTGAGAATAGAGGATTGAGGATTGAGGATTGAGGATTGAGAATTGAGGATGAGGACTGAGGGTTGAGAATTGAGGTTTGAGAAATGAGGATTGAGGATTGAGGATTGAGGATTGAGGATTGAGGGTTGAGGATCGATGATTGAGTATTGAAGATTGAGTATTGATCACTGAGGATTGAGGATTGAGGATTGAGGATTGAGGATTGAGGATTGAAGATTGAGGATCGAGGATTGAGGACTGAGGATTGAGGCTTGAAGGTTGAGTATTGAAGATTCAGGATTGAGGTTTGAGGACTGAGCATTGAGGATTGAAGATTGAGTATTAGGGATTGAAGATTGAGGATTGAGGATTGAGGATTGAGGATTGAGGATTGAGGATGATGTCTGAGTGTTGAGGAGAGAGGTTTGAGGACTGAGGACTGAGGATTGAAGACTGAGGGTTGAGGATGAGGGCAGAGGGTCAGGGATTGAGGTTTGACGACTGAGGATTGAGGATTGAGGATTGAGAATTGAGGATTGATGATTGAGGATTGAAGATTGAGGATTGGGTATTGAGGATTGAAGAATGAGGTTTGAGGATTGAGGATTGAGGATTGAGGATTGAGGATCTAGGATTGGAGATTGATTATTGAGGATTGCAGATTGTGGATTGAGGATTGAGGATTGAGGATCTAGAATTGGAGATTGATTATTGAGGATTGAAGATTGAGGATTGATGATTGAGGTTTGAGAATTGATAAATGAGGATGAGGACTGAGGGTTGAGGATTGAGGTTTGAGAAATGAGGATTGAGGATTGAGGATTGAGGATTGAGGATTGAGGATTGAGGATTGTGTATTAAAGATTGAGTATTGATCACTGAGGATTGAGGATGGAGGATTGAGAGTTGAGGATCGAGGGTTGATGATTGAATATTGAGGATTCAAGATTGAGGATTGATGATTAAGGATTGAGGATGGAGGATGAGGGCTGAGTGTTGAGGACTGAGGTTTGAGGACTGAGGACAGAGGATTGAGGATTCAGAATTGAGGATTGAGGACTCAGGATTGAGGATTGAGGATTGACGATTGAGGATTGAGGATTGAAGATTGAGGATTGAGGATTGAGGATTGAGGATTGAGGATTGAGGATTGAAGATTGAGTATCGATGATTGAATATTGAGGATTGAGGATTGAGGTTTGAGGATTGAGGACGAGGACTGACGGTAGAGGATTGAGGTTTGAGGATTGAGGACTGAGGATTGAGGACTGAGGATTGAGCATTGAGGATTGAGCATTGAGGATTGAAGATTGAAGACTGGGGATTGAGGATTGAAGGTTGAGAATTAAGGATTGATGATTGTGTATTGAGGATCTAGGATTGGAGATCGATTATTGAGGATTGAAGATTGAGGATTGAGGATTGAGGATTGAGGATTGAGAATTGAGGATGAGGACTGAGGGTTGAGGATTGAGGTTTGAGGAATGAGGATTGAGGGTTGAGGATTGAGGATTGAGGATTGAGGATTGAGGATTGAGGGTTGAGGATTGGGGATTGAATATTGAGTACTGAGGATTGAAGATTGAGGATTGAGGATTGAGGATTGATGATGGAGGATGAGGGCTGAGGGTTGAGGATTGAGGTTTGAGTATTGAATCCTGAGAATTCAGGATATTCTATTGAGTATTGGGAATTGAGGATTGATGGTTGAGTACTGAGGACTCAGGATTGAGGATTGAAGGTTGAGTATTGAGGATTCAGAATTGAGGTTTGAGGGCTGAGGATTGAGGATTGAAGATTGAGTATTGAGGATTGAAGGTTGAGGATTGAGGATTGAGGATTAAGGATTGAGGATGATGTCTGAGGGTTGAGGATTGAGGATTGAGGATTGAGGATTGAGGATTGAAGATTGGATATTGAGGATTGAAGATTGAGGATCGAGGATTGAGGACTGAGGATTGAGGCTTGAAGGCTGAGTATTGAAGATTCAGGATTGAGGTTTGAGGACTGAGGATTGAGGATTGAAGATTGAGTATTAGGGATTGAAGATTGAGGATTGAGGATTGAGGATTGAGGATTGAGGATTGAGGATGATGTCAGTGGTTTGAGGATTGAGGTTTGAGGACTGAGGACTGAGGATTGAAGACTGAGGGTTGAGGATGAGGGCAGAGGGTCAGGGATTGATGTTTGACGACTGAGGATTGAGGTATGAGGATTGAGAATTGCGGATTGATGATTGAGGATTGAAGATTGAGGATTGGATATTGAGGATAGAGGATTGAGGATGGAGGATGAGGGCTGAGGGTTGAGGATTGAGGTTTGAGTATTGAGTCCTGAGAATTCAGGATATTCTATTGAGTATTGAGAGTTGAGGATTGATGGTTGAGTATTGAGGATTCATGGCTGGGGGTTGTGTGTTGAATATTGAGGGTTGAGGATTGAGGATTGAGGATTGAGGATTGAGGATTGAAGATTGAGTATTGATGATTGAATATTGAGGATTGAGGATTGAGGTTTGAGGATTGAGGTCGAGGACTGACGGTAGAGGATTGAGGATTGAGGATTGAGGACTGAGGGTTGAGGACTGAGGATTGAGCATTGAGGATTGAGCATTGAGGATTGAAGATTGAAGACTGGGTATTGAGGATTGAAGATTGAGAATTAAGGATTGAAGATTGAGGATCTAGGATTGGAGATTGATTATTGAGGAATGAAGATTGAGGATTGACGATTGAGGATTGAGGATTGAGAATTGAGGATGAGGACTGAGGGTTGAGGATTGAGGTTTGAGGAATGAGGATTGAGGGTTGATGATTGAGGATTGAGGATTGAGGATTGAGGATTGAGGATTGGGGATTGAATATTGGGTACTGAGGATTGAAGATTGAAGATTGAGGATTGAGGATTGATGACGGAGGATGAGGGCTGAGGGTTGAGGATTGAGGTTTGAGTATTGAATCCTGAGAATTCAGGATATTCTATTGAGTACTGAGAATTGAGGATCGATGGTTGAGTACTGAGGACTGAAGATTGATGCTTGAAGGTTGAGTATTGAAGATTCAGGATTGAGGTTTGGGGACTGAGGATTGAGGATTGAAGATTGAGTATTAGGGATTGAAGGTTGAGGATTGAGGATTGAGGATTAAGGATTGAGGAATGGGGATTGAGGATGTAGGATTGGAGATTGATTATTGAGGATTGAAGATTGAGGATTGAGGATGGAGGATGAGGGCTGAGGGTTGAGGATTGAGGTTTGAGGATTGAGGATTGAGGATTGAGGACTGAGGCTTGAGGGTTGAGGATTGAGCATTGAGGATTGAAGATTGAGGACTGGCGACTGAGGATTGAAGATTGAGGATTAAGGATTGAGGATTGGGGATTGAGGATGTAGGATTGGAGATTGATTATTGAGGATTGAAGATTGAGGATTGAGGATGGAGGATGAGGGCTGAGGGTTGAGGATTGAGGTTTGAGTATTGAGTCCTGAGAATTCAGGATATTCTATTGAGTATTGAGAATTGAGGATTGATGGTTGAGTATTGAGGACTGAGGATTGAGGCTTGAAGGTTGAGTATTGAAGATTCAGGATTGATGTTTTGGGACTGAGGATTGAGGATTGAAGATTGAGTATTAGGGATTGAAGATTGAGGATTGAGGATTGAGGATTGAGGATTGAGGATGATGTCAGAGGTTTGAGGATTGAGGTTTGAGGACTGAGGACTGAGGATTGAAGACTGAGGGTTGAGGATGAGGGCAGAGGGTCAGGGATTGAGGTTTGACGACTGAGGATTGAGGTATGAGGATTGAGAATTGCGGATTGATGATTGAGGATTGAAGATTGAGGATTGGGTATTGAGGATAGAGGATTGAGGATGGAGGATGAGGGCTGAGGGTTGAGGATTGAGGTTTGAGTATTGAGTCCTGAGAATTCAGGATATTCTATTGAGTACTGAGAATTGAGGATCGATGGTTGAGTACTGAGGACTGAAGATTGAGGATTGAAGGTTGAGTATTGAGGATTCAGTATTGAGGTTTGAGGGCTGAGGATTGAGGATTGAAGATTGAGTATTGAGGATTGAAGGTTGAGGATTGAAGATTGAGGATTAAGGATCGAGGATGATGTCTGAGGGCTGAGGATTGAGGTTTGACGACTGAGGACTGAGGATTGAGGATTGAGAATTCAGGATTGTTGATGGAGGATTGAAGATTGAGGATTGGGTATTGAGGGTTGAAGAGTGAGGATTGAGGATTGAGGATTGAGGATTGAGGGTTAAGGATCTAGGATTGGAGATTGATTATTGAGGATTGATGATTGGGGATTGAGGATTGAGGATTGAGGATCTAGGATTGGAGATTGATTATTGAGGATTGAAGATTTGGGATTGAGGATTGAGGATTGAGGATCTAGGATTGGAGATTGAAGATTGGGGATTGAGGATTGAGGGTTGAGGATTGAGGACGAGGACTGACGGTTGAGGATTGAGGTTTGAGGATGAGGACTGAGGGTTGAGGATTGAGGTTTGAGAAATGAGGATTGAGGATTGAGGATTGAGGATTGAGGATTGAGGATTGAGGATTGTGTATTAAAGATTGAGTATTGATCACTGAGGATTGAGGATTGAGGATTGAGGGTTGATGATTGAATATTGAGGATTGAAGATTGAGGATTGAGGATTGAGGGTTGAGGATTGAGGATTGAGGATTGAGGATTGAGTGTTGGGGATTGAATATTGAGTACTGAGGACTGAAGATTGAGGATTGAGGATTGATGATGGAGGATGAGGGCTGATGGTTGAGGATTGAGGTTTGAGTATTGAACCCTGAGAATTCAGGATATTCTATTGAGTATTGAGAATTGATGATTGATGGTTGAGTACTGAGGACTGAGGATTGAGGATTGAAGGTTGAGTATTGAGGATTCAGAATTGAGGTTTGAGGGCTGAGGATTGAGGATTGAAGATTGAGTATTGAGGATTGAAGGTTGAGGATTGAGGATTGAGGATTAAGGATTGAGGATGATGTCTGAGGGTTGAGGATTGAGGTTTGAGGACTGAGGACTGAGGATTGAGGACTGAGGATTGAGGATGAGGGCTGAGGTTCGGGGATTGAGGTTTGACGACTGAGGACTGAGGATTGAGGATTGAGAATTCAGGATTGTTGATAGAGGATGGAAGGTTGAGGATTGGGTATTGAGGATTGAAGAATGAGGATTGAGGATTGAGGATTGAGGACTGAGGATTGAGGACTGAGGATTGAGGATTGAGGATTGAGCATTGAGGATTGAAAATTGAAGACTGGGGATTGAGGATTGAAGATTGAGAATTAAGGATTGAATATTGTGGATTGAGGATCTAGGATTGGAGATTGATTATTGAGGATTGAAGATTGAGGATTGAGGATTGAGGATTGAGGATTGAGGATTGAGAATTGAGGATGAGTACTGAGGGTTGAGGATTGAGGTTTGAGGAATGAGGATTGAGGGTTGAGGATTGAGGATTGAGGATTGAGGATTGAGGATTGAGGATTGAGGATTGAGGATTGAGGATTGGGGATTGAATATTGAGTACTGAGGATTGAAGATTGAGGATTGAGGATTGGGGATTGATGATGGAGGATGAGGGCTGAGGGTTGAGGATTGAGGTTTGAGTATTGAATCCTGAGAATTCAGGATATTCTATTGAGTATTGAGAATTGAGGATTGATGGTTGAGTACTGAGGACTGAGGATTGAGGATTGAAGGTTGAGTATTGAGGATTCAGAATTGAGGTTTGAGGGCAGAGGATTGAGGATTGAAGATTGAGTATTGAGGACTGAAGGTTGAGGATTGAGGATTGAGGATTAAGGATTGAGGATGATGTCTGAGGTTTGAGGATTGAGGTTTGAAGACTGAGGACTTAGGATTGAGGACTGAGGATTGAGGATGAGGGCTGAGGGTCGGGGATTGTGGTTTGACGACTGAGGGCTGAGGATTGAGGATTGAGAATTCAGGATTGTTGATGGGGGATTGAAGATTGAGGATTGGGTATTGAGGATTGAAGAGTGAGGATTGAGGATTGAGGATTGAGGATTGAGGGTTGAGGATCTAGGATTGGAGATTGATTATTGAGGATTGAAGATTGGGGATTGAGGATTGAGGATTGAGGATCTAGGATTGGAGATTGATTATTGAGGATTGAAGATTGGGGATTGAGGATTGAGGATTGAGGATCTAGGATTGGAGATTGAAGATTGGGGATTGAGGATTGTGGGTTGAGGATTGCGGACGAGGACTGACGGTTGAGGATTGAGGTTTGAGGATTGAGGATTGAGGATTGAGGACTGAGGCTTGAGGGTTGAGGATTGAGCATTGAGGATTGAAGATTGAGGACTGGCGATTGAGGATTGAAGATTGAGGATTAAGGATTGAGGATTGGGGATTGAGGATGTAGGATTGGAGATTGATTATTGAGGATTGAAGATTGAGGATTGAGGATGGAGGATGAGGGCTGAGGGTTGAGGATTGAGGTTTGAGTATTGAGTCCTGAGAATTCAGGATATTCTATTGAGTATTGAGAATTGAGGATTGATGGTTGAGTATTGAGGACTGAGGATTGAGGCTTGAAGGTTGAGTATTGAAGATTCAGGATTGAGGTTTGGGGACTGAGGATTGAGGATTGAAGATTGAGTATTAGGGATTGAAGATTGAGGATTGAGGATTGAGGATTGAGGTTTGAGGATGATGTCTGAGGGTTGAGGATTGAGGTTTGAGGACTGAGGACTGAGGATTAAAGACTGAGGGTTGAGGATGAGGGCAGGGGGTCAGGGATTGAGGTTTGACGACTGAGGATTGAGGATTGAGGATTGAGAACTGAGCATTGAGGATTGAGCATTGAGGATTGAAGATTGAAGACTGGGGATTGAGGATTGAAGGTTGAGAATTAAGGATTGATGATTGTGTATTGAGGATCTAGGATTGGAGATCGATTATTGAGGATTGAAGATTGAGGATTGAGGATTGAGGATTGAGGATTGAGAATTGAGGATGAGGGCTGAGGGTTGAGGATTGAGGTTTGAGGAATGAGGATTGAGGGTTGAGGATTGAGGATTGAGGATTGAGGATTGAGGATTGAGGATTGAGGATTGGGGATTGAATATTGAGTACTGAGGATTGAAGATTGAGGATTGAGGATTGAGGATTGATGATGGAGGATGAGGGCTGAGGGTTGGGGATTGAGGTTTGAGTATTGAATCCTGAGAATTCAGGATATTCTCTTGAGTATTGGGAATTGAGGATTGATGGTTGAGTACTGAGGACTCAGGATTGAGGATTGAAGGTTGAGTATTGAGGATTCAGAATTGAGGTTTGTGGGCTGAGGATTGCGGATTGAAGATTGAGTATTGAGGATTGAAGGCTGAGGATTGAGGATTGAGGATTAAGGATTGAGGATGATGTCTGAGGGTTGAGGATTGAGGATTGAGGATTGAGGATTGAGGATTGATGATTGGATATTGAGGATTGAAGATTGAGGATCGAGGATTGAGGACTGAGGATTGAGGCTTGAAGGTTGAGTATTGAAGATTCAGGATTGAGGTTTGACGACTGAGGATTGAGGATTGAAGATTGAGTATTAGGGATTGAATATTGAGGATTGAGGATTGAGGATTGAGGATTGAGGATGATGTCAGAGGTTTGAGGATTGAGGTTTGAGGACTGAGGACTGAGGATTGAAGACTGAGGGTTGAGGATGAGGGCAGAGGGTCAGGGATTGAGGTTTGACGACTGAGCATTGAGGTATGAGGATTGAGAATTGAAGATTGATGATTGAGGATTGAAGATTGAGGATTGGGTATTGAGGATAGAGGATTGAGGATGGAGGATGAGGGCTGAGGGTTGAGGATTGAGGTTTGAGTATTGAGTCCTGAGAATTCAGGATATTCTATTGAGTACTGAGAATTGAGGATCGATGGTTGAGTACTGAGGACTGAAGATTGAGGATTGAAGGTTGAGTATTGAGGATTCAGTATTGAGGTTTGAGGGCTGAGGATTGAGGATTGAAGATTGAGTATTGAGGATTGAAGGTTGAGGATTGAGGATTGAGGATTAAGGATTGAGGATGATGTCTGAGGGTTGAGGATTGAGGTTTGAGGACTGAGGACTTAGGATTGATGACTGAGGATTGAGGATGAGGGCTGAGGGTCGGGGATTGAGGTTTGACGACAGAGGACTGAGGATTGAGGATTGAGAATTCAGGATTGTTGATGGAGGATTGAAGATTGAGGATTGGGTATTGAGGGTTGAAGAGTGAGGATTGAGGACTGAGGGTTGAGGATGAGGGCAGAGGGTCAGGGATTGAGGTTTGACGACTGTGGATTGAGGTATGAGGATTGAGAATTGCGGATTGATGATTGAGGATTGAAGATTGAGGATTGGGTATTGAGGATAGAGGATTGAGGATGGAGGATGAGGGCTGAGGGTTGAGGATTGAGGTTTGAGTATTGAGTCCTGAGAATTCAGGATATTCTATTGAGTACTGAGAATTGAGGATCGATGGTTGAGTACTGAGGACTGAAGATTGAGGATTGAAGGTTGAGTATTGAGGATTCAGTATTGAGGTTTGAGGGCTGAGGATTGAGGATTGAAGATTGAGTATTGAGGATTGAAGGTTGAGGATTGAGGATTGAGGATTAAGGATTGAGGATGATGTCTGAGGGTTGAGGATTGAGGTTTGAGGACTGAGGACTTAGGATTGATGACTGAGGATTGAGGATGAGGGCTGAGGGTCGGGGATTGAGGTTTGACGACTGAGGACTGAGGATTGAGGATTGAGAATTCAGGATTGTTGATGGAGGATTGAAGATTGAGGATTGGGTATTGAGGGTTGAAGAGTGAGGATTGAGGATTGAGGGTTGAGGATTGAGGGTTAAGGATCTAGGATTGGAGATTGATTATTGAGGATTGAAGATTGGGGATTGAGGATTGAGGATTGAGGATCTAGGATTGGAGATTGATTATTGAGGATTGAACGTTGGGGATTGAGGATTGAGGATTGAGGATCTAGGATTGGAGATTGAAGATTGGGGATTGAGGATTGAGGGTTGAGTATTGAGGACGAGGACTGACGTTTGAGGATTGAGGTTTGAGGATGAGGACTGAGGGTTGAGGATTGAGGTTTGAGAAATGAGGATTGAGGATTGAGGATTGAGGATTGAGAATTGAGGATTGAGGATTGTGTATTAAAGATTGAGTATTGATCACTGAGGATTGAGGATTGAGGATTGAGGGTTGATGATTGAATATTGAGGATTGAAGATTGAGGATTGAGGATTGAGGATTGAGGATTGAGGATTGAGGATTGAGTGTTGGGGATTGAATATTGAGTACTGAGGATTGAAGATTGAGGATTGAGTATTGATGATGGAGGATGAGGGCTGAGGGTTGAGGATTGAGGTTTGAGTATTGAAACCTGAGAATGCAGGATATTCTATTGAGTATTGAGAATTGAGGATTGATGGTTGAGTACTGAGGACTGAGGATTGAGGATTGAAGGTTGAGTATTGAGGATTCAGAATTGAGGTTTGAGGGCTGAGGATTGAGGATTGAAGATTGAGTATTGAGGATTGAAGGTTGAGGATTGAGGATTGAGGATTAAGGATTGAGGATGATGTCTGAGGGTTGAGGATTGAGGTTTGAGGACTGAGGACTGAGGATTGAGGACTGAGGATTGAGGATGAGGGCTGAGGTTCGGGGATTGAGGTTTGACGACTGAGGACTGAGGATTGAGGATTGAGAATTCAGGATTGTTGATAGAGGATTGAAGGTTGAGTATTGGGTATTGAGGATTGAAGAATGAGGATTGAGGATTGAGGATTGAGGACTGAGGATTGAGGACTGAGGATTGAGGATTGAGGATTGAGCATTGAGGATTGAAAATTGAAGACTGGGGATTGAGGATTGAAGATTGAGAATTAAGGATTGAAGATTGTGGATTGAGGATCTAGGATTGGAGATTGATTATTGAGGATTGAAGATTGAGGATTGAGGATTGAGGATTGAGGATTGAGAATTGAGGATGAGGACTGAGGGTTGAGGACTGAGGTTTGAGGAATGAGGATTGAGGGTTGAGGATTGAGGATTGAGGATTGAGGATTGAGGATTGAGGATTGAGGGTTGAGGATTGGGGATTGAATATTGAGTACTGAGGATTGAAGATTGAGGATTGAGGACTGAGGATTGATGATGGAGGATGAGGGCTGAGGGTTGAGGATTGAGGTTTGAGTATTGAATCCAGAGAATTCAGGATATTTTATTGAGTATTGAGAATTGAGGATTGATGGTTGAATACTGAGGACTGAGCATTGAGGATTGAAGATTGAGTATTGAGGATTCAGAATTGAGGTTTGAGGACTGAGGATTGAGGATTGAAGATTGAGTGTTGAGGATTGAAGATTGAGGATTGAGCATTGAGGATTGAGGATTGAGGATGATGTCTGAGGTTTGAGGATTGAGGTTTGAGGACTGAGGACTGAGGGTTGAGGACTGAGGATTGAGGATGAGGGCTGAGGTTCGGGGATTGAGGTTTGACGGCTGAGGACTGAGGATTGAGGATTGAGAATTAAGGATTGTTGATAGAGGATTGATGATTGAGGATTGGGTATTGAGGATTGAAGAATGAGGATTGAGGATTGAGGATTGAGAATTGAGGGTTGAGGATCTAGGATTGGAGATTGATTATTGAGGATTGAAGATTGGGGATTGAGGATTGAGGATTGAGGATCTAGGTTTGGAGATTGATTATTGAGGATTGAAGATTGGGGATTGAGGATTGAGGGTTGAGGATCTAGGATTGGAGATTGAAGATTGGGGATTGAGGATTGAGGGTTGAGGATTGAGGACGAGGACTGACGGTTGAGGATTGAGGTTTGAGGATTGAGGATTGAGGATTGAGGACTGAGGCTTGAGGATTGGGGATTGAGCATTGAGGATTGAAGATTGAGGACTGGCGATTGAGGATTGAAGATTGAGGATTAAGGATTGAGGATTGGGAATTGAGGATGTAGGATTGGAGATTGATTATTGAGGATTGAAGATTGAGGATTGAGTATTGAGGGCTGGGTATTGAGGATTGAAGAATGAGGATTGAGGATTGAGGATTGAGAATTGAGGGTTGAGGATCTAGGATTGAAGATTGAGGACTGAGGATTGAGGATTGAGGATTGAGGATTGAGGATGGAGGATGAGGGCTGAGGGTTGAGGATTGAGGTTTGAGTATTGGGTCCTGAGAATTCAGGATTATTCTATTGAGTATTGAGAATTGAGGATTGATGGTTGAGTATTGAGGACTGAGGATTGAGGCTTGAAGCTTGAGTATTGAAGATTCAGGATTGAGGTTTGGGGACTGAGGATTGAGGATTGAAGATTGAGTATTAGGGATTGAAGATTGAGGATTGAGGATTGAGGATTGAGGATTGAGGATTGAAGATTGAGGATTGAGGATTGAGGATTGTGTATTAAAGATTGAGTATTGATCACTGAGGATTGAGGATTGGGGATTGAGTGCTGAGTATTGAGGGTTGATGATTGAATATTGAGGATTGAAGATTCAGGATTGATGATTAAGGATTGAGGATGGAGGACGATGGCTGAGTGTTGAGGATTGAGGTTTGAGGACTGAGGGCAGAGGATTGAGGATTGCGAGCTGAGGATTGAGGATTGAGGATTGAAAATTGAGTATTGAGGATCGAAGATTGAGGATTGTGGATTGACGATTGAGGATTGAGGATTGAAGATTGAGTATTGAGGATTGAAGATTGAGGATTGAGGATTGAAGATTGAGTATTGAGGATTGAAGATTGAGGATTGAGGATTGAGGATTGAGGATTGAGGATTGAGGATTGAGGATTGAGCATTGAGGATTGAAGTTTGAATATTGAGGATTGAGGATTGAGGATTGAGGGTTGAGGATCTAGGATTGGAGATTGAGTATTGAGAATTGAGGATTGAGGGTTGAGGATTGAGGATTGAGAATTGAGGATGAGGACTGAGGTTTGAGAATTGAGGTTTGAGAAATGAGGATTGAGGATTGAGGATTGAGGATTGAGGATTGAGGGTTGAGGATCGATGATTGAGTATTGAAGATTGAGTATTGATCACTGAGGATTGAGGATTGAGGATTGAGGATTGAGGATGATGTCTGAGGTTTGAGGATTGAGGTTTGAGGACTGAGGACTGAGGGTTGAGGACTGAGGATTGAGGATGAGGGCTGAGGTTCGGGGATTGAGGTTTGACGGCTGAGGACTGAGGATTGAGGATTGAGAATTAAGGATTGTTGATAGAGGATTGATGATTGAGGATTGGGTATTGAGGATTGAAGAATGAGGATTGAGGATTGAGGATTGAGAATTGAGGGTTGAGGATCTAGGATTGGAGATTGATTATTGAGGATTGAAGATTGGGGATTGAGGATTGAGGATTGAGGATCTAGGTTTGGAGATTGATTATTGAGGATTGAAGATTGGGGATTGAGGATTGAGGGTTGAGGATCTAGGATTGGAGATTGAAGATTGGGGATTGAGGATTGAGGGTTGAGGATTGAGGACGAGGACTGACGGTTGAGGATTGAGGTTTGAGGATTGAGGATTGAGGATTGAGGACTGAGGCTTGAGGATTGGGGATTGAGCATTGAGGATTGAAGATTGAGGACTGGCGATTGAGGATTGAAGATTGAGGATTAAGGATTGAGGATTGGGAATTGAGGATGTAGGATTGGAGATTGATTATTGAGGATTGAAGATTGAGGATTGAGTATTGAGGGCTGGGTATTGAGGATTGAAGAATGAGGATTGAGGATTGAGGATTGAGAATTGAGGGTTGAGGATCTAGGATTGAAGATTGAGGACTGAGGATTGAGGATTGAGGATTGAGGATTGAGGATGGAGGATGAGGGCTGAGGGTTGAGGATTGAGGTTTGAGTATTGGGTCCTGAGAATTCAGGATTATTCTATTGAGTATTGAGAATTGAGGATTGATGGTTGAGTATTGAGGACTGAGGATTGAGGCTTGAAGCTTGAGTATTGAAGATTCAGGATTGAGGTTTGGGGACTGAGGATTGAGGATTGAAGATTGAGTATTAGGGATTGAAGATTGAGGATTGAGGATTGAGGATTGAGGATTGAGGATTGAAGATTGAGGATTGAGGATTGAGGATTGTGTATTAAAGATTGAGTATTGATCACTGAGGATTGAGGATTGGGGATTGAGTGCTGAGTATTGAGGGTTGATGATTGAATATTGAGGATTGAAGATTCAGGATTGATGATTAAGGATTGAGGATGGAGGACGATGGCTGAGTGTTGAGGATTGAGGTTTGAGGACTGAGGGCAGAGGATTGAGGATTGCGAGCTGAGGATTGAGGATTGAGGATTGAAAATTGAGTATTGAGGATCGAAGATTGAGGATTGTGGATTGACGATTGAGGATTGAGGATTGAAGATTGAGTATTGAGGATTGAAGATTGAGGATTGAGGATTGAAGATTGAGTATTGAGGATTGAAGATTGAGGATTGAGGATTGAGGATTGAGGATTGAGGATTGAGGATTGAGGATTGAGCATTGAGGATTGAAGTTTGAATATTGAGGATTGAGGATTGAGGATTGAGGGTTGAGGATCTAGGATTGGAGATTGAGTATTGAGAATTGAGGATTGAGGGTTGAGGATTGAGGATTGAGAATTGAGGATGAGGACTGAGGTTTGAGAATTGAGGTTTGAGAAATGAGGATTGAGGATTGAGGATTGAGGATTGAGGATTGAGGGTTGAGGATCGATGATTGAGTATTGAAGATTGAGTATTGATCACTGAGGATTGAGGATTGAGGATTGAGGATTGAGGATGATGTCAGAGGTTTGAGGATTGAGGTTTGAGGACTGAGGACTGAGGATTGAAGACTGAGGGTTGAGGATGAGGGCAGAGGGTCAGGGATTGAGGTTTGACGACTGAGGATTGAGGTATGAGGATTGAGAATTACGGATTGATGATTGAGGATTGAAGATTGAGGATTGGGTATTGAGGATAGAGGATTGAGGATGGAGGATGAGGGCTGACGGTTGAGGATTGAGGTTTGAGTATTGAGTCCTGAGAATTCAGGATATTCTATTGAGTACTGAGAACTGAGGATCGATGGTTGAGTACTGAGGACTGAAGATTGAGGATTGAAGGTTGAGTATTGAGGATTCAGTATTGAGGTTTGAGGGCTGAGGATTGAGGATTGAGGACTGAGGATTGAGGATGAGGGCTGAGGGTCGGGGATTGAGGTTGACGGCTGAGGACTGAGGATTGAGGATTGAGAATTAAGGATTGTTGATAGAGGATTGATGATTGAGGATTGGGTATTGAGGATTGAAGAATGAGGATTGAGGATTGAGGATTGAGGATTGAGGGTTGAGGATCTAGGTTTGGAGATTGATTATTGAGGATTGAAGATTGGGGATTGAGGATTGAGGATTGAGGATCTAGGATTGGAGATTGAAGATTGGGGATTGAGGATTGAGGATTGAGGATCTAGGTTTGGAGATTGATTATTGAGGATTGAAGATTGGGGATTGAGGATTGAGGATTGAGGATCTAGGATTGGAGATTGAAGATTGAGGATTGTGGATTGATGATTGAATATTGAGGATTGATGATTCAGGATTGATGATTAAGGATTGAGGATGGAGGACGATGGCTGAGTGTTGAGGATTGAGGTTTGAGGACTGAGGGCAGAGGATTGAGGATTGAGAATTGAGGATTGAGGATTGAGGATTGAGGATTGAAAATTGAGTATTGAGGATCGAAGGTTGAGGATTGTGGATTGACGATTGAGGATTGAGGATTGAAGATTGAGTATTGAGGATTGAAGATTGAGGATTGAGGATTGAAGATTGAGTATTGAGGATTGAAGATTGAGGGTTGAGGATTGAGGATTGAGGATTGAGGATTGAGGATTGAGGATTGAGCATTGAGGATTGAAGATTGAATATTGATGATTGAAGATTGAGGATTGACGATTGAGGGTTGTGGATTGAGGACGAGGACTGAGGGTTGAATATTGATGATTGAGGTCTGAGGGTTGAGGATTGAAGATTGGATATTGAGGATTGAAGATTGAGGATCGAGGATTGAGGACTCAGGATTGAGGCTTGAAGGTTGAGTATTGAAGATTCAGGATTGAGGTTTGAGGACTGAGCATTGAGGATTGAAGATTGAGTATTAGGGATTGAAGATTGAGGATTGAGGATTGAGGATTGAGGATTGAGGATGATGTGCGAGGGTTGAGTAGAGAGGTTTGAGGACTGAGGGCTGAGGATTGAAGACTGAGGGTTGAGGATGAGGGCAGAGGGTCAGGGATTGAGGCTTGACGACTGAGGATTGAGGATTGAGGATTGAGAATTGAGGATTGATGATTGAGGATTGAAGATTTAGGATTGGGTATTGAGGATTGAAGAATGAGGATTGAGGATTGAGGATTGAGGATTGAGGGTTGAGGATCTAGGATTGGAGATTGATTATTGAGGATTGAAGATTGGGGATTGAGGATTGAGGATTGAGGATCTAGAATTGGAGATTGATTAATGAGGATTGAAGATTGAGGATTGATGATTGAGGATTTAGGGTTGAGAATTGATGATGAGGTCTGAGGGTTGAGGATTGAGGTTTGAGAAATGAGGATTGAGGATTGAGGATTGAGGATTGAAGATTGAGTATTGAGAATTGAGGATTGAGGATTGAGGATTGAGGATTGAGAATTGAGGATGAGGACTGAGGGTTGAGAATTGAGGTTTGAGAAATGAGGATTGAGGATTGAGGATTGAGGATTGAGGATTGAGGGTTGAGGATCGATGATTGAGTATTGAAGATTGAGTATTGATCACTGAGGATTGAGGATTGAGGATTGAGGATTGAGGATTGAGGATTGAAGATTGAAGATCGAGGATTGAGGACTGAGGATTGAGACTTGAAGGTTGAGTACTGAAGGTTCAGGATTGAGGTTTGAGGACTGAGCATTGAGGATTGAAGATTGAGTATTAGGGATTGAAGATTGAGGATTGAGGATTGAGGATTGAGGATAGAGGATGATGTCTGAGGGTTGAGGAGAGAGGTTTGAGGACTGAGGACTGAGGATTGAAGACTGAGGGTTGAGGGTGAGGGCAGAGGGTCAGGGATTGAGGTTTGACGACTGAGGATTGAGGATTGAGGATTGAGAATTGAGGATTGATGATTGAGGATTGATGATTGAGGATTGGGTATTGAGGATTGAAGAATGAGGATTGAGGATTGAGGATTGAGCATTGAGGATTGAAGATTGAAAACTGGGGATTGAGGATTGAAGATTGAGAATTAAGGATCGAAGATTGTGGATTGAGGATCTAGGATTGGAGATTGATTATTGAGGATTGAAGATTGAGGATTGAGGATTGAGGATTGAGGATTGAGAATTGAGGATGAGGACTGAGGGTTGAGGATTGAGGTTTGAGGAATGAGGATTCAGGGTTGAGGATTGAGGATTGAGGATTGAGGATTGAGGATTGAGGGTTGAGTATCTAGGATTGGAGATTGATTATTGAGGATTGAAGATTGGGGATTGAGGATTGAGTACTGAGGATCTAGGATTGGAGATTGATTAATGAGGATTGAAGATTGAGGATTGATGATTGAGGATTTAGTATTGAGAATTGAGGATGAGGTCTGAGGGTTCAGGGTTGAGGTTTGAGAAATGAGGATTGAGGATTGAGGATTGAGCATTGAAGATTGAGTATTGAGAATTGAGGATTGGGGATTGAGGATTGAGGATTGAGAATTGAGGATGAGGACTGAGGGTTGAGAATTCAGGTTTGAGAAATGAGGATTGAGGATTGAGGATTGAGGGTTGAGGATCGATGATTGAGTATTGAAGATTGAGTATTGATCACTGAAGATTGAGGATTGAGGATTGAGGATTGAGGATTGAGGATTGAAGATTGAATTTTGAGGATTGAAGATTGAGGATTGAGGACTGAGGGATGAGGATGGAGGATGAGGGCTGAGGGTTGAGGATTGAGGTTTGAGGACTGAGGACTGATGATTGAGGATCGAGAGTTGAGGATTGAGGATTGAGGATTGAGGATTGAGGATTGAGAATTGAGGATTGATGATTGAGGGTTGAAAATTGAATATTGAGGATTGAAGATTGAGTATTGATGATTAAGGATTGAGGATGGAGGATGAGGGCTGAGGGTTGAGGATTGAGGTTTGAGGACTGAGGACTGAGGATTGAGGATTGAGAATTGAGTATCAGGGATTGAAGATTGAAGATTGAGTATTGAGAATTGAGGATTGAGGATTGAGGACTGAGGATTGAGGATTGAGGATTGAGGATGATGTCTGAGGGTTGAGGGTTGAGGTTTGAGGACTGAGGACTGAGGATTGAGGACTGAGGATTGAGGATGAGGGCTGAGGGTCGGGGATTGAGGTTTGACGGCTGAGGACTGAGGATTGAGGATTGAGAATTAAGGATTGTTGATAGAGGATTGAAGATTGAGGATTGGGTATTGAGGATTGAAGAATGAGGATTGAGGATTGAGGATTGAGGATTGAGGGTTGAGGATCTAGGATTGAAGATTGAGGATTGAGGATTGAGGATTGAGGATTGAGGATTGAGGATGGAGGATGAGGGCTGAGGGTTGAGGATTGAGGTTTGAGTATTGAGTCCTGAGAATTCTGGATATTCTATTGAGTATTGAGAATTGAGGATTGATGGTTGTGTATTGAGGACTGAGGATTGAGGCTTGAAGGTTGAGTATTGAAGATTCAGGATTGAGGTTTGGGGACTGAGGATTGAGGATTGAAGATTGAGTAATAGGGATTGAAGATTGAGGATTGAGGATTGAGGATTGAGGATTGAGGATGATGTCTGAGGGTTGAGGATTGAGGTTTGAGGACTGAGGACTGAGGATTGAAGACTGAGGGTTGAGGATGAGGGCAGAGGGTCAGGGATTGATGTTTGACGACTGAGGATTGAGGATTGAGGATTGAGAATTGAGGATTGATGATTGAGGATTGAGGATTGAGGATTGAGGATTGAAGATTGAGTATTGATGATTGAATATTGAGGATTGAGGATTGAGGTTTGAGGATTGAGGACGAGGACTGACGGTAGAGGATTGAGGTTTGAGGATTGAGGACTGAGGATTGTGGACTGAGGATTGAGGATTGAGGATTGAGCATTGAGGATTGAAGATTGAAGACTGGGGATTGAGGATTGAAGATTGAGAATTAAGGATTGAAGATTGTGGATTGAGGATCTAGGATTGGAGATTGATTATTGAGGATTCAAGATTGAGGATTGAGGATTGAGGATTGAGGATTGAGAATTGAGGATGAGGACTGAGGGTTGAGGATTGAGGTTTGAGGAATGAGGATTGAGGGTTGAGGATTGAGGATTGAGGATTGAGGATTGAGGATTGAAGATTGAGGATTGAGGATTGAGGATTGAGGATTGAGCATTGAGGATTGAAGATTGAATATTGATGATTGAAGATTGAGGATTGACGATTGAGGGTTGTGGATTGAGGATTGAAAATTGAGTATTGAGGATTGAAGATTGAGGATTGAGGATTGACGATTGAGGATTGAGGATTGAAGATTGAGTATTTGAGGATTGAGGATTGAGGATTGAAGATTGGATATTGAGGATTGAAGATTGAGGATCGAGGATTGAGGACTGAGGATTGAGGCTTGAAGGTTGAGTATTGAAGATTCAGGATTGAGGTTTGAGGACTGAGGATTGAGGATTGAAGATTGAGTATTAGGGATTGAAGATTGAGGATTGAGGATTGAGGATTGAGGATTGAGGATGATGTCTGAGGGTTGAGGATTGAGGTTTGAGGACTGAGGCCTGATGATTGAAGACTGAGGGTTGAGGATGAGGGCAGAGGGTCTGGGATTGAGGTTTGACGACTGAGGATTGAGGATTGAGGATTGAGAATTGAGGATTGATGATTGAGGATTGAAGATTGAGGATTGGGTATTGAGGATAGAGGATTGAGGATGGAGGATGAGGGAGGAGGGTTGAGGATTGAGGTTTGAGTATTGAGTCCTGAGAATTCAGGATATTCTATTGAGTATTGAGAATTGAGGAGTGATGGTTGAGTATTGAGGACTGAGGATTGAGGCTTGAAGTTTCAGTATTGAAGATTCAGGATTGAGGTTTGGGGACTGAGGATTGAGGATTGAAGATTGAGGATTGAGTATTGATGATTGAATATTGAGGATTGAGGATTGAGGTTTGAGGATGAGGGCTGAGGGTTGAGGATTGAGGTTTGAGTATTGGGTCCTGAGAATTCAGGATATTCTATTGAGTATTGAGAATTGAGTATCGATGGTTGAGTATTGAGGACTGAGGATTGAGGCTTGAAGGTTGAGTATTGAAGATTCAGCATTGAGGTTTGGGGACTGAGGATTGAGGATTGAAGATTGAGTATTAGGGATTGAAGATTGAGGATTAAGGATTGAGGATTGAGGATTGAGGATTGAAGATTGAGGATTGGGTATTGAGGATTGAAGAATGAGGATTGAGGATTGAGGACTGAGGATTGAGGATTGAGGATCTAGGATTGGAGATTGATTATTGAGGATTGAAGATTGAGGATTGAGGATTGAGGATTGAGTATCTAGAATTGGAGATTGATTATTGAGGATTGAAGATTGAGGATTGATGATTGAGGATTGAGAATTGAGAATTGAGGATGAGGACTGAGGGTTGAGGATTGAGGTTTGAGAAATGAGGATTGAGGATTGAGGATTGAGGATTGAAGATTGAGTATTGAGAATTGAGGATTGAGGATTGAGGATTGAGGATTGAGAATTGAGGATGAGGACTGAGGGTTGAGAATTGAGGTTTGAGAAATGAGGATTGAGGATTGAGGATTGAGGATTGAGGATTGAGGGTTGAGGATCGATGATTGAGTATTGAAGATTGAGTATTGATCACTGAGGATTGAGGATTGAGGATTGAGGATTGAGGATTGAGGATTGAAGATTGAAGATCGAGGATTGAGGACTGAGGATTGAGACTTGAAGGTTGAGTACTGAAGGTTCAGGATTGAGGTTTGAGGACTGAGCATTGAGGATTGAAGATTGAGTATTAGGGATTGAAGATTGAGGATTGAGGATTGAGGATTGAGGATAGAGGATGATGTCTGAGGGTTGAGGAGAGAGGTTTGAGGACTGAGGACTGAGGATTGAAGACTGAGGGTTGAGGGTGAGGGCAGAGGGTCAGGGATTGAGGTTTGACGACTGAGGATTGAGGATTGAGGATTGAGAATTGAGGATTGATGATTGAGGATTGATGATTGAGGATTGGGTATTGAGGATTGAAGAATGAGGATTGAGGATTGAGGATTGAGCATTGAGGATTGAAGATTGAAGACTGGGGATTGAGGATTGAAGATTGAGAATTAAGGATCGAAGATTGTGGATTGAGGATCTAGGATTGGAGATTGATTATTGAGGATTGAAGATTGAGGATTGAGGATTGAGGATTGAGGATTGAGAATTGAGGATTGAGGATTGAGGATGATGTCTGAGGGTTGAGGGTTGAGGTTTGAGGACTGAGGACTGAGGATTGAGGACTGAGGATTGAGGATGAGGGCTGAGGGTCGGGGATTGAGGTTTGACGGCTGAGGACTGAGGATTGAGGATTGAGAATTAAGGATTGTTGATAGAGGATTGAAGATTGAGGATTGGGTATTGAGGATTGAAGAATGAGGATTGAGGATTGAGGATTGAGGATTGAGGGTTGAGGATCTAGGATTGAAGATTGAGGATTGAGGATTGAGGATTGAGGATTGAGGATTGAGGATGGAGGATGAGGGCTGAGGGTTGAGGATTGAGGTTTGACTATTGAGTCCTGAGAATTCTGGATATTCTATTGAGTATTGAGAATTGAGGATTGATGGTTGTGTATTGAGGACTGAGGATTGAGGCTTGAAGGTTGAGTATTGAAGATTCAGGATTGAGGTTTGGGGACTGAGGATTGAGGATTGAAGATTGAGTAATAGGGATTGAAGATTGAGGATTGAGGATTGAGGATTGAGGATTGAGGATGATGTCTGAGGGTTGAGGATTGAGGTTTGAGGACTGAGGACTGAGGATTGAAGACTGAGGGTTGAGGATGAGGGCAGAGGGTCAGGGATTGATGTTTGACGACTGAGGATTGAGGATTGAGGATTGAGAATTGAGGATTGATGATTGAGGATTGAGGATTGAGGATTGAGGATTGAAGATTGAGTATTGATGATTGAATATTGAGGATTGAGGATTGAGGTTTGAGGATTGAGGACGAGGACTGACGGTAGAGGATTGAGGTTTGAGGATTGAGGACTGAGGATTGTGGACTGAGGATTGAGGATTGAGGATTGAGCATTGAGGATTGAAGATTGAAGACTGGGGATTGAGGATTGAAGATTGAGAATTAAGGATTGAAGATTGTGGATTGAGGATCTAGGATTGGAGATTGATTATTGAGGATTCAAGATTGAGGATTGAGGATTGAGGATTGAGGATTGAGAATTGAGGATGAGGACTGAGGGTTGAGGATTGAGGTTTGAGGAATGAGGATTGAGGGTTGAGGATTGAGGATTGAGGATTGAGGATTGAGGATTGAAGATTGAGGATTGAGGATTGAGGATTGAGGATTGAGCATTGAGGATTGAAGATTGAATATTGATGATTGAAGATTGAGGATTGACGATTGAGGGTTGTGGATTGAGGATTGAAAATTGAGTATTGAGGATTGAAGATTGAGGATTGAGGATTGACGATTGAGGATTGAGGATTGAAGATTGAGTATTTGAGGATTGAGGATTGAGGATTGAAGATTGGATATTGAGGATTGAAGATTGAGGATCGAGGATTGAGGACTGAGGATTGAGGCTTGAAGGTTGAGTATTGAAGATTCAGGATTGAGGTTTGAGGACTGAGGATTGAGGATTGAAGATTGAGTATTAGGGATTGAAGATTGAGGATTGAGGATTGAGGATTGAGGATTGAGGATGATGTCTGAGGGTTGAGGATTGAGGTTTGAGGACTGAGGCCTGATGATTGAAGACTGAGGGTTGAGGATGAGGGCAGAGGGTCTGGGATTGAGGTTTGACGACTGAGGATTGAGGATTGAGGATTGAGAATTGAGGATTGATGATTGAGGATTGAAGATTGAGGATTGGGTATTGAGGATAGAGGATTGAGGATGGAGGATGAGGGAGGAGGGTTGAGGATTGAGGTTTGAGTATTGAGTCCTGAGAATTCAGGATATTCTATTGAGTATTGAGAATTGAGGAGTGATGGTTGAGTATTGAGGACTGAGGATTGAGGCTTGAAGTTTCAGTATTGAAGATTCAGGATTGAGGTTTGGGGACTGAGGATTGAGGATTGAAGATTGAGGATTGAGTATTGATGATTGAATATTGAGGATTGAGGATTGAGGTTTGAGGATGAGAGCTGAGGGTTGAGGATTGAGGTTTGAGTATTGGGTCCTGAGAATTCAGGATATTCTATTGAGTATTGAGAATTGAGTATCGATGGTTGAGTATTGAGGACTGAGGATTGAGGCTTGAAGGTTGAGTATTGAAGATTCAGCATTGAGGTTTGGGGACTGAGGATTGAGGATTGAAGATTGAGTATTAGGGATTGAAGATTGAGGATTAAGGATTGAGGATTGAGGATTGAGGATTGAAGATTGAGGATTGGGTATTGAGGATTGAGGATTGAGGATTGAGGATTGAGGATTGAGAATTGAGGATGAGGACTGAGGTTTGAGAATTGAGGTTTGAGAAATGAGGATTGAGGATTGAGGATTGAGGATTGAGGATTGAGGGTTGAGGATCGATGATTGAGTATTGAAGATTGAGTATTGATCACTGAGGATTGAGGATTGAGGATTGAGGATTGAGGATTGAGGATTGAGGATGATGTCAGAGGTTTGAGGATTGAGGTTTGAGGACTGAGGACTGAGGATTGAAGACTGAGGGTTGAGGATGAGGGCAGAGGGTCAGGGATTGAGGTTTGACGACTGAGGATTGAGGTATGAGGATTCAGAATTACGGATTGATGATTGAGGATTGAAGATTGAGGATTGGGTATTGAGGATAGAGGATTGAGGATGGAGGATGAGGGCTGAGGGTTGAGGATTGAGGTTTGAGTATTGAGTCCTGAGAATTCAGGATATTCTATTGAGTACTGAGAATTCAGGATCGATGGTTGAGTACTGAGGACTGAAGATTGAGGATTGAAGGTTGAGTATTGAGGATTCAGTATTGAGGTTTGAGGGCTGAGGATTGAGGATTGAGGACTGAGGATTGAGGATGAGGGCTGAGGGTCGGGGATTGAGGTTTGACGGCTGAGGACTGAGGATTGAGGATTGAGAATTAAGGATTGTTGATAGAGGATTGATGATTGAGGATTGGGTATTGAGGATTGAAGAATGAGGATTGAGGATTGAGGATTGAGGATTGAGGGTTGAGGATCTAGGATTGGAGATTGATTATTGAGGATTGAAGATTGGGGATTGAGGATTGAGGATTGAGGATCTAGGTTTGGAGATTGATTATTGAGGATTGAAGATTGGGGATTGAGGATTGAGGATTGAGGATCTAGGATTGGAGATTGAAGATTGGGGATTGTGGATTGAGGGTTGAGGATTGAGGACGAGGACTGACGGTTGAGGATTGAGGTTTGAGGCTTGAGGATTGAGGATTGAGGACTGAGGCTTGAGGATTGAGGATTGAGCATTGAGGATTGAAGATTGAGGACTGGCGATTGAGGATTGAAGATTGAGGATTAAGGATTGAGGATTGGGAATTGAGGATGTAGGATTGGAGATTGATTATTGAGGATTGAAGATTGAGGATTGAGGATTGAGGGTTGGGTATTGAGGATTGAAGAATGAGGATTGAGGATTGACGATTGAGAATTGAGGGTTGAGGATCTGGGATTGAAGATTGAGGACTGAGGATTGAGGATTGAGGATTGAGGATTGAGGATGGAGGATGAGGGCTGAGGGTTGAGGATTGAGGTTTGAGTATTGGGTCCTGAGAATTCAGGATTATTCTATTGAGTATTGAGAATTGAGTATTGATGGTTGAGTATTGAGGACTGAGGATTGAGGCTTGAAGGTTGAGTATTGAAGATTCAGGATTGAGGTTTGGTGACTGAGGATTGAGGATTGAAGATTGAGTATTAGGGATTGAAGATTGAGGATTGAGGATTGAGGATTGAGGATTGAGGATTGAAGATTGAGGATTGAGGATTGAGGATTGTGTATTAAAGATTGAGTATTGATCACTGAGGATTGAGGATTGAGGATTGAGTGTTGAGTATTGAGGGTTGATGATTGAATATTGAGGATTGAAGATTCAGGATTGATGATTAAGGATTGAGGATGGAGGACGATGGCTGAGTGTTGAGGATCGAGGTTTGAGGACTGAGGGCAGAGGATTGAGGATTGAGAGTTGAGGATTGAGGATTGAGGATTGAGGATTGAAAATTGAGTATTGAGGATCGAAGGTTGAGGATTGTGGATTGACGATTGAGGATTGAGGATTGAAGATTGAGTATTGAGGATTGAAGATTGAGGATTGAGGATTGAAGATTGAGTATTGAGGATTGAAGATTGAGGGTTGAGGATTGAGGATTGAGGATTGAGGATTGAGGATTGAGGATTGAGCATTGAGGATTGAAGATTGAATATTGATGATTGAAGATTGAGGATTGACGATTGAGGGTTGTGGATTGAGGACGAGGACTGTGGGTTGAATATTGATGATTGAGGTCTGAGGGTTGAGGATTGAAGATTGAAAATTGAGGCTTGAGGATTGAGGATTGAGGATTGAGGATTGAAGATTGGATATTGAGGATTGAAGATTGAGGATCGAGGATTGAGGACTCAGGATTGAGGCTTGAAGGTTGAGTATTGAAGATTCAGGATTGAGGTTTGAGGACTGAGCATTGAGGATTGAAGATTGAGTATTAGGGATTGAAGATTGAGGATTGAGGATTGAGGATTGAGGATTGAGGATTGAGGATGATGTGCGAGGGTTGAGTAGAGAGGTTTGAGGACTGAGGGCTGAGGATTGAAGACTGAGGGTTGAGGATGAGGGCAGAGGGTCAGGGATTGAGGCTTGACGACTGAGGATTGAGGATTGAGGATTGAGAATTGAGGATTGATGATTGAGGATTGAAGATTGAGGATTGGGTATTGAGGATTGAAGAATGAGGATTGAGGATTGAGGATTGAGGATTGAGGGTTGAGGATCTAGGATTGGAGATTGATTATTGAGGATTGAAGATTGGGGATTGAGGATTGAGGATTGAGGATCTAGGATTGGAGATTGATTAATGAGGATTGAAGATTGAGGATTGATGATTGAGGATTTAGAGTTGAGAATTGATGATGAGGTCTGAGGGTTGAGGATTGAGGTTTGAGAAATGAGGATTGAGGATTGAGGATTGAGGATTGAAGATTGAGTATTGAGAATTGAGGATTGAGGATTGAGGATTGAGGATTGAGAATTGAGGATGAGGACTGAGGGTTGAGAATTGAGGTTTGAGAAATGAGGATTGAGGATTGAGGATTGAGGATTGAGGGTTGAGGGTTGACGATCGATGATTGAGTATTGAAGATTGAGTATTGATCACTGAGGATTGAGGATTGAGGATTGAGGATTGAGGATTGAGGATTGAGGATGATGTCTGAGGGTTGAGGAGAGAGGTTTGAGGACTGAGGACTGAGGATTGAAGACTGAGGGTTGAGGATGAGGGCAGAGGGTCAGGGATTGAGGTTTGACGACTGAGGATTGAGGATTGAGGATTGAGAATTGAGGATTGATGATTGAGGATTGATGATTGAGGATTGGGTATTGAGGATTGAAGAATGAGGATTGAGGATTGAGGATTGAGCATTGAGGATTGAAGATTGAAGACTGGGGATTGAGGATTGAAGATTGAGAATTAAGGATCGAAGATTGTGGATTGAGGATCTAGGATTGGAGATTGATTATTGAGGATTGAAGATTGAGGATTGAGGATTGAGGATTGAGGATTGAGGACTGAGAATTGAGGATGAGGACTGAGGGTTGAGGATTGAGGTTTGAGGAACGAGGATTGAGGGTTGAGGATTGAGGATTGAGGATTGAGGATTGAGGATTGAGGGTTGAGTATCTAGGATTGGAGATTGATTATTGAGGATTGAAGATTGGGGATTGAGGATTGAGTACTGAGGATCTAGGATTGGAGATTGATTAATGAGGATTGAAGATTGAGGATTGATGATTGAGGATTTAGAATTGAGAATTGAGGATGAGGTCTGAGGGTTCAGGGTTGAGGTTTGAGAAATGAGGATTGAGGATTGAGGATTGAGCATTGAAGATTGAGTATTGAGAATTGAGGATTGGGGATTGAGGATTGAGGATTGAGAATTGAGGATGAGGACTGAGGGTTGAGAATTCAGGTTTGAGAAATGAGGATTGAGGATTGAGGATTGAGGGTTGAGGATCGATGATTGAGTATTGAAGATTGAGTATTGATCACTGAAGATTGAGGATTGAGGATTGAGGATTGAGGATTGAGGATTGAAGATTGAATATTGAGGATTGAAGATTGAGGATTGAGGACTGAGGGATGAGGATGGAGGATGAGGGCTGAGGGTTGAGGATTGAGGTTTGAGGACTGAGGACTGATGATTGAGGATCGAGAGTTGAGGATTGAGGATTGAGGATTGAGGATTGAGGATTGAGAATTGAGGATTGATGATTGAGGGTTGAAAATTGAATATTGAGGATTGAAGATTGAGGATTGATGATTAAGGATTGAGGATGGAGGATGAGGGCTGAGGGTTGAGGATTGAGGTTTGAGGACTGAGGACTGAGGATTGAGGATTGAGAATTGAGTATCAGGGATTGAAGATTGAAGATTGAGTATTGAGAATTGAGGATTGAGGATTGAGGACTGAGGATTGAGGATTGAGGATTGAGGATGATGTCTGAGGGTTGAGGGTTGAGGTTTGAGGACTGAGGACTGAGGATTGAGGACTGAGGATTGAGGATGAGGGCTGAGGGTCGGGGATTGAGGTTTGACGGCTGAGGACTGAGGATTGAGGATTGAGAATTAAGGATTGTTGATAGAGGATTGAAGATTGAGGATTGGGTATTGAGGATTGAAGAATGAGGATTGAGGATTGAGGATTGAGGATTGAGGGTTGAGGATCTAGGATTGAAGATTGAGGATTGAGGATTGAGGATTGAGGATTGAGGATTGAGGATGGAGGATGAGGGCTGAGGGTTGAGGATTGAGGTTTGAGTATTGAGTCCTGAGAATTCTGGATATTCTATTGAGTATTGAGAATTGAGGATTGATGGTTGTGTATTGAGGACTGAGGATTGAGGCTTGAAGGTTGAGTATTGAAGATTCAGGATTGAGGTTTGGGGACTGAGGATTGAGGATTGAAGATTGAGTAATAGGGATTGAAGATTGAGGATTGAGGATTGAGGATTGAGGATTGAGGATGATGTCTGAGGGTTGAGGATTGAGGTTTGAGGACTGAGGACTGAGGATTGAAGACTGAGGGTTGAGGAAGAGGGCAGAGGGTCAGGGATTGATGTTTGACGACTGAGGATTGAGGATTGAGGATTGAGAATTGAGGATTGATGATTGAGGATTGAGGATTGAGGATTGAGGATTGAGGATTGAAGATTGAGTATTGATGATTGAATATTGAGGATTGAGGATTGAGGTTTGAGGATTGAGGACGAGGACTGACGGTAGAGGATTGAGGTTTGAGGATTGAGGACTGAGGATTGTGGACTGAGGATTGAGGATTGAGGATTGAGCATTGAGGATTGAAGATTGAAGACTGGGGATTGAGGATTGAAGATTGAGAATTAAGGATTGAAGATTGTGGATTGAGGATCTAGGATTGGAGATTGATTATTGAGGATTCAAGATTGAGGATTGAGGATTGAGGATTGAGGATTGAGAATTGAGGATGAGGACTGAGGGTTGAGGATTGAGGTTTGAGGAATGAGGATTGAGGGTTGAGGATTGAGGATTGAGGATTGAGGATTGAGGATTGAAGATTGAGGATTGAGGATTGAGGATTGAGGATTGAGCATTGAGGATTGAAGATTGAATATTGATGATTGAAGATTGAGGATTGACGATTGAGGGTTGTGGATTGAGGATTGAAAATTGAGTATTGAGGATTGAAGATTGAGGATTGAGGATTGACGATTGAGGATTGAGGATTGAAGATTGAGTATTGAGGATTGAGGATTGAGGATTGAAGATTGGATATTGAGGATTGAAGATTGAGGATCGAGGATTGAGGACTGAGGATTGAGGCTTGAAGGTTGAGTATTGAAGATTCAGGATTGAGGTTTGAGGACTGAGGATTGAGGATTGAAGATTGAGTATTAGGGATTGAAGATTGAGGATTGAGGATTGAGGATTGAGGATTGAGGATGATGTCTGAGGGTTGAGGATTGAGGTTTGAGGACTGAGGCCTGATGATTGAAGACTGAGGGTTGAGGATGAGGGCAGAGGGTCTGGGATTGAGGTTTGACGACTGAGGATTGAGGATTGAGGATTGAGAATTGAGGATTGATGATTGAGGATTGAAGATTGAGGATTGGGTATTGAGGATAGAGGATTGAGGATGGAGGATGAGGGAGGAGGGTTGAGGATTGAGGTTTGAGTATTGAGTCCTGAGAATTCAGGATATTCTATTGAGTATTGAGAATTGAGGAGTGATGGTTGAGTATTGAGGACTGAGGATTGAGGCTTGAAGTTTCAGTATTGAAGATTCAGGATTGAGGTTTGGGGACTGAGGATTGAGGATTGAAGATTGAGGATTGAGTATTGATGATTGAATATTGAGGATTGAGGATTGAGGTTTGAGGATGAGGGCTGAGGGTTGAGGATTGAGGTTTGAGTATTGGGTCCTGAGAATTCAGGATATTCTATTGAGTATTGAGAATTGAGTATCGATGGTTGAGTATTGAGGACTGAGGATTGAGGCTTGAAGGTTGAGTATTGAAGATTCAGGATTGAGGTTTGGGGACTGAGGATTGAGGATTGAAGATTGAGTATTAGGGATTGAAGATTGAGGATTAAGGATTGAGGATTGAGGATTGAGGATTGAAGATTGAGGATTGGGTATTGAGGATTGAAGAATGAGGATTGAGGATTGAGGACTGAGGATTGGGGATTGAGGATCTAGGATTGGAGATTGATTATTGAGGATTGAAGATTGAGGATTGAGGATTGAGGATTGAGTATCTAGAATTGGAGATTGATTATTGAGGATTGAAGATTGAGGATTGATGATTGAGGATTGAGAATTGAGAATTGAGGATGAGGACTGAGGGTTGAGGATTGAGGTTTGAGAAATGAGGATTGAGGATTGAGGATTGAGAATTGAGAATTGAGGATGAGGACTGAGGGTTGAGGATTGAGGTTTGAGAAATGAGGATTGAGGATTGAGGATTGAGGATTGAGGATTGAGGATTGAGGATTGAGGATTGAGTATTGATCACTGAAGATTGAGGATTGAGGATTGAGGATTGAGGATTGAGGATTGAAGATTGAATTTTGAGGATTGAAGATTGAGGATTGAGGACTGAGGGATGAGAATGGAGGATGAGGGCTGAGGGTTGAGGATTGAGGTTTGAGGACTGAGGACTGATGATTGAGGATCGAGAGTTGAGGATTGAGGATTGAGGATTGAGGATTGAGGATTGAGAATTGAGGATTGATGATTGAGGGTTGAAAATTGAATATTGAGGATTGAAGATTGAGGATTGATGATTAAGGATTGAGGATGGAGGATGAGGGCTGAGGGTTGAGGATTGAGGTTTGAGGACTGAGGACTGAGGATTGAGGATTGAGAGCTGAGGATTGAGGATTGAGGATTGAAAATTGAGTATTGAGGATCGAAGATTGAGGATTGTGGATTGACGATTGAGGATTGAGGATTGAAGATTGAGTATTGAGGATTGAAGATTGAGGATTGAGGATTGAAGATTGAGTATTGAGGATTGAAGATTGAGGATTGAGGATTGAGGATTGAGGATTGAGGATTGAGGATTGAGGATTGAGAATTGAGGATGAGGACTGAGGTTTGAGAATTGAGGTTTGAGAAATGAGGATTGAGGATTGAGGATTGAGGATTGAGGATTGAGGGTTGAGGATCGATGATTGAGTATTGAAGATTGAGTATTGATCACTGAGGATTGAGGATTGAGGATTGAGGATTGAGGATGATGTCAGAGGTTTGAGGATTGAGGTTTGAGGACTGAGGACTGAGGATTGAAGACTGAGGGTTGAGGATGAGGGCAGAGGGTCAGGGATTGAGGTTTGACGACTGAGGATTGAGGTATGAGGATTGAGAATTACGGATTGATGATTGAGGATTGAAGATTGAGGATTGGGTATTGAGGATAGAGGGTTGAGGATGGAGGATGAGGGCTGAGGGTTGAGGATTGAGGTTTGAGTATTGAGTCCTGAGAATTCAGGATATTCTATTGAGTACTGAGAATTGAGGATCGATGGTTGAGTACTGAGGACTGAAGATTGAGGATTGAAGGTTGAGTATTGAGGATTCAGTATTGAGGTTTGAGGGCTGAGGATTGAGGATTGAGGACTGAGGATTGAGGATGAGGGCTGAGGGTCGGGGATTGAGGTTTGACGGCTGAGGACTGAGGATTGAGGATTGAGAATTAAGGATTGTTGATAGAGGATTGATGATTGAGGATTGGGTATTGAGGATTGAAGAATGAGGATTGAGGATTGAGGATTGAGGATTGAGGGTTGAGGATCTAGGATTGGAGATTGATTATTGAGGATTGAAGATTGGGGATTGAGGATTGAGGATTGAGGATCTAGGTTTGGAGATTGATTATTGAGGATTGAAGATTGGGGATTGAGGATTGAGGATTGAGGATCTAGGATTGGAGATTGAAGATTGGGGATTGTGGATTGAGGGTTGAGGATTGAGGACGAGGACTGACGGTTGAGGATTGAGGTTTGAGGCTTGAGGATTGAGGATTGAGGACTGAGGCTTGAGGATTGAGGATTGAGCATTGAGGATTGAAGATTGAGGACTGGCGATTGAGGATTGAAGATTGAGGATTAAGGATTGAGGATTGGGAATTGAGGATGTACGATTGGAGATTGATTATTGAGGATTGAAGATTGAGGATTGAGGATTGAGGGTTGGGTATTGAGGATTGAAGAATGAGGATTGAGGATTGACGATTGAGAATTGAGGGTTGAGGATCTGGGATTGAAGATTGAGGACTGAGGATTGAGGATTGAGGATTGAGGATTGAGGATGGAGGATGAGGGCTGAGGGTTGAGGATTGAGGTTTGAGTATTGGGTCCTGAGAATTCAGGATTATTCTATTGAGTATTGAGAATTGAGTATTGATGGTTGAGTATTGAGGACTGAGGATTGAGGCTTGAAGGTTGAGTATTGAAGATTCAGGATTGAGGTTTGGTGACTGAGGATTGAGGATTGAAGATTGAGTATTAGGGATTGAAGATTGAGGATTGAGGATTGAGGATTGAGGATTGAGGATTGAGGATTGAAGATTGAGGATTGAGGATTGAGGATTGTGTATTAAAGATTGAGTATTGATCACTGAGGATTGAGCATTGAAGATTGAGTATTGAGAATTGAGGATTGGGGATTGAGGATTGAGGATTGAGAATTGAGGATGAGGACTGAGGGTTGAGAATTCAGGTTTGAGAAATGAGGATTGAGGATTGAGGATTGAGGGTTGAGGATCGATGATTGAGTATTGAAGATTGAGTATTGATCACTGAAGATTGAGGATTGAGGATTGAGGATTGAGGATTGAGGATTGAAGATTGAATATTGAGGATTGAAGATTGAGGATTGAGGACTGTGGGATGAGGATGGAGGATGAGGGCTGAGGGTTGAGGATTGAGGTTTGAGGACTGAGGACTGATGATTGAGGATCGAGAGTTGAGGATTGAGGATTGAGGATTGAGGATTGAGGATTGAGAATTGAGGATTGATGATTGAGGGTTGAAAATTGAATATTGAGGATTGAAGATTGAGGATTGATGATTAAGGATTGAGGATGGAGGATGAGGGCTGAGGGTTGAGGATTGAGGTTTGAGGACTGAGGACTGAGGATTGAGGATTGAGAATTGAGTATCAGGGATTGAAGATTGAAGATTGAGTATTGAGAATTGAGGATTGAGGATTGAGGACTGAGGATTGAGGATTGAGGATTGAGGATGATGTCTGAGGGTTGAGGGTTGAGGTTTGAGGACTGAGGACTGAGGATTGAGGACTGAGGATTGAGGATGAGGGCTGAGGGTCGGGGATTGAGGTTTGACGGCTGAGGACTGAGGATTGAGGATTGAGAATTAAGGATTGTTGATAGAGGATTGAAGATTGAGGATTGGGTATTGAGGATTGAAGAATGAGGATTGAGGATTGAGGATTGAGGATTGAGGGTTGAGGATCTAGGATTGAAGATTGAGGATTGAGGATTGAGGATTGACGATTGAGGATTGAGGATGGAGGATGAGGGCTGAGGGTTGAGGATTGAGGTTTGAGTATTGAGTCCTGAGAATTCTGGATATTCTATTGAGTATTGAGAATTGAGGATTGATGGTTGTGTATTGAGGACTGAGGATTGAGGCTTGAAGGTTGAGTATTGAAGATTCAGGATTGAGGTTTGGGGACTGAGGATTGAGGATTGAAGATTGAGTAATAGGGATTGAAGATTGAGGATTGAGGATTGAGGATTGAGGATTGAGGATGATGTCTGAGGGTTGAGGATTGAGGTTTGAGGACTGAGGACTGAGGATTGAAGACTGAGGGTTGAGGAAGAGGGCAGAGGGTCAGGGATTGATGTTTGACGACTGAGGATTGAGGATTGAGGATTGAGAATTGAGGATTGATGATTGAGGATTGAGGATTGAGGATTGAGGATTGAGGATTGAAGATTGAGTATTGATGATTGAATATTGAGGATTGAGGATTGAGGTTTGAGGATTGAGGACGAGGACTGACGGTAGAGGATTGAGGTTTGAGGATTGAGGACTGAGGATTGTGGACTGAGGATTGAGGATTGAGGATTGAGCATTGAGGATTGAAGATTGAAGACTGGGGATTGAGGATTGAAGATTGAGAATTAAGGATTGAAGATTGTGGATTGAGGATCTAGGATTGGAGATTGATTATTGAGGATTCAAGATTGAGGATTGAGGATTGAGGATTGAGGATTGAGAATTGAGGATGAGGACTGAGGGTTGAGGATTGAGGTTTGAGGAATGAGGATTGAGGGTTGAGGATTGAGGATTGAGGATTGAGGATTGAGGATTGAAGATTGAGGATTGAGGATTGAGGATTGAGGATTGAGCATTGAGGATTGAAGATTGAATATTGATGATTGAAGATTGAGGATTGACGATTGAGGGTTGTGGATTGAGGATTGAAAATTGAGTATTGAGGATTGAAGATTGAGGATTGAGGATTGACGATTGAGGATTGAGGATTGAAGATTGAGTATTGAGGATTGAGGATTGAGGATTGAAGATTGGATATTGAGGATTGAAGATTGAGGATCGAGGATTGAGGACTGAGGATTGAGGCTTGAAGGTTGAGTATTGAAGATTCAGGATTGAGGTTTGAGGACTGAGGATTGAGGATTGAAGATTGAGTATTAGGGATTGAAGATTGAGGATTGAGGATTGAGGATTGAGGATTGAGGATGATGTCTGAGGGTTGAGGATTGAGGTTTGAGGACTGAGGCCTGATGATTGAAGACTGAGGGTTGAGGATGAGGGCAGAGGGTCTGGGATTGAGGTTTGACGACTGAGGATTGAGGATTGAGGATTGAGAATTGAGGATTGATGATTGAGGATTGAAGATTGAGGATTGGGTATTGAGGATAGAGGATTGAGGATGGAGGATGAGGGAGGAGGGTTGAGGATTGAGGTTTGAGTATTGAGTCCTGAGAATTCAGGATATTCTATTGAGTATTGAGAATTGAGGAGTGATGGTTGAGTATTGAGGACTGAGGATTGAGGCTTGAAGTTTCAGTATTGAAGATTCAGGATTGAGGTTTGGGGACTGAGGATTGAGGATTGAAGATTGAGGATTGAGTATTGATGATTGAATATTGAGGATTGAGGATTGAGGTTTGAGGATGAGGGCTGAGGGTTGAGGATTGAGGTTTGAGTATTGGGTCCTGAGAATTCAGGATATTCTATTGAGTATTGAGAATTGAGTATCGATGGTTGAGTATTGAGGACTGAGGATTGAGGCTTGAAGGTTGAGTATTGAAGATTCAGGATTGAGGTTTGGGGACTGAGGATTGAGGATTGAAGATTGAGTATTAGGGATTGAAGATTGAGGATTAAGGATTGAGGATTGAGGATTGAGGATTGAAGATTGAGGATTGGGTATTGAGGATTGAAGAATGAGGATTGAGGATTGAGGACTGAGGATTGGGGATTGAGGATCTAGGATTGGATATTGATTATTGAGGATTGAAGATTGAGGATTGAGGATTGAGGATTGAGTATCTAGAATTGGAGATTGATTATTGAGGATTGAAGATTGAGGATTGATGATTGAGGATTGAGAATTGAGAATTGAGGATGAGGACTGAGGGTTGAGGATTGAGGTTTGAGAAATGAGGATTGAGGATTGAGGATTGAGAATTGAGAATTGAGGATGAGGACTGAGGGTTGAGGATTGAGGTTTGAGAAATGAGGATTGAGGATTGAGGATTGAGGATTGAGGATTGAGGATTGAGGATTGAGGATTGTGTATTAAAGATTGAGTATTGATCACTGAGGATTGAGGATTGAGGATTGAGTGTTGAGGACTGAGGGTTGATGATTGAATATTGAGGATTGAAGATTGAGGATTGATGATTAAGGATTGAGGATGGAGGACGAGAGCTGAGAGTTGAGGATTGAGGTTTGAGGACTGAGGGCAGAGGATTGAGGATTGAGAATTGTGGATTGAGGATTGAGGATTGAGGATTGAAAATTGAGTATTGAGGATCGAAGATTGAGGATTGAGGATTGACGATTGAGGATTGAGGATTGAAGATTGAGTATTGAGGATTGAAGATTGAGGATTGAGGATTGAAGATTGAGTATTGAGGATTGAAGATTGAGGATTGAGGACTGAGGATTGAGGATTGAGGATTGAGCATTGAGGATTGAAGATTGAAGACTGGGGATTGAGGATTGAAGATTGAGAATTAAGGATTGAAGATTGTGGATTGAGGATCTAGGATTGGAGATTGATTATTGAGGATTCAAGATTGAGGATTGAGGATTGAGGGTTGAGGATTGAGGTTTGAGGAATGAGGATTCAGGGTTGAGGATTGAGGATTGAGGATTGAGGATTGAGGATTGAGGGTTGAGTATCTAGGATTGGAGATTGATTATTGAGGATTGAAGATTGGGGATTGAGGATTGAGTACTGAGGATCTAGGATTGGAGATTGATTAATGAGGATTGAAGATTGAGGATTGATGATTGAGGATTTAGAATTGAGAATTGAGGATGAGGTCTGAGGGTTCAGGGTTGAGGTTTGAGAAATGAGGATTGAGGATTGAGGATTGAGCATTGAAGATTGAGTATTGAGAATTGAGGATTGGGGATTGAGGATTGAGGATTGAGAATTGAGGATGAGGACTGAGGGTTGAGAATTCAGGTTTGAGAAATGAGGATTGAGGATTGAGGATTGAGGGTTGAGGATCGATGATTGAGTATTGAAGATTGAGTATTGATCACTGAAGATTGAGGATTGAGGATTGAGGATTGAGGATTGAGGATTGAAGATTGAATTTTGAGGATTGAAGATTGAGGATTGAGGACTGAGGGATGAGAATGGAGGATGAGGGCTGAGGGTTGAGGATTGAGGTTTGAGGACTGAGGACTGATGATTGAGGATCGAGAGTTGAGGATTGAGGATTGAGGATTGAGGATTGAGGATTGAGAATTGAGGATTGATGATTGAGGGTTGAAAATTGAATATTGAGGATTGAAGATTGAGGATTGATGATTAAGGATTGAGGATGGAGGATGAGGGCTGAGGGTTGAGGATTGAGGTTTGAGGACTGAGGACTGAGGATTGAGGATTGAGAGCTGAGGATTGAGGATTGAGGATTGAAAATTGAGTATTGAGGATCGAAGATTGAGGATTGTGGATTGACGATTGAGGATTGAGGATTGAAGATTGAGTATTGAGGATTGAAGATTGAGGATTGAGGATTGAAGATTGAGTATTGAGGATTGAAGATTGAGGATTGAGGATTGAGGATTGAGGATTGAGGATTGAGGATTGAGGATTGAGAATTGAGGATGAGGACTGAGGTTTGAGAATTGAGGTTTGAGAAATGAGGATTGAGGATTGAGGTTTGAGGATTGAGGATTGAGGGTTGAGGATCGATGATTGAGTATTGAAGATTGAGTATTGATCACTGAGGATTGAGGATTGAGGATTGAGGATTGAGGATGATGTCAGAGGTTTGAGGATTGAGGTTTGAGGACTGAGGACTGAGGATTGAAGACTGAGGGTTGAGGATGAGGGCAGAGGGTCAGGGATTGAGGTTTGACGACTGAGGATTGAGGTATGAGGATTGAGAATTACGGATTGATGATTGAGGATTGAAGATTGAGGATTGGGTATTGAGGATAGAGGATTGAGCATGGAGGATGAGGGCCGAGGGTTGAGGATTGAGGTTTGAGTATTGAGTCCTGAGAATTCAGGATATTCTATTGAGTACTGAGAATTGAGGATCGATGGTTGAGTACTGAGGACTGAAGATTGAGGATTGAAGGTTGAGTATTGAGGATTCAGTATTGAGGTTTGAGGGCTGAGGATTGAGGATTGAGGACTGAGGATTGAGGATGAGGGCTGAGGGTCGGGGATTGAGGTTTGACGGCTGAGGACTGAGGATTGAGGATTGAGAATTAAGGATTGTTGATAGAGGATTGATGATTGAGGATTGGGTATTGAGGATTGAAGAATGAGGATTGAGGATTGAGGATTGAGGATTGAGGGTTGAGGATCTAGGATTGGAGATTGATTATTGAGGATTGAAGATTGGGGATTGAGGATTGAGGATTGAGGATCTAGGTTTGGAGATTGATTATTGAGGATTGAAGATTGGGGATTGAGGATTGAGGATTGAGGATCTAGGATTGGAGATTGAAGATTGGGGATTGTGGATTGAGGGTTGAGGATTGAGGACGAGGACTGACGGTTGAGGATTGAGGTTTGAGGCTTGAGGATTGAGGATTGAGGACTGAGGCTTGAGGATTGAGGATTGAGCATTGAGGATTGAAGATTGAGGACTGGCGATTGAGGATTGAAGATTGAGGATTAAGGATTGAGGATTGGGAATTGAGGATGTACGATTGGAGATTGATTATTGAGGATTGAAGATTGAGGATTGAGGATTGAGGGTTGGGTATTGAGGATTGAAGAATGAGGATTGAGGATTGACGATTGAGAATTGAGGGTTGAGGATCTGGGATTGAAGATTGAGGACTGAGGATTGAGGATTGAGGATTGAGGATTGAGGATGGAGGATGAGGGCTGAGGGTTGAGGATTGAGGTTTGAGTATTGGGTCCTGAGAATTCAGGATTATTCTATTGAGTATTGAGAATTGAGTATTGATGGTTGAGTATTGAGGACTGAGGATTGAGGCTTGAAGGTTGAGTATTGAAGATTCAGGATTGAGGTTTGGTGACTGAGGATTGAGGATTGAAGATTGAGTATTAGGGATTGAAGATTGAGGATTGAGGATTGAGGATTGAGGATTGAGGATTGAAGATTGAGGATTGAGGATTGAGGATTGTGTATTAAAGATTGAGTATTGATCACTGAGGATTGAGGATTGAGGATTGAGTGTTGAGTATTGAGGGTTGATGATTGAATATTGAGGATTGAAGATTCAGGATTGATGATTAAGGATTGAGGATGGAGGACGATGGCTGAGTGTTGAGGATCGAGGTTTGAGGACTGAGGGCAGAGGATTGAGGATTGAGAATTGAGGATTGAGGATTGAGGATTGAGGATTGAAAATTGAGTATTGAGGATCGAAGGTTGAGGATTGTGGATTGACGATTGAGGA
The DNA here is from genome assembly GCF_051401765.1 of Calliopsis andreniformis. Lineage (NCBI taxonomy): Eukaryota > Metazoa > Arthropoda > Insecta > Hymenoptera > Andrenidae > Calliopsis > Calliopsis andreniformis. The sequence goes on from NW_027480470.1 coordinate 1,994,906, forward strand.
TTGAGGATTGAAGATTGAGTATTGAGGATTGAAGATTGAGGATTGAGGATTGAAGATTGAGTATTGAGGATTGAAGATTGAGGGTTGAGGATTGAGGATTGAGGATTGAGGATTGAGGATTGAGGATTGAGCATTGAGGATTGAAGATTGAATATTGATGATTGAAGATTGAGGATTGACGATTGAGGGTTGTGGATTGAGGACGAGGACTGTGGGTTGAATATTGATGATTGAGGTCTGAGGGTTGAGGATTGAAGATTGAAAATTGAGGCTTGAGGATTGAGGATTGAGGATTGAGGATTGAAGATTGGATATTGAGGATTGAAGATTGAGGATCGAGGATTGAGGACTCAGGATTGAGGCTTGAAGGTTGAGTATTGAAGATTCAGGATTGAGGTTTGAGGACTGAGCATTGAGGATTGAAGATTGAGTATTAGGGATTGAAGATTGAGGATTGAGGATTGAGGATTGAGGATTGAGGATGATGTGCGAGGGTTGAGTAGAGAGGTTTGAGGACTGAGGGCTGAGGATTGAAGACTGAGGGTTGAGGATGAGGGCAGAGGGTCAGGGATTGAGGCTTGACGACTGAGGATTGAGGATTGAGGATTGAGAATTGAGGATTGATGATTGAGGATTGAAGATTGAGGATTGGGTATTGAGGATTGAAGAATGAGGATTGAGGATTGAGGATTGAGGATTGAGGGTTGAGGATCTAGGATTGGAGATTGATTATTGAGGATTGAAGATTGGGGATTGAGGATTGAGGATTGAGGATCTAGGATTGGAGATTGATTAATGAGGATTGAAGATTGAGGATTGATGATTGAGGATTTTGAGTTGAGAATTGATGATGAGGTCTGAGGGTTGAGGATTGAGGTTTGAGAAATGAGGATTGAGGATTGAGGATTGAGGATTGAAGATTGAGTATTGAGAATTGAGGATTGAGGATTGAGGATTGAGGATTGAGAATTGAGGATGAGGACTGAGGGTTGAGAATTGAGGTTTGAGAAATGAGGATTGAGGATTGAGGATTGAGGATTGAGGATTGAGGGTTGAGGATCGATGATTGAGTATTGAAGATTGAGTATTGATCACTGAGGATTGAGGATTGAGGATTGAGGATTGAGGATTGAGGATTGAAGATTGAAGATCGAGGATTGAGGACTGAGGATTGAGACTTGAAGGTTGAGTATTGAAGGTTCAGGATTGAGGTTTGAGGACTGAGCATTGAGGATTGAAGATTGAGTATTAGGGATTGAAGATTGAGGATTGAGGATTGAGGATTGAGGATAGAGGATGATGTCTGAGGGTTGAGGAGAGAGGTTTGAGGACTGAGGACTGAGGATTGAAGACTGAGGGTTGAGGATGAGGGCAGAGGGTCAGGGATTGAGGTTTGACGACTGAGGATTGAGGATTGAGGATTGAGAATTGAGGATTGATGATTGAGGATTGATGATTGAGGATTGGGTATTGAGGATTGAAGAATGAGGATTGAGGATTGAGGATTGAGGATTGAAGATTGAATATTGAGGATTGAAGATTGAGGATTGAGGACTGAGGGATGAGGATGGAGGATGAGGGCTGAGGGTTGAGGATTGAGGTTTGAGGACTGAGGACTGATGATTGAGGATCGAGAGTTGAGGATTGAGGATTGAGGATTGAGGATTGAGGATTGAGAATTGAGGATTGATGATTGAGGGTTGAAAATTGAATATTGAGGATTGAAGATTGAGGATTGATGATTAAGGATTGAGGATGGAGGATGAGGGCTGAGGGTTGAGGATTGAGGTTTGAGGACTGAGGACTGAGGATTGAGGATTGAGAATTGAGTATCAGGGATTGAAGATTGAAGATTGAGTATTGAGAATTGAGGATTGAGGATTGAGGACTGAGGATTGAGGATTGAGGATTGAGGATGATGTCTGAGGGTTGAGGGTTGAGGTTTGAGGACTGAGGACTGAGGATTGAGTACTGAGGATTGAGGATGAGGGCTGAGGGTCGGGGATTGAGGTTTGACGGCTGAGGACTGAGGATTGAGGATTGAGAATTAAGGATTGTTGATAGAGGATTGAAGATTGAGGATTGGGTATTGAGGATTGAAGAATGAGGATTGAGGATTGAGGATTGAGGATTGAGGGTTGAGGATCTAGGATTGAAGATTGAGGATTGAGGATTGAGGATTGAGGATTGAGGATTGAGGATGGAGGATGAGGGCTGAGGGTTGAGGATTGAGGTTTGAGTATTGAGTCCTGAGAATTCTGGATATTCTATTGAGTATTGAGAATTGAGGATTGATGGTTGTGTATTGAGGACTGAGGATTGAGGCTTGAAGGTTGAGTATTGAAGATTCAGGATTGAGGTTTGGGGACTGAGGATTGAGGATTGAAGATTGAGTAATAGGGATTGAAGATTGAGGATTGAGGATTGAGGATTGAGGATTGAGGATGATGTCTGAGGGTTGAGGATTGAGGTTTGAGGACTGAGGACTGAGGATTGAAGACTGAGGGTTGAGGATGAGGGCAGAGGGTCAGGGATTGATGTTTGACGACTGAGGATTGAGGATTGAGGATTGAGAATTGAGGATTGATGATTGAGGATTGAGGATTGAGGATTGAGGATTGAAGATTGAGTATTGATGATTGAATATTGAGGATTGAGGATTGAGGTTTGAGGATTGAGGACGAGGACTGACGGTAGAGGATTGAGGTTTGAGGATTGAGGACTGAGGATTGTGGACTGAGGATTGAGGATTGAGGATTGAGCATTGAGGATTGAAGATTGAAGACTGGGGATTGAGGATTGAAGATTGAGAATTAAGGATTGAAGATTGTGGATTGAGGATCTAGGATTGGAGATTGATTATTGAGGATTCAAGATTGAGGATTGAGGATTGAGGATTGAGGATTGAGAATTGAGGATGAGGACTGAGGGTTGAGGATTGAGGTTTGAGGAATGAGGATTGAGGGTTGAGGATTGAGGATTGAGGATTGAGGATTGAGGATTGAAGATTGAGGATTGAGGATTGAGGATTGAGGATTGAGCATTGAGGATTGAAGATTGAATATTGATGATTGAAGATTGAGGATTGACGATTGAGGGTTGTGGATTGAGGATTGAAAATTGAGTATTGAGGATTGAAGATTGAGGATTGAGGATTGACGATTGAGGATTGAGGATTGAAGATTGAGTATTGAGGATTGAGGATTGAGGATTGAAGATTGGATATTGAGGATTGAAGATTGAGGATCGAGGATTGAGGACTGAGGATTGAGGCTTGAAGGTTGAGTATTGAAGATTCAGGATTGAGGTTTGAGGACTGAGGATTGAGGATTGAAGATTGAGTATTAGGGATTGAAGATTGAGTATTGAGGATTGAGGATTGAGGATTGAGGATGATGTCTGAGGGTTGAGGATTGAGGTTTGAGGACTGAGGCCTGATGATTGAAGACTGAGGGTTGAGGATGAGGGCAGAGGGTCTGGGATTGAGGTTTGACGACTGAGGATTGAGGATTGAGGATTGAGAATTGAGGATTGATGATTGAGGATTGAAGATTGAGGATTGGGTATTGAGGATAGAGGATTGAGGATGGAGGATGAGGGAGGAGGGTTGAGGATTGAGGTTTGAGTATTGAGTCCTGAGAATTCAGGATATTCTATTGAGTATTGAGAATTGAGGAGTGATGGTTGAGTATTGAGGACTGAGGATTGAGGCTTGAAGTTTCAGTATTGAAGATTCAGGATTGAGGTTTGGGGACTGAGGATTGAGGATTGAAGATTGAGGATTGAGTATTGATGATTGAATATTGAGGATTGAGGATTGAGGTTTGAGGATGAGGGCTGAGGGTTGAGGATTGAGGTTTGAGTATTGGGTCCTGAGAATTCAGGATATTCTATTGAGTATTGAGAATTGAGTATCGATGGTTGAGTATTGAGGACTGAGGATTGAGGCTTGAAGGTTGAGTATTGAAGATTCAGGATTGAGGTTTGGGGACTGAGGATTGAGGATTGAAGATTGAGTATTAGGGATTGAAGATTGAGGATTAAGGATTGAGGATTGAGGATTGAGGATTGAAGATTGAGGATTGGGTATTGAGGATTGAAGAATGAGGATTGAGGATTGAGGACTGAGGATTGAGGATTGAGGATCTAGGATTGGAGATTGATTATTGAGGATTGAAGATTGAGGATTGAGGATTGAGGATTGAGTATCTAGAATTGGAGATTGATTATTGAGGATTGAAGATTGAGGATTGATGATTGAGGATTGAGAATTGAGAATTGAGAATGAGGACTGAGGGTTGAGGATTGAGGTTTGAGAAATGAGGATTGAGGATTGAGGATTGAGGATTGAGGATTGAGGATTGAGGATTGTGTATTAAAGATTGAGTATTGATCACTGAGGATTGAGGATTGAGGATTGAGTGTTGAGGACTGAGGGTTGATGATTGAATATTGAGGATTGAAGATTGAGGATTGATGATTAAGGATTGAGGATGGAGGACGAGAGCTGAGAGTTGAGGATTGAGGTTTGAGGACTGAGGGCAGAGGATTGAGGATTGAGAATTGTGGATTGAGGATTGAGGATTGAGGATTGAAAATTGAGTATTGAGGATCGAAGATTGAGGATTGAGGATTGACGATTGAGGATTGAGGATTGAAGATTGAGTATTGAGGATTGAAGATTGAGGATTGAGGATTGAAGATTGAGTATTGAGGATTGAAGATTGAGGATTGAGGACTGAGGATTGAGGATTGAGGATTGAGCATTGAGGATTGAAGATTGAAGACTGGGGATTGAGGATTGAAGATTGAGAATTAAGGATTGAAGATTGTGGATTGAGGATCTAGGATTGGAGATTGATTATTGAGGATTCAAGATTGAGGATTGAGGATTGAGGATTGAGGATTGAGAATTGAGGATGAGGACTGAGGACTGAGGATTGAGGGTTGAAGGTTGAGTATTGAGGATTCAGTATTGAGGTTTGAGGGCTGAGGATTGAGGATTGAAGATTGAGTATTGAGGATTGAAGGTTGATGATTGAGGATTGAGGATTAAGGATTGAGGATGATGTCTGAGGGTTGAGGATTGAGTTTTGAGGACTGAGGACTGAGGATTGAGGACTGAGGATTGAGGATGAGGGCTGAGGGTCGGGGATTGAGGTTTGACGACTGAGGACTTAGGATTGAGGACTGAGAATTCAGGATTGTTGATAGAGGATTGAAGATTGAGGATTGGGTATTGAGGATTGAAGAATGAGGATTGAGGATTGAGGATTGAGGATTGAGGATTGAGGGTTGAGGATCTAGGATTGGAGATTGATTATTGAGGATTGAAGATTGGGGATTGAGGATTGAGGATTGAGGATCTAGGATTGGAGATTGATTATTGAGGATTGAAGGTTGAGGATTGATGATTGTGGATTTAGAATTGAGAATTGAGGATGAGGTCTGAGGGTTGAGGATTGAGGTTTGAGAAATGAGGATTGAGGATTGAGGACTGAGGATTGAAGATTGAGTATTGAGAATTGAGGATTGATTATTGAGGATTGAAGATTGAGGATTGATGATTGAGGATTGAGAATAGAGAATTGAGGATGAGGTCTGAGGGTTGAGGATTGAGGTTTGAGAAATGAGGATTGAGGATAGAGGATTGAGGATTGAAGATTGAGTATTGTTCACTGAGGATTAAGGATTGAGGATTGAGGATTGAGGATTGAAGATTGAATATTGAGGATTGAAGATTGAGGATTGAGGATTGAGGGATGAGGATGGAGGATTAGGGCTGAGGGTTGAGGATTGAGGTTTGAGGACTGAGGACTGAGGATTGTGGATCGAGAGTTGAGGATTGAGGATTGAGGATTGAGGATTGAGGATTGAGAATTGAGGATTGATGATTGAGGGTTGAAAATTGAATATTGAGGATTGAAGATTGAGGATTGATGATTAAGGATTGAGGATGGAGGATGAGGGCTGAGGGCTGAGGATTGAGGTTTGAGGACTGAGGACTGAGGATTGAGGATTGAGAACTGAGTATTAGGGATTGAAGATTGAAGATTGAGTATTGAGAATTGAGGATTGAGGATTGAGGATTGAGGATTGAGAATTGAGGATGAGGACTGAGGGTTGAGGATTGGGGATTGAGGATTGACGATTGAGGATTGAGTATTGAGGATTGAGAATTGAGGATTGAGGTTTGAAATTGAGTATTGAGGATTGAAGATTGAGGATTGAGATTTGATTATTGAATATTGTGTATTGAGTATTGAACCATGAGAATTCAGGATATTGTATTGAGTATTGAGAATTGGGGATTGATCGTTGAGTATTGAGGATTCATGGCTGAGGGTTGTGTGTTGAATATTGAGGGTTGAGGGTTGAGGATTGAGGATTGAGCATGGAGGATGAGGGCTGAGGGTTGAGGATTGAGGTTTGAGTATTGAACCCTGAGAATTCAGGATATTCTATTGAGTATTGAGAATTGAGGATTGATGGTTGAGTACTGAGGACAGAGCATTGAGGATTGAAGGTTGAGTATTGAGGATTCAGAATTGAGGTTTGAGGACTGAGGATTGAGGATTGAAGATTGAGTATTGAGGATTGAAGATTGAGGATTGAGCATTGAGGATTGAGGATAGAGGATGATGTCTGAGGGTTGAGGATTGAGGTTTGAGGACTGAGGACTGAGGATTGAGGACTGAGGATTGAGGATGAGGCCTGAGGGTCGGGGATTGTGGTTTGACGGCTGAGGACTGAGGATTGAGGATTGAGAATTAAGGATTGTTGATAGAGGATTGAAGATTGAGGATTGGGTATTGAGGATTGAAGAATGAAGATTGAGGACTGAGGATTGAGGATTGAGGGTTGAGGATCTAGGATTGGAGATTGACTATTGAGGATTGAAGATTGGGGATTGAGTATTGAGGATTGAGGATCTAGGATTCGAGATTGATTATTGAGGATTGAAGATTGGGGATTGAGGATTGAGGATTGAGGATCTAGGATTGGAGATCGAAGATTGGGGATTGAGGATTGAGGGTTGAGGATTGAGGACGAGGACTGACGGTTGAGGATTGAGGTTTGAGGATTGAGGATTGAGGATTGAGGACTGAGGCTTGAGGATTGAGGATTGAGCATTGAGGATTGAAGATTGAGGACTGGCGATTGAGGATTGAAGATTGAGGATTAAGGATTGAGGATTGGGAATTGAGGATGTAGGATTGGAGATTGATTATTGAGGATTGAAGATTGAGGATTGAGGATTGGGGATTGGGTATTGAGGATAGAAGAATAAGGATTGAGGATTGAGGATTGAGGATTGAGGGTTGAGGATCTAGGATTGAAGATTGAGGATTGAGGATTGAGGATCGAGGATTGAGGATTGAGGATGGAGGATGAGGGCTGAGGGTTGAGGATTGAGGTTTGAGTATTGGGTCCTGAGAATTCAGGATATTCTATTGTGTGTTGGGAATTGAGGATTGATGGTTGAGTATTGAGGACTGAGGATTGAGGCTTGAAGGTTGAGTATTGAAGATTCAGGATTGAGGTTTGGTGACTGAGGATTGAGGATTGAAGATTGAGTATTAGGGATTGAAGACTGCGGATTGAGGATTGAGGATTGAGGATTGAGGATTGAAGATTGAGGATTGGGTATTGAGGATTGAAGAATGAGGATTGAGGATTGAGGATTGAGGATTGAGGGTTGAGGATCTTGGATTGGAGATTGATTATTGAGGATTGAGGATTGAGGATTGAGGATTGAGGATTGAGGATCTAGAATTGGAGATTGATTATTGAGGATTGAAGATTGAGGATTGATGATTGAGGATTGAGAATTGAGAATTGAGGATGAGGTCTGAGGGTTGAGGATTGAGGTTTGAGAAATGAGGATTGAGGATTGAGGATTGAGGGTTGAGGATCGATGATTGAGTATTGAAGATTGAGTATTGATCACTGAAGATTAAGGATTGAGGATTGAGGATTGAGGATTGAAGATTGAATATTGAGGATTGAAGATTGAGGATTGAGGATTGAGGGATGAGGATGGAGGATTAGGGCTGAGGGTTGAGGATTGAGGTTTGAGGACTGAGGACTGAGGATTGTGGATCGAGAGTTGAGGATTGAGGATTGAGGATTGAGGATTGAGGATTGAGAATTGAGGATTGATGATTGAGGGTTGAAAATTGAATATTGAGGATTGAAGATTGAGGATTGATGATTAAGGATTGAGGATGGAGGATGAGGGCTGAGGGCTGAGGATTGAGGTTTGAGGACTGAGGACTGAGGATTGAGGATTGAGAACTGAGTATTAGGGATTGAAGATTGAAGATTGAGTATTGAGAATTGAGGATTGAGGATTGAGGATTGAGGATTGAGAATTGAGGATGAGGACTGAGGGTTGAGGATTGGGGATTGAGGATTGACGATTGAGGATTGAGTATTGAGGATTGAGAATTGAGGATTGAGGTTTGAAATTGAGTATTGAGGATTGAAGATTGAGGATTGAGATTTGATTATTGAATATTGTGTATTGAGTATTGAACCATGAGAATTCAGGATATTGTATTGAGTATTGAGAATTGGGGATTGATCGTTGAGTATTGAGGATTCATGGCTGAGGGTTGTGTGTTGAATATTGAGGGTTGAGGGTTGAGGATTGAGGATTGAGCATGGAGGATGAGGGCTGAGGGTTGAGGATTGAGGTTTGAGTATTGAACCCTGAGAATTCAGGATATTCTATTGAGTATTGAGAATTGAGGATTGATGGTTGAGTACTGAGGACAGAGCATTGAGGATTGAAGGTTGAGTATTGAGGATTCAGAATTGAGGTTTGAGGACTGAGGATTGAGGATTGAAGATTGAGTATTGAGGATTGAAGATTGAGGATTGAGCATTGAGGATTGAGGATAGAGGATGATGTCTGAGGGTTGAGGATTGAGGTTTGAGGCCTGAGGACTGAGGATTGAGGACTGAGGATTGAGGATGAGGCCTGAGGGTCGGGGATTGTGGTTTGACGGCTGAGGACTGAGGATTGAGGATTGAGAATTAAGGATTGTTGATAGAGGATTGAAGATTGAGGATTGGGTATTGAGGATTGAAGAATGAAGATTGAGGACTGAGGATTGAGGATTGAGGGTTGAGGATCTAGGATTGGAGATTGACTATTGAGGATTGAAGATTGGGGATTGAGTATTGAGGATTGAGGATCTAGGATTCGAGATTGATTATTGAGGATTGAAGATTGGGGATTGAGGATTGAGGATTGAGGATCTAGGATTGGAGATCGAAGATTGGGGATTGAGGATTGAGGGTTGAGGATTGAGGACGAGGACTGACGGTTGAGGATTGAGGTTTGAGGATTGAGGATTGAGGATTGAGGACTGAGGCTTGAGGATTGAGGATTGAGCATTGAGGATTGAAGATTGAGGACTGGCGATTGAGGATTGAAGATTGAGGATTAAGGATTGAGGATTGGGAATTGAGGATGTAGGATTGGAGATTGATTATTGAGGATTGAAGATTGAGGATTGAGGATTGGGGATTGGGTATTGAGGATAGAAGAATGAGGATTGAGGATTGAGGATTGAGGATTGAGGGTTGAGGATCTAGGATTGAAGATTGAGGATTGAGGATTGAGGATCGAGGATTGAGGATTGAGGATGGAGGATGAGGGCTGAGGGTTGAGGATTGAGGTTTGAGTATTGGGTCCTGAGAATTCAGGATATTCTATTGTGTGTTGGGAATTGAGGATTGATGGTTGAGTATTGAGGACTGAGGATTGAGGCTTGAAGGTTGAGTATTGAAGATTCAGGATTGAGGTTTGGTGACTGAGGATTGAGGATTGAAGATTGAGTATTAGGGATTGAAGACTGCGGATTGAGGATTGAGGATTGAGGATTGAGGATTGAAGATTGAGGATTGGGTATTGAGGATTGAAGAATGAGGATTGAGGATTGAGGATTGAGGATTGAGGGTTGAGGATCTTGGATTGGAGATTGATTATTGAGGATTGAGGATTGAGGATTGAGGATTGAGGATTGAGGATCTAGAATTGGAGATTGATTATTGAGGATTGAAGATTGAGGATTGATGATTGAGGATTGAGAATTGAGAATTGAGGATGAGGTCTGAGGGTTGAGGATTGAGGTTTGAGAAATGAGGATTGAGGATTGAGGATTGAGGGTTGAGGATCGATGATTGAGTATTGAAGATTGAGTATTGATCACTGAAGATTGAGGATTGAGGATTGAGGATTGAGGATTGAGGATTGAAGATTGAATATTGAGGATTGAAGATTGAGGATTGAGGACTGAGGGATGAGGATGGAGGATGAGGGCTGAGGGTTGAGGATTGAGGTTTGAGGACTGAGGACTGATGATTGAGGATCGAGAGTTGAGGATTGAGGATTGAGGATTGAGGATTGAGGATTGAGAATTGAGGATTGATGATTGAGGGTTGAAAATTGAATATTGAGGATTGAAGATTGAGGAATGATGATTAAGGATTGAGGATGGGGGATGAGGGCTGAGGGTTGAGGATTGAGGTTTGAGGACTGAGGACTGAGGATTGCGGATTGAGAGCTGAGGATTGAGGATTGACGATTGAAAATTGAGTATTGAGGATCGAAGATTGAGGATTGTGGATTGACGATTGAGGATTGAGGATTGAAGATTGAGTATTGAGGATTGAAGATTGAGGATTGAGGATTGAGGATTGAGTATTGAGGATTGAAGATTGAGGATTGAGGATTGAGGATTGAGGATTGAGGATTGAGGATTGAGGATTGAGCATTGAGGATTGAAGTTTGAATATTGATGATTGAAGATTGAGGATTGACGATTGAGGGTTGTGGATTGAGGACGAGGACTGAGGGTTGAATATTGATGAGTGAGGTCTGAGGGTTGAGGATTGAAGATTGAAAATTGAGGCTTGAGGATTGAGGATTGAGGATTGAGGATTGAAGATTGGATATTGAGGATTGAAGATTGAGGATCGAGGATAGAGGACTGAGGATTGAGGCTTGAAGGTTGAGTATTGAAGATTCAGGATTGAGGTTTGAGGACTGAGCATTGAGGATTGAAGATTGAGTATTAGGGATTGAAGATTGAGGATTGAGGATTGAGGATTGTGGATTGAGGATGATGTCTGAGGGTTGAGTAGAGAGGTTTGAGGACTGAGGACTGAGGATTGAAGACTGAGGGTTGAGGATGAGGGCAGAGGGTCAGGGATTGAGGTTTGACGACTGAGGATTGAGGATTGAGGATTGAGAATTGAGGATTGATGATTGAGGATTGAAGACTGAGGATTGGGTATTGAGGATTGAAGAATGAGGATTGAGGATTGAGGATTGAGGATTGAGGGTTGAGGATCTAGGATTGGAGATTGAGTATTGAGAATTGAGGATTGAAGATTGAGGATTGAGGATTGAGGGTTGGGTATTGAGGATTGAAGAATGAGGATTGAGGATTGACGATTGAGAATTGAGGGTTGAGGATCTGGGATTGAAGATTGAGGACTGAGGATTGAGGATTGAGGATTGAGGATTGAGGATGGAGGATGAGGGCTGAGGGTTGAGGATTGAGGTTTGAGTATTGGGTCCTGAGAATTCAGGATTATTCTATTGAGTATTGAGAATTGAGTATTGATGGTTGAGTATTGAGGCCTGAGGATTGAGGCTTGAAGGTTGAGTATTGAAGATTCAGGATTGAGGTTTGGTGACTGAGGATTGAGGATTGAAGATTGAGTATTAGGGATTGAAGATTGAGGATTGAGGATTGAGGATTGAGGATTGAGGATTGAAGATTGAGGATTGAGGATTGAGGATTGTGTATTAAAGATTGAGTATTGATCACTGAGGATTGAGGATTGAGGATTGAGTGTTGAGTATTGAGGGTTGATGATTGAATATTGAGGATTGAAGATTCAGGATTGATGATTAAGGATTGAGGATGGAGGACGATGGCTGAGTGTTGAGGATCGAGGTTTGAGGACTGAGGGCAGAGGATTGAGGATTGAGAATTGAGGATTGAGGATTGAGGATTGAGGATTGAAAATTGAGTATTGAGGATCGAAGGTTGAGGATTGGGGATTGACGATTGAGGATTGAGGATTGAAGATTGAGTATTGAGGATTGAAGATTGAGGATTGAGGATTGAAGATTGAGTATTGAGGATTGAAGATTGAGGGTTGAGGATTGAGGATTGAGGATTGAGGATTGAGGATTGAGGATTGAGCATTGAGGATTGAAGATTGAATATTGATGATTGAAGATTGAGGATTGACGATTGAGGGTTGTGGATTGAGGACGAGGACTGTGGGTTGAATATTGATGATTGAGGTCTGAGGGTTGAGGATTGAAGATTGAAAATTGAGGCTTGAGGATTGAGGATTGAGGATTGAGGATTGAAGATTGGATATTGAGGATTGAAGATTGAGGATCGAGGATTGAGGACTCAGGATTGAGGCTTGAAGGTTGAGTATTGAAGATTCAGGATTGAGGTTTGAGGACTGAGCATTGAGGATTGAAGATTGAGTATTAGGGATTGAAGATTGAGGATTGAGGATTGAGGATTGAGGATTGAGGATGATGTGCGAGGGTTGAGTAGAGAGGTTTGAGGACTGAGGGCTGAGGATTGAAGACTGAGGGTTGAGGATGAGGGCAGAGGGTCAGGGATTGAGGCTTGACGACTGAGGATTGAGGATTGAGGATTGAGAATTGAGGATTGATGATTGAGGATTGAAGATTGAGGATTGGGTATTGAGGATTGAAGAATGAGGATTGAGGATTGAGGATTGAGGATTGAGGGTTGAGGATCTAGGATTGGAGATTGATTATTGAGGATTGAAGATTGGGGATTGAGGATTGAGGATTGAGGATCTAGGATTGGAGATTGATTAATGAGGATTGAAGATTGAGGATTGATGATTGAGGATTTAGAGTTGAGAATTGATGATGAGGTCTGAGGGTTGAGGATTGAGGTTTGAGAAATGAGGATTGAGGATTGAGGATTGAGGATTGAAGATTGAGTATTGAGAATTGAGGATTGAGGATTGAGGATTGAGGATTGAGAATTGAGGATGAGGACTGAGGGTTGAGAATTGAGGTTTGAGAAATGAGGATTGAGGATTGAGGATTGAGGATTGAGGATTGAGGGTTGAGGATCGATGATTGAGTATTGAAGATTGAGTATTGATCACTGAGGATTGAGGATTGAGGATTGAGGATTGAGGATTGAGGATTGAAGATTGAAGATCGAGGATTGAGGACTGAGGATTGAGACTTGAAGGTTGAGTATTGAAGGTTCAGGATTGAGGTTTGAGGACTGAGCATTGAGGATTGAAGATTGAGTATTAGGGATTGAAGATTGAGGATTGAGGATTGAGGATTGAGGATAGAGGATGATGTCTGAGGGTTGAGGAGAGAGGTTTGAGGACTGAGGACTGAGGATTGAAGACTGAGGGTTGAGGATGAGGGCAGAGGGTCAGGGATTGAGGTTTGACGACTGAGGATTGAGGATTGAGGATTGAGAATTGAGGATTGATGATTGAGGATTGATGATTGAGGATTGGGTATTGAGGATTGAAGAATGAGGATTGAGGATTGAGGATTGAGCATTGAGGATTGAAGATTGAAGACTGGGGATTGAGGATTGAAGATTGAGAATTAAGGATCGAAGATTGTGGATTGAGGATCTAGGATTGGAGATTGATTATTGAGGATTGAAGATTGAGGATTGAGGATTGAGGATTGAGGACTGGGAATTGAGGATGAGGACTGAGGGTTGAGGATTGAGGTTTGAGGAATGAGGATTGAGGGTTGAGGATTGAGGATTGAGGATTGAGGATTGAGGATTGAGGGTTGAGTATCTAGGATTGGAGATTGATTATTGAGGATTGAAGATTGGGGATTGAGGATTGAGTACTGAGGATCTAGGATTGGAGATTGATTAATGAGGATTGAAGATTGAGGATTGATGATTGAGGATTTAGAATTGAGAATTGAGGATGAGGTCTGAGGGTTCAGGGTTGAGGTTTGAGAAATGACGATTGAGGATTGAGGATTGAGCATTGAAGATTGAGTATTGAGAATTGAGGATTGGGGATTGAGGATTGAGGATTGAGAATTGAGGATGAGGACTGAGGGTTGAGAATTCAGGTTTGAGAAATGAGGATTGAGGATTGAGGATTGAGGGTTGAGGATCGATGATTGAGTATTGAAGATTGAGTATTGATCACTGAAGATTGAGGATTGAGGATTGAGGATTGAGGATTGAAGATTGAATATTGAGGATTGAAGATTGAGGATTGAGGACTGAGGGATGAGGATGGAGGATGAGGGCTGAGGGTTGAGGATTGAGGTTTGAGGACTGAGGACTGATGATTGAGGATCGAGAGTTGAGGATTGAGGATTGAGGATTGAGGATTGAGGATTGAGAATTGAGGATTGATGATTGAGGGTTGAAAATTGAATATTGAGGATTGAAGATTGAGGATTGATGATTAAGGATTGAGGATGGAGGATGAGGGCTGAGGGTTGAGGATTGAGGTTTGAGGACTGAGGACTGAGGATTAAGGATTGAGAATTGAGTATCAGGGATTGAAGATTGAAGATTGAGTATTGAGAATTGAGGATTGAGGATTGTGGACTGAGGATTGAGGATTGAGGATTGAGGATGATGTCTGAGGGTTGAGGGTTGAGGTTTGAGGACTGAGGACTGAGGATTGAGTACTGAGGATTGAGGATGAGGGCTGAGGGTCGGGGATTGAGGTTTGACGGCTGAGGACTGAGGATTGAGGATTGAGAATTAAGGATTGTTGATAGAGGATTGAAGATTGAGGATTGGGTATTGAGGATTGAAGAATGAGGATTGAGGATTGAGGATTGAGGATTGAGGGTTGAGGATCTAGGATTGAAGATTGAGGATTGAGGATTGAGGATTGAGGATTGAGGATTGAGGATGGAGGATGAGGGCTGAGGGTTGAGGATTGAGGTTTGAGTATTGAGTCCTGAGAATTCTGGATATTCTATTGAGTATTGAGAATTGAGGATTGATGGTTGTGTATTGAGGACTGAGGATTGAGGCTTGAAGGTTGAGTATTGAAGATTCAGGATTGAGGTTTGGGGACTGAGGATTGAGGATTGAAGATTGAGTAATAGGGATTGAAGATTGAGGATTGAGGATTGAGGATTGAGGATTGAGGATGATGTCTGAGGGTTGAGGATTGAGGTTTGAGGACTGAGGACTGAGGATTGAAGACTGAGGGTTGAGGATGAGGGCAGAGGGTCAGGGATTGATGTTTGACGACTGAGGATTGAGGATTGAGGATTGAGAATTGAGGATTGATGATTGAGGATTGAGGATTGAGGATTGAGGATTGAAGATTGAGTATTGATGATTGAATATTGAGGATTGAGGATTGAGGTTTGAGGATTGAGGACGAGGACTGACGGTAGAGGATTGAGGTTTGAGGATTGAGGACTGAGGATTGTGGACTGAGGATTGAGGATTGAGGATTGAGCATTGAGGATTGAAGATTGAAGACTGGGGATTGAGGATTGAAGATTGAGAATTAAGGATTGAAGATTGTGGATTGAGGATCTAGGATTGGAGATTGATTATTGAGGATTCAAGATTGAGGATTGAGGATTGAGGATTGAGGATTGAGAATTGAGGATGAGGACTGAGGGTTGAGGATTGAGGTTTGAGGAATGAGGATTGAGGGTTGAGGATTGAGGATTGAGGATTGAGGATTGAGGATTGAAGATTGAGGATTGAGGATTGAGGATTGAGGATTGAGCATTGAGGATTGAAGATTGAATATTGATGATTGAAGATTGAGGATTGACGATTGAGGGTTGTGGATTGAGGATTGAAAATTGAGTATTGAGGATTGAAGATTGAGGATTGAGGATTGACGATTGAGGATTGAGGATTGAAGATTGAGTATTGAGGATTGAGGATTGAGGATTGAAGATTGGATATTGAGGATTGAAGATTGAGGATCGAGGATTGAGGACTGAGGATTGAGGCTTGAAGGTTGAGTATTGAAGATTCAGGATTGAGGTTTGAGGACTGAGGATTGAGGATTGAAGATTGGGTATTAGGGATTGAAGATTGAGGATTGAGGATTGAGGATTGAGGATTGAGGATGATGTCTGAGGGTTGAGGATTGAGGTTTGAGGACTGAGGCCTGATGATTGAAGACTGAGGGTTGAGGATGAGGGCAGAGGGTCTGGGATTGAGGTTTGACGACTGAGGATTGAGGATTGAGGATTGAGAATTGAGGATTGATGATTGAGGATTGAAGATTGAGGATTGGGTATTGAGGATAGAGGATTGAGGATGGAGGATGAGGGAGGAGGGTTGAGGATTGAGGTTTGAGTATTGGGTCCTGAGAATTCAGGATATTCTATTGAGTATTGAGAATTGAGTATCGATGGCTGAGTATTGAGGACTGAGGATTGAGGCTTGAAGGTTGAGTATTGAAGATTCAGGATTGAGGTTTGGGGACTGAGGATTGAGGATTGAAGATTGAGTATTAGGGATTGAAGATTGAGGATTAAGGATTGAGGATTGAGGATTGAGGATTGAAGATTGAGGATTGGGTATTGAGGATTGAAGAATGAGGATTGAGGATTGAGGACTGAGGATTGAGGATTGAGGATCTAGGATTGGAGATTGATTATTGAGGATTGAAGATTGAGGATTGAGGATTGAGGATTGAGTATCTAGAATTGGAGATTGATTATTGAGGATTGAAGATTGAGGATTGATGATTGAGGATTGAGAATTGAGAATTGAGGATGAGGACTGAGGGTTGAGGATTGAGGTTTGAGAAATGAGGATTGAGGATTGAGGATTGAGGATTGAGGATTGAGGATTGAGGATTGTGTATTAAAGATTGAGTATTGATCACTGAGGATTGAGGATTGAGGATTGAGTGTTGAGGACTGAGGGTTGATGATTGAATATTGAGGATTGAAGATTGAGGATTGATGATTAAGGATTGAGGATGGAGGACGAGAGCTGAGAGTTGAGGATTGAGGTTTGAGGACTGAGGGCAGAGGATTGAGGATTGAGAATTGTGGATTGAGGATTGAGGATTGAGGATTGAAAATTGAGTATTGAGGATCGAAGATTGAGGATTGAGGATTGACGATTGAGGATTGAGGATTGAAGATTGAGTATTGAGGATTGAAGATTGAGGATTGAGGATTGAAGATTGAGTATTGAGGATTGAAGATTGAGGATTGAGGACTGAGGATTGAGGATTGAGGATTGAGCATTGAGGATTGAAGATTGAAGACTGGGGATTGAGGATTGAAGATTGAGAATTAAGGATTGAAGATTGTGGATTGAGGATCTAGGATTGGAGATTGATTATTGAGGATTCAAGATTGAGGATTGAGGATTGAGGATTGAGGATTGAGAATTGAGGATGAGGACTGAGGGTTGAGGATTGAGGATTGAGGATTGAAGATTGAGTATTGAGAATTGAGGATTGAGGATTGAGGATTGAGGATTGAGAATTGAGGATGAGGACTGAGGGTTGAGAATTGAGGTTTGAGAAATGAGGATTGAGGATTGAGGATTGAGGATTGAGGGTTGAGGATCGATGATTGAGTATTGAAGATTGAGTATTGATCACTGAGGATTGAGGATTGAGGATTGAGGATTGAGGATTGTGGATTGAAGATTGAATATTGAGGATTGAATATTGAGGATTGAGGATTGAGGGATGAGGATGGAGGATGAGGGCTGAGGGTTGAGGATTGAGGTTTGAGGACTGAGGACTGAGGATTGAGGATCGAGAGTTGAGGATTGAGGATTGAGGATTGAGGATTGAGGACTGAGATTTGAGGATTGATGATTGAGGGTTGAAAATTGAATATTGAGGATTGAAGATTGAGGATTGATTATTAAGGATTGAGGATGGAGGATGAGGGCTGAGGGTTGAGGATTGAGGTTTGAGGACTGAGGACTGAGGATTGAGGATTGAGAATTGAGGATCGGGGGTTGAGGATTGAAGATTGAGGATTGGGTATTGAGGATTGAAGAATGAGGATTGAGGATTGAGGATTGAGGATTGAGGATTGAAGATTGAGTATTGAGGATTGAAGATTGACGATTGAGGATTGAGGATTGAGGATTGAGGACGAGGACTGACGGTAGGGGATTGTGGTTTGAGGATTGAGGACTGAGGATTGAGGACTGAGGATTGAGGATTGAGGATTGAGCATTGAGGATTGAAGATTGAAGACTGGGGATTGAGGATTGAAGATTGAGAATTAAGGATTGAAGATTGTAGATTGAGGATCTAGGATTGGAGATTGATTATTGAGGATTGAAGATTGAGGATTGAGGATTGAGGATTGAGGATTGAGAATTGAGGATGAGGACTGAGGGTTGAGGATTGAGGTTTGAGGAATGAGGATTGAGTGTTGAGGGTTGAGGATTGAGGATTGAGGATTGAGGATTGAGGATTGAGGATTGGGGATTGAATATTGAATACTGAGGATTGTAGATTGAGGTTTGAGGATTGAGGACTGATGATGGAGGATCAGGGCTGATGGTAGAGGATTGAGGTTTGAGTATTGAATCCTGAGAATTCAGGATATTCTATTGAGTATTGAGAATTGAGGATTGATGGTTGAGTACTGAGGACTGAGGATTGAGGGTTGAAGGTTGAGTATTGAGGATTCAGTATTGAGGTTTGAGGGCTGAGGATTGAGGATTGAAGATTGAGTATTGAGGATTGAAGGTTGATGATTGAGGATTGAGGATTAAGGATTGAGGATGATGTCTGAGGGTTGAGGATTGAGTTTTGAGGACTGAGGACTGAGGATTGAGGACTGAGGATTGAGGATGAGGGCTGAGGGTCGGGGATTGAGGTTTGACGACTGAGGACTTAGGATTGAGGACTGAGAATTCAGGATTGTTGATAGAGGATTGAAGATTGAGGATTGGGTATTGAGGATTGAAGAATGAGGATTGAGGATTGAGGATTGAGGATTGAGGATTGAGGGTTGAGGATCTAGGATTGGAGATTGATTATTGAGGATTGAAGATTGGGGATTGAGGATTGAGGATTGAGGATCTAGGATTGGAGATTGATTATTGAGGATTGAAGCTTGAGGATTGATGATTGTGGATTTAGAATTGAGAATTGAGGATGAGGTCTGAGGGTTGAGGATTGAGGTTTGAGAAATGAGGATTGAGGATTGAGGACTGAGGATTGAAGATTGAGTATTGAGAATTGAGGATTGATTATTGAGGATTGAAGATTGAGGATTGATGATTGAGGATTGAGAATAGAGAATTGAGGATGAGGTCTGAGGGTTGAGGATTGAGGTTTGAGAAATGAGGATTGAGGATAGAGGATTGAGGATTGAAGATTGAGTATTGTTCACTGAGGATTAAGGATTGAGGATTGAGGATTGAGGATTGAAGATTGAATATTGAGGATTGAAGATTGAGGATTGAGGATTGAGGGATGAGGATGGAGGATTAGGGCTGAGGGTTGAGGATTGAGGTTTGAGGACTGAGGACTGAGGATTGTGGATCGAGAGTTGAGGATTGAGGATTGAGGATTGAGGATTGAGGATTGAGAATTGAGGATTGATGATTGAGGGTTGAAAATTGAATATTGAGGATTGAAGATTGAGGATTGATGATTAAGGATTGAGGATGGAGGATGAGGGCTGAGGGCTGAGGATTGAGGTTTGAGGACTGAGGACTGAGGATTGAGGATTGAGAACTGAGTATTAGGGATTGAAGATTGAAGATTGAGTATTGAGAATTGAGGATTGAGGATTGAGGATTGAGGATTGAGAATTGAGGATGAGGACTGAGGGTTGAGGATTGGGGATTGAGGATTGACGATTGAGGATTGAGTATTGAGGATTGAGAATTGAGGATTGAGGTTTGAAATTGAGTATTGAGGATTGAAGATTGAGGATTGAGATTTGATTATTGAATATTGTGTATTGAGTATTGAACCATGAGAATTCAGGATATTGTATTGAGTATTGAGAATTGGGGATTGATCGTTGAGTATTGAGGATTCATGGCTGAGGGTTGTGTGTTGAATATTGAGGGTTGAGGGTTGAGGATTGAGGATTGAGCATGGAGGATGAGGGCTGAGGGTTGAGGATTGAGGTTTGAGTATTGAACCCTGAGAATTCAGGATATTCTATTGAGTATTGAGAATTGAGGATTGATGGTTGAGTACTGAGGACAGAGCATTGAGGATTGAAGGTTGAGTATTGAGGATTCAGAATTGAGGTTTGAGGACTGAGGATTGAGGATTGAAGATTGAGTATTGAGGATTGAAGATTGAGGATTGAGCATTGAGGATTGAGGATAGAGGATGATGTCTGAGGGTTGAGGATTGAGGTTTGAGGACTGAGGACTGAGGATTGAGGACTGAGGATTGAGGATGAGGCCTGAGGGTCGGGGATTGTGGTTTGACGGCTGAGGACTGAGGATTGAGGATTGAGAATTAAGGATTGTTGATAGAGGATTGAAGATTGAGGATTGGGTATTGAGGATTGAAGAATGAAGATTGAGGACTGAGGATTGAGGATTGAGGGTTGAGGATCTAGGATTGGAGATTGACTATTGAGGATTGAAGATTGGGGATTGAGTATTGAGGATTGAGGATCTAGGATTCGAGATTGATTATTGAGGATTGAAGATTGGGGATTGAGGATTGAGGATTGAGGATCTAGGATTGGAGATCGAAGATTGGGGATTGAGGATTGAGGGTTGAGGATTGAGGACGAGGACTGACGGTTGAGGATTGAGGTTTGAGGATTGAGGATTGAGGATTGAGGACTGAGGCTTGAGGATTGAGGATTGAGCATTGAGGATTGAAGATTGAGGACTGGCGATTGAGGATTGAAGATTGAGGATTAAGGATTGAGGATTGGGAATTGAGGATGTAGGATTGGAGATTGATTATTGAGGATTGAAGATTGAGGATTGAGGATTGGGGATTGGGTATTGAGGATTGAAGAATGAGGATTGAGGATTGAGGATTGAGGATTGAGGGTTGAGGATCTAGGATTGAAGATTGAGGATTGAGGATTGAGGATCGAGGATTGAGGATTGAGGATGGAGGATGAGGGCTGAGGGTTGAGGATTGAGGTTTGAGTATTGGGTCCTGAGAATTCAGGATATTCTATTGTGTGTTGGGAATTGAGGATTGATGGTTGAGTATTGAGGACTGAGGATTGAGGCTTGAAGGTTGAGTATTGAAGATTCAGGATTGAGGTTTGGTGACTGAGGATTGAGGATGGAAGATTGAGTATTAGGGATTGAAGACTGCGGATTGAGGATTGAGGATTGAGGATTGAGGATTGAAGATTGAGGATTGGGTATTGAGGATTGAAGAATGAGGATTGAGGATTGAGGATTGAGGATTGAGGGTTGAGGATCTTGGATTGGAGATTGATTATTGAGGATTGAGGATTGAGGATTGAGGATTGAGGATTGAGGATCTAGAATTGGAGATTGATTATTGAGGATTGAAGATTGAGGATTGATGATTGAGGATTGAGAATTGAGAATTGAGGATGAGGTCTGAGGGTTGAGGATTGAGGTTTGAGAAATGAGGATTGAGGATTGAGGATTGAGGGTTGAGGATCGATGATTGAGTATTGAAGATTGAGTATTGATCACTGAAGATTGAGGATTGAGGATTGAGGATTGAGGATTGAGGATTGAAGATTGAATATTGAGGATTGAAGATTGAGGATTGAGGACTGAGGGATGAGGATGGAGGATGAGGGCTGAGGGTTGAGGATTGAGGTTTGAGGACTGAGGACTGATGATTGAGGATCGAGAGTTGAGGATTGAGGATTGAGGATTGAGGATTGAGGATTGAGAATTGAGGATTGATGATTGAGGGTTGAAAATTGAATATTGAGGATTGAAGATTGAGGAATGATGATTAAGGATTGAGGATGGAGGATGAGGGCTGAGGGTTGAGGATTGAGGTTTGAGGACTGAGGACTGAGGATTGCGGATTGAGAGCTGAGGATTGAGGATTGACGATTGAAAATTGAGTATTGAGGATCGAAGATTGAGGATTGTGGATTGACGATTGAGGATTGAGGATTGAAGATTGAGTATTGAGGATTGAAGATTGAGGATTGAGGATTGAAGATTGAGTATTGAGGATTGAAGATTGAGGATTGAGGATTGAGGATTGAGGATTGAGGATTGAGGATTGAGGATTGAGCATTGAGGATTGAAGTTTGAATATTGATGATTGAAGATTGAGGATTGACGATTGAGGGTTGTGGATTGAGGACGAGGACTGAGGGTTGAATATTGATGAGTGAGGTCTGAGGGTTGAGGATTGAAGATTGAAAATTGAGGCTTGAGGATTGAGGATTGAGGATTGAGGATTGAAGATTGGATATTGAGGATTGAAGATTGAGGATCGAGGATAGAGGACTGAGGATTGAGGCTTGAAGGTTGAGTATTGAAGATTCAGGATTGAGGTTTGAGGACTGAGCATTGAGGATTGAAGATTGAGTATTAGGGATTGAAGATTGAGGATTGAGGATTGAGGATTGAGGATTGAGGATGATGTCTGAGGGTTGAGTAGAGAGGTTTGAGGACTGAGGACTGAGGATTGAAGACTGAGGGTTGAGGATGAGGGCAGAGGGTCAGGGATTGAGGTTTGACGACTGAGGATTGAGGATTGAGGATTGAGAATTGAGGATTGATGATTGAGAATTGATGATTGAGGATTGGGTATTGAGGATTGAAGAATGAGGATTGAGGATTGAGGATTGAGCATTGAGGATTGAAGATTGAAGACTGGGGATTGAGGATTGAAGATTGAGAATTAAGGATCGAAGATTGTGGATTGAGGATCTAGGATTGGAGATTGATTATTGAGGATTGAAGATTGAGGATTGAGGATTGAGGATTGAGGATTGAGAATTGAGGATGAGGACTGAGCGTTGAGGATTGAGGTTTGAGGAATGAGGATTGAGGGTTGAGGATTGAGGATTGAGGATTGAGGATTGAGGATTGAGGGTTGAGTATCTAGGATTGGAGATTGATTATTGAGGATTGAAGATTGAGGATTGAGGACTGAGGGATGAGGATGGAGGATGAGGGCTGAGGGTTGAGGATTGAGGTTTGAGGACTGAGGACTGATGATTGAGGATCGAGAGTTGAGGATTGAGGATTGAGGATTGAGGATTGAGGATTGAGAATTGAGGATTGATGATTGAGGGTTGAAAATTGAATATTGAGGATTGAAGATTGAGGATTGATGATTAAGGATTGAGGATGGAGGATGAGGGCTGAGGGTTGAGGATTGAGGTTTGAGGACTGAGGACTGAGGATTGAGGATTGAGAATTGAGTATCAGGGATTGAAGATTGAAGATTGAGTATTGAGAATTGAGGATTGAGGATTGAGGACTGAGGATTGAGGATTGAGGATTGAGGATGATGTCTGAGGGTTGAGGGTTGAGGTTTGAGGACTGAGGACTGAGGATTGAGGACTGAGGATTGAGGATGAGGGCTGAGGGTCGGGGATTGAGGTTTGACGGCTGAGGACTGAGGATTGAGGATTGAGAATTAAGGATTGTTGATAGAGGATTGAAGATTGAGGATTGGGTATTGAGGATTGAAGAATGAGGATTGAGGATTGAGGATTGAGGATTGAGGGTTGAGGATCTAGGATTGAAGATTGAGGATTGAGGATTGAGGATTGAGGATTGAGGATTGAGGATGGAGGATGAGGGCTGAGGGTTGAGGATTGAGGTTTGAGTATTGAGTCCTGAGAATTCTGGATATTCTATTGAGTATTGAGAATTGAGGATTGATGGTTGTGTATTGAGGACTGAGGATTGAGGCTTGAAGGTTGAGTATTGAAGATTCAGGATTGAGGTTTGGGGACTGAGGATTGAGGATTGAAGATTGAGTAATAGGGATTGAAGATTGAGGATTGAGGATTGAGGATTGAGGATTGAGGATGATGTCTGAGGGTTGAGGATTGAGGTTTGAGGACTGAGGACTGAGGATTGAGGACTGAGGGTTGAGGATGAGGGCAGAGGGTCAGGGATTGATGTTTGACGACTGAGGATTGAGGATTGAGGATTGAGAATTGAGGATTGATGATTGAGGATTGAGGATTGAGGATTGAGGATTGAAGATTGAGTATTGATGATTGAATATTGAGGATTGAGGATTGAGGTTTGAGGATTGAGGACGAGGACTGACGGTAGAGGATTGAGGTTTGAGGATTGAGGACTGAGGATTGTGGACTGAGGATTGAGGATTGAGGATTGAGCATTGAGGATTGAAGATTGAAGACTGGGGATTGAGGATTGAAGATTGAGAATTAAGGATTGAAGATTGTGGATTGAGGATCTAGGATTGGAGATTGATTATTGAGGATTCAAGATTGAGGATTGAGGATTGAGGATTGAGGATTGAGGATTGAGGATTGAAGATTGAGGATTGAGGATTGAGGATTGTGTATTAAAGATTGAGTATTGATCACTGAGGATTGAGGATTGAGGATTGAGTGTTGAGTATTGAGGGTTGATGATTGAATATTGAGGATTGAAGATTCAGGATTGATGATTAAGGATTGAGGATGGAGGACGATGGCTGAGTGTTGAGGATTGAGGTTTGAGGACTGAGGGCAGAGGATTGAGGATTGAGAATTGAGGATTGAGGATTGAGGATTGAGGATTGAAAATTGAGTATTGAGGATCGAAGGTTGAGGATTGTGGATTGACGATTGAGGATTGAGGATTGAAGATTGAGTATTGAGGATTGAAGATTGAGGATTGAGGATTGAAGATTGAGTATTGAGGATTGAAGATTGAGGGTTGAGGATTGAGGATTGAGGATTGAGGATTGAGGATTGAGGATTGAGCATTGAGGATTGAAGATTGAATATTGATGATTGAAGATTGAGGATTGACGATTGAGGGTTGTGGATTGAGGACGAGGACTGAGGGTTGAATATTGATGATTGAGGTCTGAGGGTTGAGGATTGAAGATTGAAAATTGAGGCTTGAGGATTGAGGATTGAGGATTGAGGATTGAAGATTGGATATTGAGGATTGAAGATTGAGGATCGAGGATTGAGGACTCAGGATTGAGGCTTGAAGGTTGAGTATTGAAGATTCAGGATTGAGGTTTGAGGACTGAGCATTGAGGATTGAAGATTGAGTATTAGGGATTGAAGATTGAGGATTGAGGATTGAGGATTGAGGATTGAGGATGATGTGCGAGGGTTGAGTAGAGAGGTTTGAGGACTGAGGGCTGAGGATAGAAGACTGAGGGTTGAGGATGAGGGCAGAGGGTCAGGGATTGAGGCTTGACGACTGAGGATTGAGGATTGAGGATTGAGAATTGAGGATTGATGATTGAGGATTGAAGATTGAGGATTGGGTATTGAGGATTGAAGAATGAGGATTGAGGATTGAGGATTGAGGATTGAGGGTTGAGGATCTAGGATTGGAGATTGATTATTGAGGATTGAAGATTGGGGATTGAGGATTGAGGATTGAGGATCTAGGATTGGAGATTGATTAATGAGGATTGAAGATTGAGGATTGATGATTGAGGATTTAGAGTTGAGAATTGATGATGAGGTCTGAGGGTTGAGGATTGAGGTTTGAGAAATGAGGATTGAGGATTGAGGATTGAGGATTGAAGATTGAGTATTGAGAATTGAGGATTGAGGATTGAGGATTGAGGATTGAGAATTGAGGATGAGGACTGAGGGTTGAGAATTGAGGTTTGAGAAATGAGGATTGAGGATTGAGGATTGAGGATTGAGGATTGAGGGTTGAGGATCGATGATTGAGTATTGAAGATTGAGTATTGATCACTGAGGATTGAGGATTGAGGATTGAGGATTGAGGATTGAGGATTGAAGATTGAAGATCGAGGATTGAGGACTGAGGATTGAGACTTGAAGGTTGAGTATTGAAGGTTCAGGATTGAGGTTTGAGGACTGAGCATTGAGGATTGAAGATTGAGTATTAGGGATTGAAGATTGAGGATTGAGGATTGAGGATTGAGGAGAGAGGATGATGTCTGAGGGTTGAGGAGAGAGGTTTGAGGACTGAGGACTGAGGATTGAAGACTGAGGGTTGAGGATGAGGGCAGAGGGTCAGGGATTGAGGTTTGACGACTGAGGATTGAGGATTGAGGATTGAGAATTGAGGATTGATGATTGAGGATTGATGATTGAGGATTGGGTATTGAGGATTGAAGAATGAGGATTGAGGATTGAGGATTGAGCATTGAGGATTGAAGATTGAAGACTGGGGATTGAGGATTGAAGATTGAGAATTAAGGATCGAAGATTGTGGATTGAGGATCTAGGATTGGAGATTGATTATTGAGGATTGAAGATTGAGGATTGAGGATTGAGGATTGAGGATTGAGAATTGAGGATGAGGACTGAGCGTTGAGGATTGAGGTTTGAGGAATGAGGATTGAGGGTTGAGGATTGAGGATTGAGGATTGAGGATTGAGGATTGAGGGTTGAGTATCTAGGATTGGAGATTGATTATTGAGGATTGAAGATTGAGGATTGAGGACTGAGGGATGAGGATGGAGGATGAGGGCTGAGGGTTGAGGATTGAGGTTTGAGGACTGAGGACTGATGATTGAGGATCGAGAGTTGAGGATTGAGGATTGAGGATTGAGGATTGAGGATTGAGAATTGAGGATTGATGATTGAGGGTTGAAAATTGAATATTGAGGATTGAAGATTGAGGATTGATGATTAAGGATTGAGGATGGAGGATGAGGGCTGAGGGTTGAGGATTGAGGTTTGAGGACTGAGGACTGAGGACTGAGGATTGAGAATTGAGTATCAGGGATTGAAGATTGAAGATTGAGTATTGAGAATTGAGGATTGAGGATTGAGGACTGAGGATTGAGGATTGAGGATTGAGGATTGAGGATGATGTCTGAGGGTTGAGGGTTGAGGTTTGAGGACTGAGGACTGAGGATTGAGGACTGAGGATTGAGGATGAGGGCTGAGGGTCGGGGATTGAGGTTTGACGGCTGAGGACTGAGGATTGAGGATTGAGAATTAAGGATTGTTGATAGAGGATTGAAGATTGAGGATTGGGTATTGAGGATTGAAGAATGAGGATTGAGGATTGAGGATTGAGGATTGAGGGTTGAGGATCTAGGATTGAAGATTGAGGATTGAGGATTGAGGATTGAGGATTGAGGATTGAGGATGGAGGATGAGGGCTGAGGGTTGAGGATTGAGGTTTGAGTATTGAGTCCTGAGAATTCTGGATATTCTATTGAGTATTGAGAATTGAGGATTGATGGTTGTGTATTGAGGACTGAGGATTGAGGCTTGAAGGTTGAGTATTGAAGATTCAGGATTGAGGTTTGGGGACTGAGGATTGAGGATTGAAGATTGAGTAATAGGGATTGAAGATTGAGGATTGAGGATTGAGGATTGAGGATTGAGGATGATGTCTGAGGGTTGAGGATTGAGGTTTGAGGACTGAGGACTGAGGATTGAAGACTGAGGGTTGAGGATGAGGGCAGAGGGTCAGGGATTGATGTTTGACGACTGAGGATTGAGGATTGAGGATTGAGAATTGAGGATTGATGATTGAGGATTGAGGATTGAGGATTGAGGATTGAAGATTGAGTATTGATGATTGAATATTGAGGATTGAGGATTGAGGTTTGAGGATTGAGGACGAGGACTGACGGTAGAGGATTGAGGTTTGAGGATTGAGGACTGAGGATTGTGGACTGAGGATTGAGGATTGAGGATTGAGCATTGAGGATTGAAGATTGAAGACTGGGGATTGAGGATTGAAGATTGAGAATTAAGGATTGAAGATTGTGGATTGAGGATCTAGGATTGGAGATTGATTATTGAGGATTCAAGATTGAGGATTGAGGATTGAGGATTGAGGATTGAGAATTGAGGATGAGGACTGAGGGTTGAGGATTGAGGTTTGAGGGATGAGGATTGAGGGTTGAGGATTGAGGATTGAGGATTGAGGATTGAAGATTGAGGATTGAGGATTGAGGATTGAGGATTGAGCATTGAGGATTGAAGATTGAATATTGATGATTGAAGATTGAGGATTGACGATTGAGGGTTGTGGATTGAGGATTGAAAATTGAGTATTGAGGATTGAAGATTGAGGATTGAGGATTGACGATTGAGGATTGAGGATTGAAGATTGAGTATTGAGGATTGAGGATTGAGGATTGAAGATTGGATATTGAGGATTGAAGATTGAGGATCGAGGATTGAGGACTGAGGATTGAGGCTTGAAAGTTGAGTATTGAAGATTCAGGATTGAGGTTTGAGGACTGAGGATTGAGGATTGAAGATTGAGTATTAGGGATTGAAGATTGAGGATTGAGGATTGAGGATTGAGGATTGAGGATGATGTCTGAGGGTTGAGGATTGAGGTTTGAGGACTGAGGCCTGATGATTGAAGACTGAGGGTTGAGGATGAGGGCAGAGGGTCTGGGATTGAGGTTTGACGACTGAGGATTGAGGATTGAGGATTGAGAATTGAGGATTGATGATTGAGGATTGAAGATTGAGGATTGGGTATTGAGGATAGAGGATTGAGGATGGAGGATGAGGGTGGAGGGTTGAGGATTGAGGTTTGAGTATTGAGTCCTGAGAATTCAGGATATTCTATTGAGTATTGAGAATTGAGGAGTGATGGTTGAGTATTGAGGACTGAGGATTGAGGCTTGAAGTTTCAGTATTGAAGATTCAGGATTGAGGTTTGGGGACTGAGGATTGAGGATTGAAGATTGAGGATTGAGTATTGATGATTGAATATTGAGGATTGAGGATTGAGGTTTGAGGATGAGGGCTGAGGGTTGAGGATTGAGGTTTGAGTATTGGGTCCTGAGAATTCAGGATATTCTATTGAGTATTGAGAATTGAGTATCGATGGTTGAGTATTGAGGACTGAGGATTGAGGCTTGAAGGTTGAGTATTGAAGATTCAGGATTGAGGTTTGGGGACTGAGGATTGAGGATTGAAGATTGAGTATTAGGGATTGAAGATTGAGGATTAAGGATTGAGGATTGAGGATTGAGGATTGAAGATTGAGGATTGGGTATTGAGGATTGAAGAATGAGGATTGAGGATTGAGGACTGAGGATTGAGGATTGAGGATCTAGGATTGGAGATTGATTATTGAGGATTGAAGATTGAGGATTGAGGATTGAGGATTGAGTATCTAGAATTGGAGATTGATTATTGAGGATTGAAGATTGAGGATTGATGATTGAGGATTGAGAATTGAGAATTGAGGATGAGGACTGAGGGTTGAGGATTGAGGTTTGAGAAATGAGGATTGAGGATTGAGGATTGAGGATTGAGGATTGAGGATTGAGGATTGTGTATTAAAGATTGAGTATTGATCACTGAGGATTGAGGATTGAGGATTGAGTGTTGAGGACTGAGGGTTGATGATTGAATATTGAGGATTGAAGATTGAGGATTGATGATTAAGGATTGAGGACGGAGGACGAGAGCTGAGAGTTGAGGATTGAGGTTTGAGGACTGAGGGCAGAGGATTGAGGATTGAGAATTGTGGATTGAGGATTGAGGATTGAGGATTGAAAATTGAGTATTGAGGATCGAAAATTGAGGATTGAGGATTGACGATTGAGGATTGAGGATTGAAGATTGAGTATTGAGGATTGAAGATTGAGGATTGAGGATTGAAAATTGAGTATTGAGGATTGAAGATTGAGGATTGAGGACTGAGGATTGAGGATTGAGGATTGAGCATTGAGGATTGAAGATTGAAGACTGGGGATTGAGGATTGAAGATTGAGAATTAAGGATTGAAGATTGTGGATTGAGGATCTAGGATTGGAGATTGATTATTGAGGATTCAAGATTGAGGATTGAGGATTGAGGATTGAGGATTGAGAATTGAGGATGAGGACTGAGGGTTGAGGATTGAGGATTGAGGATTGAAGATTGAGTATTGAGAATTGAGGATTGAGGATTGAGGACTGAGGATTGAGGATTGAGGATTGGGGATTGAATATTGAATACTGAGGATTGAAGATTGAGGTTTGAGGATTGAGGACTGATGATGGAGGATCAGGGCTGATGGTAGAGGATTGAGGTTTGAGTATTGAATCCTGAGAATTCAGGATATTCTATTGAGTATTGAGAATTGAGGATTGATGGTTGAGTACTGAGGACTGAGGATTGAGGGTTGAAGGTTGAGTATTGAGGATTCAGTATTGAGGTTTGAGGGCTGAGGATTGAGGATTGAAGATTGAGTATTGAGGATTGAAGGTTGATGATTGAGGATTGAGGATTAAGGATTGAGGATGATGTCTGAGGGTTGAGGATTGAGTTTTGAGGACTGAGGACTGAGGATTGAGGACTGAGGATTGAGGATGAGGGCTGAGGGTCGGGGATTGAGGTTTGACGACTGAGGACTTAGGATTGAGGACTGAGAATTCAGGATTGTTGATAGAGGATTGAAGATTGAGGATTCGGTATTGAGGATTGAAGAATGAGGATTGAGGATTGAGGATTGAGGATTGAGGATTGAGGGTTGAGGATCTAGGATTGGAGATTGATTATTGAGGATTGAAGATTGGGGATTGAGGATTGAGGATTGAGGATCTAGGATTGGAGATTGATTATTGAGGATTGAAGGTAGAGGATTGATGATTGTGGATTTAGAATTGAGAATTGAGGATGAGGTCTGAGGGTTGAGGATTGAGGTTTGAGAAATGAGGATTGAGGATTGAGGACTGAGGATTGAAGATTGAGTATTGAGAATTGAGGATTGATTATTGAGGATTGAAGATTGAGGATTGATGATTGAGGATTGAGAATAGAGAATTGAGGATGAGGTCTGAGGGTTGAGGATTGAGGTTTGAGAAATGAGGATTGAGGATAGAGGATTGAGGATTGAAGATTGAGTATTGTTCACTGAGGATTAAGGATTGAGGATTGAGGATTGAGGATTGAAGATTGAATATTGAGGATTGAAGATTGAGGATTGAGGATTGAGGGATGAGGATGGAGGATTAGGGCTGAGGGTTGAGGATTGAGGTTTGAGGACTGAGGACTGAGGATTGTGGATCGAGAGTTGAGGATTGAGGATTGATGATTGAGGATTGGGGATTGAGAATTGAGGATTGATGATTGAGGGTTGAAAATTGAATATTGAGGATTGAAGATTGAGGATTGATGATTAAGGATTGAGGATGGAGGATGAGGGCTGAGGGCTGAGGATTGAGGTTTGAGGACTGAGGACTGAGGATTGAGGATTGAGAACTGAGTATTAGGGATTGAAGATTGAAGATTGAGTATTGAGAATTGAGGATTGAGGATTGAGGATTGAGGATTGAGAATTGAGGATGAGGACTGAGGGTTGAGGATTGGGGATTGAGGATTGACGATTGAGGATTGAGTATTGAGGATTGAGAATTGAGGATTGAGGTTTGAAATTGAGTATTGAGGATTGAAGATTGAGGATTGAGATTTGATTATTGAATATTGTGTATTGAGTATTGAACCATGGGAATTCAGGATATTCTATTGAGTATTGAGAATTGGGGATTGATCGTTGAGTATTGAGGATTCATGGCTGAGGGTTGTGTGTTGAATATTGAGGGTTGAGGGTTGAGGATTGAGGATTGAGCATGGAGGATGAGGGCTGAGGGTTGAGGATTGAGGTTTGAGTATTGAACCCTGAGAATTCAGGATATTCTATTGAGTATTGAGAATTGAGGATTGATGGTTGAGTACTGAGGACAGAGCATTGAGGATTGAAGGTTGAGTATTGAGGATTCAGAATTGAGGTTTGAGGACTGAGGATTGAGGATTGAAGATTGAGTATTGAGGATTGAAGATTGAGGATTGAGCATTGAGGATTGAGGATAGAGGATGATGTCTGAGGGTTGACGATTGAGGTTTGAGGACTGAGGACTGAGGATTGAGGACTGAGGATTGAGGATGAGGCCTGAGGGTCGGGGATTGTGGTTTGACGGCTGAGGACTGAGGATTGAGGATTGAGAATTAAGGATTGTTGATAGAGGATTGAAGATTGAGGATTGGGTATTGAGGATTGAAGAATGAAGATTGAGGACTGAGGATTGAGGATTGAGGGTTGAGGATCTAGGATTGGAGATTGACTATTGAGGATTGAAGATTGGGGATTGAGTATTGAGGATTGAGGATCTAGGATTCGAGATTGATTATTGAGGATTGAAGATTGGGGACTGAGGATTGAGGATTGAGGATCTAGGATTGGAGATCGAAGATTGGGGATTGAGGATTGAGGGTTGAGGATTGAGGACGAGGACTGACGGTTGAGGATTGAGGTTTGAGGATTGAGGATTGAGGATTGAGGACTGAGGCTTGAGGATTGAGGATTGAGCATTGAGGATTGAAGATTGAGGACTGGCGATTGAGGATTGAAGATTGGGGATTGAGGATTGAGGATTGAGGATCTAGGATTGGAGATTGATTAATGAGGATTGAAGATTGAGGATTGATGATTGAGGATTTAGAGTTGAGAATTGATGATGAGGTCTGAGGGTTGAGGATTGAGGTTTGAGAAATGAGGATTGAGGATTGAGGATTGAGGATTGAAGATTGAGTATTGAGAATTGAGGATTGAGGATTGAGGATTGAGGATTGAGAATTGAGGATGAGGACTGAGGGTTGAGAATTGAGGTTTGAGAAATGAGGATTGAGGATTGAGGATTGAGGATTGAGGATTGAGGGTTGAGGATCGATGATTGAGTATTGAAGATTGAGTATTGATCACTGAGGATTGAGGATTGAGAATTGAGTATCAGGGATTGAAGATTGAAGATTGAGTATTGAGAATTGAGGATTGAGGATTGAGGACTGAGGATTGAGGATTGAGGATTGAAGGTTGAGTATTGAGGATTCAGTATTGAGGTTTGAGGGCTGAGGATTGAGGATTGAGGACTGAGGATTGAGGATGAGGGCTGAGGGTCGGGGATTGAGGTTTGACGGCTGAGGACTGAGGATTGAGGATTGAGAATTAAGGATTGTTGATAGAGGATTGATGATTGAGGATTGGGTATTGAGGATTGAAGAATGAGGATTGAGGATTGAGGATTGAGGATTGAGGATCTAGGATTGGAGATTGAAGATTGGGGATTGTGGATTGAGGGTTGAGGATTGAGGATGAGGACTGACGGTTGAGGATTGAGGTTTGAGGCTTGAGGATTGAGGATTGAGGACTGAGGCTTGAGGATTGAGGATTGAGCATTGAGGATTGAAGATTGAGGACTGGCGATTGAGGATTGAAGATTGAGGATTAAGGATTGAGGATTGGGAATTGAGGATGTAGGATTGGAGATTGATTATTGAGGATTGAAGATTGAGGATTGAGGATTGAGGGTTGGGTATTGAGGATTGAAGAATGAGGATTGAGGATTGACGATTGAGAATTGAGGGTTGAGGATCTGGGATTGAAGATTGAGGACTGAGGATTGAGGATTGAGGATTGAGGATTGAGGATGGAGGATGAGGGCTGAGGGTTGAGGATTGAGGTTTGAGTATTGGGTCCTGAGAATTCAGGATTATTCTATTGAGTATTGAGAATTGAGTATTGATGGTTGAGTATTGAGGACTGAGGATTGAGGCTTGAAGGTTGAGTATTGAAGATTCAGGATTGAGGTTTGGTGACTGAGGATTGAGGATTGAAGATTGAGTATTAGGGATTGAAGATTGAGGATTGAGGATTGAGGATTGAGGATTGAGGATTGAAGATTGAGGATTGAGGATTGAGGATTGTGTATTAAAGATTGAGTATTGATCACTGAGGATTGAGGATTGAGGATTGAGTGTTGAGTATTGAGGGTTGATGATTGAATATTGAGGATTGAAGATTCAGGATTGATGATTAAGGGTTGAGGATGGAGGACGATGGCTGAGTGTTGAGGATTGAGGTTTGAGGACTGAGGGCAGAGGATTGAGGATTGAGAATTGAGGATTGAGGATTGAGGATTGAGGATTGAAAATTGAGTATTGAGGATCGAAGGTTGAGGATTGTGGATTGACGATTGAGGATTGAGGATTGAAGATTGAGTATTGAGGATTGAAGATAGAGGATTGAGGATTGAAGATTGAGTATTGAGGATTGAAGATTGAGGGTTGAGGATTGAGGATTGAGGATTGAGGATTGAGGATTGAGGATTGAGCATTGAGGATTGAAGATTGAATATTGAGGATTGAAGATTGAGGATCGAGGATAGAGGACTGAGGATGATGTCTGAGGGTTGAGTAGAGAGGTTTGAGGACTGAGGACTGAGGATTGAAGACTGAGGGTTGAGGATTGAGGATTGAGGATTGAGGATTGAAGATTGGATATTGAGGATGGAAGATTGAGGATCGAGGATAGAGGACTGAGGATTGAGGCTTGAAGGTTGAGTATTGAAGATTCAGGATTGAGGTTTGAGGACTGAGCATTGAGGATTGAAGATTGAGTATTAGGGATTGAAGATTGAGGATTGAGGATTGAGGATTGAGGATTGAGGATGATGTCTGAGGGTTGAGTAGAGAGGTTTGAGGACTGAGGACTGAGGATTGAAGACTGAGGGTTGAGGATGAGGGCAGAGGGTCAGGGATTGAGGTTTGACGACTGAGGATTGAGGATTGAGGATTGAGAATTGAGGATTGATGATTGAGGATTGAAGACTGAGGATTGGGTATTGAGGATTGAAGAATGAGGATTGAGGATTGAGGATTGAGGATTGAGGGTTGAGGATCTAGGATTGGAGATTGAGTATTGAGAATTGAGGATTGAGGATTGAGGATTGAGGATTGAGAATTGAGGATGAGGACTGAGGTTTGAGAATTGAGGTTTGAGAAATGAGGATTGAGGATTGAGGATTGAGGATTGAGGATTGAGGGTTGAGGATCGATGATTGAGTATTGAAGATTGAGTATTGATCACTGAGGATTGAGGATTGAGGATTGAGGATTGAGGATGATGTCAGAGGTTTGAGGATTGAGGTTTGAGGACTGAGGACTGAGGATTGAAGACTGAGGGTTGAGGATGAGGGCAGAGGGTCAGGGATTGAGGTTTGACGACTGAGGATTGAGGTATGAGGATTGAGAATTACGGATTGATGATTGAGGATTGAAGGTTGAGGATTGGGTATTGAGGATAGAGGATTGAGGATGGAGGATGAGGGCTGAGGGTTGAGGATTGAGGTTTGAGTATTGAGTCCTGAGAATTCAGGATATTCTATTGAGTACTGAGAATTGAGGATCGATGGTTGAGTACTGAGGACTGAAGATTGAGGATTGAAGGTTGAGTATTGAGGATTCAGTATTGAGGTTTGAGGGCTGAGGATTGAGGATTGAGGACTGAGGATTGAGGATGAGGGCTGAGGGTCGGGGATTGAGGTTTGACGGCTGAGGACTGAGGATTGAGGATTGAGAATTAAGGATTGTTGATAGAGGATTGATGATTGAGGATTGGGTATTGAGGATTGAAGAATGAGGATTGAGGATTGAGGATTGAGGATTGAGGATCTAGGATTGGAGATTGAAGATTGGGGATTGTGGATTGAGGGTTGAGGATTGAGGACGAGGACTGACGGTTGAGGATTGAGGTTTGAGGCTTGAGGATTGAGGATTGAGGACTGAGGCTTGAGGATTGAGGATTGAGCATTGAGGATTGAAGATTGAGGACTGGCGATTGAGGATTGAAGATTGAGGATTAAGGATTGAGGATTGGGAATTGAGGATGTAGGATTGGAGATTGATTATTGAGGATTGAAGATTGAGGATTGAGGATTGAGGGTTGGGTATTGAGGATTGAAGAATGAGGATTGAGGATTGACGATTGAGAATTGAGGGTTGAGGATCTGGGATTGAAGATTGAGGACTGAGGATTGAGGATTGAGGATTGAGGATTGAGGATGGAGGATGAGGGCTGAGGGTTGAGGATTGAGGTTTGAGTATTGGGACCTGAGAATTCAGGATTATTCTATTGAGTATTGAGAATTGAGTATTGATGGTTGAGTATTGAGGACTGAGGATTGAGGCTTGAAGGTTGAGTATTGAAGATTCAGGATTGAGGTTTGGTGACTGAGGATTGAGGATTGAAGATTGAGTATTAGGGATTGAAGATTGAGGATTGAGGATTGAGGATTGAGGATTGAGGATTGAAGATTGAGGATTGAGGATTGAGGATTGTGTATTAAAGATTGAGTATTGATCACTGAGGATTGAGGATTGAGGATTGAGTGTTGAGTATTGAGGGTTGATGATTGAATATTGAGGATTGAAGATTCAGGATTGATGATTAAGGGTTGAGGATGGAGGACGATGGCTGAGTGTTGAGGATTGAGGTTTGAGGACTGAGGGCAGAGGATTGAGGATTGAGAATTGAGGATTGAGGATTGAGGATTGAGGATTGAAAATTGAGTATTGAGGATCGAAGGTTGAGGATTGTGGATTGACGATTGAGGATTGAGGATTGAAGATTGAGTATTGAGGATTGAAGATAGAGGATTGAGGATTGAAGATTGAGTATTGAGGATTGAAGATTGAGGGTTGAGGATTGAGGATTGAGGATTGAGGATTGAGGATTGAGGATTGAGCATTGAGGATTGAAGATTGAATATTGATGATTGAAGATTGAGGATTGACGATTGAGGGTTGTGGATTGAGGACGAGGACTGAGGGTTGAATATTGATGATTGAGGTCTGAGGGTTGAGGATTGAAGATTGAAAATTGAGGCTTGAGGATTGAGGATTGAGGATTGAAGATTGGATATTGAGGATTGAAGATTGAGGATCGAGGATTGAGGACTCAGGATTGAGGCTTGAAGGTTGAGTATTGAAGATTCAGTATTGAGGTTTGAGGACTGAGCATTGAGGATTGAAGATTGAGTATTAGGGATTGAAGATTGAGGATTGAGGATTGAGGATTGAGGATTGAGGATGATGTGCGAGGGTTGAGTAGAGAGGTTTGAGGACTGAGGGCTGAGGATTGAAGACTGAGGGTTGAGGATGAGGGCAGAGGGTCAGGGATTGAGGCTTGACGACTGAGGATTGAGGATTGAGGATTGAGAATTGAGGATTGATGATTGAGGATTGAAGATTGAGGATTGGGTATTGAGGACTGAAGAATGAGGATTGAGGATTGAGGATTGAGGATTGAGGGTTGAGGATCTAGGATTGGAGATTGATTATTGAGGATTGAAGATTGGGGATTGAGGATTGAGGATTGAGGATCTAGGATTGGAGATTGATTAATGAGGATTGAAGATTGAGGATTGATGATTGAGGATTTAGAGTTGAGAATTGATGATGAGGTCTGAGGGTTGAGGATTGAGGTTTGAGAAATGAGGATTGAGGATTGAGGATTGAGGATTGAAGATTGAGTATTGAGAATTGAGGATTGAGGATTGAGGATTGAGGATTGAGAATTGAGGATGAGGACTGAGGGTTGAGAATTGAGGTTTGAGAAATGAGGATTGAGGATTGAGGATTGAGGATTGAGGATTGAGGGTTGAGGATCGATGATTGAGTATTGAAGATTGAGTATTGATCACTGAGGATTGAGGATTGAGAATTGAGTATCAGGGATTGAAGATTGAAGATTGAGTATTGAGAATTGAGGATTGAGGATTGAGGATTGATGGTTGAGTACTGAGGACTGAGGACTGAGGATTGAAGATTGAGTATTGAGAATTGAGGATTGATTATTGAGGATTGAAGATTGAGGATTGATGATTGAGGATTGAGAATAGAGAATTGAGGATGAGGTCTGAGGGTTGAGGATTGAGGTTTGAGAAATGAGGATTGAGGATAGAGGATTGAGGATTGAAGATTGAGTATTGTTCACTGAGGATTAAGGATTGAGGATTGAGGATTGAGGATTGAAGATTGAATATTGAGGATTGAAGATTGAGGATTGAGGATTGAGGGACGAGGATGGAGGATTAGGGCTGAGGGTTGAGGATTGAGGTTTGAGGACTGAGGACTGAGGATTGTGGATCGAGAGTTGAGGATTGAGGATTGAGGATTGAGGATTGAGGATTGAGGATTGAAGATTGAATATTGAGGATTGAAGATTGAGGATTGAGGACTGAGGGATGAGGATGGAGGATGAGGGCTGAGGGTTGAGGATTGAGGTTTGAGGACTGAGGACTGATGATTGAGGATCGAGAGTTGAGGATTGAGGATTGAGGATTGAGGATTGAGGATTGAGAATTGAGGATTGATGATTGAGGGTTGAAAATTGAATATTGAGGATTGAAGATTGAGGATTGATGATTAAGGATTGAGGATGGAGGATGAGGGCTGAGGGTTGAGGATTGAGGTTTGAGGACTGAGGACTGAGGATTGAGGATTGAGAGCTGAGGATTGAGGACTGAGGATTGAAAATTGAGTATTGAGGATCGAAGATTGAGGATTGTGGATTGACGATTGAGGATTGAGGATTGAAGGTTGAGTATTGAGGATTGAAGATTGAGGATTGAGGATTGAAGAATGAGTATTGAGGATTGAAGATTGAGGATTGAGGATTGAGGATTGAGGATTGAAGATTGAGTATTGAGGATTGAAGATTGAGGATTGAAAATTGAGGCTTGAGGATTGAGGATTGAGGATTGAGGATTGAAGATTGGATATTGAGGATTGAAGATTGAGGATCGAGGATAGAGGACTGAGGATTGAGGCTTGAAGGTTGAGTATTGAAGATTCAGGATTGAGGTTTGAGGACTGAGCATTGAGGATTGAAGATTGAGTATTAGGGATTGAAGATTGAGGATTGAGGATTGAGGATTGAGGATTGAGGATGATGTCTGAGGGTTGAGTAGAGAGGTTTGAGGACTGAGGACTGAGGATTGAAGACTGAGGGTTGAGGATGAGGGCAGAGGGTCAGGGATTGAGGTTTGACGACTGAGGATTGAGGATTGAGGATTGAGAATTGAGGATTGATGATTGAGGATTGAAGACTGAGGATTGGGTATTGAGGATTGAAGAATGAGGATTGAGGATTGAGGATTGAGGATTGAGGGTTGAGGATCTAGGATTGGAGATTGAGTATTGAGAATTGAGGATTGAGGATTGAGGATTGAGGATTGAGAATTGAGGATGAGGACTGAGGTTTGAAAATTGAGGTTTGAGAAATGAGGATTGAGGATTGAGGATTGAGGATTGGGGATTGAGGGTTGAGGATCGATGATTGAGTATTGAAGATTGAGTATTGATCACTGAGGATTGAGGATTGAGGATTGAGGATTGAGGATGATGTCAGAGGTTTGAGGATTGAGGTTTGAGGACTGAGGACTGAGGATTGAAGACTGAGGGTTGAGGATGAGGGCAGAGGGTCAGGGATTGAGGTTTGACGACTGAGGATTGAGGTATGAGGATTGAGAATTACGGATTGATGATTGAGGATTGAAGATTGAGGATTGGGTATTGAGGATAGAGGATTGAGGATGGAGGATGAGGGCTGAGGGTTGAGGATTGAGGTTTGAGTATTGAGTCCTGAGAATTCAGGATATTCTATTGAGTACTGAGAATTGAGGATCGATGGTTGAGTACTGAGGACTGAAGATTGAGGATTGAAGGTTGAGTATTGAGGATTCAGTATTGAGGTTTGAGGGCTGAGGATTGAGGATTGAGGACTGAGGATTGAGGATGAGGGCTGAGGGTCGGGGATTGAGGTTTGACGGCTGAGGACTGAGGATTGAGGATTGAGAATTAAGGATTGTTGATAGAGGATTGATGATTGAGGATTGGGTATTGAGGATTGAAGAATGAGGATTGAGGATTGAGGATTGAGGATTGAGGATCTAGGATTGGAGATTGAAGATTGGGGATTGTGGATTGAGGGTTGAGGATTGAGGACGAGGACTGACGGTTGAGGATTGAGGTTTGAGGCTTGAGGATTGAGGATTGAGGACTGAGGCTTGAGGATTGAGGATTGAGCATTGAGGATTGAAGATTGAGGACTGGCGATTGAGGATTGAAGATTGAGGATTAAGGATTGAGGATTGGGAATTGAGGATGTAGGATTGGAGATTGATTATTGAGGATTGAAGATTGAGGATTGAGGATTGAGGGTTGGGTATTGAGGATTGAAGAATGAGGATTGAGGATTGACGATTGAGAATTGAGGGTTGAGGATCTGGGATTGAAGATTGAGGACTGAGGATTGAGGATTGAGGATTGAGGATTGAGGATGGAGGATGAGGGCTGAGGGTTGAGGATTGAGGTTTGAGTATTGGGTCCTGAGAATTCAGGATTATTCTATTGAGTATTGAGAATTGAGTATTGATGGTTGAGTATTGAGGACTGAGGATTGAGGCTTGAAGGTTGAGTATTGAAGATTCAGGATTGAGGTTTGGTGACTGAGGATTGAGGATTGAAGATTGAGTATTAGGGATTGAAGATTGAGGATTGAGGATTGAGGATTGAGGATTGAGGATTGAAGATTGAGGATTGAGGATTGAGGATTGTGTATTAAAGATTGAGTATTGATCACTGAGGATTGAGGATTGAGGATTGAGTGTTGAGTATTGAGGGTTGATGATTGAATATTGAGGATTGAAGATTCAGGATTGATGATTAAGGGTTGAGGATGGAGGACGATGGCTGAGTGTTGAGGATTGAGGTTTGAGGACTGAGGGCAGAGGATTGAGGATTGAGAATTGAGGATTGAGGATTGAGGATTGAGGATTGAAAATTGAGTATTGAGGATCGAAGGTTGAGGATTGTGGATTGACGATTGAGGATTGAGGATTGAAGATTGAGTATTGAGGATTGAAGATAGAGGATTGAGGATTGAAGATTGAGTATTGAGGATTGAAGATTGAGGGTTGAGGATTGAGGATTGAGGATTGAGGATTGAGGATTGAGGATTGAGCATTGAGGATTGAAGATTGAATATTGATGATTGAAGATTGAGGATTGACGATTGAGGGTTGTGGATTGAGGACGAGGACTGAGGGTTGAATATTGATGATTGAGGTCTGAGGGTTGAGGATTGAAGATTGAAAATTGAGGCTTGAGGATTGAGGATTGAGGATTGAAGATTGGATATTGAGGATTGAAGATTGAGGATCGAGGATTGAGGACTCAGGATTGAGGCTTGAAGGTTGAGTATTGAAGATTCAGTATTGAGGTTTGAGGACTGAGCATTGAGGATTGAAGATTGAGTATTAGGGATTGAAGATTGAGGATTGAGGATTGAGGATTGAGGATTGAGGATGATGTGCGAGGGTTGAGTAGAGAGGTTTGAGGACTGAGGGCTGAGGATTGAAGACTGAGGGTTGAGGATGAGGGCAGAGGG
Organism: Calliopsis andreniformis; assembly: GCF_051401765.1. Taxonomy (NCBI): domain Eukaryota; kingdom Metazoa; phylum Arthropoda; class Insecta; order Hymenoptera; family Andrenidae; genus Calliopsis; species Calliopsis andreniformis. The sequence continues at coordinate 2,036,251 of NW_027480470.1, forward strand.
TCAGGGATTGAGGCTTGACGACTGAGGATTGAGGATTGAGGATTGAGGATTGAGGGTTGAGGATCTAGGATTGGAGATTGATTATTGAGGATTGAAGATTGGGGATTGAGGATTGAGGATTGAGGATCTAGGATTGGAGATTGATTAATGAGGATTGAAGATTGAGGATTGATGATTGAGGATTTAGAGTTGAGAATTGATGATGAGGTCTGAGGGTTGAGGATTGAGGTTTGAGAAATGAGGATTGAGGATTGAGGATTGAGGATTGAAGATTGAGTATTGAGAATTGAGGATTGAGGATTGAGGATTGAGGATTGAGAATTGAGGATGAGGACTGAGGGTTGAGAATTGAGGTTTGAGAAATGAGGATTGAGGATTGAGGATTGAGGATTGAGGATTGAGGGTTGAGGATCGATGATTGAGTATTGAAGATTGAGTATTGATCACTGAGGATTGAGGATTGAGAATTGAGTATCAGGGATTGAAGATTGAAGATTGAGTATTGAGAATTGAGGATTGAGGATTGAGGACTGAGGATTGAGGATTGAGGATTGAGGATGATGTCTGAGGGTTGAGGGTTGAGGTTTGAGGACTGAGGACTGAGGATTGAGGACTGAGGATTGAGGATGAGGGCTGAGGGTCGGGGATTGAGGTTTGACGGCTGAGGACTGAGGATTGAGGATTGAGAATTGAGGATTGATGATTGAGGATTGAAGATTGAGGATTGGGTATTGAGGATAGAGGATTGAGGATGGAGGATGAGGGAGGAGGGTTGAGGATTGAGGTTTGAGTATTGAGTCCTGAGAATTCAGGATATTCTATTGAGTATTGAGAATTGAGGAGTGATGGTTGAGTATTGAGGACTGAGGATTGAGGCTTGAAGTTTCAGTATTGAAGATTCAGGATTGAGGTTTGGGGACTGAGGATTGAGGATTGAAGATTGAGGATTGAGTATTGATGATTGAATATTGAGGATTGAGGATTGAGGTTTGAGGATGAGGGCTGAGGGTTGAGGATTGAGGTTTGAGTATTGGGTCCTGAGAATTCAGGATATTCTATTGAGTATTGAGAATTGAGTATCGATGGTTGAGTATTGAGGACTGAGGATTGAGGCTTGAAGGTTGAGTATTGAAGATTCAGGATTGAGGTTTGGGGACTGAGGATTGAGGATTGAAGATTGAGTATTAGGGATTGAAGATTGAGGATTAAGGATTGAGGATTGAGGATTGAGGATTGAAGATTGAGGATTGGGTATTGAGGATTGAAGAATGAGGATTGAGGATTGAGGACTGAGGATTGAGGATTGAGGATCTAGGATTGGAGATTGATTATTGAGGATTGAAGATTGAGGATTGAGGATTGAGGGTTGAGTATCTAGAATTGGAGATTGATTATTGAGGATTGAAGATTGAGGATTGATGATTGAGGATTGAGAATTGAGAATTGAGGATGAGGACTGAGGGTTGAGGATTGAGGTTTGAGAAATGAGGATTGAGGATTGAGGATTGAGGATTGAGGATTGAGGATTGAGGATTGTGTATTAAAGATTGAGTATTGATCACTGAGGATTGAGGATTGAGGATTGAGTGTTGAGGACTGAGGGTTGATGATTGAATATTGAGGATTGAAGATTGAGGATTGATGATTAAGGATTGAGGATGGAGGACGAGAGCTGAGAGTTGAGGATTGAGGTTTGAGGACTGAGGGCAGAGGATTGAGGATTGAGAATTGTGGATTGAGGGTTGAGGATTGAGGATTGAAAATTGAGTATTGAGGATCGAAGATTGAGGATTGAGGATCGACGATTGAGGATTGAGGATTGAAGATTGAGTATTGAGGATTGAAGATTGAGGATTGAGGATTGAAGATTGAGTATTGAGGATTGAAGATTGAGGATTGAGGACTGAGGATTGAGGATTGAGGATTGAGCATTGAGGATTGAAGATTGAAGACTGGGGATTGAGGATTGAAGATTGAGAATTAAGGATTGAAGATTGTGGATTGAGGATCTAGGATTGGAGATTGATTATTGAGGATTCAAGATTGAGGATTGAGGATTGAGGATTGAGGATTGAGAATTGAGGATGAGGACTGAGGGTTGAGGATTGAGGTTTGAGGAATGAGGATTGAGTGTTGAGGGTTGAGGATTGAGGATTGAGGACTGAGGATTGAGGATTGAGGATTGGGGATTGAATATTGAATACTGAGGATTGAAGATTGAGGTTTGAGGATTGAGGACTGATGATGGAGGATCAGGGCTGATGGTAGAGGATTGAGGTTTGAGTATTGAATCCTGAGAATTCAGGATATTCTATTGAGTATTGAGAATTGAGGATTGATGGTTGAGTACTGAGGACTGAGGATTGAGGGTTGAAGGTTGAGTATTGAGGATTCAGTATTGAGGTTTGAGGGCTGAGGATTGAGGATTGAAGATTGAGTATTGAGGATTGAAGGTTGATGATTGAGGATTGAGGATTAAGGATTGAGGATGATGTCTGAGGGTTGAGGATTGAGTTTTGAGGACTGAGGACTGAGGATTGAGGACTGAGGATTGAGGATGAGGGCTGAGGGTCGGGGATTGAGGTTTGACGACTGAGGACTTAGGATTGAGGACTGAGAATTCAGGATTGTTGATAGAGGATTGAAGATTGAGGATTGGGTATTGAGGATTGAAGAATGAGGATTGAGGATTGAGGATTGAGGATTGAGGATTGAGGGTTGAGGATCTAGGATTGGAGATTGATTATTGAGGATTGAAGATTGGGGATTGAGGATTGAGGATTGAGGATCTAGGATTGGAGATTGATTATTGAGGATTGAAGGTAGAGGATTGATGATTGTGGATTTAGAATTGAGAATTGAGGATGAGGTCTGAGGGTTGAGGATTGAGGTTTGAGAAATGAGGATTGAGGATTGAGGACTGAGGATTGAAGATTGAGTATTGAGAATTGAGGATTGATTATTGAGGATTGAAGATTGAGGATTGATGATTGAGGATTGAGAATAGAGAATTGAGGATGAGGTCTGAGGGTTGAGGATTGAGGTTTGAGAAATGAGGATTGAGGATAGAGGATTGAGGATTGAAGATTGAGTATTGTTCACTGAGGATTAAGGATTGAGGATTGAGGATTGAGGATTGAAGATTGAATATTGAGGATTGAAGATTGAGGATTGAGGATTGAGGGATGAGGATGGAGGATTAGGGCTGAGGGTTGAGGATTGAGGTTTGAGGACTGAGGACTGAGGATTGTGGATCGAGAGTTGAGGATTGAGGATTGATGATTGAGGATTGGGGATTGAGAATTGAGGATTGATGATTGAGGGTTGAAAATTGAATATTGAGGATTGAAGATTGAGGATTGATGATTAAGGATTGAGGATGGAGGATGAGGGCTGAGGGCTGAGGATTGAGGTTTGAGGACTGAGGACTGAGGATTGAGGATTGAGAACTGAGTATTAGGGATTGAAGATTGAAGATTGAGTATTGAGAATTGAGGATTGAGGATTGAGGATTGAGGATTGAGAATTGAGGATGAGGACTGAGGGTTGAGGATTGGGGATTGAGGATTGACGATTGAGGATTGAGTATTGAGGATTGAGAATTGAGGATTGAGGTTTGAAATTGAGTATTGAGGATTGAAGATTGAGGATTGAGATTTGATTATTGAATATTGTGTATTGAGTATTGAACCATGGGAATTCAGGATATTCTATTGAGTATTGAGAATTGGGGATTGATCGTTGAGTATTGAGGATTCATGGCTGAGGGTTGTGTGTTGAATATTGAGGGTTGAGGGTTGAGGATTGAGGATTGAGCATGGAGGATGAGGGCTGAGGGTTGAGGATTGAGGTTTGAGTATTGAACCCTGAGAATTCAGGATATTCTATTGAGTATTGAGAATTGAGGATTGATGGTTGAGTACTGAGGACAGAGCATTGAGGATTGAAGGTTGAGTATTGAGGATTCAGAATTGAGGTTTGAGGACTGAGGATTGAGGATTGAAGATTGAGTATTGAGGATTGAAGATTGAGGATTGAGCATTGAGGATTGAGGATAGAGGATGATGTCTGAGGGTTGACGATTGAGGTTTGAGGACTGAGGACTGAGGATTGAGGACTGAGGATTGAGGATGAGGCCTGAGGGTCGGGGATTGTGGTTTGACGGCTGAGGACTGAGGATTGAGGATTGAGAATTAAGGATTGTTGATAGAGGATTGAAGATTGAGGATTGGGTATTGAGGATTGAAGAATGAAGATTGAGGACTGAGGATTGAGGATTGAGGGTTGAGGATCTAGGATTGGAGATTGACTATTGAGGATTGAAGATTGGGGATTGAGTATTGAGGATTGAGGATCTAGGATTCGAGATTGATTATTGAGGATTGAAGATTGGGGACTGAGGATTGAGGATTGAGGATCTAGGATTGGAGATCGAAGATTGGGGATTGAGGATTGAGGGTTGAGGATTGAGGACGAGGACTGACGGTTGAGGATTGAGGTTTGAGGATTGAGGATTGAGGATTGAGGACTGAGGCTTGAGGATTGAGGATTGAGCATTGAGGATTGAAGATTGAGGACTGGCGATTGAGGATTGAAGATTGGGGATTGAGGATTGAGGATTGAGGATCTAGGATTGGAGATTGATTAATGAGGATTGAAGATTGAGGATTGATGATTGAGGATTTAGAGTTGAGAATTGATGATGAGGTCTGAGGGTTGAGGATTGAGGTTTGAGAAATGAGGATTGAGGATTGAGGATTGAGGATTGAAGATTGAGTATTGAGAATTGAGGATTGAGGATTGAGGATTGAGGATTGAGAATTGAGGATGAGGACTGAGGGTTGAGAATTGAGGTTTGAGAAATGAGGATTGAGGATTGAGGATTGAGGATTGAGGATTGAGGGTTGAGGATCGATGATTGAGTATTGAAGATTGAGTATTGATCACTGAGGATTGAGGATTGAGAATTGAGTATCAGGGATTGAAGATTGAAGATTGAGTATTGAGAATTGAGGATTGAGGATTGAGGACTGAGGATTGAGGATTGAGGATTGAAGGTTGAGTATTGAGGATTCAGTATTGAGGTTTGAGGGCTGAGGATTGAGGATTGAGGACTGAGGATTGAGGATGAGGGCTGAGGGTCGGGGATTGAGGTTTGACGGCTGAGGACTGAGGATTGAGGATTGAGAATTAAGGATTGTTGATAGAGGATTGATGATTGAGGATTGGGTATTGAGGATTGAAGAATGAGGATTGAGGATTGAGGATTGAGGATTGAGGATCTAGGATTGGAGATTGAAGATTGGGGATTGTGGATTGAGGGTTGAGGATTGAGGATGAGGACTGACGGTTGAGGATTGAGGTTTGAGGCTTGAGGATTGAGGATTGAGGACTGAGGCTTGAGGATTGAGGATTGAGCATTGAGGATTGAAGATTGAGGACTGGCGATTGAGGATTGAAGATTGAGGATTAAGGATTGAGGATTGGGAATTGAGGATGTAGGATTGGAGATTGATTATTGAGGATTGAAGATTGAGGATTGAGGATTGAGGGTTGGGTATTGAGGATTGAAGAATGAGGATTGAGGATTGACGATTGAGAATTGAGGGTTGAGGATCTGGGATTGAAGATTGAGGACTGAGGATTGAGGATTGAGGATTGAGGATTGAGGATGGAGGATGAGGGCTGAGGGTTGAGGATTGAGGTTTGAGTATTGGGTCCTGAGAATTCAGGATTATTCTATTGAGTATTGAGAATTGAGTATTGATGGTTGAGTATTGAGGACTGAGGATTGAGGCTTGAAGGTTGAGTATTGAAGATTCAGGATTGAGGTTTGGTGACTGAGGATTGAGGATTGAAGATTGAGTATTAGGGATTGAAGATTGAGGATTGAGGATTGAGGATTGAGGATTGAGGATTGAAGATTGAGGATTGAGGATTGAGGATTGTGTATTAAAGATTGAGTATTGATCACTGAGGATTGAGGATTGAGGATTGAGTGTTGAGTATTGAGGGTTGATGATTGAATATTGAGGATTGAAGATTCAGGATTGATGATTAAGGGTTGAGGATGGAGGACGATGGCTGAGTGTTGAGGATTGAGGTTTGAGGACTGAGGGCAGAGGATTGAGGATTGAGAATTGAGGATTGAGGATTGAGGATTGAGGATTGAAAATTGAGTATTGAGGATCGAAGGTTGAGGATTGTGGATTGACGATTGAGGATTGAGGATTGAAGATTGAGTATTGAGGATTGAAGATAGAGGATTGAGGATTGAAGATTGAGTATTGAGGATTGAAGATTGAGGGTTGAGGATTGAGGATTGAGGATTGAGGATTGAGGATTGAGGATTGAGCATTGAGGATTGAAGATTGAATATTGAGGATTGAAGATTGAGGATCGAGGATAGAGGACTGAGGATGATGTCTGAGGGTTGAGTAGAGAGGTTTGAGGACTGAGGACTGAGGATTGAAGTCTGAGGGTTGAGGATTGAGGATTGAGGATTGAGGATTGAAGATTGGATATTGAGGATTGAAGATTGAGGATCGAGGATAGAGGACTGAGGATTGAGGCTTGAAGGTTGAGTATTGAAGATTCAGGATTGAGGTTTGAGGACTGAGCATTGAGGATTGAAGATTGAGTATTAGGGATTGAAGATTGAGGATTGAGGATTGAGGATTGAGGATTGAGGATGATGTCTGAGGGTTGAGTAGAGAGGTTTGAGGACTGAGGACTGAGGATTGAAGACTGAGGGTTGAGGATGAGGGCAGAGGGTCAGGGATTGAGGTTTGACGACTGAGGATTGAGGATTGAGGATTGAGAATTGAGGATTGATGATTGAGGATTGAAGACTGAGGATTGGGTATTGAGGATTGAAGAATGAGGATTGAGGATTGAGGATTGAGGATTGAGGGTTGAGGATCTAGGATTGGAGATTGAGTATTGAGAATTGAGGATTGAGGATTGAGGATTGAGGATTGAGAATTGAGGATGAGGACTGAGGTTTGAGAATTGAGGTTTGAGAAATGAGGATTGAGGATTGAGGATTGAGGATTGAGGATTGAGGGTTGAGGATCGATGATTGAGTATTGAAGATTGAGTATTGATCACTGAGGATTGAGGATTGAGGATTGAGGATTGAGGATGATGTCAGAGGTTTGAGGATTGAGGTTTGAGGACTGAGGACTGAGGATTGAAGACTGAGGGTTGAGGATGAGGGCAGAGGGTCAGGGATTGAGGTTTGACGACTGAGGATTGAGGTATGAGGATTGAGAATTACGGATTGATGATTGAGGATTGAAGGTTGAGGATTGGGTATTGAGGATAGAGGATTGAGGATGGAGGATGAGGGCTGAGGGTTGAGGATTGAGGTTTGAGTATTGAGTCCTGAGAATTCAGGATATTCTATTGAGTACTGAGAATTGAGGATCGATGGTTGAGTACTGAGGACTGAAGATTGAGGATTGAAGGTTGAGTATTGAGGATTCAGTATTGAGGTTTGAGGGCTGAGGATTGAGGATTGAGGACTGAGGATTGAGGATGAGGGCTGAGGGTCGGGGATTGAGGTTTGACGGCTGAGGACTGAGGATTGAGGATTGAGAATTAAGGATTGTTGATAGAGGATTGATGATTGAGGATTGGGTATTGAGGATTGAAGAATGAGGATTGAGGATTGAGGATTGAGGATTGAGGATCTAGGATTGGAGATTGAAGATTGGGGATTGTGGATTGAGGGTTGAGGATTGAGGACGAGGACTGACGGTTGAGGATTGAGGTTTGAGGCTTGAGGATTGAGGATTGAGGACTGAGGCTTGAGGATTGAGGATTGAGCATTGAGGATTGAAGATTGAGGACTGGCGATTGAGGATTGAAGATTGAGGATTAAGGATTGAGGATTGGGAATTGAGGATGTAGGATTGGAGATTGATTATTGAGGATTGAAGATTGAGGATTGAGGATTGAGGGTTGGGTATTGAGGATTGAAGAATGAGGATTGAGGATTGACGATTGAGAATTGAGGGTTGAGGATCTGGGATTGAAGATTGAGGACTGAGGATTGAGGATTGAGGATTGAGGATTGAGGATGGAGGATGAGGGCTGAGGGTTGAGGATTGAGGTTTGAGTATTGGGACCTGAGAATTCAGGATTATTCTATTGAGTATTGAGAATTGAGTATTGATGGTTGAGTATTGAGGACTGAGGATTGAGGCTTGAAGGTTGAGTATTGAAGATTCAGGATTGAGGTTTGGTGACTGAGGATTGAGGATTGAAGATTGAGTATTAGGGATTGAAGATTGAGGATTGAGGATTGAGGATTGAGGATTGAGGATTGAAGATTGAGGATTGAGGATTGAGGATTGTGTATTAAAGATTGAGTATTGATCACTGAGGATTGAGGATTGAGGATTGAGTGTTGAGTATTGAGGGTTGATGATTGAATATTGAGGATTGAAGATTCAGGATTGATGATTAAGGGTTGAGGATGGAGGACGATGGCTGAGTGTTGAGGATTGAGGTTTGAGGACTGAGGGCAGAGGATTGAGGATTGAGAATTGAGGATTGAGGATTGAGGATTGAGGATTGAAAATTGAGTATTGAGGATCGAAGGTTGAGGATTGTGGATTGACGATTGAGGATTGAGGATTGAAGATTGAGTATTGAGGATTGAAGATAGAGGATTGAGGATTGAAGATTGAGTATTGAGGATTGAAGATTGAGGGTTGAGGATTGAGGATTGAGGATTGAGGATTGAGGATTGAGGATTGAGCATTGAGGATTGAAGATTGAATATTGATGATTGAAGATTGAGGATTGACGATTGAGGGTTGTGGATTGAGGACGAGGACTGAGGGTTGAATATTGATGATTGAGGTCTGAGGGTTGAGGATTGAAGATTGAAAATTGAGGCTTGAGGATTGAGGATTGAGGATTGAAGATTGGATATTGAGGATTGAAGATTGAGGATCGAGGATTGAGGACTCAGGATTGAGGCTTGAAGGTTGAGTATTGAAGATTCAGTATTGAGGTTTGAGGACTGAGCATTGAGGATTGAAGATTGAGTATTAGGGATTGAAGATTGAGGATTGAGGATTGAGGATTGAGGATTGAGGATGATGTGCGAGGGTTGAGTAGAGAGGTTTGAGGACTGAGGGCTGAGGATTGAAGACTGAGGGTTGAGGATGAGGGCAGAGGGTCAGGGATTGAGGCTTGACGACTGAGGATTGAGGATTGAGGATTGAGAATTGAGGATTGATGATTGAGGATTGAAGATTGAGGATTGGGTATTGAGGATTGAAGAATGAGGATTGAGGATTGAGGATTGAGGATTGAGGGTTGAGGATCTAGGATTGGAGATTGATTATTGAGGATTGAAGATTGGGGATTGAGGATTGAGGATTGAGGATCTAGGATTGGAGATTGATTAATGAGGATTGAAGATTGAGGATTGATGATTGAGGATTTAGAGTTGAGAATTGATGATGAGGTCTGAGGGTTGAGGATTGAGGTTTGAGAAATGAGGATTGAGGATTGAGGATTGAGGATTGAAGATTGAGTATTGAGAATTGAGGATTGAGGATTGAGGATTGAGGATTGAGAATTGAGGATGAGGACTGAGGGTTGAGAATTGAGGTTTGAGAAATGAGGATTGAGGATTGAGGATTGAGGATTGAGGATTGAGGGTTGAGGATCGATGATTGAGTATTGAAGATTGAGTATTGATCACTGAGGATTGAGGATTGAGAATTGAGTATCAGGGATTGAAGATTGAAGATTGAGTATTGAGAATTGAGGATTGAGGATTGAGGACTGAGGATTGAGGATTGAGGATTGAGGATGATGTCTGAGGGTTGAGGGTTGAGGTTTGAGGACTGAGGACTGAGGATTGAGGACTGAGGATTGAGGATGAGGGCTGAGGGTCGGGGATTGAGGTTTGACGGCTGAGGACTGAGGATTGAGGATTGAGAATTGAGGATTGATGATTGAGGATTGAAGATTGAGGATTGGGTATTGAGGATAGAGGATTGAGGATGGAGGATGAGGGAGGAGGGTTGAGGATTGAGGTTTGAGTATTGAGTCCTGAGAATTCAGGATATTCTATTGAGTATTGAGAATTGAGGAGTGATGGTTGAGTATTGAGGACTGAGGATTGAGGCTTGAAGTTTCAGTATTGAAGATTCAGGATTGAGGTTTGGGGACTGAGGATTGAGGATTGAAGATTGAGGATTGAGTATTGATGATTGAATATTGAGGATTGAGGATTGAGGTTTGAGGATGAGGGCTGAGGGTTGAGGATTGAGGTTTGAGTATTGGGTCCTGAGAATTCAGGATATTCTATTGAGTATTGAGAATTGAGTATCGATGGTTGAGTATTGAGGACTGAGGATTGAGGCTTGAAGGTTGAGTATTGAAGATTCAGGATTGAGGTTTGGGGACTGAGGATTGAGGATTGAAGATTGAGTATTAGGGATTGAAGATTGAGGATTAAGGATTGAGGATTGAGGATTGAGGATTGAAGATTGAGGATTGGGTATTGAGGATTGAAGAATGAGGATTGAGGATTGAGGACTGAGGATTGAGGATTGAGGATCTAGGATTGGAGATTGATTATTGAGGATTGAAGATTGAGGATTGAGGATTGAGGGTTGAGTATCTAGAATTGGAGATTGATTATTGAGGATTGAAGATTGAGGATTGATGATTGAGGATTGAGAATTGAGAATTGAGGATGAGGACTGAGGGTTGAGGATTGAGGTTTGAGAAATGAGGATTGAGGATTGAGGATTGAGGATTGAGGATTGAGGATTGAGGATTGTGTATTAAAGATTGAGTATTGATCACTGAGGATTGAGGATTGAGGATTGAGTGTTGAGGACTGAGGGTTGATGATTGAATATTGAGGATTGAAGATTGAGGATTGATGATTAAGGATTGAGGATGGAGGACGAGAGCTGAGAGTTGAGGATTGAGGTTTGAGGACTGAGGGCAGAGGATTGAGGATTGAGAATTGTGGATTGAGGGTTGAGGATTGAGGATTGAAAATTGAGTATTGAGGATCGAAGATTGAGGATTGAGGATCGACGATTGAGGATTGAGGATTGAAGATTGAGTATTGAGGATTGAAGATTGAGGATTGAGGATTGAAGATTGAGTATTGAGGATTGAAGATTGAGGATTGAGGACTGAGGATTGAGGATTGAGGATTGAGCATTGAGGATTGAAGATTGAAGACTGGGGATTGAGGATTGAAGATTGAGAATTAAGGATTGAAGATTGTGGATTGAGGATCTAGGATTGGAGATTGATTATTGAGGATTCAAGATTGAGGATTGAGGATTGAGGATTGAGGATTGAGAATTGAGGATGAGGACTGAGGGTTGAGGATTGAGGTTTGAGGAATGAGGATTGAGTGTTGAGGGTTGAGGATTGAGGATTGAGGACTGAGGATTGAGGATTGAGGATTGGGGATTGAATATTGAATACTGAGGATTGAAGATTGAGGTTTGAGGATTGAGGACTGATGATGGAGGATCAGGGCTGATGGTAGAGGATTGAGGTTTGAGTATTGAATCCTGAGAATTCAGGATATTCTATTGAGTATTGAGAATTGAGGATTGATGGTTGAGTACTGAGGACTGAGGATTGAGGGTTGAAGGTTGAGTATTGAGGATTCAGTATTGAGGTTTGAGGGCTGAGGATTGAGGATTGAAGATTGAGTATTGAGGATTGAAGGTTGATGATTGAGGATTGAGGATTAAGGATTGAGGATGATGTCTGAGGGTTGAGGATTGAGTTTTGAGGACTGAGGACTGAGGATTGAGGACTGAGGATTGAGGATGAGGGCTGAGGGTCGGGGATTGAGGTTTGACGACTGAGGACTTAGGATTGAGGACTGAGAATTCAGGATTGTTGATAGAGGATTGAAGATTGAGGATTGGGTATTGAGGATTGAAGAATGAGGATTGAGGATTGAGGATTGAGGATTGAGGATTGAGGGTTGAGGATCTAGGATTGGAGATTGATTATTGAGGATTGAAGATTGGGGATTGAGGATTGAGGATTGAGGATCTAGGATTGGAGATTGATTATTGAGGATTGAAGGTTGAGGATTGATGATTGTGGATTTAGAATTGAGAATTGAGGATGAGGTCTGAGGGTTGAGGATTGAGGTTTGAGAAATGAGGATTGAGGATTGAGGACTGAGGATTGAAGATTGAGTATTGAGAATTGAGGATTGATTATTGAGGATTGAAGATTGAGGATTGATGATTGAGGATTGAGAATAGAGAATTGAGGATGAGGTCTGAGGGTTGAGGATTGAGGTTTGAGAAATGAGGATTGAGGATAGAGGATTGAGGATTGAAGATTGAGTATTGTTCACTGAGGATTAAGGATTGAGGATTGAGGATTGAGGATTGAAGATTGAATATTGAGGATTGAAGATTGAGGATTGAGGATTGAGGGATGAGGATGGAGGATTAGGGCTGAGGGTTGAGGATTGAGGTTTGAGGACTGAGGACTGAGGATTGTGGATCGAGAGTTGAGGATTGAGGATTGATGATTGAGGATTGGGGATTGAGAATTGAGGATTGATGATTGAGGGTTGAAAATTGAATATTGAGGATTGAAGATTGAGGATTGATGATTAAGGATTGAGGATGGAGGATGAGGGCTGAGGGCTGAGGATTGAGGTTTGAGGACTGAGGACTGAGGATTGAGGATTGAGAACTGAGTATTAGGGATTGAAGATTGAAGATTGAGTATTGAGAATTGAGGATTGAGGATTGAGGATTGAGGATTGAGAATTGAGGATGAGGACTGAGGGTTGAGGATTGGGGATTGAGGATTGACGATTGAGGATTGAGTATTGAGGATTGAGAATTGAGGATTGAGGTTTGAAATTGAGTATTGAGGATTGAAGATTGAGGATTGAGATTTGATTATTGAATATTGTGTATTGAGTATTGAACCATGGGAATTCAGGATATTCTATTGAGTATTGAGAATTGGGGATTGATCGTTGAGTATTGAGGATTCATGGCTGAGGGTTGTGTGTTGAATATTGAGGGTTGAGGGTTGAGGATTGAGGATTGAGCATGGAGGATGAGGGCTGAGGGTTGAGGATTGAGGTTTGAGTATTGAACCCTGAGAATTCAGGATATTCTATTGAGTATTGAGAATTGAGGATTGATGGTTGAGTACTGAGGACAGAGCATTGAGGATTGAAGGTTGAGTATTGAGGATTCAGAATTGAGGTTTGAGGACTGAGGATTGAGGATTGAAGATTGAGTATTGAGGATTGAAGATTGAGGATTGAGCATTGAGGATTGAGGATAGAGGATGATGTCTGAGGGTTGACGATTGAGGTTTGAGGACTGAGGACTGAGGATTGAGGACTGAGGATTGAGGATGAGGCCTGAGGGTCGGGGATTGTGGTTTGACGGCTGAGGACTGAGGATTGAGGATTGAGAATTAAGGATTGTTGATAGAGGATTGAAGATTGAGGATTGGGTATTGAGGATTGAAGAATGAAGATTGAGGACTGAGGATTGAGGATTGAGGGTTGAGGATCTAGGATTGGAGATTGACTATTGAGGATTGAAGATTGGGGATTGAGTATTGAGGATTGAGGATCTAGGATTCGAGATTGATTATTGAGGATTGAAGATTGGGGACTGAGGATTGAGGATTGAGGATCTAGGATTGGAGATCGAAGATTGGGGATTGAGGATTGAGGGTTGAGGATTGAGGACGAGGACTGACGGTTGAGGATTGAGGTTTGAGGATTGAGGATTGAGGATTGAGGACTGAGGCTTGAGGATTGAGGATTGAGCATTGAGGATTGAAGATTGAGGACTGGCGATTGAGGATTGAAGATTGGGGATTGAGGATTGAGGATTGAGGATCTAGGATTGGAGATTGATTAATGAGGATTGAAGATTGAGGATTGATGATTGAGGATTTAGAGTTGAGAATTGATGATGAGGTCTGAGGGTTGAGGATTGAGGTTTGAGAAATGAGGATTGAGGATTGAGGATTGAGGATTGAAGATTGAGTATTGAGAATTGAGGATTGAGGATTGAGGATTGAGGATTGAGAATTGAGGATGAGGACTGAGGGTTGAGAATTGAGGTTTGAGAAATGAGGATTGAGGATTGAGGATTGAGGATTGAGGATTGAGGGTTGAGGATCGATGATTGAGTATTGAAGATTGAGTATTGATCACTGAGGATTGAGGATTGAGAATTGAGTATCAGGGATTGAAGATTGAAGATTGAGTATTGAGAATTGAGGATTGAGGATTGAGGACTGAGGATTGAGGATTGAGGATTGAAGGTTGAGTATTGAGGATTCAGTATTGAGGTTTGAGGGCTGAGGATTGAGGATTGAGGACTGAGGATTGAGGATGAGGGCTGAGGGTCGGGGATTGAGGTTTGACGGCTGAGGACTGAGGATTGAGGATTGAGAATTAAGGATTGTTGATAGAGGATTGATGATTGAGGATTGGGTATTGAGGATTGAAGAATGAGGATTGAGGATTGAGGATTGAGGATTGAGGATCTAGGATTGGAGATTGAAGATTGGGGATTGTGGATTGAGGGTTGAGGATTGAGGACGAGGACTGACGGTTGAGGATTGAGGTTTGAGGCTTGAGGATTGAGGATTGAGGACTGAGGCTTGAGGATTGAGGATTGAGCATTGAGGATTGAAGATTGAGGACTGGCGATTGAGGATTGAAGATTGAGGATTAAGGATTGAGGATTGGGAATTGAGGATGTAGGATTGGAGATTGATTATTGAGGATTGAAGATTGAGGATTGAGGATTGAGGGTTGGGTATTGAGGATTGAAGAATCAGGATTGAGGATTGACGATTGAGAATTGAGGGTTGAGGATCTGGGATTGAAGATTGAGGACTGAGGATTGAGGATTGAGGATTGAGGATTGAGGATGGAGGATGAGGGCTGAGGGTTGAGGATTGAGGTTTGAGTATTGGGTCCTGAGAATTCAGGATTATTCTATTGAGTATTGAGAATTGAGTATTGATGGTTGAGTATTGAGGACTGAGGATTGAGGCTTGAAGGTTGAGTATTGAAGATTCAGGATTGAGGTTTGGTGACTGAGGATTGAGGATTGAAGATTGAGTATTAGGGATTGAAGATTGAGGATTGAGGATTGAGGATTGAGGATTGAGGATTGAAGATTGAGGATTGAGGATTGAGGATTGTGTATTAAAGATTGAGTATTGATCACTGAGGATTGAGGATTGAGGATTGAGTGTTGAGTATTGAGGGTTGATGATTGAATATTGAGGATTGAAGATTCAGGATTGATGATTAAGGGTTGAGGATGGAGGACGATGGCTGAGTGTTGAGGATTGAGGTTTGAGGACTGAGGGCAGAGGATTGAGGATTGAGAATTGAGGATTGAGGATTGAGGATTGAGGATTGAAAATTGAGTATTGAGGATCGAAGGTTGAGGATTGTGGATTGACGATTGAGGATTGAGGATTGAAGATTGAGTATTGAGGATTGAAGATAGAGGATTGAGGATTGAAGATTGAGTATTGAGGATTGAAGATTGAGGGTTGAGGATTGAGGATTGAGGATTGAGGATTGAGGATTGAGGATTGAGCATTGAGGATTGAAGATTGAATATTGATGATTGAAGATTGAGGATTGACGATTGAGGGTTGTGGATTGAGGACGAGGACTGAGGGTTGAATATTGATGATTGAGGTCTGAGGGTTGAGGATTGAAGATTGAAAATTGAGGCTTGAGGATTGAGGATTGAGGATTGAAGATTGGATATTGAGGATTGAAGATTGAGGATCGAGGATTGAGGACTCAGGATTGAGGCTTGAAGGTTGAGTATTGAAGATTCAGGATTGAGGTTTGAGGACTGAGCATTGAGGATTGAAGATTGAGTATTAGGGATTGAAGATTGAGGATTGAGGATTGAGGATTGAGGATTGAGGATGATGTGCGAGGGTTGAGTAGAGAGGTTTGAGGACTGAGGGCTGAGGATTGAAGACTGAGGGTTGAGGATGAGGGCAGAGGGTCAGGGATTGAGGCTTGACGACTGAGGATTGAGGATTGAGGATTGAAGATTGAGTATTGAGAATTGAGGATTGAGGATTGAGGATTGAGGATTGAGAATTGAGGATGAGGACTGAGGGTTGAGAATTGAGGTTTGAGAAATGAGGATTGAGGATTGAGGATTGAGGATTGAGGATTGAGGGTTGAGGATCGATGATTGAGTATTGAAGATTGAGTATTGATCACTGAGGATTGAGGATTGAGAATTGAGTATCAGGGATTGAAGATTGAAGATTGAGTATTGAGAATTGAGGATTGAGGATTGAGGACTGAGGATTGAGGATTGAGGATTGAGGATGATGTCTGAGGGTTGAGGGTTGAGGTTTGAGGACTGAGGACTGAGGATTGAGGACTGAGGATTGAGGATGAGGGCTGAGGGTCGGGGATTGAGGTTTGACGGCTGAGGACTGAGGATTGAGGATTGAGAATTAAGGATTGTTGATAGAGGATTGAAGATTGAGGATTGGGTATTGAGGATTGAAGAATGAGGATTGAGGATTGAGGATTGAGGATTCAGGGTTGAGGATCTAGGATTGAAGATTGAGGATTGAGGATCGAGGATTGAGGATTGAGGATTGAGGATGGAGGATGAGGGCTGAGGGTTGAGGATTGAGGTTTGAGTATTGAGTCCTGAGAATTCTGGATATTCTATTGAGTATTGAGAATTGAGGATTGATGGTTGTGTATTGAGGACTGAGGATTGAGGCTTGAAGGTTGAGTATTGAAGATTCAGGATTGAGGTTTGGGGACTGAGGATTGAGGATTGAAGATTGAGTAATAGGGATTGAAGATTGAGTAATAGGGATTGAAGATTGAGGATTGAGGATTGAGGATTGAGGATTGAGGATGATGTCTGAGGGTTGAGGATTGAGGTTTGAGGACTGAGGACTGAGGATTGAAGACTGAGGGTTGAGGATGAGGGCAGAGGGTCAGGGATTGATGTTTGACGACTGAGGATTGAGGATTGAGGATTGAGAATTGAGGATTGATGATTGAGGATTGAGGATTGAGGATTGAGGATTGAAGATTGAGTATTGATGATTGAATATTGAGGATTGAGGATTGAGGTTTGAGGATTGAGGACGAGGACTGACGGTAGAGGATTGAGGTTTGAGGATTGAGGACTGAGGATTGTGGACTGAGGATTGAGGATTGAGGATTGAGCATTGAGGATTGAAGATTGAAGACTGGGGATTGAGGATTGAAGATTGAGAATTAAGGATTGAAGATTGTGGATTGAGGATCTAGGATTGGAGATTGATTATTGAGGATTCAAGATTGAGGATTGAGGATTGAGGATTGAGGATTGAGAATTGAGGATGAGGACTGAGGGTTGAGGATTGAGGTTTGAGGAATGAGGATTGAGGGTTGAGGATTGAGGATTGAGGATTGAGGATTGAGGATTGAAGATTGAGGATTGAGGATTGAGGATTGAGGATTGAGCATTGAGGATTGAAGATTGAATATTGATGATTGAAGATTGAGGATTGACGATTGAGGGTTGTGGATTGAGGGTTGAGGATCTAGGATTGAAGATTGAGGATTGAGGATTGAGGATCGAGGATTGAGGATTGAGGATGGAGGATGAGGGCTGAGGGTTGAGGATTGAGGTTTGAGTATTGGGTCCTGAGAATTCAGGATATTCTATTGTGTGTTGGGAATTGAGGATTGATGGTTGAGTATTGAGGACTGAGGATTGAGGCTTGAAGGTTGAGTATTGAAGATTCAGGATTGAGGTTTGGTGACTGAGGATTGAGGATTGAAGATTGAGTATTAGGGATTGAAGATTGCGGATTGAGGATTGAGGATTGAGGATTGAGGATTGAAGATTGAGGATTGGGTATTGAGGATTGAAGAATGAGGATTGAGGATTGAGGATTGAGGATTGAGGGTTGAGGATCTTGGATTGGAGATTGATTATTGAGGATTGAGGATTGAGGATTGAGGATTGAGGATTGAGGATCTAGAATTGGAGATTGATTATTGAGGATTCAAGATTGAGGATTGATGATTGAGGATTGAGAATTGAGAATTGAGGATGAGGTCTGAGGGTTGAGGATTGAGGTTTGAGAAATGAGGATTGAGGATTGAGGATTGAGGATTGAGGATTGAGGATTGAGGATTGAGTATTGAAGATTGAGTATTGAGGATTGAAGATTGACGATTGAGGATTGACGATTGAGGATTGAGGATTGAGGACTGAGGACTGAGGATTGAGGATTGAGAATTGAGGATTGAGGGTTGAGGATTGAAGATTGAGGATTGGGTATTGAGGATTGAAGAATGAGGATTGAGGATTGAGGATTGAGTATTGAAGATTGAGTATTGAGGATTGAAGATTGACGATTGAGGATTGACGATTGAGGATTGAGGATTGAGGATTGAGGATTGAAGATTGAGGATTGGGTCTTGAGGACTGAACATTGAGGATTGTGGATTGAGGATTGAAGGTTGAATATTGATGAATGAAAATTAACGATCGAGGATTGAGGTTTGTGGATTGAGGACGAGTACTGAGGGTTGAGTATTGATACTTGAGGTCTGAGGATTGAGAATTGAGGTTTGAGAAATGAGGATTGAGGATTGAGGATTGAGGATTGAGGTTTGAGGATCCATGATTGAGTATTGAAGATTGAGTATTGATCACTGAGGATTGAGGATTGAGGATTGAGGATTGAGGATTGAGGATTGAGGATTGAGGATTGAAGATTGATTATTGAGGATTGAAGATTGAGGATTGAGGATTGAGGGTTGAGGATGGAGGATGAGGGCTGAGGGTTGAGGATTGAGGTTTGAGGACTGAGGAATGAGGATTGAGGATCGAGAGTTGAGGATTGAGGATTGAGGATTGAGCATTGAGGACTGAGAATTGAGGATTGATGATTGAGGGTTGAAAATTGAATATTGAGGATTGAAGATTGAGGATTGATGATTAAGGATTGAGGATGGAGGATGAGGGCTGAGGGTTGAGGATTGAGGATTGAGGATTGAGGATGGAGGATGAGGGCTGAGGGTTGAGGATGGAGGTTTGAGTATTGAATCCTGAGAATTCGGGATATTCCATTGAGTATTGAGAATTGAGGATTGATGGTTGAGTACTGAGGACTGAGGATTGAGGATTGAAGGTTGAGTATTGAGGATTCAGAATTGAGGTTTGAGGGCTGCGGATTGAGGATTGAAGATTGAGTATTTAGGATTGAAGGTTGAGGATTGAGGATTGAGGATTGAGGATTGAGGATTGAGGATTGAGGATGATGTCTGGGGGTTGAGGATTGAGGTTTGAGGACTGAGGACTGAGGTTTGAGGACTGAGGGTTGAGGATTGAGGATTGAGCATTGAGGATTGAAGATTGAAGACTGGGGATTGAGGATTGAAGATTGAGAATTAATGATTGAAGATTGTGGATTGAGGATCTAGGATTGGAGATTGATTGTTGAGGATTGAAGATTGAGGGTTGAGTATTGAGGACTGAGGATAGAGGATGGAGAATTGAGGATGAGGACTGAGGGTTGAGGATTGAGGTTTGAGGTATGAGGATTGAGGGTTGAGGATTGAGGATTGAGGATTGAGGATTGAGGATTGAGGATTGGGGATTGAATATTGAGTACTGAGGATTGAAGATTGAGGATTGAAGGTTGAGTATTGAGGATTCAGAATTGAGGTTTGAGGGCTGAGGATTGAGGATTGAAGATTGAGTATTTAGGATTGAAAATTGAGGATTGATGGTTGAGTATTGAGGATTCATGGCTGAGGTTTGTGTGTTGAATATTGAGGGTTGAGGATTGAGGATTGAGGATTGAGGATTGAGGATTGAAGATTGAATATTGATGATTGAATATTGAGGATTGAGGATTGAGGTTTGAGGATTGAGTACGAGGACTGACGGTAGAGGATTGAGGTTTGAGGATTTATGACTGAGGATTGAGGACTGAGGATTGAGCATTGAGGATTGAGCATTGAGGATTGAAGATTGAAGACTGGGGATTGAGAATTGAAGATTGAGAATTAAGGATTGAAGATTGTGGATTGAAGATCTAGGATTGGAGATTGATTATTGAGGATTGAAGATTGAGGATTGAGGATTGAGGATTGAGGATTGAGGATTGAGGATTGAGGATGAGGACTGAGGGGTGAGGTTTGAGGTTTGAGGAATGAGGATTGAGGGTTGAGGATTGAGGATTGAGGACTGAGGATTGAGGACTGAGGATTGAGCATTGAGGATTGAGCATTGAGGATTGAAGATTGAAGACTGGGGATTGAGGATTGAAGGTTGAGAATTAAGGATTGATGATTGTGTATTGAGGATCTAGGATTGGAGATCGATTATTGAGGATTGAAGATTGAGGACTGAGGATTGAGGATTGAGGATTGAGAATTGAGGATGAGGACTGAGGGTTGAGGATTGAGGTTTGAGGAATGAGGATTGAGGGTTGAGGATTGAGGATTGAGGATTGAGGATTGAGGATTGAGGATTGAGGATTGAGGTTTGGGGATTGAATATTGAGTACTGAGGATTGAAGATTGAGGATTGAGGATTGAGGATTGATGATGGAGGATGAGGGCTGAAGGTTGAGGATTGAGGTTTGAGTATTGAATCCTGAGAATTCAAGGATATTCTATTGAGTATTGGGAATTGAGGATTGATGGTTGAGTACTGAGGACTCAGGATTGAGGATTGAAGGTTGAGTATTGAGGATTCAGAATTGAGGTTTGAGGGCTGAGGATTGAGGATTGAAGATCGAGTATTGAGGATTGAAGGTTGAGGATTGAGGATTGAGGATTGAGAATTGAAGATTGGATATTGAGGATTGAAGATTGTGGATCGAGGATTGAGGACTGAGGATTGAGGCTTGAAGGTTGAATATTGAAGATTCAGGATTGAGGTTTGAGGGCTGAGGATTGAGGATTGAAGGTTGAGTATTGAGGATTGAAGGTTGAGGATTGAGGATTGAGGATTAAGGATTGAGGATGATGTCTGAGGGTTGAGGATTGAGGTTTGAGGACTGAGGACTTAGGATTGAGGACTGAGGATTGAGGATGAGGGCTGAGGGTCGGGGATTGAGGTTTGACGACTGAGGACTGAGGATTGAGGATTGAGAATTCAGGATTGTTGATGGAGGATTGAAGATTGAGGATTGGGTATTGAGGATTGAAGAGTGAGGATTGAGGATTGAGGATTGAGGATTGAGGGTTGAGGATCTAGGATTGGAGATTGATTATTGAGGATTGAAGATTGGGGATTGAGGATTGAGGATTGAGGATCTAGGATTGGAGATTGGTTATTGAGGATTGAAGATTGGGAATTGAGGATTGAGGATTGAGGATCTAGGATTGGAGGTTGAAGATTGGGCATTGAGGATTGAGGGTTGAGGATTGATGACGAGGACTGACGGTTGAGGATTGAGGTTTGAGGATTGAGGATTGAGGATTGAGGACTGAGGCTTGAGGGTTGAGGATTGAGCATTGAGGATTGAAGATTGAGGACTGGCGATTGAGGATTGAAGATTGAGGATTAAGGATTGAGGATTGGGGATTGAGGATGTAGGATTGGAGATTGATTATTGAGGATTGAAGATTGAGGATTGAGGATGGAGGATGAGGGCTGAGGGTTGAGGATTGAGTCCTGAGAATTCAGGATATTCTATTGAGTATTGAGAATTGAGGATTGATGGTTGAGTATTGAGGACTGAGGATTGGGGCTTGAAGGATGAGTATTGAACATTCAGGATTGAGGTTTGGGGACTGAGGATTGAGGATTGAAGATTGAGTATTAGGGATTGAAGATTGAGGATTGAGGATTGAGG
Organism: Calliopsis andreniformis; assembly: GCF_051401765.1. Classification (NCBI taxonomy): domain Eukaryota; kingdom Metazoa; phylum Arthropoda; class Insecta; order Hymenoptera; family Andrenidae; genus Calliopsis; species Calliopsis andreniformis. The sequence continues at coordinate 2,058,151 of NW_027480470.1, forward strand.
ATTGAGGATTGAGGATTGAGGATTGAGGATGATGTCTGAGGGTTGAGGATTGAGGTTTGAGGACTGAGGACTGAGGATTAAAGACTGAGGGTTGAGGATGAGGGCAGAGGGTCAGGGATTGAGGTTTGACGACTGAGGGTTGAGGATTGAGGATTGAGAATTGAGGATTGATGATTGAGGATTGAAGATTGAGGATTGGGTATTGAGGATTGAAGAATGGGGATTGAGGATTGAGGATTGAGGATTGAGGATTGAGGATCTAGGATTGGAGATCGATTATTGAAGATTGCAGATTGAGGATTGAGGACTGAGGATTGAGGATCTAGAATTGGAGATTGATTATTGAGGATTGAAGATTGAGGATTGATGATTGAGTATTGAGAATTGAGAATTGAGGATGAGGACTGAGGGTTGAGGATTGAGGTTTGAGAAATGAGGATTGAGGATTGAGGATTGAGGATTGAGGATTGTGTATTAAAGATTGAGTATTGGTCACTGAGGATTGAGGATTGAGGATTGAGGGCTGATGATTGAATATTGAGGATTGAAGATTGAGGATTGAGGATTGAGTATTGAGGATTGAGAATTGAGGATGAGGACTGAGGGTTGAGGATTGAGGTTTGAGGAATGAGGATTGAGGGTTGAGGATTGAGGATTGAGGATTGAGGATTGAGGATTGAGGATTGAGGATTGAGGATTGGGGATTGAATATTGAGTACTGAGGATTGAAGATTGAGGATTGAGGATTGAGGTTTGAGTATTGAATCCTGAGAATTCAGGATATTCTATTGAGTATTGAGAATTGAGGATTGATGGTTGAGTACTGAGGACTGAGGATTGGGGATTGAAGGTTGAGTATTGAGGATTCAGAATTGAGGTGTGAGGGCCGAGGATTGAGGATTGAAGATTGAGTATTGAGGATTGAAGGTTGAGGATTGAGGATTGAGGATTAAGGATTGAGGATGATGTCTGAGGGTTGAGGATTGAGGATTGAGGATTGAGGATTGAGGATTGAAGATTGGATATTGAGGATTGAAGATTGAGTATCGAGGATTGAGGACTGAGGATTGAGGCTTGAAGGTTGAGTATTGAAGATACAGGATTGAGGTTTGAGGACTGAGGATTGAGGATTGAAGATTGAGTATTAGGGATTGAAGATTGAGGATTGAGGATTGAGGATTGAGGATTGAGGATGATGTCTGAGGTTTGAGGATTGATGATTGAGGACTGAGGACTGAGGATTGAAGACTGAGGGTTGAGGATGAGGGCAGAGGGTCAGGGATTGAGGTTTGACGACTGAGGATTGAGGATTGAGGATTGAAGATGGAATATTGAGGATTGAAGATTGAGGATTGAGGATTGAGGGATGAGGATGGAGGATTAGGGCTGAGGGTTGAGGATTGAGGTTTGAGGACTGAGGTCTGAGGATTGTGGATCGAGAGTTGAGGATTGAGGATTGAGGATTGAGGATTGAGGATTGAGAATTGAGGATTGATGATTGAGGGTTGAAAATTGAATATTGAGTATTGAAGATTGAGGATTGATGATTAAGGATTGAGGATGCAGTATGCGGGCTGAGGGTTGAGGGTTGAGGATTGAGGATTGAGGATGGAGGATGAGGGCTGAGTGTTGAGGATTGAGGATTGAGGACTGAGGATTGAGGACTGAGGATTGAGCATTGAGGATTGAGCATTGAGGATTGAAGATTGAAGACTGGGGATTGAGGATTGAAGGTTGAGAATTAAGGATTGATGATTGTGTATTGAGGATCTAGGATTGGAGATCGATTATTGAGGATTGAAGATTGAGGATTGAGGATTGAGGATTGAGGATTGAGAATTGAGGATGAGGACTGAGGGTTGAGGATTGAGGTTTGAGGAATGAGGATTGAGGGTTGAGGATTGAGGATTGAGGATTGAGGATTGAGGATTGAGGATTGAGGATTGAGGATTGGGGATTGAATATTGAGTACTGAGGATTGAAGATTGAGGATTGAGGATTGAGGATTGATGATGGAGGATGAGGGCTGAGGGTTGAGGATTGAGGTTTGAGTATTGAATCCTGAGAATTCAAGGATATTCTATTGAGTATTGGGAATTGAGGATTGATGGTTGAGTACTGAGGACTCAGGATTGAGGATTGAAGGTTGAGTATTGAGGATTCAGAATTGAGGTTTGAGGGCTGAGGATTGAGGATTGAAGATCGAGTATTGAGAATTGAAGGTTGAGGATTGAGGATTGAGGATTGAGAATTGAAGATTGGATATTGAGGATTGAAGATTGTGGATCGAGGATTGAGGACTGAGGATTGAGGCTTGAAGGTTGAGTATTGAAGATTCAGGATTGAGGTTTGAGGGCTGAGGATTGAGGATTGAAGGTTGAGTATTGAGGATTGAAGGTTGAGGATTGAGGATTGAGGATTAAGGATTGAGGATGATGTCTGAGGGTTGAGTATTGAGGTTTGAGGACTGAGGACTTAGGATTGAGGACTGAGGATTGAGGATGAGGGCTGAGGGCCGGGGATTGAGGTTTGACGACTGAGGACTGAGGATTGAGGATTGAGAATTCAGGATTGTTGATGGAGGATTGAAGATTGAGGATTGGGTATTGAGGACTGAAGAGTGAGGATTGAGGATTGAGGATTGAGGATTGAGGGTTGAGGATCTAGGATTGGAGATTGATTATTGAGGATTGAAGATTGGGGATTGAGGATTGAGGATTGAGGATCTAGGATTGGAGATTGGTTATTGAGGATTGAAGATTGGGAATTGAGGATTGAGGATTGAGGATCTAGGATTGGAGATTGAAGATTGGGCATTGAGGATTGAGGGTTGAGGATTGATGACGAGGACTGACGGTTGAGGATTGAGGTTTGAGGATTGAGGATTGAGGATTGAGGCCTGAGGCTTGAGGGTTGAGGATTGAGCATTGAGGATTGAAGATTGAGGACTGGCGATTGAGGATTGAAGATTGAGGATTATGGATTGAGGATTGGGGATTGAGGATGTAGGATTGGAGATTGATTATTGAGGATTGAAGATTGAGGATTGAGGATGGAGCATGAGGGCTGAGGGTTGAGGATTGAGTCCTGAGAATTCAGGATATTCTATTGAGTATTGAGAATTGAGGATTGATGGTTGAGTATTGAGGACTGAGGATTGGGGCTTGAAGGATGAGTATTGAACATTCAGGATTGAGGTTTGGGGACTGAGGATTGAGGATTGAAGATTGAGTATTAGGGATTGAAGATTGAGGATTGAGGATTGAGGATTGAGGATTGAGGATTGAGGATGATGTCTGAGGGTTGAGGATTGAGGTTTGAGGACTGAGGACTGAGGATTAAAGACTGAGGGTTGAGGATGAGGGCAGAGGGTCAGGGATTGAGGTTTGACGACTGAGGATTGAGGATTGAGGATTGAGAATTGAGGATTGATGATTGAGGATTGAAGATTGAGGATTGGGTATTGAGGATTGAAGAATGGGGATTGAGGATTGAGGATTGAGGATTGAGGATTGAGGATCTAGGATTGGAGATCGATTATTGAGGATTGCAGATTGAGGATTGAGGACTGAGGATTGAGGATCTAGAATTGGAGATTGATTATTGAGGATTGAAGATTGAGGATTGATGATTGAGTATTGAGAATTGAGAATTGAGGATGAGGACTGAGGGTTGAGGATTGAGGTTTGAGAAATGAGGATTGAGGATTGAGGATTGAGGATTGAGGATTGTGTATTAAAGATTGAGTATTGGTCACTGTGGATTGAGGATTGAGGATTGAGGGTTGATGATTGAATATTGAGGATTGAAGATTGAGGATTGAGGATTGAGTATTGAGGATTGAGAATTGAGGATGAGGACTGAGGGTTGAGGATTGAGGTTTGAGGAATGAGGATTGAGGGTTGAGGATTGAGGATTGAGGATTGAGGATTGAGGATTGAGGATTGAGGATTGAGGATTGGGGATTGAATATTGAGTACTGAGGATTGAAGATTGAGGATTGAGGATTGAGGATTGATGATGGAGGATGACGGCTGAGGGTTGAGGATTGAGGTTTGAGTATTGAATCCTGAGAATTCAGGATATTCTATTGAGTATTGAGAATTGAGGATTGATGGTTGAGTACTGAGGACTGAGGATTGGGGATTGAAGGTTGAGTATTGAGGATTCAGAATTGAGGTTTGAGGGCCGAGGATTGAGGATTGAAGATTGAGTATTGAGGATTGAAGGTTGAGGATTGAGGATTGAGGATTAAGGATTGAGGATGATGTCTGAGGGTTGAGGATTGACGATTGAGGATTGAGGATTGAGGATTGAAGATTGGATATTGAGGATTGAAGATTGAGGATCGAGGATTGAGGACTGAGGATTGAGGCTTGAAGGTTGAGTATTGAAGATTCAGGATTGAGGTTTGAGGACTGAGGATTGAGGATTGAAGATTGAGTATTAGGGATTGAAGATTGAGGATTGAGGATTGAGGATTGAGGATTGAGGATGATGTCTGAGGTTTGAGGATTGATGATTGAGGACTGAGGACTGAGGATTGAAGACTGAGGGTTGAGGATGAGGGCAGAGGGTCAGGGATTGAGGTTTGACGACTGAGGATTGAGGATTGAGGATTCAAGATTGAATATTGAGGATTGAAGATTGAGGATTGAGGATTGAGGGATGAGGATGGAGGATTAGGGCTGAGGGTTGAGGATTGAGGTTTGAGGACTGAGGTCTGAGGATTGTGGATCGAGAGTTGAGGATTGAGGATTGAGGATTGAGGATTGAGGATTGAGAATTGAGGATTGATGATTGAGGGTTGAAAATTGAATATTGAGTATTGAAGATTGAGGATTGATGATTAAGGATTGAGGATGCAGTATGAGGGCTGAGGGTTGAGGATTGAGGTTTGAGGACTGAGGACTGAGGATTGAGGATTGAGAATTGAGTATTAGGGATTGAAGATTGTAGATTGAGTATTGAGAATTGAGGATTGAGGATTGAGGATTGAGGATTGAGAATTGAGGATGAGGACTGAGGGTTAAGGATTGGGGATTGAGGATTGACGATTGAGGATTGAGTATTGAGGATTGAGAATTGAGGAGTGAGGTTTGAAATTGAGTATTGAGGATTGAGGATTGAGGATTGAGATTTGATTATTGAATATTTTGGATTGAGTATAGAGCCATGAGAATTCAGGATGTTCTATTGAGTATTGAGAATTGGGGATTGATCGTTGAGTATTGAGGATTCATGTCTGAGGGTTGTGTGTTGAATATTGAGGGTTGAGGGTTGAGGATTGAGGATTGAGGATGGAGGATGAGGGCTGAGTGTTGAGGATTGAGGTTTGAGTATTGAATCCTGAGAATTCAGGATATTCTATTGAGTATTGAGAATTGAGGATTGATGGTTGAGTACTGAGGAATGAGCATTGAGGATTGAAGGTTGAGTATTGAGGATTCAGAATTGAGGTTTGAGGACTGACGATTGAGGATTGAAGATTGAGTATTGAGAATTGAAGATTGAGGATTGAGCATTGAGGATTGAGGATTGAGGATGATGTCTGAGGTTTGAGGATTGACGTTTGAGGACTGAGGACTGAGGTTTGAGGACTGAGGATTGAGGATGAGGGCTGAGGGTCGGGGATTGAGGTTTGACGGCTGAGGACTGAGGATTGAGGATTGAGAATTAAGGATTGTTGATAGAGGATTGATGATTGAGGATTGGGTATTGAGGATTGAAGAATGAGGATTGAGGATTGAGGATTGAGGATTGAGGGTTGAGGATCTAGGATTGGAGATTGATTATTGAGGATTGAAGATTGGGGATTGAGGATTGAGGATTGAGGATCTAGGATTGGAGATTGATTATTGAGGATTGAAGATTGGGGATTGAGGATTGAGGATTGAGGATCTAGGATTGGAGATTGAAGATTGGGGATTGAGGATTGAGGGTTGAGGATTGAGGACGAGGACTGACGGTTGAGGATTGAGGTTTGAGGATTGAGGATTGAGGATTGAGGACTGAGGCTTGAGGATTGAGGATTGAGCATTGAGGATTGAAGATTGAGGACTGGCGATTGAGGATTGAAGATTGAGGATTAAGGATTGAGGATTGGGAATTGAGGATGTAGGATTGGAGATTGATTATTGAGGATTGAAGATTGAGGATTGAGGATTGAGGATTGGGTATTGAGGATTGAAGAATGAGGATTGAGCATTGAGGATTGAGAATTGAGGGTTGAGGATCTAGGATTGAAGATTGAGGACTGAGGATTGAGGATTGAGGATTGAGGATTGAGGATGGAGGATGAGGGCTGAGGGTTGAGGATTGAGGTTTGCGTATTGGGTCCTGAGAATTCAGGATATTCTATTGAGTATTGAGAATTGAGGATTGGTGGTTGAGTATTGAGGACTGAGGATTGAGGCTTGAAGGTTGAGTATTGAAGATTCAGGATTGAGGTTTGGGGACTGAGGATTGAGGATTGAAGATTGAGTATTAGGAATTGAAGATTGAGGATTGAGGATTGAGGATTGAGGATTGAGGATTGAAGACTGAGGATTGAGGAATGAGGATTGAGGATTGTGTATTAAAGATTGAGTATTGATCACTGAGGATTGAGGATTGAGGATTGAGTGTTGAGGATTGAGGGTTGATGATTGAATATTGAGGATTGAAGATTCAGGATTGATGATTAAGGATTGAGGATGGAGGACGAAGGCTGAGTGTTGAGGATTGAGGTTTGAGGACTGAGGGCAGAGGATTGAGGATTGAGAATTGAGGATTGAGGATTGAGGATTGAGGATTGAAAATTGAGTATTGAGGATCGAAGATTGAGGATTGAGGATTGACGATTGAGGATTGAGGATTGAAGATTGAGTATTGAGGATTGAAGATTGAGGATTGAGGATTGAAGATTGAGTATTGAGGATTGAAGATTGAGGATTGAGGACTGAGGATTGAGGATTGAGGATTGAAGATTGAGGATTGAGGATTGAGGATTGAGGATTGAGCATTGAGGATTGAAGATTGAATATTGATGATTGAAGATTGAGGATTGACGATTGAGGGTTGTGGATTGAGGACGAGGACTGAGGGTTGAATATTGATGATTGAGTTCTGAGGATTGAGGATTGAAGATTGAAAATTGAGGCTTGAGGATTGAGGATTGAGGATTGAAGATTGGATATTGAGGATTGAAGATTGAGGATCGAGGATTGAGGACTGAGGATTGAGGCTTGAAGGTTGAGTATTGAAGATTCAGGATTGAGGTTTGAGGACTGAGCATTGAGGATAGAAGATTGAGTATTAGGGATTGAAGATTGAGGATTGAGGATTGAGGATTGAGGATTGAGGATGATGTCTGAGGGTTAAGGAGAGAGGTTTGAGGACTGAGGACTGAGGATTGAAGACTGAGGGTTGACGATGAGGGCAGAGGGTCAGGGATTGAGGTTTGACGACTGAGGATTGAGGATTGAGGATTGAGAATTGAGGATTGATGATTGAGGATTGAAGATTGAGGATTGGGTATTGAGGATTGAAGAATGAGGATTGAGGATTGAGGATTGAGGATTGAGGGTTGAGGATCTAGGATTGGAGATTGATTATTGAGGATTGAAGATTGGGGATTGAGGATTGAGGACTGAGGATCTAGGATTGGATATTGATTAATGAGGATTGAAGATTGAGGATTGATGATTGAGGATTTAGAGTTGAGAATTGAGGATGAGGTCTGAGGGTTGAGGATTGAGGTTTGAGAAATGAGGATTGAGGATTGAGGATTGAGGATTGAGGATTGAGTATTGAGAATAGAGGATTGAGGATTGAGGATTGAGGATTGAGAATTGAGGATGAGGACTGAGGGTTGAGAATTGAGGTTTGAGAAATGAGGATTGAGGATTGAGGATTGAGGATTGAGGATTGAGGGTTGAGGATCGATGATTGAGTATTGAAGATTGAGTATTGATCACTGAGGATAGAGGATTGAGGATTGAGGATTGAGGATTGAGGATTGAGGATTGAAGATTGAGGTTCGAGGATTGAGGACTGAGGATTGAGGCTTGAAGGTTGAGTATTGAAGATTCAGGATTGAGGTTTGAGGACTGAGCATTGAGGATTGAAGATTGAGTATTAGGGATTGAAGATTGAGGATTGAGGATTGAGGATTGAGGATTGAGGATGATGTCTGAAGGTTGAGGAGAGAGGTTTGAGGACTGAGGACTGAGGATTGAAGACTGAGGGTTGAGGATGTGGGCAGAGGGTCAGGGATTGAGGTTTGACGACTGAGGATTGAGGATTGAGGATTGAGAATTGAGGATTGATGATTGAGGATTGAAGATTGAGGATTGGGTATTGAGGATTGAAGAATGAGGATTGAGGATTGAGGATTGAGGATTGAGGATTGAGGATCTAGGATTGGAGATTGATTATTGAGGATTGCAGATTGAGGATTGAGGATTGCGGATTGAGGATCTAGAATTGGAGATTGATTATTGAGGATTGAAGATTGAGGATTGATGATTGAGGATTGAGAATTGAGAAATGAGGATGAGGACTGAGGGTTGAGGATTGAGGATTGAGAAATGAGGATTGAGGATTGAGGATTGAGGATTGAGGATTGAGGACTGAGGATTGTGTATTAAAGATTGAGTATTGATCACTGAGGATTGAGGATGGAGGATTGAGGGTTGAGGATTGAGGGTTGATGATTGAATATTGAGGATACAAGATTGAGGATTTACGATTAAGGATTGAGGATGGAGGATGAGGGCTGAGTGTTGAGGATTGAGGTTTGAGGACTGAGGACAGAGGATTGAGGATTGAGAATTGAGGATTGAGGATTCAGGATTGAGGTTTGAAAATTGAGTATTGAGGATTGAAAATTGAGGATTGAGGATTGACGATTGAGGATTGAGGATTGAAGATTGAGGATTGAGGATTGAGGATTGAGGATTGAGGATTGAGGATTGAGGATTGAAGATTGAGTATCGATGATTGAATATTGAGGATTGAGGATTGAGGTTTGAGGATTGAGGACGAGGACTGACGGTTGAGGATTGAGGTTTGAGGATTCAGGTCTGAGGATTGAGGACTGAGGATTGAGCATTGAGGATTGAGCATTGAGGATTGAAGATTGAAGACTGGGGATTGAGGATTGAAGGTTGAGAATTAAGGATTGATGATTGTGTATTGAGGATCTAGGATTGGAGATCGATTATTGAGGATTGAAGATTGAGGATTGAGGATTGAGGATTGAGGATTGAGAATTGAGGATGAGGACTGAGGGTTGAGGATTGAGGTTTGAGGAATGAGGATTGAGGGTTGAGGATTGAGGATTGAGGATTGAGTATTGAGGATTGAGGATTGAGGATTGGGGATTGAATATTGAGTACTGAGGATTGAAGATTGAGGATTGAGGATTGAGGATTGATGATGGAGGATGAGGGCTGAGGGTAGAGGATTGAGGTTTGAGTATTGAATCCTGAGAATTCACGATATTCTATTGAGTATTGGGAATTGAGGATTGATGGTTGAGTACTGAGGACTCAGGATTGAGGATTGAAGGTTGAGTATTGAGGATTCAGAATTGAGGTTTGAGGGCTGAGGAGTGAGGATTGAAGATTGAGTATTGAGGATTGAAGGTTGAGGATTGAGGATTGAGGATTAAGGATTGAGGATGACGTCTGAGGGTTGAGGATTGAGGATTGAGGATTGAGGATTGAGGATTGAGGATTGAGGATTGAAGATTGAGGATTGAGGATTGAGGATTGTGTATTAAAGATTGAGTATTGATCACTGAGGATTGGGGATTGAGGATTGAGTGTTGAGGATTGAGGGTTGATGATTGAATATTGAGGATTGAAGATTCAGGATTGATGATTAAGGATTGAGGATGGAGGACGAAGGCTGAGTGTTGAGGATTGAGGTTTGAGGACTGAGGGCAGAGGATTGAGGATTGAGAATTGAGGATTGAGGATTGAGGATTGAGGATTGAAAATTGAGTATTGAGGATCGAAGATTGAGGATTGAGGATTGACGATTGAGGATTGAGGATTGAAGATTGAGTATTGAGGATTGAAGATTGAGGATTGAGGATTGAAGATTGAGTATTGAGGATTGAAGATTGAGGATTGAGGATTGAGGATTGAGGATTGAGGATTGAAGATTGAGGATTGAGGATTGAGGATTGAGGATTGAGCATTGAGGATTGAAGATTGAATATTGATGATTGAAGATTGAGGATTGACGATTGAGGGTTGTGGATTGAGGACGAGGACTGAGGGTTGAATATTGATGATTGAGTTCTGAGGATTGAGGATTGAAGGTTGAAAATTGAGGCTTGAGGATTGAGGATTGAGGATTGAGGATTGAAGATTGGATATTGAGGATTGAAGATTGAGGATCGAGGATTGAGGACTGAGGGTTGAGGCTTGGAGGTTGAGTATTGAAGATTCAGGATTGAGGTTTGAGGACTGAGCATTGAGGATAGAAGATTGAGTATTAGGGATTGAAGATTGAGGATTGAGGATTGAGGATTGAGGATTGAGGATGATGTCTGAGGGTTGAGGAGAGAGGTTTGAGGACTGAGGACTGAGGATTGAAGGCTGAGGGTTGAGGATGAGTGCAGAGGGCCAGGGATTGAGGTTTGACGACTGAGGATTGAGGATTGAGGATTGAGAATTGAGGATTGATGATTGAGGATTGAAGATTGAGGATTGGGTATTGAGGATTGAAGAATGAGGATTGAGGATTGAGGATTGAGGATTGAGGATTGAGGATTGAGGATTGAAAATTGAGGATTGAGGATTGAGGATTGAGGATTGAGGATTGAAGATTGAGTATTGAGGATTGAAGGTTGAGGATTGAGGATTGAGGATTGAGGATTGATGATCGAAGATTGAGTATTGAGGATTGAAGATTGAGGATTGAGATTTGATTATTGAATATTGTGGATTGAGTATTGAACCATGAGAATTCAGGATATTCTATTGAGTGTTGAGAATTGAGGATTGATCGTTGAGTATTGAGGATTCATGGCTGAGGGTTGTGTGTTGAATATTGAGGGTTGAGGATTGAGGATTGAGGATGGAGGATGAGGGCTGAGGGTTGAGGATTGAGGTTTGAGTATTGGATCCTGAGAATTCAGGATATTCTATTGAGTATTGAGAATTGAGGATTGATGGTTGAGTTCTGAGGACTGAGGATTGGGGATTGAAGGTTGAGTATTGAGGATTCAGAATTGAGGATTGAGGATTGAGGATTGGGGATTGAATATTGAGTACTGAGGGTTGAAGATTGAGGATTGAGGATTGAGGATTGATGATGGAGGATGAGGGCTGAGGGTTGAGGATTGATGTTTGAGTATTGAATCCTGAGAATTCAGGATATTCTATTGAGTACTGAGAATAGAGGATCGATGGTTGAGTACTGAGGACTGAAGATTGAGAATTGAAGGTTGAGTATTGAGGATTCAGAATAGAGGTTTGAGGGCTGAGGATTGAGGATTGAAGATTGAGTATTGAGGATTGAATGTTGAGGATTGAGGATTGAGGATTAAGGATTGAGGATGATGTCTGAGGGTTGAGGATTGAGGTTTGAGGACTGAGGACTGAGGATTGAGGACTGAGGATTGAGGATGAGGGCTGAGGGTCGGGGATTGATGTTTGACGACTGAGGACTGAGGATTGAGGATTGAGAATTCAGGATTGTTGATAGAGGATTGAAGATTGAGGATTGGGTATTGAGGGTTGAAGAATGAGGATTGAGGATTGAGGATTGAGGATTGAGGGTTGAGGATCTAGGATTGGAGATCGATTATTGAGGATTGAAGATTGGGGATTGAGGATTGAGGATTGAGGATCTAGGATTGGATATTGATTATTGAGGATTGAAGATTGGGGATTGAGGATTGAGGATTGAGGATCTAGGATTGGAGATTGAAGATTGGGGATTGAGGATTGAGGGTTGAGGATTGAGGACGAGGACTGACGGTTGAGGATTGAGGTTTGAGGATTGAGGATTGAGGATTGAGGACTGAGGCCTGAGGGTTGAGGATTGGGCATTGAGGATTGAAGATTGAGGACTGGCGATTGAGGATTGAAGATTGAGGATTAAGGATTGAGGATTGGGGATTGAGGATGTAGGATTGGAGATTGATTATTGAGGATTGAAGATTGAGGATTGAGGATTGAGGATTGGGTATTGAGGATTGAAGAATGAGGATTGAGGAATGAGGATTGAGGATTGAGGGTTGAGGATCTGGAATTGAAGATTGAGGATTGAGGATTGAGGATTGAGGATTGAGGATTGAGGATGGAGGATGAGGGCTGAGGGTTGAGGATTGAGGTTTGAGTATTGAGTCCTGAGAATTCAGGATATTCTATTGAGTATTGAGAATTGAGGATTGATGGTTGAGTACTGAGGACTGAGGATTGAGGACTGAAGATTGAGTATTGAGGATTCAGAATTGAGGTTTGAGGGCTGAGGATTGAGGATTGAAGATTGAGTATTGAGGATTGAAGGTTGAGGATTGAGGATTGAGGATCTAGGATTGGAGATTGATTAATGAGGATTGAAGATTGAGGATTGATGATTGAGGATTTAGAGTTGAGAATTGAGGATGAGGTCTGAGGGTTGAGGATTGAGGTTTGAGAAATGAGGATTGAGGATTGAGGATTGAGGATTGAAGATTGAGTATTGAGAATTGAGGATTGAGGATTGAAGAATGAGGTTTGAGGATTGAGGATTGAGGATTGAGGATTGGGGATCTAGGATTGGAGATTGATTATTGAGGATTGCAGATTGAGGATTGAGGATTGAGGATTGAGGATCTAGAATTGGAGATTGATTATTGAGGAATGAAGATCGAGGAATGATGATTGAGGATTGAGAATTGAGAAATGAGGATGAGGACTGAGGGTTGAGGATTGAGGTTTGAGAAATGAGGATTGAGGATTGAGGATTGAGGATTGAGGATTGAGGATTGAGGATTGTGTATTAAAGATTGAGTATTGATCACTCAGGATTGAGGATGGAGGATTGAGGGTTGAGGATCGAGGGTTGATGATTGAATATTGAGGATTCAAGATTGAGGATTGATGATTAAGGATTGAGGATGGAGGATGAGGGCTGAGTGTTGAGGATTGAGGTTTGAGGACTGAGGACAGAGGATTGAGGATTGAGAATTGAGGATTGAGGATTCAGGATTGAGGATTGAAAATTGAGCATTGAGGATTGAAAATTGAGGATTGAGGATTGACGATTGAGGATTGAGGATTGAAGATTGAGGATTGAGGATTGAGGATTGAGGATTGAGGATTGAGGATTGAGGATTGAAGATTGAGTATCGATGATTGAATATTGAGGATTGAGGACGAGGACTGACGGTAGAGGATTGAGGTTTGAGGATTGAGGACTGAGAATTGAGGACTGAGGATTGAGCATTGAGGATTGAGCATTGAGGATTGAAGATTGAAGACTGGGGATTGAGGATTGAATGTTGAGAATTAAGGATTGATGATTGTGTATTGAGGATCTAGGATTGGAGATCGATTATTGAGGATTGAAGATTGAGGATTGAGGATTGAGGATTGAGGATTGAGAATTGAGGATGAGGACTGAGGGTTGAGGATTGAGGTTTGAGGAATGAGGATTGAGGATTGAGGTTTGAGGAATGAGGATTGAGGGGTGAGGATTGAGGATTGAGGATTGAGGATTGAGGATTGAGGGTTGAGTATCTAGGATTGGAGATTGATTATTGAGGATTGAAGATTGGGGATTGAGGATTGAGTACTGAGGATCTAGGATTGGAGATTGATTAATGAGGATTGAAGATTGAGGATTGATGATTGAGGATTTAGAATTGAGAATTGAGGATGAGGTCTGAGGGTTCAGGGTTGAGGTTTGAGAAATGAGGATTGAGGATTGAGGATTGAGCATTGAAGATTGAGTATTGAGAATTGAGGATTGGGGATTGAGGATTGAGGATTGAGAATTGAGGATGAGGACTGAGGGTTGAGAATTGAGGTTTGAGAAATGAGGATTGAGGATTGAGGGTTGAGTATCTAGGATTGGAGATTGATTATTGAGGATTGAAGATTGGGGATTGAGGATTGAGTACTGAGGATCTAGGATTGGAGATTGATTAATGAGGATTGAAGATTGAGGATTGATGATTGAGGATTTAGAATTGAGAATTGAGGATGAGGTCTGAGGGTTCAGGGTTGAGGTTTGAGAAATGAGGATTGAGGATTGAGGATTGAGCATTGAAGATTGAGTATTGAGAATTGAGGATTGAGGATGGAGGATGAGGGCTGAGGGTTGAGGATTGAGGTTTGAGTATTGAGTCCTGAGAATTCAGGATATTCTATTGAGTATTGAGAATTGAGGATTGATGGTTGAGTACTGAGGACTGAGGATTGAGGACTGAAGATTGAGTATTGAGGATTCAGAATTGAGGTTTGAGGGCTGAGGATTGAGGATTGAAGATTGAGTATTGAGGATTGAAGGTTGAGGATTGAGGATTGAGGATCTAGGATTGGAGATTGATTAATGAGGATTGAAGATTGAGGATTGATGATTGAGGATTTAGAGTTGAGAATTGAGGATGAGGTCTGAGGGTTGAGGATTGAGGTTTGAGAAATGAGGATTGAGGATTGAGGATTGAGGATTGAAGATTGAGTATTGAGAATTGAGGATTGAGGATTGAAGAATGAGGTTTGAGGATTAAGGATTGAGGACTGAGGATTGGGGATCTAGGATTGGAGATTGATTATTGAGGATTGCAGATTGAGGATTGAGGATTGAGGATTGAGGATCTAGAATTGGAGATTGATTATTGAGGATTGAAGATCGAGGAATGATGATTGAGGATTGAGAATTGAGAAATGAGGATGAGGACTGAGGGTTGAGGATTGAGGTTTGAGAAATGAGGATTGAGGATTGAGGATTGAGGATTGAGGATTGAGGATTGAGGATTGTGTATTAAAGATTGAGTATTGATCACTCAGGATTGAGGATGGAGGATTGAGGGTTGAGGATCGAGGGTTGATGATTGAATATTGAGGATTCAAGATTGAGGATTGATGATTAAGGATTGAGGATGGAGGATGAGGGCTGAGTGTTGAGGATTGAGGTTTGAGGACTGAGGACAGAGGATTGAGGATTGAGAATTGAGGATTGAGGATTCAGGATTGAGGATTGAAAATTGAGTATTGAGGATTGAAAATTGAGGATTGAGGATTGACGATTGAGGATTGAGGATTGAAGATTGAGGATTGAGGATTGAGGATTGAGGATTGAGGATTGAGGATTGAGGATTGAAGATTGAGTATCGATGATTGAATATTGAGGATTGAGGATTGAGGTTTGAGGATTGAGGACGAGGACTGACGGTAGAGGATTGAGGTTTGAGGATTGAGGACTGAGAATTGAGGACTGAGGATTGAGCATTGAGGATTGAGCATTGAGGATTGAAGATTGAAGACTGGGGATTGAGGATTGAATGTTGAGAATTAAGGATTGATGATTGTGTATTGAGGATCTAGGATTGGAGATCGATTATTGAGGATTGAAGATTGAGGATTGAGGATTGAGGATTGAGGATTGAGAATTGAGGATGAGGACTGAGGGTTGAGGATTGAGGTTTGAGGAATGAGGATTGAGGATTGAGGTTTGAGGAATGAGGATTGAGGGGTGAGGACTGAGGATTGAAGATTGAGGATTGAGGATTGAGGGTTGAGTATGTAGGATTGGAGATTGATTATTGAGGATTGAAGATTGGGGATTGAGGATTGAGTACTGAGGATCTAGGATTGGAGATTGATTAATGAGGATTGAAGATTGAGGATTCAAGATTGAGGATTGATGATTAAGGATTGAGGATGGAGGATGAGGGCTGAGTGTTGAGGATTGAGGTTTGAGGACTGAGGACAGAGGATTGAGGATTGAGAATTGAGGATTGAGGATTCAGGATTGAGGATTGAAAATTGAGTATTGAGGATTGAAAATTGAGGATTGAGGATTGACGATTGAGGATTGAGGATTGAAGATTGAGGATTGAGGATTGAGGATTGAGGATTGAGGATTGAGGATTGAGGATTGAAGATTGAGTATCGATGATTGAATATTGAGGATTGAGGATTGAGGTTTGAGGATTGAGGACGAGGACTGACGGTAGAGGATTGAGGTTTGAGGATTGAGGACTGAGAATTGAGGACTGAGGATTGAGCATTGAGGATTGAGCATTGAGGATTGAAGATTGAAAACTGGGGATTGAGGATTGAATGTTGAGAATTAAGGATTGATGATTGTGTATTGAGGATCTAGGATTGGAGATCGATTATTGAGGATTGAAGATTGAGGATTGAGGATTGAGGATTGAGGATTGAGAATTGAGGATGAGGACTGAGGGTTGAGGATTGAGGTTTGAGGAATGAGGATTGAGGATTGAGGTTTGAGGAATGAGGATTGAGGGGTGAGGATTGAGGATTGAGGATTGAGGATTGAGGATTGAGGGTTGAGTATCTAGGATTGGAGATTGATTATTGAGGATTGAAGATTGGGGATTGAGGATTGAGTACTGAGGATCTAGGATTGGAGATTGATTAATGAGGATTGAAGATTGAGGATTGATGATTGAGGATTTAGAATTGAGAATTGAGGATGAGGTCTGAGGGTTCAGGGTTGAGGTTTGAGAAATGAGGATTGAGGATTGAGGATTGAGCATTGAAGATTGAGTATTGAGAATTGAGGATTGGGGATTGAGGATTGAGGATTGAGAATTGAGGATGAGGACTGAGGGTTGAGAATTGAGGTTTGAGAAATGAGGATTGAGGATTGAGGGTTGAGTATCTAGGATTGGAGATTGATTATTGAGGATTGAAGATTGGGGATTGAGGATTGAGTACTGAGGATCTAGGATTGGAGATTGATTAATGAGGATTGAAGATTGAGGATTGATGATTGAGGATTTAGAATTGAGAATTGAGAATTGAGGATGAGGTCTGAGGGTTCAGGGTTGAGGTTTGAGAAATGAGGATTGAGGATTGAAGATTGAGTATCGATGATTGAATATTGAGGATTGAGGATTGAGGTTTGAGGATTGAGGACGAGGACTGACGGTTGAGGATTGAGGTTTGAGGATTCAGGTCTGAGGATTGAGGACTGAGGATTGAGCATTGAGGATTGAGCATTGAGGATTGAAGATTGAAGACTGGGGATTGAGGATTGAAGGTTGAGAATTAAGGATAGATGATTGTGTATTGAGGATCTAGGATTGGAGATCGATTATTGAGGATTGAAGATTGAGGATTGAGGATTGAGGATTGAGGATTGAGAATTGAGGATGAGGACTGAGGGTTGAGGATTGAGGTTTGAGGAATGTGGATTGAGGGTTGAGGATTGAGGATTGAGGATTGAGTATTGAGGATTGAGGATTGAGGATTGGGGATTGAATATTGAGTACTGAGGATTGAAGATTGAGGATTGAGGATTGAGGATTGATGATGGAGGATGAGGGCTGAGGGTAGAGGATTGAGGTTTGAGTATTGAATCCTGAGAATTCACGATATTCTATTGAGTATTGGGAATTGAGGATTGATGGTTGAGTACTGAGGACTCAGGATTGAGGATTGAAGGTTGAGTATTCAGGATTCAGAATTGAGGTTTGAGGGCTGAGGAGTGAGGATTGAAGATTGAGTATTGAGGATTGAAGGTTGAGGATTGAGGATTGAGGATTAAGGATTGAGGATGATGTCTGAGGGTTGAGGATTGAGGATTGAGGATTGAGGATTGAGGATTGAGGATTGAGGATTGAAGATTGAGGATTGGGGATTGAGGATTGTGTATTAAAGATTGAGTATTGATCACTGAGGATTGGGGATTGAGGATTGAGTGTTGAGGATTGAGGGTTGATGATTGAATATTGAGGATTGAAGATTCAGGATTGATGATTAAGGATTGAGGATGGAGGACGAAGGCTGAGTGTTGAGGATTGAGGTTTGAGGACTGAGGGCAGAGGATTGAGGATTGAGAATTGAGGATTGAGGATTGAGGATTGAGGATTGAAAATTGAGTATTGAGGATTGAAGATTGAGGATTGAGGATTGACGATTGAGGATTGAGGATTGAAGATTGAGTATTGAGGATTGAAGATTGAGGATTGAGGATTGAAGATTGAGTATTGAGGATTGAAGATTGAGGATTGAGGATTGAGGATTGAGGATTGAGGATTGAAGATTGAGGATTGAGGATTGAGGATTGAGGATTGAGGATTGAGGATTGAGGATTGAAAATTGAGGATTGAGGATTGAGGATTGAGGATTGAGGATTGAAGATTGAGTATTGAGGATTGAAGGTTGAGGATTGAGGATTGAGGATTGAGGATTGATGATCGAAGATTGAGTATTGAGGATTGAAGATTGAGGATTGAGATTTGATTATTGAATATTGTGGATTGAGTATAGAACCATGAGAATTCAGGATATTCTATTGAGTGTTGAGAATTGAGGATTGATCGTTGAGTATTGAGGATTCATGGCTGAGGGTTGTGTGTTGAATATTGAGGGTTGAGGATTGAGGATTGAGGATGGAGGATGAGGGCTGAGGGTTGAGGATTGAGGTTTGAGTATTGGATCCTGAGAATTCAGGATATTCTATTGAGTATTGAGAATTGAGGATTGATGGTTGAGTTCTGAGGACTGAGGATTGGGGATTGAAGGTTGAGTATTGAGGATTCAGAATTGAGGATTGAGGATTGAGGATTGGGGATTGAATATTGAGTACTGAGGGTTGAAGATTGAGGATTGAGGATTGAGGATAGAAGATTGAGTATTAGGGATTGAAGATTGAGGATTGAGGATTGAGGATTGAGGATTGAGGATGATGTCTGAGGGTTAAGGAGAGAGGTTTGAGGACTGAGGACTGAGGATTGAAGACTGAGGGTTGAGGATGAGGGCAGAGGGTCAGGGATTGAGGTTTGACGACTGAGGATTGAGGATTGAGGATTGAGAATTGAGGATTGATGATTGAGGATTGAAGATTGAGGATTGGGTATTGAGGATTGAAGAATGAGGATTGAGGATTGAGGATTGAGGATTGAGGGTTGAGGATCTAGGATTGGAGATTGATTATTGAGGATTGAAGATTGGGGATTGAGGATTGAGGACTGAGGATCTAGGATTGGATATTGATTAATGAGGATTGAAGATTGAGG
Organism: Calliopsis andreniformis; assembly: GCF_051401765.1. NCBI lineage: Eukaryota > Metazoa > Arthropoda > Insecta > Hymenoptera > Andrenidae > Calliopsis > Calliopsis andreniformis. The sequence goes on from NW_027480470.1 coordinate 2,077,352, forward strand.
ATTGATGATTGAGGATTTAGAGTTGAGAATTGAGGATGAGGTCTGAGGGTTGAGGATTGAGGTTTGAGAAATGAGGATTGAGGATTGAGGATTGAGGATTGAGGATTGAGTATTGAGAATAGAGGATTGAGGATTGAGGATTGAGGATTGAGAATTGAGGATGAGGACTGAGGGTTGAGAATTGAGGTTTGAGAAATGAGGATTGAGGATTGAGGATTGAGGATTGAGGATTGAGGGTTGAGGATCGATGATTGAGTATTGAAGATTGAGTATTGATCACTGAGGATAGAGGATTGAGGATTGAGGATTGAGGATTGAGGATTGAAGATTGAGGATCGAGGATTGAGGACTGAGGATTGAGGCTTGAAGGTTGAGTATTGAAGATTCAGGATTGAGGTTTGAGGACTGAGCATTGAGGATTGAAGATTGAGTATTAGGGATTGAAGATTGAGGATTGAGGATTGAGGATTGAGGATTGAGGATGATGTCTGAAGGTTGAGGAGAGAGGTTTGAGGACTGAGGACTGAGGATTGAAGACTGAGGGTTGAGGATGTGGGCAGAGGGTCAGGGATTGAGGTTTGACGACTGAGGATTGAGGATTGAGGATTGAGAATTGAGGATTGATGATTGAGGATTGAAGATTGAGGATTGGGTATTGAGGATTGAAGAATGAGGATTGAGGATTGAGGATTGAGGATTGAGGATTGAGGATCTAGGATTGGAGATTGATTATTGAGGATTGCAGATTGAGGATTGAGGATTGCGGATTGAGGATCTAGAATTGGAGATTGATTATTGAGGATTGAAGATTGAGGATTGATGATTGAGGATTGAGAATTGGGAAATGAGGATGAGGACTGAGGGTTGAGGATTGAGGATTGAGAAATGAGGATTGAGGATTGAGGATTGAGGATTGAGGATTGAGGACTGAGGATTGTGTATTAAAGATTGAGTATTGATCACTGAGGATTGAGGATGGAGGATTGAGGGTTGAGGATTGAGGGTTGATGATTGAATATTGAGGATACAAGATTGAGGATTTATGATTAAGGATTGAGGATGGAGGATGAGGGCTGAGTGTTGAGGATTGAGGTTTGAGGACTGAGGACAGAGGATTGAGGATTGAGAATTGAGGATTGAGGATTCAGGATTGAGGTTTGAAAATTGAGTATTGAGGATTGAAAATTGAGGATTGAGGATTGACGATTGAGGATTGAGGATTGAAGATTGAGGATTGAGGATTGAGGATTGAGGATTGAGGATTGAGGATTGAGGATTGAAGATTGAGTATCGATGATTGAATATTGAGGATTGAGGATTGAGGTTTGAGGATTGAGGACGAGGACTGACGGTTGAGGATTGAGGTTTGAGGATTCAGGTCTGAGGATTGAGGACTGAGGATTGAGCATTGAGGATTGAGCATTGAGGATTGAAGATTGAAGACTGGGGATTGAGGATTGAAGGTTGAGAATTAAGGATTGATGATTGTGTATTGAGGATCTAGGATTGGAGATCGATTATTGAGGATTGAAGATTGAGGATTGAGGATTGAGGATTGAGGATTGAGAATTGAGGATGAGGACTGAGGGTTGAGGATTGAGGTTTGAGGAATGAGGATTGAGGGTTGAGGATTGAGGATTGAGGATTGAGTATTGAGGATTGAGGATTGAGGATTGGGGATTGAATATTGAGTACTGAGGATTGAAGGTTGAGGATTGAGGATTGAGGATTAAGGATTGAGGATGACGTCTGAGGGTTGAGGATTGAGGATTGAGGATTGAGGATTGAGGATTGAGGATTGAGGATTGAAGATTGAGGATTGAGGATTGAGGATTGTGTATTAAAGATTGAGTATTGATCACTGAGGATTGGGGATTGAGGATTGAGTGTTGAGGATTGAGGGTTGATGATTGAATATTGAGGATTGAAGATTCAGGATTGATGATTAAGGATTGAGGATGGAGGACGAAGGCTGAGTGTTGAGGATTGAGGTTTGAGGACTGAGGGCAGAGGATTGAGGATTGAGAATTGAGGATTGAGGATTGAGGATTGAGGATTGAAAATTGAGTATTGAGGATCGAAGATTGAGGATTGAGGATTGACGATTGAGGATTGAGGATTGAAGATTGAGTATTGAGGATTGAAGATTGAGGATTGAGGATTGAGGATTGAGGATTGAGGATGATGTCTGAGGGTTGAGGAGAGAGGTTTGAGGACTGAGGACTGAGGATTGAAGGCTGAGGGTTGAGGATGAGGGCAGAGGGCCAGGGATTGAGGTTTGACGACTGAGGATTGAGGATTGAGGATTGAAGATTGGATATTGAGGATTGAAGATTGAGGATCGAGGATTGAGGACTGAGGGTTGAGGCTTGGAGGTTGAGTATTGAAGATTCAGGATTGAGGTTTGAGGACTGAGCATTGAGGATAGAAGATTGAGTATTAGGGATTGAAGATTGAGGATTGAGGATTGAGGATTGAGGATTGAGGATGATGTCTGAGGGTTGAGGAGAGAGGTTTGAGGACTGAGGACTGAGGATTGAAGGCTGAGGGTTGAGGATGAGGGCAGAGGGCCAGGGATTGAGGTTTGACGACTGAGGATTGAGGATTGAGGATTGAGAATTGAGGATTGATGATTGAGGATTGAAGATTGAGGATTGGGTATTGAGGATTGAAGAATGAGGATTGAGGATTGAGGATTGAGGATTGAGGATTGAGGATTGAGGATTGAAAATTGAGGATTGAGGATTGAGGATTGAGGATTGAGGATTGAAGATTGAGTATTGAGGATTGAAGGTTGAGGATTGAGGATTGAGGATTGAGGATTGATGATCGAAGATTGAGTATTGAGGATTGAAGATTGAGGATTGAGATTTGATTATTGAATATTGTGGATTGAGTATTGAACCATGAGAATTCAGGATATTCTATTGAGTGTTGAGAATTGAGGATTGATCGTTGAGTATTAAGGATTCATGGCTGAGGGTTGTGTGTTGAATATTGAGGGTTGAGGATTGAGGATTGAGGATGGAGGATGAGGGCTGAGGGTTGAGGATTGAGGTTTGAGTATTGGATCCTGAGAATTCAGGATATTCTATTGAGTATTGAGAATTGAGGATTGATGGTTGAGTTCTGAGGACTGAGGATTGGGGATTGAAGGTTGAGTATTGAGGATTCAGAATTGAGGATTGAGGATTGAGGATTGGGGATTGAATATTGAGTACTGAGGGTTGAAGATTGAGGATTGAGGATTGAGGATTGATGATGGAGGATGAGGGCTGAGGGTTGAGGATTGATGTTTGAGTATTGAAACCTGAGAATTCAGGATATTCTATTGAGTACTGAGAATAGAGGATCGATGGTTGAGTACTGAGGACTGAAGATTGAGAATTGAAGGTTGAGTATTGAGGATTCAGAATAGAGGTTTGAGGGCTGAGGATTGAGGATTGAAGATTGAGTATTGAGGATTGAATGTTGAGGATTGAGGATTGAGGATTAAGGATTGAGGATGATGTCTGAGGGTTGAGGATTGAGGTTTGAGGACTGAGGACTGAGGATTGAGGACTGAGGATTGAGGATGAGGGCTGAGGGTCGGGGATTGATGTTTGACGACTGAGGACTGAGGATTGAGGATTGAGAATTCAGGATTGTTGATAGAGGATTGAAGATTGAGGATTGGGTATTGAGGAATGAAGAATGAGGATTGAGGATTGAGGATTGAGGATTGAGGATTGAAGATTGAGTATTGAGGATTGAAGATTGAGGATTGAGGATTGAAGATTGAGTATTGAGGATTGAAGATTGAGGATTGAGGATTGAGGATTGAGGATTGAGGATTGAAGATTGAGGATTGAGGATTGAGGATTGAGGATTGAGCATTGAGGATTGAAGATTGAATATTGATGATTGAAGATTGAGGATTGACGATTGAGGGTTGTGGATTGAGGACGGGGACTGAGGGTTGAATATTGATGATTGAGTTCTGAGGATTGAGGATTGAAGATTGAAAATTGAGGCTTGAGGATTGAGGATTGATGATTGAGGATTGAAGATTGGATATTGAGGATTGAAGATTGAGGATCGAGGATTGAGGACTGAGGGTTGAGGCTTGGAGGTTGAGTATTGAAGATTCAGGATTGAGGTTTGAGGACTTAGCATTGAGGATAGAAGGTTGAGTATTAGGGATTGAAGATTGAGGATTGAGGATTGAGGATTGAGGATTGAGGATGATGTCTGAGGGTTGAGGAGAGAGGTTTGAGGACTGAGGACTGAGGATTGAAGGCTGAGGGTTGAGGATGAGGGCAGAGGGCCAGGGATTGAGGTTTGACGACTGAGGATTGAGGATTGAGGATTGAGAATTGAGGATTGATGATTGAGGATTGAAGATTGAGGATTGGGTATTGAGGATTGAAGAATGAGGATTGAGGATTGAGGATTGAGGATTGAGGATTGAGGATTGAGGATTGAAAATTGAGGATTGAGGATTGAGGATTGAGGATTGAGGATTGAAGATTGAGTATTGAGGATTGAAGGTTGAGGATTGAGGATTGAGGATTGAGGATTGATGATCGAAGATTGAGTATTGAGGATTGAAGATTGAGGATTGAGATTTGATTATTGGATATTGTGGATTGAGTATAGAACCATGAGAATTCAGGATATTCTATTGAGTGTTGAGAATTGAGGATTGATCGTTGAGTATTGAGGATTCATGGCTGAGGGTTGTGTGTTGAATATTGAGGGTTGAGGATTGAGGATTGAGGATGGAGGATGAGGGCTGAGGGTTGAGGATTGAGGTTTGAGTATTGGATCCTGAGAATTCAGGATATTCTATTGAGTATTGAGAATTGAGGATTGATGGTTGAGTTCTGAGGACTGAGGATTGGGGATTGAAGGTTGAGTATTGAGGATTCAGAATTGAGGATTGAGGATTGAGGATTGGGGATTGAATATTGAGTACTGAGGGTTGAAGATTGAGGATTGAGGATTGAGGATAGAAGATTGAGTATTAGGGATTGAAGATTGAGGATTGAGGATTGAGGATTGAGGATTGAGGATGATGTCTGAGGGTTAAGGAGAGAGGTTTGAGGACTGAGGACTGAGGATTGAAGACTGAGGGTTGAGGATGAGGGCAGAGGGTCAGGGATTGAGGTTTGACGACTGAGGATTGAGGATTGAGGATTGAGAATTGAGGATTGATGATTGAGGATTGAAGATTGAGGATTGGGTATTGAGGATTGAAGAATGAGGATTGAGGATTGAGGATTGAGGATTGAGGGTTGAGGATCTAGGATTGGAGATTGATTATTGAGGATTGAAGATTGGGGATTGAGGATTGAGGACTGAGGATCTAGGATTGGATATTGATTAATGAGGATTGAAGATTGAGGATTGATGATTGAGGATTTAGAGTTGAGAATTGAGGATGAGGTCTGAGGGTTGAGGATTGAGGTTTGAGAAATGAGGATTGAGGATTGAGGATTGAGGATTGAGGATTGAGTATTGAGAATAGAGGATTGAGGATTGAGGATTGAGGATTGAGAATTGAGGATGAGGACTGAGGGTTGAGAATTGAGGTTTGAGAAATGAGGATTGAGGATTGAGGATTGAGGATTGAGGATTGAGGGTTGAGGATCGATGATTGAGTATTGAAGATTGAGTATTGATCACTGAGGATAGAGGATTGAGGATTGAGGATTGAGGATTGAGGATTGAAGATTGAGGATCGAGGATTGAGGACTGAGGATTGAGGCTTGAAGGTTGAGTATTGAAGATTCAGGATTGAGGTTTGAGGACTGAGCATTGAGGATTGAAGATTGAGTATTAGGGATTGAAGATTGAGGATTGAGGATTGAGGATTGAGGATTGAGGATGATGTCTGAAGGTTGAGGAGAGAGGTTTGAGGACTGAGGACTGAGGATTGAAGACTGAGGGTTGAGGATGTGGGCAGAGGGTCAGGGATTGAGGTTTGACGACTGAGGATTGAGGATTGAGGATTGAGAATTGAGGATTGATGATTGAGGATTGAAGATTGAGGATTGGGTATTGAGGATTGAAGAATGAGGATTGAGGATTGAGGATTGAGGATTGAGGATTGAGGATCTAGGATTGGAGATTGATTATTGAGGATTGCAGATTGAGGATTGAGGATTGCGGATTGAGGATCTAGAATTGGAGATTGATTATTGAGGATTGAAGATTGAGGATTGATGATTGAGGATTGAGAATTGAGAAATGAGGATGAGGACTGAGGGTTGAGGATTGAGGATTGAGAAATGAGGATTGAGGATTGAGGATTGAGGATTGAGGATTGAGGACTGAGGATTGTGTATTAAAGATTGAGTATTGATCACTGAGGATTGAGGATGGAGGATTGAGGGTTGAGGATTGAGGGTTGATGATTGAATATTGAGGATACAAGATTGAGGATTTATGATTAAGGATTGAGGATGGAGGATGAGGGCTGAGTGTTGAGGATTGAGGTTTGAGGACTGAGGACAGAGGATTGAGGATTGAGAATTGAGGATTGAGGATTCAGGATTGAGGTTTGAAAATTGAGTATTGAGGATTGAAAATTGAGGATTGAGGATTGACGATTGAGGATTGAGGATTGAAGATTGAGGATTGAGGATTGAGGATTGAGGATTGAGGATTGAGGATTGAGGATTGAAGATTGAGTATCGATGATTGAATATTGAGGATTGAGGATTGAGGTTTGAGGATTGAGGACGAGGACTGACGGTTGAGGATTGAGGTTTGAGGATTCAGGTCTGAGGATTGAGGACTGAGGATTGAGCATTGAGGATTGAGCATTGAGGATTGAAGATTGAAGACTGGGGATTGAGGATTGAAGGTTGAGAATTAAGGATTGATGATTGTGTATTGAGGATCTAGGATTGGAGATCGATTATTGAGGATTGAAGATTGAGGATTGAGGATTGAGGATTGAGGATTGAGAATTGAGGATGAGGACTGAGGGTTGAGGATTGAGGTTTGAGGAATGAGGATTGAGGGTTGAGGATTGAGGATTGAGGATTGAGTATTGAGGATTGAGGATTGAGGATTGGGGATTGAATATTGAGTACTGAGGATTGAAGGTTGAGGATTGAGGATTGAGGATTAAGGATTGAGGATGACGTCTGAGGGTTGAGGATTGAGGATTGAGGATTGAGGATTGAGGATTGAGGATTGAGGATTGAAGATTGAGGATTGAGGATTGAGGATTGTGTATTAAAGATTGAGTATTGATCACTGAGGATTGGGGATTGAGGATTGAGTGTTGAGGATTGAGGGTTGATGATTGAATATTGAGGATTGAAGATTCAGGATTGATGATTAAGGATTGAGGATGGAGGACGAAGGCTGAGTGTTGAGGATTGAGGTTTGAGGACTGAGGGCAGAGGATTGAGGATTGAGAATTGAGGATTGAGGATTGAGGATTGAGGATTGAAAATTGAGTATTGAGGATCGAAGATTGAGGATTGAGGATTGACGATTGAGGATTGAGGATTGAAGATTGAGTATTGAGGATTGAAGATTGAGGATTGAGGATTGAGGATTGAGGATTGAGGATGATGTCTGAGGGTTGAGGAGAGAGGTTTGAGGACTGAGGACTGAGGATTGAAGGCTGAGGGTTGAGGATGAGGGCAGAGGGCCAGGGATTGAGGTTTGACGACTGAGGATTGAGGATTGAGGATTGAAGATTGGATATTGAGGATTGAAGATTGAGGATCGAGGATTGAGGACTGAGGGTTGAGGCTTGGAGGTTGAGTATTGAAGATTCAGGATTGAGGTTTGAGGACTGAGCATTGAGGATAGAAGATTGAGTATTAGGGATTGAAGATTGAGGATTGAGGATTGAGGATTGAGGATTGAGGATGATGTCTGAGGGTTGAGGAGAGAGGTTTGAGGACTGAGGACTGAGGATTGAAGGCTGAGGGTTGAGGATGAGGGCAGAGGGCCAGGGATTGAGGTTTGACGACTGAGGATTGAGGATTGAGGATTGAGAATTGAGGATTGATGATTGAGGATTGAAGATTGAGGATTGGGTATTGAGGATTGAAGAATGAGGATTGAGGATTGAGGATTGAGGATTGAGGATTGAGGATTGAGGATTGAAAATTGAGGATTGAGGATTGAGGATTGAGGATTGAGGATTGAAGATTGAGTATTGAGGATTGAAGGTTGAGGATTGAGGATTGAGGATTGAGGATTGATGATCGAAGATTGAGTATTGAGGATTGAAGATTGAGGATTGAGATTTGATTATTGAATATTGTGGATTGAGTATTGAACCATGAGAATTCAGGATATTCTATTGAGTGTTGAGAATTGAGGATTGATCGTTGAGTATTGAGGATTCATGGCTGAGGGTTGTGTGTTGAATATTGAGGGTTGAGGATTGAGGATTGAGGATGGAGGATGAGGGCTGAGGGTTGAGGATTGAGGTTTGAGTATTGGATCCTGAGAATTCAGGATATTCTATTGAGTATTGAGAATTGAGGATTGATGGTTGAGTTCTGAGGACTGAGGATTGGGGATTGAAGGTTGAGTATTGAGGATTCAGAATTGAGGATTGAGGATTGAGGATTGGGGATTGAATATTGAGTACTGAGGGTTGAAGATTGAGGATTGAGGATTGAGGATTGATGATGGAGGATGAGGGCTGAGGGTTGAGGATTGATGTTTGAGTATTGAAACCTGAGAATTCAGGATATTCTATTGAGTACTGAGAATAGAGGATCGATGGTTGAGTACTGAGGACTGAAGATTGAGAATTGAAGGTTGAGTATTGAGGATTCAGAATAGAGGTTTGAGGGCTGAGGATTGAGGATTGAAGATTGAGTATTGAGGATTGAATGTTGAGGATTGAGGATTGAGGATTAAGGATTGAGGATGATGTCTGAGGGTTGAGGATTGAGGTTTGAGGACTGAGGACTGAGGATTGAGGACTGAGGATTGAGGATGAGGGCTGAGGGTCGGGGATTGATGTTTGACGACTGAGGACTGAGGATTGAGGATTGAGAATTCAGGATTGTTGATAGAGGATTGAAGATTGAGGATTGGGTATTGAGGGTTGAAGAATGAGGATTGAGGATTGAGGATTGAGGATTGAGGATTGAAGATTGAGTATTGAGGATTGAAGATTGAGGATTGAGGATTGAAGATTGAGTATTGAGGATTGAAGATTGAGGATTGAGGATTGAGGATTGAGGATTGAGGATTGAAGATTGAGGATTGAGGATTGAGGATTGAGGATTGAGCATTGAGGATTGAAGATTGAATATTGATGATTGAAGATTGAGTATTGACGATTGAGGGTTGTGGATTGAGGACGGGGACTGAGGGTTGAATATTGATGATTGAGTTCTGAGGATTGAGGATTGAAGATTGAAAATTGAGGCTTGAGGATTGAGGATTGAGGATTGAGGATTGAAGATTGGATATTGAGGATTGAAGATTGAGGATCGAGGATTGAGGACTGAGGGTTGAGGCTTGGAGGTTGAGTATTGAAGATTCAGGATTGAGGTTTGAGGACTGAGCATTGAGGATAGAAGATTGAGTATTAGGGATTGAAGATTGAGGATTGAGGATTGAGGATTGAGGATTGAGGATGATGTCTGAGGGTTGAGGAGAGAGGTTTGAGGACTGAGGACTGAGGATTGAAGGCTGAGGGTTGAGGATGAGGGCAGAGGGCCAGGGATTGAGGTTTGACGACTGAGGATTGAGGATTGAGGATTGAGAATTGAGGATTGATGATTGAGGATTGAAGATTGAGGATTGGGTATTGAGGATTGAAGAATGAGGATTGAGGATTGAGGATTGAGGATTGAGGATTGAGGATTGAGGATTGAAAATTGAGGATTGAGGATTGAGGATTGAGGATTGAGGATTGAAGATTGAGTATTGAGGATTGAAGGTTGAGGATTGAGGATTGAGGATTGAGGATTGATGATCGAAGATTGAGTATTGAGGATTGAAGATTGAGGATTGAGATTTGATTATTGAATATTGTGGATTGAGTATAGAACCATGAGAATTCAGGATATTCTATTGAGTGTTGAGAATTGAGGATTGATCGTTGAGTATTGAGGATTCATGGCTGAGGGTTGTGTGTTGAATATTGAGGGTTGAGGATTGAGGATTGAGGATGGAGGATGAGGGCTGAGGGTTGAGGATTGAGGTTTGAGTATTGGATCCTGAGAATTCAGGATATTCTATTGAGTATTGAGAATTGAGGATTGATGGTTGAGTTCTGAGGACTGAGGATTGGGGATTGAAGGTTGAGTATTGAGGATTCAGAATTGAGGATTGAGGATTGAGGATTGGGGATTGAATATTGAGTACTGAGGGTTGAAGATTGAGGATTGAGGATTGAGGATAGAAGATTGAGTATTAGGGATTGAAGATTGAGGATTGAGGATTGAGGATTGAGGATTGAGGATGATGTCTGAGGGTTAAGGAGAGAGGTTTGAGGACTGAGGACTGAGGATTGAAGACTGAGGGTTGAGGATGAGGGCAGAGGGTCAGGGATTGAGGTTTGACGACTGAGGATTGAGGATTGAGGATTGAGAATTGAGGATTGATGATTGAGGATTGAAGATTGAGGATTGGGTATTGAGGATTGAAGAATGAGGATTGAGGATTGAGGATTGAGGATTGAGGGTTGAGGATCTAGGATTGGAGATTGATTATTGAGGATTGAAGATTGGGGATTGAGGATTGAGGACTGAGGATCTAGGATTGGATATTGATTAATGAGGATTGAAGATTGAGGATTGATGATTGAGGATTTAGAGTTGAGAATTGAGGATGAGGTCTGAGGGTTGAGGATTGAGGTTTGAGAAATGAGGATTGAGGATTGAGGATTGAGGATTGAGGATTGAGTATTGAGAATAGAGGATTGAGGATTGAGGATTGAGGATTGAGAATTGAGGATGAGGACTGAGGGTTGAGAATTGAGGTTTGAGAAATGAGGATTGAGGATTGAGGATTGAGGATTGAGGATTGAGGGTTGAGGATCGATGATTGAGTATTGAAGATTGAGTATTGATCACTGAGGATAGAGGATTGAGGATTGAGGATTGAGGATTGAGGATTGAAGATTGAGGATCGAGGATTGAGGACTGAGGATTGAGGCTTGAAGGTTGAGTATTGAAGATTCAGGATTGAGGTTTGAGGACTGAGCATTGAGGATTGAAGATTGAGTATTAGGGATTGAAGATTGAGGATTGAGGATTGAGGATTGAGGATTGAGGATGATGTCTGAAGGTTGAGGAGAGAGGTTTGAGGACTGAGGACTGAGGATTGAAGACTGAGGGTTGAGGATGTGGGCAGAGGGTCAGGGATTGAGGTTTGACGACTGAGGATTGAGGATTGAGGATTGAGAATTGAGGATTGATGATTGAGGATTGAAGATTGAGGATTGGGTATTGAGGATTGAAGAATGAGGATTGAGGATTGAGGATTGAGGATTGAGGATTGAGGATCTAGGATTGGAGATTGATTATTGAGGATTGCAGATTGAGGATTGAGGATTGCGGATTGAGGATCTAGAATTGGAGATTGATTATTGAGGATTGAAGATTGAGGATTGATGATTGAGGATTGAGAATTGAGAAATGAGGATGAGGACTGAGGGTTGAGGATTGAGGATTGAGAAATGAGGATTGAGGATTGAGGATTGAGGATTGAGGATTGAGGACTGAGGATTGTGTATTAAAGATTGAGTATTGATCACTGAGGATTGAGGATGGAGGATTGAGGGTTGAGGATTGAGGGTTGATGATTGAATATTGAGGATACAAGATTGAGGATTTATGATTAAGGATTGAGGATGGAGGATGAGGGCTGAGTGTTGAGGATTGAGGTTTGAGGACTGAGGACAGAGGATTGAGGATTGAGAATTGAGGATTGAGGATTCAGGATTGAGGTTTGAAAATTGAGTATTGAGGATTGAAAATTGAGGATTGAGGATTGACGATTGAGGATTGAGGATTGAAGATTGAGGATTGAGGATTGAGGATTGAGGATTGAGGATTGAGGATTGAGGATTGAAGATTGAGTATCGATGATTGAATATTGAGGATTGAGGATTGAGGTTTGAGGATTGAGGACGAGGACTGACGGTTGAGGATTGAGGTTTGAGGATTCAGGTCTGAGGATTGAGGACTGAGGATTGAGCATTGAGGATTGAGCATTGAGGATTGAAGATTGAAGACTGGGGATTGAGGATTGAAGGTTGAGAATTAAGGATTGATGATTGTGTATTGAGGATCTAGGATTGGAGATCGATTATTGAGGATTGAAGATTGAGGATTGAGGATTGAGGATTGAGGATTGAGAATTGAGGATGAGGACTGAGGGTTGAGGATTGAGGTTTGAGGAATGAGGATTGAGGGTTGAGGATTGAGGATTGAGGATCGAGTATTGAGGATTGAGGATTGAGGATTGGGGATTGAATATTGAGTACTGAGGATTGAAGGTTGAGGATTGAGGATTGAGGATTAAGGATTGAGGATGACGTCTGAGGGTTGAGGATTGAGGATTGAGGATTGAGGATTGAGGATTGAGGATTGAGGATTGAAGATTGAGGATTGAGGATTGAGGATTGTGTATTAAAGATTGAGTATTGATCACTGAGGATTGGGGATTGAGGATTGAGTGTTGAGGATTGAGGGTTGATGATTGAATATTGAGGATTGAAGATTCAGGATTGATGATTAAGGATTGAGGATGGAGGACGAAGGCTGAGAGTTGAGGATTGAGGTTTGAGGACTGAGGGCAGAGGATTGAGGATTGAGAATTGAGGATTGAGGATTGAGGATTGAGGATTGAAAATTGAGTATTGAGGATCGAAGATTGAGGATTGAGGATTGACGATTGAGGATTGAGGATTGAAGATTGAGTATTGAGGATTGAAGATTGAGGATTGAGGATTGAGGATTGAGGATTGAGGATGATGTCTGAGGGTTGAGGAGAGAGGTTTGAGGACTGAGGACTGAGGATTGAAGGCTGAGGGTTGAGGATGAGGGCAGAGGGCCAGGGATTGAGGTTTGACGACTGAGGATTGAGGATTGAGGATTGAAGATTGGATATTGAGGATTGAAGATTGAGGATCGAGGATTGAGGACTGAGGGTTGAGGCTTGGAGGTTGAGTATTGAAGATTCAGGATTGAGGTTTGAGGACTGAGCATTGAGGATAGAAGATTGAGTATTAGGGATTGAAGATTGAGGATTGAGGATTGAGGATTGAGGATTGAGGATGATGTCTGAGGGTTGAGGAGAGAGGTTTGAGGACTGAGGACTGAGGATTGAAGGCTGAGGGTTGAGGATGAGGGCAGAGGGCCAGGGATTGAGGTTTGACGACTGAGGATTGAGGATTGAGGATTGAGAATTGAGGATTGATGATTGAGGATTGAAGATTGAGGATTGGGTATTGAGGATTGAAGAATGAGGATTGAGGATTGAGGATTGAGGATTGAGGATTGAGGATTGAGGATTGAAAATTGAGGATTGAGGATTGAGGATTGAGGATTGAGGATTGAAGATTGAGTATTGAGGATTGAAGGTTGAGGATTGAGGATTGAGGATTGAGGATTGATGATCGAAGATTGAGTATTGAGGATTGAAGATTGAGGATTGAGATTTGATTATTGAATATTGTGGATTGAGTATTGAACCATGAGAATTCAGGATATTCTATTGAGTGTTGAGAATTGAGGATTGATCGTTGAGTATTGAGGATTCATGGCTGAGGGTTGTGTGTTGAATATTGAGGGTTGAGGATTGAGGATTGAGGATGGAGGATGAGGGCTGAGGGCTGAGGGTTGAGGATTGAGGTTTGAGTATTGGATCCTGAGAATTCAGGATATTCTATTGAGTATTGAGAATTGAGGATTGATGGTTGAGTTCTGAGGACTGAGGATTGGGGATTGAAGGTTGAGTATTGAGGATTCAGAATTGAGGATTGAGGATTGAGGATTGGGGATTGAATATTGAGTACTGAGGGTTGAAGATTGAGGATTGAGGATTGAGGATTGATGATGGAGGATGAGGGCTGAGGGTTGAGGATTGATGTTTGAGTATTGAAACCTGAGAATTCAGGATATTCTATTGAGTACTGAGAATAGAGGATCGATGGTTGAGTACTGAGGACTGAAGATTGAGAATTGAAGGTTGAGTATTGAGGATTCAGAATAGAGGTTTGAGGGCTGAGGATTGAGGATTGAAGATTGAGTATTGAGGATTGAATGTTGAGGATTGAGGATTGAGGATTAAGGATTGAGGATGATGTCTGAGGGTTGAGGATTGAGGTTTGAGGACTGAGGACTGAGGATTGAGGACTGAGGATTGAGGATGATGGCTGAGGGTCGGGGATTGATGTTTGACGACTGAGGACTGAGGATTGAGGATTGAGAATTCAGGATTGTTGATAGAGGATTGAAGATTGAGGATTGGGTATTGAGGGTTGAAGAATGAGGATTGAGGATTGAGGATTGAGGATTGAGGGTTGAGGATCTAGGATTGGAGATCGATTATTGAGGATTGAAGATTGGGGATTGAGGATTGAGGATTGAGGATCTAGGATTGGATATTGATTATTGAGGATTGAAGATTGGGGATTGAGGATTGAGGATTGAGGATCTAGGATTGGAGATTGAAGATTGGGGATTGAGGATTGAGGGTTGAGGATTGAGGACGAGGACTGACGGTTGAGGATTGAGGTTTGAGGATTGAGGATTGAGGATTGAGGGCTGAGGCCTGAGGGTTGAGGATTGGGCATTGAGGATTGAAGATTGAGGACTGGCGATTGAGGATTGAAGATTGAGGATTAAGGATTGAGGATTGGGGATTGAGGATGTAGGATTGGAGATTGATTATTGAGGATTGAAGATTGAGGATTGAGGATTGAGGATTGGGTATTGAGGATTGAAGAATGAGGATTGAGGAATGAGGATTGAGGATTGAGGGTTGAGGATCTGGAATTGAAGATTGAGGATTGAGGATTGAGGATTGAGGATTGAGGATTGAGGATGGAGGATGAGGGCTGAGGGTTGAGGATTGAGGTTTGAGTATTGAGTCCTGAGAATTCAGGATATTCTATTGAGTATTGAGAATTGAGGATTGATGGTTGAGTACTGAGGACTGAGGATTGAGGACTGAAGATTGAGTATTGAGGATTCAGAATTGAGGTTTGAGGGCTGAGGATTGAGGATTGAAGATTGAGTATTGAGGATTGAAGGTTGAGGATTGAGGATTGAGGATCTAGGATTGGAGATTGATTAATGAGGATTGAAGATTGAGGATTGATGATTGAGGATTTAGAGTTGAGAATTGAGGATGAGGTCTGAGGGTTGAGGATTGAGGTTTGAGAAATGCGGATTGAGGATTGAGGATTGAGGATTGAAGATTGAGTATTGAGAATTGAGGATTGAGGATTGAAGAATGAGGTTTGAGGATTGAGGATTGAGGATTGAGGATTGGGGATCTAGGATTGGTGATTGATTATTGAGGATTGCAGATTGAGGATTGAGGATTGAGGATTGAGGATCTAGAATTGGAGATTGATTATTGAGGATTGAAGATCGAGGAATGATGATTGAGGATTGAGAATTGAGAAATGAGGATGAGGGCTGAGGGTTGAGGATTGAGGTTTGAGAAATGAGGATTGAGGATTGATGATTGAGGATTGAGGATTGAGGATTGAGGATTGTGTATTAAAGATTGAGTATTGATCACTCAGGATTGAGGATGGAGGATTGAGGGTTGAGGATCGAGGGTTGATGATTGAATATTGAGGATTCAAGATTGAGGATTGATGATTAAGGATTGAGGATGGAGGATGAGGGCTGAGTGTTGAGGATTGAGGTTTGAGGACTGAGGACAGAGGATTGAGGATTGAGAATTGAGGATTGAGGATTCAGGATTGAGGATTGAAAATTGAGTATTGAGGATTGAAAATTGAGGATTGAGGATTGACGATTGAGGATTGAGGATTGAAGATTGAGGATTGAGGATTGAGGATTGAGGATTGAGGATTGAGGATTGAGGATTGAAGATTGAGTATCGATGATTGAATATTGAGGATTGAGGATTGAGGTTTGAGGATTGAGGACGAGGACTGACGGTAGAGGATTGAGGTTTGAGGATTGAGGACTGAGAATTGAGGACTGAGGATTGAGCATTGAGGATTGAGCATTGAGGATTGAAGATTGAAGACTGGGGATTGAGGATTGAATGTTGAGAATTAAGGATTGATGATTGTGTATTGAGGATCTAGGATTGGAGATCGATTATTGAGGATTGAAGATTGAGGATTGAGGATTGAGGATTGAGGATTGAGAATTGAGGATGAGGACTGAGGGTTGAGGATTGAGGTTTGAGGAATGAGGATTGAGGATTGAGGTTTGAGGAATGAGGATTGAGGGGTGAGGATTGGGGATTGAGGATTGAGGATTGAGGATTGAGGGTTGAGTATCTAGGATTGGAGATTGATTATTGAGGATTGAAGATTGGGGATTGAGGATTGAGTACTGAGGATCTAGGATTGGAGATTGATTAATGAGGATTGAAGATTGAGGATTGATGATTGAGGATTTAGAATTGAGAATTGAGGATGAGGTCTGAGGGTTCAGGGTTGAGGTTTGAGAAATGAGGATTGAGGATTGAGGATTGAGCATTGAAGATTGAGTATTGAGAATTGAGGATTGGGGATTGAGGATTGAGGATTGAGAATTGAGGATGAGGACTGAGGGTTGAGAATTGAGGTTTGAGAAATGAGGATTGAGGTTTGAGGGTTGAGTATCTAGGATTGGAGATTGATTATTGAGGATTGAAGATTGGGGATTGAGGATTGAGTACTGAGGATCTAGGATTGGAGATTGATTAATGAGGATTGAAGATTGAGGATTGATGATTGAGGATTTAGAATTGAGAATTGAGGATGAGGTCTGAGGGTTCAGGGTTGAGGTTTGAGAAATGAGGATTGAGGATTGAGGATTGAGCATTGAAGATTGAGTATTGAGAATTGAGGATTGAGGATGGAGGATGAGGGCTGAGGGTTGAGGATTGAGGTTTGAGTATTGAGTCCTGAGAATTCAGGATATTCTATTGAGTATTGAGAATTGAGGATTGATGGTTGAGTACTGAGGACTGAGGATTGAGGACTGAAGATTGAGTATTGAGGATTCAGAATTGAGGTTTGAGGGCTGAGGATTGAGGATTGAAGATTGAGTATTGAGGATTGAAGGTTGAGGATTGAGGATTGAGGATCTAGGATTGGAGATTGATTAATGAGGATTGAAGATTGAGGATTGATGATTGAGGATTTAGAGTTGAGAATTGAGGATGAGGTCTGAGGGTTGAGGATTGAGGTTTGAGAAATGAGGATTGAGGATTGAGGATTGAGGATTGAAGATTGAGTATTGAGAATTGAGGATTGAGGATTGAAGAATGAGGTTTGAGGATTGAGGATTGAGGACTGAGGATTGGGGATCTAGGATTGGAGATTGATTATTGAGGATTGCAGATTGAGGATTGAGGATTGAGGATTGAGGATCTAGAATTGGAGATTGATTATTGAGGATTGAAGATCGAGGAATGATGATTGAGGATTGAGAATTGAGAAATGAGGATGAGGACTGAGGGTTGAGGATTGAGGTTTGAGAAATGAGGATTGAGGATTGAGGATTGAGGATTGAGGATTGAGGATTGAGGATTGAGGATTGTGTATTAAAGATTGAGTATTGATCACTCAGGATTGAGGATGGAGGATTGAGGGTTGAGGATCGAGGGTTGATGATTGAATATTGAGGATTCAAGATTGAGGATTGATGATTAAGGATTGAGGATGGAGGATGAGGGCTGAGTGTTGAGGATTGAGGTTTGAGGACTGAGGACAGAGGATTGAGGATTGAGAATTGAGGATTGAGGATTCAGGATTGAGGATTGAAAATTGAGTATTGAGGATTGAAAATTGAGGATTGAGGATTGACGATTGAGGATTGAGGATTGAAGATTGAGGATTGAGGATTGAGGATTGAGGATTGAGGATTGAGGATTGAGGATTGAAGATTGAGTATCGATGATTGAATATTGAGGATTGAGGATTGAGGTTTGAGGATTGAGGACGAGGACTGACGGTAGAGGATTGAGGTTTGAGGATTGAGGACTGAGAATTGAGGACTGAGGATTGAGCATTGAGGATTGAGCATTGAGGATTGAAGATTGAAGACTGGGGATTGAGGATTGAATGTTGAGAATTAAGGATTGATGATTGTGTATTGAGGATCTAGGATTGGAGATCGATTATTGAGGATTGAAGATTGAGGATTGAGGATTGAGGATTGAGGATTGAGAATTGAGGATGAGGACTGAGGGTTGAGGATTGAGGTTTGAGGAATGAGGATTGAGGATTGAGGTTTGAGGAATGAGGATTGAGGGGTGAGGATTGAGGATTGAGGATTGAGGATTGAGGATTGAGGGTTGAGTATCTAGGATTGGAGATTGATTATTGAGGATTGAAGATTGGGGATTGAGGATTGAGTACTGAGGATCTAGGATTGGAGATTGATTAATGAGGATTGAAGATTGAGGATTCAAGATTGAGGATTGATGATTAAGGATTGAGGATGGAGGATGAGGGCTGAGTGTTGAGGATTGAGGTTTGAGGACTGAGGACAGAGGATTGAGGATTGAGAATTGAGGATTGAGGATTCAGGATTGAGGATTGAAAATTGAGTATTGAGGATTGAAAATTGAGGATTGAGGATTGACGATTGAGGATTGAGGATTGAAGATTGAGGATTGAGGATTGAGGATTGAGGATTGAGGATTGAGGATTGAGGATTGAAGATTGAGTATCGATGATTGAATATTGAGGATTGAGGATTGAGGTTTGAGGATTGAGGACGAGGACTGACGGTAGAGGATTGAGGTTTGAGGATTGAGGACTGAGAATTGAGGACTGAGGATTGAGCATTGAGGATTGAGCATTGAGGATTGAAGATTGAAGACTGGGGATTGAGGATTGAATGTTGAGAATTAAGGATTGATGATTGTGTATTGAGGATCTAGGATTGGAGATCGATTATTGAGGATTGAAGATTGAGGATTGAGGATTGAGGATTGAGGATTGAGAATTGAGGATGAGGACTGAGGGTTGAGGATTGAGGTTTGAGGAATGAGGATTGAGGATTGAGGTTTGAGGAATGAGGATTGAGGGGTGAGGATTGAGGATTGAGGATTGAGGATTGAGGATTGAGGGTTGAGTATCTAGGATTGGAGATTGATTATTGAGGATTGAAGATTGGGGATTGAGGATTGAGTACTGAGGATCTAGGATTGGAGATTGATTAATGAGGATTGAAGATTGAGGATTGATGATTGAGGATTTAGAATTGAGAATTGAGGATGAGGTCTGAGGGTTCAGGGTTGAGGTTTGAGAAATGAGGATTGAGGATTGAGGATTGAGCATTGAAGATTGAGTATTGAGAATTGAGGATTGGGGATTGAGGATTGAGGATTGAGAATTGAGGATGAGGACTGAGGGTTGAGAATTGAGGTTTGAGAAATGAGGATTGAGGATTGAGGGTTGAGTATCTAGGATTGGAGATTGATTATTGAGGATTGAAGATTGGGGATTGAGGATTGAGTACTGAGGATCTAGGATTGGAGATTGATTAATGAGGATTGAAGATTGAGGATTGATGATTGAGGATTTAGAATTGAGAATTGAGGATGAGGTCTGAGGGTTCAGGGTTGAGGTTTGAGAAATGAGGATTGAGGATTGAAGATTGAGTATCGATGATTGAATATTGAGGATTGAGGATTGAGGTTTGAGGATTGAGGACGAGGACTGACGGTTGAGGATTGAGGTTTGAGGATTCAGGTCTGAGGATTGAGGACTGAGGATTGAGCATTGAGGATTGAGCATTGAGGATTGAAGATTGAAGACTGGGGATTGAGGATTGAAGGTTGAGAATTAAGGATTGATGATTGTGTATTGAGGATCTAGGATTGGAGATCGATTATTGAGGATTGAAGATTGAGGATTGAGGATTGAGGATTGAGGATTGAGAATTGAGGATGAGGACTGAGGGTTGAGGATTGAGGTTTGAGGAATGAGGATTGAGGGTTGAGGATTGAGGATTGAGGATTGAGTATTGAGGATTGAGGATTGAGGATTGGGGATTGAATATTGAGTACTGAGGATTGAAGATTGAGGATTGAGGATTGAGGATTGATGATGGAGGATGAGGGCTGAGGGTAGAGGATTGAGGTTTGAGTATTGAATCCTGAGAATTCACGATATTCTATTGAGTATTGGGAATTGAGGATTGATGGTTGAGTACTGAGGACTCAGGATTGAGGATTGAAGGTTGAGTATTGAGGATTCAGAATTGAGGTTTGAGGGCTGAGGAGTGAGGATTGAAGATTGAGTATTGAGGATTGAAGGTTGAGGATTGAGGATTGAGGATTAAGGATTGAGGATGATGTCTGAGGGTTGAGGATTGAGGATTGAGGATTGAGGATTGAGGATTGAGGATTGAGGATTGAAGATTGAGGATTGAGGATTGAGGATTGTGTATTAAAGATTGAGTATTGATCACTGAGGATTGGGGATTGAGGATTGAGTGTTGAGGATTGAGGGTTGATGATTGAATATTGAGGATTGAAGATTCAGGATTGATGATTAAGGATTGAGGATGGAGGACGAAGGCTGAGTGTTGAGGATTGAGGTTTGAGGACTGAGGGCAGAGGATTGAGGATTGAGAATTGAGGATTGAGGATTGAGGATTGAGGATTGAAAATTGAGTATTGAGGATCGAAGATTGAGGATTGAGGATTGACGATTGAGGATTGAGGATTGAAGATTGAGTATTGAGGATTGAAGATTGAGGATTGAGGATTGAAGATTGAGTATTGAGGATTGAAGATTGAGGATTGAGGATTGAGGATTGATGATTGAGGATTGAAGATTGAGGATTGAGGATTGAGGATTGAGGATTGAGCATTGAGGATTGAAGATTGAATATTGATGATTGAAGATTGAGGATTGACGATTGAGGGTTGTGGATTGCGGACGAGGACTGAGGGTTGAATATTGATGATTGAGTTCTGAGGATTGAGGATTGAAGATTGAAAATTGAGGCTTGAGGATTGAGGATTGAGGATTGAGGATTGAAGATTGGATATTGAGGATTGAAGATTGAGGATCGAGGATTGAGGACTGAGGGTTGAGGCTTGGAGGTTGAGTATTGAAGATTCAGGATTGAGGTTTGAGGACTGAGCATTGAGGATAGAAGATTTGAGTATTAGGGATTGAAGATTGAGGATTGAGGATTGAGGATTGAGGATTGAGGATGATGTCTGAGGGTTGAGGAGGGAGGTTTGAGGACTGAGGACTGAGGATTGAAGGCTGAGGGTTGAGGATGAGGGCAGAGGGCCAGGGATTGAGGTTTGACGACTGAGGATTGAGGATTGAGGATTGAGAATTGAGGATTGAGGATTGAAGATTGAGGATTGAGGATTGAGGATTGAGGATTGAGGATTGAGGATGGAGGATGAGGGCTGAGGGTTGAGGATTGAGGTTTGAGTATTGAGTCCTGAGAATTCAGGATATTCTATTGAGTATTGAGAATTGAGGATTGATGGTTGAGTACTGAGGACTGAGGATTGAGGACTGAAGATTGAGTATTGAGGATTCAGAATTAAGGTTTGAGGGCTGAGGATTGAGGATTGAAGATTGAGTATTGAGGATTGAAGGTTGAGGATTGAGGATTGAGGATCTAGGATTGGAGATTGATTAATGAGGATTGAAGATTGAGGATTGATGATTGAGGATTTAGAGTTGAGAATTGAGGATGAGGTCTGAGGGTTGAGGATTGAGGTTTGAGAAATGAGGATTGAGGATTGAGGATTGAGGATTGAAGATTGAGTATTGAGAATTGAGGATTGGGGATTGAGGATTGAGGATTGAGAATTGAGGATGAGGACTGAGGGTTGAGAATTGAGGTTTGAGAATTGAGGATTGAGGATTGAGGGTTGAGTATCTAGGATTGGAGATTGATTATTGAGGATTGAAGATTGGGGATTGAGGATTGAGTACTGAGGATCTAGGATTGGAGATTGATTAATGAGGATTGAAGATTGAGGATTGATGATTGAGGATTTAGAATTGAGAATTGAGGATGAGGTCTGAGGGTTCAGGGTTGAGGTTTGAGAAATGAGGATTGAGGATTGAGGATTGAGCATTGAAGATTGAGTATTGAGAATTGAGGATTGAGGATGGAGGATGAGGGCTGAGGGTTGAGGATTGAGGTTTGAGTATTGAGTCCTGAGAATTCAGGATATTCTATTGAGTATTGAGAATTGAGGATTGATGGTTGAGTACTGAGGACTGAGGATTGAGGACTGAAGATTGAGTATTGAGGATTCAGAATTGAGGTTTGAGGGCTGAGGATTGAGGATTGAAGATTGAGTATTGAGGATTGAAGGTTGAGGATTGAGGATTGAGGATCTAGGATTGGAGATTGATTAATGAGGATTGAAGATTGAGGATTGATGATTGAGGATTTAGAGTTGAGAATTGAGGATGAGGTCTGAGGGTTGAGGATTGAGGTTTGAGAAATGAGGATTGAGGATTGAGGATTGAGGATTGAAGATTGAGTATTGAGAATTGAGGATTGAGGATTGAAGAATGAGGTTTGAGGATTGAGGATTGAGGACTGAGGATTGGGGATCTAGGATTGGAGAATGATTATTGAGGATTGCAGATTGAGGATTGAGGATTGAGGATTGAGGATCTAGAATTGGAGATTGATTATTGAGGATTGAAGATCGAGGAATGATGATTGAGGATTGAGAATTGAGAAATGAGGATGAGGACTGAGGGTTGAGGATTGAGGTTTGAGAAATGAGGATTGAGGATTGAGGATTGAGGATTGAGGATTGAGGATTGAGGATTGTGTATTAAAGATTGAGTATTGATCACTCAGGATTGAGGATGGAGGATTGAGGGTTGAGGATCGAGGGTTGATGATTGAATATTGAGGATTCAAGATTGAGGATTGATGATTAAGGATTGAGGATGGAGGATGAGGGCTGAGTGTTGAGGATTGAGGTTTGAGGACTGAGGACAGAGGATTGAGGATTGAGAATTGAGGATTGAGGATTCAGGATTGAGGATTGAAAATTGAGTATTGAGGATTGAAAATTGAGGATTGAGGATTGACGATTGAGGATTGAGGATTGAAGATTGAGGATTGAGGATTGAGGATTGAGGATTGAGGATTGAGGATTGAGGATTGAAGGTTGAGTATCGATGATTGAATATTGAGGATTGAGGATTGAGGTTTGAGGATTGAGGACGAGGACTGACGGTAGAGGATTGAGGTTTGAGGATTGAGGACTGAGAATTGAGGACTGAGGATTGAGCATTGAGGATTGAGCATTGAGGATTGAAGATTGAAGACTGGGGATTGAGGATTGAATGTTGAGAATTAAGGATTGATGATTGTGTATTGAGGATCTAGGATTGGAGATCGATTATTGAGGATTGAAGA
Source organism: Calliopsis andreniformis (assembly GCF_051401765.1). Lineage (NCBI taxonomy): Eukaryota > Metazoa > Arthropoda > Insecta > Hymenoptera > Andrenidae > Calliopsis > Calliopsis andreniformis. The sequence continues at coordinate 2,100,916 of NW_027480470.1, forward strand.
TTGAGGATTGAGGATTGAGGATTGAGGATTGAGAATTGAGGATGAGGACTGAGGGTTGAGGATTGAGGTTTGAGGAATGAGGATTGAGGATTGAGGTTTGAGGAATGAGGATTGAGGGGTGAGGATTGAGGATTGAGGATTGAGGATTGAGGATTGAGGGTTGAGTATCTAGGATTGGAGATTGATTATTGAGGATTGAAGATTGGGGATTGAGGATTGAGTACTGAGGATCTAGGATTGGAGATTGATTAATGAGGATTGAAGATTGAGGATTGATGATTGAGGATTTAGAATTGAGAATTGAGGATGAGGTCTGAGGGTTCAGGGTTGAGGTTTGAGAAATGAGGATTGAGGATTGAGGATTGAGCATTGAAGATTGAGTATTGAGAATTGAGGATTGGGGATTGAGGATTGAGGATTGAGAATTGAGGATGAGGACTGAGGGTTGAGAATTGAGGTTTGAGAAATGAGGATTGAGGATTGAGGGTTGAGTATCTAGGATTGGAGATTGATTATTGAGGATTGAAGATTGGGGATTGAGGATTGAGTACTGAGGATCTAGGATTGGAGATTGATTAATGAGGATTGAAGATTGAGGATTGATGATTGAGGATTTAGAATTGAGAATTGAGGATGAGGTCTGAGGGTTCAGGGTTGAGGTTTGAGAAATGAGGATTGAGGATTGAGGATTGAGCATTGAAGATTGAGTATTGAGAATTGAGGATTGAGGATGGAGGATGAGGGCTGAGGGTTGAGGATTGAGGTTTGAGTATTGAGTCCTGAGAATTCAGGATATTCTATTGAGTATTGAGAATTGAGGATTGATGGTTGAGTACTGAGGACTGAGGATTGAGGACTGAAGATTGAGTATTGAGGATTCAGAATTGAGGTTTGAGGGCTGAGGATTGAGGATTGAAGATTGAGTATTGAGGATTGAAGGTTGAGGATTGAGGATTGAGGATCTAGGATTGGAGATTGATTAATGAGGATTGAAGATTGAGGATTGATGATTGAGGATTTAGAGTTGAGAATTGAGGATGAGGTCTGAGGGTTGAGGATTGAGGTTTGAGAAATGAGGATTGAGGATTGAGGATTGAGGATTGAAGATTGAGTATTGAGAATTGAGGATTGAGGATTGAAGAATGAGGTTTGAGGATTGAGGATTGAGGACTGAGGATTGGGGATCTAGGATTGGAGATTGATTATTGAGGATTGCAGATTGAGGATTGAGGATTGAGGATTGAGGATCTAGAATTGGAGATTGATTATTGAGGATTGAAGATCGAGGAATGATGATTGAGGATTGAGAATTGAGAAATGAGGATGAGGACTGAGGGTTGAGGATTGAGGTTTGAGAAATGAGGATTGAGGATTGAGGATTGAGGATTGAGGATTGAGGATTGTGTATTAAAGATTGAGTATTGATCACTCAGGATTGAGGATGGAGGATTGAGGGTTGAGGATCGAGGGTTGATGATTGAATATTGAGGATTCAAGATTGAGGATTGATGATTAAGGATTGAGGATGGAGGATGAGGGCTGAGTGTTGAGGATTGAGGTTTGAGGACTGACGACAGAGGATTGAGGATTGAGAATTGAGGATTGAGGATTCAGGATTGAGGATTGAAAATTGAGTATTGAGGATTGAAAATTGAGGATTGAGGATTGACGATTGAGGATTGAGGATTGAAGATTGAGGATTGAGGATTGAGGATTGAGGATTGAGGATTGAGGATTGAGGATTGAAGATTGAGTATCGATGATTGAATATTGAGGATTGAGGATTGAGGTTTGAGGATTGAGGACGAGGACTGACGGTAGAGGATTGAGGTTTGAGGATTGAGGACTGAGAATTGAGGACTGAGGATTGAGCATTGAGGATTGAGCATTGAGGATTGAAGATTGAAGACTGGGGATTGAGGATTGAATGTTGAGAATTAAGGATTGATGATTGTGTATTGAGGATCTAGGATTGGAGATCGATTATTGAGGATTGAAGATTGAGGATTGAGGATTGAGGATTGAGGATTGAGAATTGAGGATGAGGACTGAGGGTTGAGGATTGAGGTTTGAGGAATGAGGATTGAGGATTGAGGTTTGAGGAATGAGGATTGAGGGGTGAGGATTGAGGATTGAGGATTGAGGATTGAGGATTGAGGGTTGAGTATCTAGGATTGGAGATTGATTATTGAGGATTGAAGATTGGGGATTGAGGATTGAGTACTGAGGATCTAGGATTGGAGATTGATTAATGAGGATTGAAGATTGAGGATTCAAGATTGAGGATTGATGATTAAGGATTGAGGATGGAGGATGAGGGCTGAGTGTTGAGGATTGAGGTTTGAGGACTGAGGACAGAGGATTGAGGATTGAGAATTGAGGATTGAGGATTCAGGATTGAGGATTGAAAATTGAGTATTGAGGATTGAAAATTGAGGATTGAGGATTGACGATTGAGGATTGAGGATTGAAGATTGAGTATTGAGAATTGAGGATTGGGGATTGAGGATTGAGGATTGAGAATTGAGGATGAGGACTGAGGGTTGAGAATTGAGGTTTGAGAAATGAGGATTGAGGATTGAGGGTTGAGTATCTAGGATTGGAGATTGATTATTGAGGATTGAAGATTGGGGATTGAGGATTGAGTACTGAGGATCTAGGATTGGAGATTGATTAATGAGGATTGAAGATTGAGGATTGATGATTGAGGATTCAGAATTGAGAATTGAGGATGAGGTCTGAGGGTTCAGGGTTGAGGTTTGAGAAATGAGGATTGAGGATTGAGGATTGAGCATTGAAGATTGAGTATTGAGAATTGAGGATTGAGGATGGAGGATGAGGGCTGAGGGTTGAGGATTGAGGTTTGAGTATTGAGTCCTGAGAATTCAGGATATTCTATTGAGTATTGAGAATTGAGGATTGATGGTTGAGTACTGAGGACTGAGGATTGAGGACTGAAGATTGAGTATTGAGGATTCAGAATTGAGGTTTGAGGGCTGAGGATTGAGGATTGAAGATTGAGTATTGAGGATTGAAGGTTGAGGATTGAGGATTGAGGATCTAGGATTGGAGATTGATTAATGAGGATTGAAGATTGAGGATTGATGATTGAGGATTTAGAGTTGAGAATTGAGGATGAGGTCTGAGGGTTGAGGATTGAGGTTTGAGAAATGAGGATTGAGGATTGAGGATTGAGGATTGAAGATTGAGTATTGAGAATTGAGGATTGAGGATTGAAGAATGAGGTTTGAGGATTGAGGATTGAGGACTGAGGATTGGGGATCTAGGATTGGAGATTGATTATTGAGGATTGCAGATTGAGGATTGAGGATTGAGGATTGAGGATCTAGAATTGGAGATTGATTATTGAGGATTGAAGATCGAGGAATGATGATTGAGGATTGAGAGTTGAGAAATGAGGATGAGGACTGAGGGTTGAGGATTGAGGTTTGAGAAATGAGGATTGAGGATTGAGGATTGAGGATTGAGGATTGAGGATTGAGGATTGTGTATTAAAGATTGAGTATTGATCACTCAGGATTGAGGATGGAGGATTGAGGGTTGAGGATCGAGGGTTGATGATTGAATATTGAGGATTCAAGATTGAGGATTGATGATTAAGGATTGAGGATGGAGGATGAGGGCTGAGTGTTGAGGATTGAGGTTTGAGGACTGAGGACAGAGGATTGAGGATTGAGAATTGAGGATTGAGGATTCAGGATTGAGGATTGAAAATTGAGTATTGAGGATTGAAAATTGAGGATTGAGGATTGACGATTGAGGATTGAGGATTGAAGATTGAGGATTGAGGATTGAGGATTGAGGATTGAGGATTGAGGATTGAGGATTGAAGATTGAGTATCGATGATTGAATATTGAGGATTGAGGATTGAGGTTTGAGGATTGAGGACGAGGACTGACGGTAGAGGATTGAGGTTTGAGGATTGAGGACTGAGAATTGAGGACTGAGGATTGAGCATTGAGGATTGAGCATTGAGGATTGAAGATTGAAGACTGGGGATTGAGGATTGAATGTTGAGAATTAAGGATTGATGATTGTGTATTGAGGATCTAGGATTGGAGATCGATTATTGAGGATTGAAGATTGAGGATTGAGGATTGAGGATTGAGGATTGAGAATTGAGGATGAGGACTGAGGGTTGAGGATTGAGGTTTGAGGAATGAGGATTGAGGATTGAGGTTTGAGGAATGAGGATTGAGGGGTGAGGATTGAGGATTGAGGATTGAGGATTGAGGATTGAGGGTTGAGTATCTAGGATTGGAGATTGATTATTGAGGATTGAAGATTGGGGATTGAGGATTGAGTACTGAGGATCTAGGATTGGAGATTGATTAATGAGGATTGAAGATTGAGGATTCAAGATTGAGGATTGATGATTAAGGATTGAGGATGGAGGATGAGGGCTGAGTGTTGAGGATTGAGGTTTGAGGACTGAGGACAGAGGATTGAGGATTGAGAATTGAGGATTGAGGATTCAGGATTGAGGATTGAAAATTGAGTATTGAGGATTGAAAATTGAGGATTGAGGATTGACGATTGAGGATTGAGGATTGAAGATTGAGGATTGAGGATTGAGGATTGAGGATTGAGGATTGAGGATTGAGGATTGAAGATTGAGTATCGATGATTGAATATTGAGGATTGAGGATTGAGGTTTGAGGATTGAGGACGAGGACTGACGGTAGAGGATTGAGGTTTGAGGATTGAGGACTGAGAATTGAGGACTGAGGATTGAGCATTGAGGATTGAGCATTGAGGATTGAAGATTGAAGACTGGGGATTGAGGATTGAATGTTGAGAATTAAGGATTGATGATTGTGTATTGAGGATCTAGGATTGGAGATCGATTATTGAGGATTGAAGATTGAGGATTGAGGATTGAGGATTGAGGATTGAGAATTGAGGATGAGGACTGAGGGTTGAGGATTGAGGTTTGAGGAATGAGGATTGAGGATTGAGGTTTGAGGAATGAGGATTGAGGGGTGAGGATTGAGGATTGAGAATTGAGGATTGAGGATTGAGGGTTGAGTATCTAGGATTGGAGATTGATTATTGAGGATTGAAGATTGGGGATTGAGGATTGAGTACTGAGGATCTAGGATTGGAGATTGATTAATGAGGATTGAAGATTGAGGATTGATGATTGAGGATTTAGAATTGAGAATTGAGGATGATGTCTGAGGGTTCAGGGTTGAGGTTTGAGAAATGAGGATTGAGGATTGAGGATTGAGCATTGAAGATTGAGTATTGAGAATTGAGGATTGGGGATTGAGGATTGAGGATTGAGAATTGAGGATGAGGACTGAGGGTTGAGAATTGAGGTTTGAGAAATGAGGATTGAGGATTGAGGGTTGAGTATCTAGGATTGGAGATTGATCATTGAGGATTGAAGATTGGGGATTGAGGATTGAGTACTGAGGATCTAGGATTGGAGATTGATTAATGAGGATTGAAGATTGAGGATTGGGGATTGAGGATTGAGGATTGAGAATTGAGGATGAGGACTGAGGGTTGAGAATTGAGGTTTGAGAAATGAGGATTGAGGATTGAGGATTGAGGGTTGAGGATCGATGATTGAGTATTGAAGATTGAGTATTGATCACTGAAGATTGAGGATTGAAGATAGAGGATTGAGGACTGAGGCTTGAGGATTGAGGATTGAGCATTGAGGATTGAAGATTGAGGACTGGCGATTGAGGATTGAAGATTGAGGATTAAGGATTGAGGATTGGGGATTGAGGATATAGGATTGGAGATTGATTATTGAGGATTGAAGATTGAGGATTGAGGATTGAGGATTGGGTATTGAGGATTGAAGAATGAGGATTGAGGATTGAGGATTGAGGATTGAGGGTTGAGGATCTAGGATTGAAGATTGAGGATTGAGGATTGAGGATTGAGGATTGAGGATTGAGGATTGAGGATGGAGGATGAGGGCTGAGGGTTGAGGATTGAGGTTTGAGTATTGAGTCCTGAGAATTCTGGATATTCTATTGAGTATTGAGAATTGAGGATTGATGGTTGTGTATTGAGGACTGAGGATTGAGGCTTGAAGGTTGAGTATTGAAGATTCAGGATTGAGGTTTGGGGACTGAGGATTGAGGATTGAAGATTGAGTATTAGGGATTGAAGATTGAGGATTGAGGATTGAGGATTGAGGATTGAGGACGATGTCTGAGGGTTGAGGATTGAGGTTTGAGGACTGAGGACTGAGTATTGAAGACTGAGGGTTGAGGATGAGGGCAGAGGGTCAGGGATTGAGGTTTGACGACTGAGGATTGAGGATTGAGGATTGAGAATTGAGGATTGATGATTGAGGATTGATGATTGAGGATTGGGTATTGAGGATTGAAGAATGAGGATTGAGGATTGAGGATTGAGCATTGAGGATTGAAGATTGAAGACTGGGGATTGAGGATTGAAGATTGAGAATTAAGGATCGAAGATTGTGGATTGAGGATCTAGGATTGGAGATTGATTATTGAGGATTGAAGATTGAGGATTGAGGATTGAGGATTGAGGATTGAGAATTGAGGATGAGGACTGAGGGTTGAGGATTGAGGTTTGAGGAATGAGGATTGAGGGTTGAGGATTGAGGGTTGAGGATCGATGATTGAGTATTGAAGATTGAGTATTGATCACTGAAGATTGAGGATTGAGGATTGAGGATTGAGGATTGAGGATTGAAGATTGAATATTGAGGATTGAAGATTGAGGATTGAGGATTGAGGGATGAGGATGGAGGATGAGGGCTGAGGGTTGAGGATTGAGGTTTGAGGACTGAGGACTGATGATTGAGGATCGAGAGTTGAGGATTGAGGATTGAGGATTGAGGATTGAGGATTGAGAATTGAGGATTGATGATTGAGGGTTGAAAATTGAATATTGAGGATTGAAGGTTGAGGATTGATGATTAAGGATTGAGGATGGAGGATGAGGGCTGAGGGTTGAGGATTGAGGTTTGAGGACTGAGGACTGAGGATTGAGGATTGAGAATTGAGTATTAGGGATTGAAGATTGAAGATTGAGTATTGAGAATTGAGGATTGAGGATTGAGGACTGAGGATTGAGGATTGAGGATTGAGGATGATGTCTGAGGGTTGAGGGTTGAGGTTTGAGGACTGAGGACTGAGGTTGAGGACTGAGGATTGAGGATGAGGGCTGAGGGTCGGGGATTGAGGTTTGACGGCTGAGGACTGAGGATTGAGGATTGAGAATTCAGGATTGTTGATAGAGGATTGAAGATTGAGGATTGGGTATTGAGGATTGAAGAATGAGGATTGAGGATTGAGGATTGAGGATTGAGGGTTGAGGATCTAGGATTGGAGATTGATTATTGAGGATTGAAGATTGGTGATTGAGGATTGAGGATTGAGGATCTAGGATTGGAGAATGATTATTGAGGATTGAAGATTGGGGATTGAGGATTGAGGATTGAGGATCTAGGATTGGAGATTGAAGATTGGGGATTGAGGATTGAGGGTTGAGGATTGAGGACGAGGACTGACGGTTGAGGATTGAGGTTTGAGGATTGAGGATAGAGGATTGAGGACTGAGGCTTGAGGATTGAGGATTGAGCATTGAGGATTGAAGATTGAGGACTGGCGATTGAGGATTGAAGATTGAGGATTAAGGATTGAGGATTGGGGATTGAGGATATAGGATTGGAGATTGATTATTGAGGATTGAAGATTGAGGATTGAGGATTGAGGATTGGGTATTGAGGATTGAAGAATGAGGATTGAGGATTGAGGATTGAGGATTGAGGGTTGAGGATCTAGGATTGACGATTGAGGATTGAGGATTGAGGATTGAGGATTGAGGATTGAGGATGGAGGATGAGGGCTGAGGGTTGAGGATTGAGGTTTGAGTATTGAGTCCTGAGAATTCTGGATATTCTATTGAGTATTGAGAATTGAGGATTGATGGTTGTGTATTGAGGACTGAGGATTGTGGCTTGAAGGTTGAGTATTGAAGATTCAGGATTGAGGTTTGGGGACTGAGGATTGAGGATTGAAGATTGAGTATTAGGGATTGAAGATTGAGGATTGAGGATTGAGGATTGAGGATTGAGGATGATGTCTGAGGGTTGAGGATTGAGGTTTGAGGACTGAGGACTGAGGATTGAAGACTGAGGGTTGAGGATGAGGGCAGAGGGTCAGGGATTGAGGTTTGACGACTGAGGATTGAGGATTGAGGATTGAGAATTGAGGATTGATGATTGAGGATTGAAGATTGAGGATTGGGTATTGAGGATTGAAGAATGAGGATTGAGGATTGAGGATTGAGGATTGAGGATTGAGGATTGAGGATTGAAAATTGAGGATTGAGGATTGAGGATTGAGGATTGAAGATTGAAGATTGAGTATTGAGGATTGAAGGTTGAGGATTGAAGATTGAGGATTGAGGATTGATGATCGAAGATTGAGTATTGAGGATTGAAGATTGAGGATTGAGATTTGATTATTGAATATTGTGGATTGAGTATTGAACCATGAGAATTCAGGATATTCTATTGAGTGTTGAGAATTGAGGATTGATCGTTGAGTTTTGAGGATTCATGGCTGAGGGTTGTGTGTTGAATATTGAGGGTTGAGGATTGAGGATTGAGGATGGAGGATGAGGGCTGAGGGTTGAGGATTGAGGTTTGAGTATTGGATCCTGAGAATTCAGGATATTCTATTGAGTATTGAGAATTGAGGATTGATGGTTGAGTTCTGAGGACTGAGGATTGGGGATTGAAGGTTGAGTATTGAGGATTCAGAATTGAGGATTGAGGATTGAGGATTGGGGATTGAATATTGAGTACTGAGGGTTGAAGATTGAGGATTGAGGATTGAGGATTGATGATGGAGGATGAGGGCTGAGGGTTGAGGATTGATGTTTGAGTATTGAATCCTGAGAATTCAGGATATTCTATTGAGTACTGAGAATAGAGGATCGATGGTTGAGTACTGAGGACTGAAGATTGAGAATTGAAGGTTGAGTATTGAGGATTCAGAATAGAGGTTTGAGGGCTGAGGATTGAGGATTGAAGATTGAGTATTGAGGATTGAATGTTGAGGATTGAGGATTGAGGATTAAGGATTGAGGATGATGTCTGAGGGTTGAGGATTGAGGTTTGAGGACTGAGGACTGAGGATTGAGGACTGAGGATTGAGGATGAGGGCTGAGGGTCGGGGATTGATGTTTGACGACTGAGGACTGAGGATTGAGGATTGAGAATTCAGGATTGTTGATAGAGGATTGAAGATTGAGGATTGGGTATTGAGGGTTGAAGAATGAGGATTGAGGATTGAGGATTGAGGATTGAGGGTTGGGGATCTAGGATTGGAGATCGATTATTGAGGATTGAAGATTGGGGATTGAGGATTGAGGATTGAGGATCTAGGATTGGATATTGATTATTGAGGATTGAAGATTGGTGATTGAGGATTGAGGATTGAGGATCTAGGATTGGAGATTGAAGATTGGGGATTGAGGATTGAGGGTTGAGGATTGAGGACGAGGACTGACGGTTGAGGATTGAGGTTTGAGGATTGAGGATTGAGGATTGAGGACTGAGGCCTGAGGGTTGAGGATTGGGCATTGAGGATTGAAGATTGAGGACTGGCGATTGAGGATTGAAGATTGAGTATTGAGGATTGAAGGTTGAGGATTGAGGATTGAGGATCTAGGATTGGAGATTGATTAATGAGGATTGAAGATTGAGGATTGATGATTGAGGATTTAGAGTTGAGAATTGAGGATGAGGTCTGAGGGTTGAGGATTGAGGTTTGAGAAATGAGGATTGAGGATTGAGGATTGAGCATTGAAGATTGAGTATTGAGAATTGAGGATTGAGGATGGAGGATGAGGGCTGAGGGTTGAGGATTGAGGTTTGAGTATTGAGTCCTGAGAATTCAGGATATTCTATTGAGTATTGAGAATTGAGGATTGATGGTTGAGTACTGAGGACTGAGGATTGAGGACTGAAGATTGAGTATTGAGGATTCAGAATTGAGGTTTGAGGGCTGAGGATTGAGGATTGAAGATTGAGTATTGAGGATTGAAGGTTGAGGATTGAGGATTGAGGATCTAGGATTGGAGATTGATTAATGAGGATTGAAGATTGAGGATTGATGATTGAGGATTTAGAGTTGAGAATTGAGGATGAGGTCTGAGGGTTGAGGATTGAGGTTTGAGAAATGAGGATTGAGGATTGAGGATTGAGGATTGAAGATTGAGTATTGAGAATTGAGGATTGAGGATTGAAGAATGAGGTTTGAGGATTGAGGATTGAGGACTGAGGATTGGGGATCTAGGATTGGAGATTGATTATTGAGGATTGCAGATTGAGGATTGAGGATTGAGGATTGAGGATCTAGAATTGGAGATTGATTATTGAGGATTGAAGATCGAGGAATGATGATTGAGGATTGAGAATTGAGAAATGAGGATGAGGACTGAGGGTTGAGGATTGAGGTTTGAGAAATGAGGATTGAGGATTGAGGATTGAGGATTGAGGATTGAGGATTGAGGATTGTGTATTAAAGATTGAGTATTGATCACTCAGGATTGAGGATGGAGGATTGAGGGTTGAGGATCGAGTGTTGATGATTGAATATTGAGGATTCAAGATTGAGGATTGATGATTAAGGATTGAGGATGGAGGATGAGGGCTGAGTGTTGAGGATTGAGGTTTGAGGACTGAGGACAGAGGATTGAGGATTGAGAATTGAGGATTGAGGATTCAGGATTGAGGATTGAAAATTGAGTATTGAGGATTGAAAATTGAGGATTGAGGATTGACGATTGAGGATTGAGGATTGAAGATTGAGGATTGAGGATTGAGGATTGAGGATTGAGGATTGAGGATTGAGGATTGAAGATTGAGTATCGATGATTGAATATTGAGGATTGAGGATTGAGGTTTGAGGATTGAGGACGAGGACTGACGGTAGAGGATTGAGGTTTGAGGATTGAGGACTGAGAATTGAGGACTGAGGATTGAGCATTGAGGATTGAGCATTGAGGATTGAAGATTGAAGACTGGGGATTGAGGATTGAATGTTGAGAATTAAGGATTGATGATTGTGTATTGAGGATCTAGGATTGGAGATCGATTATTGAGGATTGAAGATTGAGGATTGAGGATTGAGGATTGAGGATTGAGAATTGAGGATGAGGACTGAGGGTTGAGGATTGAGGTTTGAGGAATGAGGATTGAGGATTGAGGTTTGAGGAATGAGGATTGAGGGGTGAGGATTGAGGATTGAGGATTGAGGATTGAGGATTGAGGGTTGAGTATCTAGGATTGGAGATTGATTATTGAGGATTGAAGATTGGGGATTGAGGATTGAGTACTGAGGATCTAGGATTGGAGATTGATTAATGAGGATTGAAGATTGAGGATTGATGATTGAGGATTTAGAATTGAGAATTGAGGATGAGGTCTGAGGGTTCAGGGTTGAGGTTTGAGAAATGAGGATTGAGGATTGAGGATTGAGCATTGAAGATTGAGTATTGAGAATTGAGGATTGGGGATTGAGGATTGAGGATTGAGAATTGAGGATGAGGACTGAGGGTTGAGAATTGAGGTTTGAGAAATGAGGATTGAGGATTGAGGGTTGAGTATCTAGGATTGGAGATTGATTATTGAGGATTGAAGATTGGGGATTGAGGATTGAGTACTGAGGATCTAGGATTGGAGATTGATTAATGAGGATTGAAGATTGAGGATTGATGATTGAGGATTTAGAATTGAGAATTGAGGATGAGGTCTGAGGGTTCAGGGTTGAGGTTTGAGAAATGAGGATTGAGGATTGAGGATTGAGCATTGAAGATTGAGTATTGAGAATTGAGGATTGAGGATGGAGGATGAGGGCTGAGGGTTGAGGATTGAGGTTTGAGTATTGAGTCCTGAGAATTCAGGATATTCTATTGAGTATTGAGAATTGAGGATTGATGGTTGAGTACTGAGGACTGAGGATTGAGGACTGAAGATTGAGTATTGAGGATTCAGAATTGAGGTTTGAGGGCTGAGGATTGAGGATTGAAGATTGAGTATTGAGGATTGAAGGTTGAGGATTGAGGATTGAGGATCTAGGATTGGAGATTGATTAATGAGGATTGAAGATTGAGGATTGATGATTGAGGATTTAGAGTTGAGAATTGAGGATGAGGTCTGAGGGTTGAGGATTGAGGTTTGAGAAATGAGGATTGAGGATTGAGGATTGAGGATTGAAGATTGAGTATTGAGAATTGAGGATTGAGGATTGAAGAATGAGGTTTGAGGATTGAGGATTGAGGACTGAGGATTGGGGATCTAGGATTGGAGATTGATTATTGAGGATTGCAGATTGAGGATTGAGGATTGAGGATTGAGGATCTAGAATTGGAGATTGATTATTGAGGATTGAAGATCGAGGAATGATGATTGAGGATTGAGAATTGAGAAATGAGGATGAGGACTGAGGGTTGAGGATTGAGGTTTGAGAAATGAGGATTGAGGATTGAGGATTGAGGATTGAGGATTGAGGATTGAGGATTGTGTATTAAAGATTGAGTATTGATCACTCAGGATTGAGGATGGAGGATTGAGGGTTGAGGATCGAGGGTTGATGATTGAATATTGAGGATTCAAGATTGAGGATTGATGATTAAGGATTGAGGATGGAGGATGAGGGCTGAGTGTTGAGGATTGAGGTTTGATGACTGAGGACAGAGGATTGAGGATTGAGAATTGAGGATTGAGGATTCAGGATTGAGGATTGAAAATTGAGTATTGAGGATTGAAAATTGAGGATTGAGGATTGACGATTGAGGATTGAGGATTGAAGATTGAGGATTGAGGATTGAGGATTGAGGATTGAGGATTGAGGATTGAGGATTGAAGATTGAGTATCGATGATTGAATATTGAGGATTGAGGATTGAGGTTTGAGGATTGAGGACGAGGACTGACGGTAGAGGATTGAGGTTTGAGGATTGAGGACTGAGAATTGAGGACTGAGGATTGAGCATTGAGGATTGAGCATTGAGGATTGAAGATTGAAGACTGGGGATTGAGGATTGAATGTTGAGAATTAAGGATTGATGATTGTGTATTGAGGATCTAGGATTGGAGATCGATTATTGAGGATTGAAGATTGAGGATTGAGGATTGAGGATTGAGGATTGAGAATTGAGGATGAGGACTGAGGGTTGAGGATTGAGGTTTGAGGAATGAGGATTGAGGATTGAGGTTTGAGGAATGAGGATTGAGGGGTGAGGATTGAGGATTGAGGATTGAGGATTGAGGATTGAGGGTTGAGTATCTAGGATTGGAGATTGATTATTGAGGATTGAAGATTGGGGATTGAGGATTGAGTACTGAGGATCTAGGATTGGAGATTGATTAATGAGGATTGAAGATTGAGGATTGATGATTGAGGATTTAGAATTGAGAATTGAGGATGAGGTCTGAGGGTTCAGGGTTGAGGTTTGAGAAATGAGGATTGAGGATTGAGGATTGAGCATTGAAGATTGAGTATTGAGAATTGAGGATTGGGGATTGAGGATTGAGGATTGAGAATTGAGGATGAGGACTGAGGGTTGAGAATTGAGGTTTGAGAAATGAGGATTGAGGATTGAGGGTTGAGTATCTAGGATTGGAGATTGATTATTGAGGATTGAAGATTGGGGATTGAGGATTGAGTACTGAGGATCTAGGATTGGAGATTGATTAATGAGGATTGAAGATTGAGGATTGATGATTGAGGATTTAGAATTGAGAATTGAGGATGAGGTCTGAGGGTTCAGGGTTGAGGTTTGAGAAATGAGGATTGAGGATTGAGGATTGAGCATTGAAGATTGAGTATTGAGAATTGAGGATTGAGGATGGAGGATGAGGGCTGAGGGTTGAGGATTGAGGTTTGAGTATTGAGTCCTGAGAATTCAGGATATTCTATTGAGTATTGAGAATTGAGGATTGATGGTTGAGTACTGAGGACTGAGGATTGAGGACTGAAGATTGAGTATTGAGGATTCAGAATTGAGGTTTGAGGGCTGAGGATTGAGGATTGAAGATTGAGTATTGAGGATTGAAGGTTGAGGATTGAGGATTGAGGATCTAGGATTGGAGATTGATTAATGAGGATTGAAGATTGAGGATTGATGATTGAGGATTTAGAGTTGAGAATTGAGGATGAGGTCTGAGGGTTGAGGATTGAGGTTTGAGAAATGAGGATTGAGGATTGAGGATTGAGGATTGAAGATTGAGTATTGAGAATTGAGGATTGAGGATTGAAGAATGAGGTTTGAGGATTGAGGATTGAGGACTGAGGATTGGGGATCTAGGATTGGAGATTGATTATTGAGGATTGCAGATTGAGGATTGAGGATTGAGGATTGAGGATCTAGAATTGGAGATTGATTATTGAGGATTGAAGATCGAGGAATGATGATTGAGGATTGAGAATTGAGAAATGAGGATGAGGACTGAGGGTTGAGGATTGAGGTTTGAGAAATGAGGATTGAGGATTGAGGATTGAGGATTGAGGATTGAGGATTGTGTATTAAAGATTGAGTATTGATCACTCAGGATTGAGGATGGAGGATTGAGGGTTGAGGATCGAGGGTTGATGATTGAATATTGAGGATTCAAGATTGAGGATTGATGATTAAGGATTGAGGATGGAGGATGAGGGCTGAGTGTTGAGGATTGAGGTTTGAGGACTGAGGACAGAGGATTGAGGATTGAGAATTGAGGATTGAGGATTCAGGATTGAGGATTGAAAATTGAGTATTGAGGATTGAAAATTGAGGATTGAGGATTGACGATTGAGGATTGAGGATTGAAGATTGAGGATTGAGGATTGAGGATTGAGGATTGAGGATTGAGGATTGAGGATTGAAGATTGAGTATCGATGATTGAATATTGAGGATTGAGGATTGAGGTTTGAGGATTGAGGACGAGGACTGACGGTAGAGGATTGAGGTTTGAGGATTGAGGACTGAGAATTGAGGTCTGAGGATTGAGCATTGAGGATTGAGCATTGAGGATTGAAGATTGAAGACTGGGGATTGAGGATTGAATGTTGAGAATTAAGGATTGATGATTGTGTATTGAGGATCTAGGATTGGAGATCGATTATTGAGGATTGAAGATTGAGGATTGAGGATTGAGGATTGAGGATTGAGAATTGAGGATGAGGACTGAGGGTTGAGGATTGAGGTTTGAGGAATGAGGATTGAGGATTGAGGTTTGAGGAATGAGGATTGAGGGGTGAGGATTGAGGATTGAGGATTGAGGATTGAGGATTGAGGGTTGAGTATCTAGGATTGGAGATTGATTATTGAGGATTGAAGATTGGGGATTGAGGATTGAGTACTGAGGATCTAGGATTGGAGATTGATTAATGAGGATTGAAGATTGAGGATTGATGATTGAGGATTTAGAATTGAGAATTGAGGATGAGGTCTGAGGGTTCAGGGTTGAGGTTTGAGAAATGAGGATTGAGGATTGAGGATTGAGCATTGAAGATTGAGTATTGAGAATTGAGGATTGGGGATTGAGGATTGAGGATTGAGAATTGAGGATGAGGACTGAGGGTTGAGAATTGAGGTTTGAGAAATGAGGATTGAGGATTGAGGGTTGAGTATCTAGGATTGGAGATTGATTATTGAGGATTGAAGATTGGGGATTGAGGATTGAGTACTGAGGATCTAGGATTGGAGATTGATTAATGAGGATTGAAGATTGAGGATTGATGATTGAGGATTTAGAATTGAGAATTGAGGATGAGGTCTGAGGGTTCAGGGTTGAGGTTTGAGAAATGAGGATTGAGGATTGAGGATTGAGCATTGAAGATTGAGTATTGAGAATTGAGGATTGAGGATGGAGGATGAGGGCTGAGGGTTGAGGATTGAGGTTTGAGTATTGAGTCCTGAGAATTCAGGATATTCTATTGAGTATTGAGAATTGAGGATTGATGGTTGAGTACTGAGGACTGAGGATTGAGGACTGAAGATTGAGTATTGAGGATTCAGAATTGAGGTTTGAGGGCTGAGGATTGAGGATTGAAGATTGAGTATTGAGGATTGAAGGTTGAGGATTGAGGATTGAGGATCTAGGATTGGAGATTGATTAATGAGGATTGAAGATTGAGGATTGATGATTGAGGATTTAGAGTTGAGAATTGAGGATGAGGTCTGAGGGTTGAGGATTGAGGTTTGAGAAATGAGGATTGAGGATTGAGGATTGAGGATTGAAGATTGAGTATTGAGAATTGAGGATTGAGGATTGAAGAATGAGGTTTGAGGATTGAGGATTGAGGACTGAGGATTGGGGATCTAGGATTGGAGATTGATTATTGAGGATTGCAGATTGAGGATTGAGGATTGAGGATTGAGGATCTAGAATTGGAGATTGATTATTGAGGATTGAAGATCGAGGAATGATGATTGAGGATTGAGAATTGAGAAATGAGGATGAGGACTGAGGGTTGAGGATTGAGGTTTGAGAAATGAGGATTGAGGATTGAGGATTGAGGATTGAGGATTGAGGATTGTGTATTAAAGATTGAGTATTGATCACTCAGGATTGAGGATGGAGGATTGAGGGTTGAGGATCGAGGGTTGATGATTGAATATTGAGGATTCAAGATTGAGGATTGATGATTAAGGATTGAGGATGGAGGATGAGGGCTGAGTGTTGAGGATTGAGGTTTGAGGACTGAGGACAGAGGATTGAGGATTGAGAATTGAGGATTGAGGATTCAGGATTGAGGATTGAAAATTGAGTATTGAGGATTGAAAATTGAGGATTGAGGATTGACGATTGAGGATTGAGGATTGAAGATTGAGGATTGAGGATTGAGGATTGAGGATTGAGGATTGAGGATTGAGGATTGAAGATTGAGTATCGATGATTGAATATTGAGGATTGAGGATTGAGGTTTGAGGATTGAGGACGAGGACTGACGGTAGAGGATTGAGGTTTGAGGATTGAGGACTGAGAATTGAGGACTGAGGATTGAGCATTGAGGATTGAGCATTGAGGATTGAAGATTGAAGACTGGGGATTGAGGATTGAATGTTGAGAATTAAGGATTGATGATTGTGTATTGAGGATCTAGGATTGGAGATCGATTATTGAGGATTGAAGATTGAGGATTGAGGATTGAGGATTGACGATTGAGAATTGAGGATGAGGACTGAGGGTTGAGGATTGAGGTTTGAGGAATGAGGATTGAGGATTGAGGTTTGAGGAATGAGGATTGAGGGGTGAGGATTGAGGATTGAGGATTGAGGATTGAGGATTGAGGGTTGAGTATCTAGGATTGGAGATTGATTATTGAGGATTGAAGATTGGGGATTGAGGATTGAGTACTGAGGATCTAGGATTGGAGATTGATTAATGAGGATTGAAGATTGAGGATTGATGATTGAGGATTTAGAATTGAGAATTGAGGATGATGTCTGAGGGTTCAGGGTTGAGGTTTGAGAAATGAGGATTGAGGATTGAGGATTGAGCATTGAAGATTGAGTATTGAGAATTGAGGATTGGGGATTGAGGATTGAGGATTGAGAATTGAGGATGAGGACTGAGGGTTGAGAATTGAGGTTTGAGAAATGAGGATTGAGGATTGAGGGTTGAGTATCTAGGATTGGAGATTGATTATTGAGGATTGAAGATTGGGGATTGAGGATTGAGTACTGAGGATCTAGGATTGGAGATTGATTAATGAGGATTGAAGATTGAGGATTGGGGATTGAGGATTGAGGATTGAGAATTGAGGATGAGGACTGAGGGTTGAGAATTGAGGTTTGAGAAATGAGGATTGAGGATTGAGGATTGAGGGTTGAGGATCGATGATTGAGTATTGAAGATTGAGTATTGATCACTGAAGATTGAGGATTGAAGATAGAGGATTGAGGACTGAGGCTTGAGGATTGAGGATTGAGCATTGAGGATTGAAGATTGAGGACTGGCGATTGAGGATTGAAGATTGAGGATTAAGGATTGAGGATTGGGGATTGAGGATATAGGATTGGAGATTGATTATTGAGGATTGAAGATTGAGGATTGAGGATTGAGGATTGGGTATTGAGGATTGAAGAATGAGGATTGAGGATTGAGGATTGAGGATTGAGGGTTGAGGATCTAGGATTGAAGATTGAGGATTGAGGATTGAGGATTGAGGATTGAGGATTGAGGATTGAGGATGGAGGATGAGGGCTGAGGGTTGAGGATTGAGGTTTGAGTATTGAGTCCTGAGAATTCTGGATATTCTATTGAGTATTGAGAATTGAGGATTGATGGTTGTGTATTGAGGACTGAGGATTGAGGCTTGAAGGTTGAGTATTGAAGATTCAGGATTGAGGTTTGGGGACTGAGGATTGAGGATTGAAGATTGAGTATTAGGGATTGAAGATTGAGGATTGAGGATTGAGGATTGAGGATTGAGGACGATGTCTGAGGGTTGAGGATTGAGGTTTGAGGACTGAGGACTGAGTATTGAAGACTGAGGGTTGAGGATGAGGGCAGAGGGTCAGGGATTGAGGTTTGACGACTGAGGATTGAGGATTGAGGATTGAGAATTGAGGATTGATGATTGAGGATTGATGATTGAGGATTGGGTATTGAGGATTGAAGAATGAGGATTGAGGATTGAGGATTGAGCATTGAGGATTGAAGATTGAAGACTGGGGATTGAGGATTGAAGATTGAGAATTAAGGATCGAAGATTGTGGATTGAGGATCTAGGATTGGAGATTGATTATTGAGGATTGAAGATTGAGGATTGAGGATTGAGGATTGAGGATTGAGAATTGAGGATGAGGACTGAGGGTTGAGGATTGAGGTTTGAGGAATGAGGATTGAGGGTTGAGGATTGAGGGTTGAGGATCGATGATTGAGTATTGAAGATTGAGTATTGATCACTGAAGATTGAGGATTGAGGATTGAGGATTGAGGATTGAGGATTGAAGATTGAATATTGAGGATTGAAGATTGAGGATTGAGGATTGAGGGATGAGGATGGAGGATGAGGGCTGAGGGTTGAGGATTGAGGTTTGAGGACTGAGGACTGATGATTGAGGATCGAGAGTTGAGGATTGAGGATTGAGGATTGAGGATTGAGGATTGAGAATTGAGGATTGATGATTGAGGGTTGAAAATTGAATATTGAGGATTGAAGGTTGAGGATTGATGATTAAGGATTGAGGATGGAGGATGAGGGCTGAGGGTTGAGGATTGAGGTTTGAGGACTGAGGACTGAGGATTGAGGATTGAGAATTGAGTATTAGGGATTGAAGATTGAAGATTGAGTATTGAGAATTGAGGATTGAGGATTGAGGACTGAGGATTGAGGATTGAGGATTGAGGATGATGTCTGAGGGTTGAGGGTTGAGGTTTGAGGACTGAGGACTGAGGATTGAGGACTGAGGATTGAGGATGAGGGCTGAGGGTCGGGGATTGAGGTTTGACGGCTGAGGACTGAGGATTGAGGATTGAGAATTCAGGATTGTTGATAGAGGATTGAAGATTGAGGATTGGGTATTGAGGATTGAAGAATGAGGATTGAGGATTGAGGATTGAGGATTGAGGGTTGAGGATCTAGGATTGGAGATTGATTATTGAGGATTGAAGATTGGTGATTGAGGATTGAGGATTGAGGATCTAGGATTGGAGAATGATTATTGAGGATTGAAGATTGGGGATTGAGGATTGAGGATTGAGGATCTAGGATTGGAGATTGAAGATTGGGGATTGAGGATTGAGGGTTGAGGATTGAGGACGAGGACTGACGGTTGAGGATTGAGGTTTGAGGATTGAGGATAGAGGATTGAGGACTGAGGCTTGAGGATTGAGGATTGAGCATTGAGGATTGAAGATTGAGGACTGGCGATTGAGGATTGAAGATTGAGGATTAAGGATTGAGGATTGGGGATTGAGGATATAGGATTGGAGATTGATTATTGAGGATTGAAGATTGAGGATTGAGGATTGAGGATTGGGTATTGAGGATTGAAGAATGAGGATTGAGGATTGAGGATTGAGGATTGAGGGTTGAGGATCTAGGATTGACGATTGAGGATTGAGGATTGAGGATTGAGGATTGAGGATTGAGGATGGAGGATGAGGGCTGAGGGTTGAGGATTGAGGTTTGAGTATTGAGTCCTGAGAATTCTGGATATTCTATTGAGTATTGAGAATTGAGGATTGATGGTTGTGTATTGAGGACTGAGGATTGTGGCTTGAAGGTTGAGTATTGAAGATTCAGGATTGAGGTTTGGGGACTGAGGATTGAGGATTGAAGATTGAGTATTAGGGATTGAAGATTGAGG
The DNA here is from genome assembly GCF_051401765.1 of Calliopsis andreniformis. Taxonomy (NCBI): domain Eukaryota; kingdom Metazoa; phylum Arthropoda; class Insecta; order Hymenoptera; family Andrenidae; genus Calliopsis; species Calliopsis andreniformis. Next base: position 2,121,251 of record NW_027480470.1, read on the forward strand.
ATTGAGGATTGAGGATTGAGGATTGAGGATGATGTCTGAGGGTTGAGGATTGAGGTTTGAGGACTGAGGACTGAGGATTGAAGACTGAGGGTTGAGGATGAGGGCAGAGGGTCAGGGATTGAGGTTTGACGACTGAGGATTGAGGATTGAGGATTGAGAATTGAGGATTGATGATTGAGGATTGAAGATTGAGGATTGGGTATTGAGGATTGAAGAATGAGGATTGAGGATTGAGGATTGAGGATTGAGGATTGAGGATTGAGGATTGAAAATTGAGGATTGAGGATTGAGGATTGAGGATTGAAGATTGAAGATTGAGTATTGAGGATTGAAGGTTGAGGATTGAGGATTGAGGATTGAGGATTGATGATCGAAGATTGAGTATTGAGGATTGAAGATTGAGGATTGAGATTTGATTATTGAATATTGTGGATTGAGTATTGAACCATGAGAATTCAGGATATTCTATTGAGTGTTGAGAATTGAGGATTGATCGTTGAGTTTTGAGGATTCATGGCTGAGGGTTGTGTGTTGAATATTGAGGGTTGAGGATTGAGGATTGAGGATGGAGGATGAGGGCTGAGGGTTGAGGATTGAGGTTTGAGTATTGGATCCTGAGAATTCAGGATATTCTATTGAGTATTGAGAATTGAGGATTGATGGTTGAGTTCTGAGGACTGAGGATTGGGGATTGAAGGTTGAGTATTGAGGATTCAGAATTGAGGATTGAGGATTGAGGATTGGGGATTGAATATTGAGTACTGAGGGTTGAAGATTGAGGATTGAGGATTGAGGATTGATGATGGAGGATGAGGGCTGAGGGTTGAGGATTGATGTTTGAGTATTGAATCCTGAGAATTCAGGATATTCTATTGAGTACTGAGAATAGAGGATCGATGGTTGAGTACTGAGGACTGAAGATTGAGAATTGAAGGTTGAGTATTGAGGATTCAGAATAGAGGTTTGAGGGCTGAGGATTGAGGATTGAAGATTGAGTATTGAGGATTGAATGTTGAGGATTGAGGATTGAGGATTAAGGATTGAGGATGATGTCTGAGGGTTGAGGATTGAGGTTTGAGGACTGAGGACTGAGGATTGAGGACTGAGGATTGAGGATGAGGGCTGAGGGTCGGGGATTGATGTTTGACGACTGAGGACTGAGGATTGAGGATTGAGAATTCAGGATTGTTGATAGAGGATTGAAGATTGAGGATTGGGTATTGAGGGTTGAAGAATGAGGATTGAGGATTGAGGATTGAGGATTGAGGGTTGGGGATCTAGGATTGGAGATCGATTATTGAGGATTGAAGATTGGGGATTGAGGATTGAGGATTGAGGATCTAGGATTGGATATTGATTATTGAGGATTGAAGATTGGGGATTGAGGATTGAGGATTGAGGATCTAGGATTGGAGATTGAAGATTGGGGATTGAGGATTGAGGGTTGAGGATTGAGGACGAGGACTGACGGTTGAGGATTGAGGTTTGAGGATTGAGGATTGAGGATTGAGGACTGAGGCCTGAGGGTTGAGGATTGGGCATTGAGGATTGAAGATTGAGGACTGGCGATTGAGGATTGAAGATTGAGTATTGAGGATTGAAGGTTGAGGATTGAGGATTGAGGATCTAGGATTGGAGATTGATTAATGAGGATTGAAGATTGAGGATTGATGATTGAGGATTTAGAGTTGAGAATTGAGGATGAGGTCTGAGGGTTGAGGATTGAGGTTTGAGAAATGAGGATTGAGGATTGAGGATTGAGGATTGAAGATTGAGTATTGAGAATTGAGGATTGAGGATTGAGGATTGAGGATTGAGAATTGAGGATGAGGACTGAGGGTTGAGAATTGAGGTTTGAGAAATGAGGATTGAGTGTTGAGGATTGAGGATTGAGGATTGAGGGTTGAGGATCGATGATTGAGTATTGAGAATTGAGTATTAGGGATTGAAGATTGAAGATTGAGTATTGAGAATTGAGGATTGAGGATTGAGGACTGAGGATTGAGGATTGAGGATTGAGGATGATGTCTGAGAGTTGAGGGTTGAGGTTTGAGGACTGAGGACTGAGGATTGAGGACTGAGGATTGAGGATGAGGGCTGAGGGTCGGGGATTGAGGTTTGCCGGCTGAGGACTGAGGATTGAGGATTGAGAATTAAGGATTGTTGATAGAGGATTGAAGATTGAGGATTGGGTATCGAGGATTGAAGAATGAGGATTGAGGATTGAGGATTGAGGATTGAGGGTTGAGGATCTAGGATTGGAGACTGATTATTGAGGATTGCAGATTGGGGATTGAGGATTGAGGATTGAGGATCTAGGATTGGAGATTGATTATTGAGGATTGAAGATTGGGGATTGAGGATTGAGGATTGAGGATCTAGGATTGGAGATTGAAGATTGGGGATTGAGGATTGAGGATTGAGGATTGAGGACGAGGACTGACCGTTGAGGATTGAGGATTGAGCATTGAGGATTGAAGATTGAGCACTGGCGATTGAGGATTGAAGATTGAGGATTAAGGATTGAGGATTGGGGATTGAGGATATAGCATTGGAAATTGATTATTGAGGATTGAAGATTGAGGATTGAGGATTGAGGATTGGGTATTGAGGATTGAAGAATGAGGATTGAGGATTGAGGATTGAGTATTGAGGACTGAGGATTGAGGCTTGAAGGTTGAGTATTGAAGATTCAGGGTTGAGGTTTGGGGACTGAGGACTGAGGATTGAAGATTGAGTATTAGGGATTGAAGATTGAGGATTGAGGATTGAGGATTGAGTATTGAGGATGATGTCTGAGGGTTGAGGATTGAGGTTTGAGGACTGAGGACTGAGGATTAAAGACTGAGGGTTGAGGATGAGGGCAGAGGGTCAGGGATTGAGGTTTGACGACTGAGGATTGAGGATTGAGGATTGAGAATTGAGGATTGATGATTGAGGATTGAAGATTGTGGATTGGGTATTGAGGATAGAGGATTGAGGATGGAGGATGAGGGCTGAGGGTTGAGGATTGAGGTTTGAGTATTGAGTCCTGAGAATTCAGGATATTCTATTGAGTATTGAGAATTGAGTATTGGTGGTTGAGTATTGAGGACTGAGGATTGAGGCTTGAAGGTTGAGTATTGAAGGTTCAGGATTGAGGATTGGGGACTCAGGATTGAGGATTGAAGATTGAGGATTGGGGATTGAGGATTGGCGATTTAGGATTGAGTATTGAGTATTGAGGATTGATGGTTGAGTATTGAGGATTCATGGCTGAGGGTTGTGTGTTGAATATTGAGGGTTGAGGTTTGAGGATTGAGGATTGGGTATTGAGGATTGAAGAATGAGGATTGAGGATTGAGGATTGAGGATTGAGCATTGAGGGTTGAGGATCTAGGATTGGAGATTGATTATTGAGGATTGAAGATTGGGGATTGAGGATTGAGGATTGAGGATCTAGGATTGGAGATTGATTATTGAGGATTGAAGGTTGGGGATTGAGGATTGAGGATTGAGGATTGAGGATCTAGGATTGGAGATTGACGATTGGGGATTGAGGATTGAGGGTTGAGGATTGAGGACGAGGTCTGACGGTTGAGGATTGAGGTTTGAGGATTGAGGATTGAGGATTGAGGACTGAGGCTTGAGGATTGAGGATTGAGCATTGAGGATTGAAGATTGAGGACTGGCGATTGAGGATTGAAGATTGAGGATTAAGGATTGTGGATTGGGAATTGAGGATGTAGGATTGGAGATTGATTATTGAGAATTGAAGATTGAGGATTGAGGATTGAGGATTGGGAATTGAGGATTGAAGAATGAGGATTGAGGATTGAGGATTGAGGATTGAGGGTTGAGGATCTAGGATTGAAGATTGAGGATTGAGGATTGAGTATTGAGGATTGAGGATTGAGGATGGAGGATGAGGGCTGAGGGTTGAGGATTGAGGTTTGAGTATTGGGTCCTGAGAATTCAGGATATTCTATTGAGTATTGAGAATTGAGTATCGATGGTTGAGTATTGAGGACTGAGGATTGAGGCTTGAAGGTTGAGTATTGAAGATTCAGGATTGAGGTTTGGGGACTGAGGATTGAGGATTGAAGATCGAGTATTAGGGATTGAAGATTGAGGATTGAGGATTGAGGATTGAGGATTGAGGATGATGTCTGAGGGTTGAGGATTGAGGTTTGAGGACTGAGGACTGAGGATTGAAGACTGAGGGTTGAGGATGAGGGCAGAGGGTCAGGGATTGAGGTTTGACGACTGAGGATTGAGGATTGAGGATTGAGAATTGAGGATTGATGATTGAGGATTGAAGATTGAGGATTGGGTATTGAGGATTGAAGAATGAGGATTGAGGATTGAGGATTGAGTATTGAGGATTGAGGATTGAGGATTGAAAATTGAGGATTGAGGATTGAGGATTGAGGATTGAGGATTGAAGATTGAGTATTGAGGATTGAAGGTTGAGGATTGAGGATTGAGGATTGAGGATTGATGATCGAAGATTGAGTATTGAGGATTGAAGATTGAGGATTGAGATTTGATTATTGAATATTGTGGATTGAGTATAGAACCATGAGAATTCAGGATATTCTATTGAGTGTTGAGAATTGAGGATTGATCGTTGAGTATTGAGGATTCATGGCTGAGGGTTGTGTGTTGAATATTGAGGGTTGAGGATTGAGGATTGAGGATTGAGGATTGAGGATCTAGAATTGGAGATTGATTATTGAGGATTGAAGATTGAGGATTGATGATTGAGGATTGAGAATTGAGAATTGAGGATGAGGACTGAGGGTTGAGGATTGAGGTTTGAGAAATGAGGATTGAGGATTGAGGATTGAGGATTGAGGATTGAGGATTGAGGATTGTGTATTAAAGATTGAGTGTTGATCACTGAGGATTGAGGATTGAGGATTGAGTGTTGAGGATTGAGGGTTGATGATTGAATATTGAGGATTGAAGATTGAGGATTGATGATTAAGGATTGAGGATGGAGGACGAGAGCTGAGTGTTGAGGATTGAGGTTTGAGGAATGAGGATTGAGGGTTGAGGATTGAGGATTGAGGATTGAGGATTGAGGATTGAAGATTGAGGATTGAGGATTGAGGATTGAGGATTGAGCATTGAGGATTGAAGATTGAGGATTGAGGATTGAAGATTGAGTATCGAGGATTGAAGATTGAGGATTGAGGACTGAGGATTGAGGATTGAGGATTGAGCATTGAGGATTGAAGATTGAAGACTGGGGATTGAGGATTGAAGATTGAGAATTAAGGATTGCAGATTGTGGATTGAGGATCTAGGATTGGAGATTGATTATTGAGGATTCAAGATTGAGGATTGAGGATTGAGGATTGAGGATTGAGAATTGAGGATGAGGACTGAGGGTTGAGGATTGAGGTTTGAGGAATGAGGATTGAGGGTTGAGGATTGAGGATTGAGGATTGAGGATTGAGGATTGAAGATTGAGGATTGAGGATTGAGGATTGAGGATCTAGAATTGGAGATTGATTATTGAGGATTGAAGATTGAGGATTGATGATTGAGGATTGAGAATTGAGAATTGAGGATGAGGACTGAGGGTTGAGGATTGAGGTTTGAGAAATGAGGATTGAGGATTGAGGATTGAGGATTGAGCATTGAGGGTTGAGGATCTAGGATTGGAGATTGATTATTGAGGATTGAAGATTGGGGATTGAGGATTGAGGATTGAGGATCTAGGATTGGAGATTGATTATTGAGGATTGAAGATTGGGGATTGAGGATTGAGGATTGAGGATCTAGGATTGGAGATTGATTATTGAGGATTGAAGGTTGGGGATTGAGGATTGAGGATTGAGGATCTAGGATTGGAGATTGACGATTGGGGATTGAGGATTGAGGGTTGAGGATTGAGGACGAGGTCTGACGGTTGAGGATTGAGGTTTGAGGATTGAGGATTGAGGATTGAGTACTGAGGCTTGAGGATTGAGGATTGAGCATTGAGGATTGAAGATTGAGGACTGGCGATTGAGGATTGAAGATTGAGGATTAAGGATTGAGGATTGGGAATTGAGGATGTAGGATTGGAGATTGATTATTGAGAATTGAAGATTGAGGATTGAGGATTGAGGATTGGGTATTGAGGATTGAAGAATGAGGATTGAGGATTGAGGATTGAGGATTGAGTGTTGAGGATCTAGGATTGAAGATTGAGGATTGAGGATTGAGTATTGAGGATTGAGGATTGAGGATGGAGGATGAGGGCTGAGGGTTGAGGATTGAGGTTTGAGTATTGGGTCCTGAGAATTCAGGATATTCTATTGAGTATTGAGAATTGAGTATCGATGGTTGAGTATTGAGGACTGAGGATTGAGGCTTGAAGGTTGAGTATTGAAGATTCAGGATTGAGGTTTGGGGACTGAGGATTGAGGATTGAAGATTGAGGATTGAGGACTGAGGATTGAGGATTGAGGATTGAAGATTGAGGATTGGGTATTGAGGATTGAAGAATGAGGATTGAGGATTGAGGACTGAGGATTGAGGATTGAGGATCTAGGATTGGAGATTGATTATTGAGGATTGAAGATTGAGGATTGAGGATTGAGGATTGAGGATCTAGAATTGGAGATTGATTATTGAGGATTGAAGATTGAGGATTGATGATTGAGGATTGAGAATTGAGAATTGAGGATGAGGACTGAGGGTTGAGGATTGAGGTTTGAGAAATGAGGATTGAGGATTGAGGATTGAGGATTGAGGATTGAGGATTGAGGATTGTGTATTAAAGATTGAGTGTTGATCACTGAGGATTGAGGATTGAGGATTGAGTGTTGAGGATTGAGGGTTGATGATTGAATATTGAGGATTGAAGATTGAGGATTGATGATTAAGGATTGAGGATGGAGGACGAGAGCTGAGTGTTGAGGATTGAGGTTTGAGGAATGAGGATTGAGGGTTGAGGATTGAGGATTGAGGATTGAGGATTGAGGATTGAAGATTGAGGATTGAGGATTGAGGATTGAGGATTGAGCATTGAGGATTGAAGATTGAGGATTGAGGATTGAAGATTGAGTATCGAGGATTGAAGATTGAGGATTGAGGACTGAGGATTGAGGATTGAGGATTGAGCATTGAGGATTGAAGATTGAAGACTGGGGATTGAGGATTGAAGATTGAGAATTAAGGATTGCAGATTGTGGATTGAGGATCTAGGATTGGAGATTGATTATTGAGGATTCAAGATTGAGGATTGAGGATTGAGGATTGAGGATTGAGAATTGAGGATGAGGACTGAGGGTTGAGGATTGAGGTTTGAGGAATGAGGATTGAGGGTTGAGGATTGAGGATTGAGGATTGAGGATTGAGGATTGAAGATTGAGGATTGAGGATTGAGGATTGAGGATCTAGAATTGGAGATTGATTATTGAGGATTGAAGATTGAGGATTGATGATTGAGGATTGAGAATTGAGAATTGAGGATGAGGACTGAGGGTTGAGGATTGAGGTTTGAGAAATGAGGATTGAGGATTGAGGATTGAGGATTGAGGATTGAGGATTGAGGATTGTGTATTAAAGATTGAGTGTTGATCACTGAGGATTGAGGATTGAGGATTGAGTGTTGAGGATTGAGGGTTGATGATTGAATATTGAGGATTGAAGATTGAGGATTGATGATTAAGGATTGAGGATGGAGGACGAGAGCTGAGTGTTGAGGATTGAGGTTTGAGGAATGAGGATTGAGGGTTGAGGATTGAGGATTGAGGATTGAGGATTGAGGATTGAAGATTGAGGATTGAGGATTGAGGATTGAGGATTGAGCATTGAGGATTGAAGATTGAATATTGATGATTGAAGATTGAGGATTGACGATTGAGGGTTGTGGATTGAGGATTGAAAATTGAGTATTGAGGATTGAAGATTGAGGATTGAGGATTGACGATTGAGGATTGAGGATTGAAGATTGAGTATTGAGGATTGAGGATTGATGATTGAAGATTGGATATTGAGGATTGAAGATTGAGGATCGAGGATTGAGGACTGAGGATTGAGGCTTGAAGGTTGAGTATTGAAGATTCAGGATTGAGGTTTGAGGACTGAGGATTAGGGATTGAAGATTGAGTATTAGGGATTGAAGATTGAGGATTGAGGATTGAGGATTGAGGATTGAGGATGATGTCTGAGGGTTGAGGATTGAGGTTTGAGGACTGAGGACTGATGATTGAAGGCTGAGGGTTGAGGATGAGGGCAGAGGGTCAGGGATTGAGGTTTGACGACTGAGGATTGAGGATTGAGGATTGAGAATTGAGGATTGATGATTGAGGATTGAAGATTGTGGATTGGGTATTGAGGATAGAGGATTGAGGATGGAGGATGAGAGCTGAGGGTTGAGGATTGAGGTTTGAGTATTGAGTCCTGAGAATTCAGGATATTCTATTGAGTATTTAGAATTGAGGAGTGATGGTTGAGTATTGAGGACTGAGGATTGAGGCTTGAAGTTTCAGTATTGAAGATTCAGGATTGAGGTTTGGGGACTGAGGATTGAGGATTGAATATTGAGGATTGAGTATTGATGATTGAATATTGAGGATTGAGGATTGAGGTTTGAGGATGAGGGCTGAGGGTTGAGGATTGAGGTTTGAGTATTGGGTCCTGAGAATTCAGGATATTCTATTGAGTATTGAGAATTGAGTATCGATGGTTGAGTATTGAGGACTGAGGATTGAGGCTTGAAGTTTGAGTATTGAATATTCAGGATTGAGGTTTGGGGACTGAGGATTGAGGATTGAAGATTGAGTATTAGGGATTGAAGATTGAGGATTAAGGATTGAGGATTGAGGATTGAGGATTGAAGATTGAGGATTGGGTATTGAGGATTGAAGAATGAGGATTGAGGATTGAGGACTGAGGATTGAGGATTGAGGATCTAGGATTGGAGATTGATTATTGAGGATTGAAGATTGAGGATTGAGGATTGAGGATTGAGGATCTAGAATTGGAGATTGATTATTGAGGATTGAAGATTGAGTATTGATGATTGAGGATTGAGAATTGAGAATTGAGGATGAGGACTGAGGGTTGGGGATTGAGGTTTGAGAAATGAGGATTGAGGATTGAGGATTGAGGATTGAGGATTGAGGATTGAGGATTGTGTAGTAAAGATTGAGTATTGATCACTGAGGATTGAGGATTGAGGATTGAGTGTTGAGGATTGAGGGTTGATGATTGAATATTGAGGATTGAAGATTGAGGATTGATGATTAAGGATTGAGGATGGAGGACAAGAGCTGAGTGTTGAGGATTGAGGTTTGAGGACTGAGGGCAGAGGATTGAGGATTGAGAATTGTGGATTGAGGATTGAGGATTGAGGATTGAAAATTGAGTACTGAGGATCGAAGATTGAGGATTGAGGATTGACGATTGAGGATTGAGGATTGAAGATTGAGTATTGAGGATTGAAGATTGAGGATTGAGGATTGAAGATTGAGTATTGAGGATTGAAGATTGAGGATTGAGGACTGACGATTGAGGATTGAGGATTGAGCATTGAGGATTGAAGATTGAAGACTGGGGATTGAGGATTGAAGATTGAGAATTAAGGATTGAAGATTGTGGATTGAGGATCTAGGATTGGAGATTGATTATTGAGGATTCAAGGTTGAGGATTGAGGATTGAGGATTGAGGATTGAGAATTGAGGATGACGACTGAGGGTTGAGGATTGAGGATTGAGGATTGAAGATTGAGTATTGAGAATTGAGGATTGAGGATTGAGGATTGAGGATTGAGAATTGAGGATGAGGACTGAGGGTTGAGAATTGAGGTTTGAGCAATGAGGATTGAGGATTGAGGATTGAGGATTGAGGGTTGAGGATCGATGATTGAGTATTGAAGATTGAGTATTGATCACTGAGGATTGAGGATTGAGGATTGAGGATTGAGGATTGTGGATTGAAGATTGAATATTGAGGATTGAAGATTGAGGATTGAGGATTGAGGGATGAGGATGGAGGATGAGGGCTGAGGGTTGAGGATTGAGGTTTGAGGACTCAGGACTGAGGATTGAGGATCGAGAGTTGAGGATTGAGGATTGAGGATTGAGGATTGAGGATTGAGATTTGAGGATTGATGATTGAGGGTTGAAAATTGAATATTGAGGATTGAAGATTGAGGATTGATTATTAAGGATTGAGGATGGAGGATGAGGGCTGAGGGTTGAGGATTGAGGTTTGAGGACTGAGGACTGAGGATTGAGGATTGAGAATTGAGGATCGAGGGTTGAGGATTGAAGATTGAGGATTGGGTATTGAGGATTGAAGAATGAGGATTGAGGATTGAGAATTGAGGATTGAGGATTGAAGATTGAGTATTGAGGATTGAAGATTGACGATTGAGGATTGAGGATTGAGGATTGAGGACGAGGACTGACGGTAGAGGATTGTGGTTTGAGGATTGAGGACTGAGGATTGAGGACTGAAGATTGAGGATTGAGGATTGAGCATTGAGGATTGAAGATTGAAGACTGGGGACTGAGGATTGAAGATTGAGAATTAAGGATTGAAGATTGTGGATTGAGGATCTAGGATTGGAGATTGATTATTGAGGATAGAAGATTGAGGATTGGGTATTGAGGATTGAAGAATGACGATTGAGGATTGAGGATTGAGGATTGAGGATTGAAGATTGAGTTTGAGGATTGAAGATTGACGATTGAGGATTGAGGATTGAGGATTGAGGACGAGGACTGACGGTAGAGGATTGTGGTTTGAGGATTGAGGACTGAGGATTGAGGACTGAGGATTGAGGATTGAGGATTGAGCATTGAGGATTGAAGATTGAAGACTGGGGACTGAGGATTGAAGATTGACAATTAAGGATTGAAGATTGTGGATTGAGGATCTAGGATTGGAGATTGATTATTGAGGATAGAAGATTGAGGATTGAGGATTGAGGATTGAGGATTGAGAATTGAGGATGAGGACCGAGGGTTGAGGATTGAGGTTTGAGGAATGAGGATTGAGTGTTGAGGGTTGAGGATTGAGGATTGAGGATTGAGGATTGAGGATTGAGGATTGGGGATTGAATATTGAATACTGAGGATTGAAGATTGAGGTTTGAGGATTGAGGACTGATGATGGAGGATCAGGGCTGAGGGTAGAGGATTGAGGTTTGAGTATTGAATCCTGAGAATTCAGGATATTCTATTGAGTATTGAGAATTGAGGATTGATGGTTGAGTACTGAGGACTGAGGATTGAGGGTTGAAGGTTGAGTATTGAGGATTCAGTATTGAGGTTTGAGGGCTGAGGATTGAGGATTGAAGATTGAGTATTGAGGATTGAAGGTTGATGATTGAGGATTGAGGATTAAGTATTGAGGATGATGTCTGAGGTTTGAGGATTGAGTTTTGAGGACTGAGGACTGAGGATTGAGGACTGAGGATTGAGGATGAGGGCTGAGGGTCGGGGATTGATGTTTGACGACTGAGGACTGAGGATTGAGGACTGAGAATTCAGGATTGTTGATAGAGGATTGAAGATTGAGGATTGGGTATTGAGGATTGAAGAATGAGGATTGAGGATTGAGGATTGAGGATTGAGGATTGAGGGTTGAGGATCTAGGATTGGAGATTGATTATTGAGGATTGAAGATTGGGGATTGAGGATTGAGGATTGAGGATCTAGGATTGGAGATTGATTATTGAGGATTGAAGGTTGAGGATTGATGATTGTGGATTTAGAATTGAGAATTGAGGATGAGGTCTGAGGGTTGAGGATTGAGGTTTGAGAAATGAGGATTGAGGATTGGGGATTGAGGATTGAAGATTGAGTATTGAGAATTGAGGATTGTGGATTGAGGATTGAGGATTGAGAATTGAGGATGAGGACTGAGGGTTGAGAATTGAGGTTTGAGAAATGAGGATTGAGGATTGAGGATTGAGGATTGAGGGTTGAGGATCGATGATTGAGTATTGAAGATTGAGTATTGTTCACTGAGGATTAAGGATTGAGGATTGAGGATTGACGATTGAAGATTGAATATTGAGGATTGAAGATTGAGGATTGAGGATTGAGGGATGAGGATGGAGGATTAGGGCTGAGGGTTGAGGATTGAGGTTTGAGGACTGAGGACTGAGGATTGTGGATCGAGAGTTGAGGAATGAGGATTGAGGATTGAGGATTGAGGATTGAGAATTGAGGATTGATGATTGAGGGTTGAAAATTGAATATTGAGGATTGGAGATTGAGGATTGATGATTAAGGATTGAGGATGGAGGATGAGGGCTGAGGGCTGAGGATTGAGGTTTGAGGACTGAGGACTGAGGATTGAGGATTGAGAATTGAGTATTAGGGATTGAAGATTGAAGATTGAGTATTGAGAATTGAGGATTGAGGATTGAGGATTGAGGATTGAGAATTGAGGATGAGGACTGAGGGTTGAGGATTGGGGATTGAGGATTGACGATTGAGGATTGAGTATTGAGGATTGAGAATTGAGGATTGAGGTTTGAAATTGAGTATTGAGGATTGAAGATTGAGGATTGAGATTTGATTATTGAATATTGTGTATTGAGTATTGAACCATGAGAACTCAGGATATTCTATTGAGTATTGAGAATTGGGGATTGATCGTTGAGTATTGAGGATTCATGGCTGAGGGTTGTGTGTTGAATATTGAGGGTTGAGGGTTGAGGATTGAGGATTGAGCATGGAGGATGAGGGCTGAGGGTTGAGGATTGAGGTTTGAGTATTGAACCCTGAGAATTCAGGATATTCTATTGAGTATTGAGAATTGAGGATTGATGGTTGAGTACTGAGGACAGAGCATTTAGGATTGAAGGTTGAGTATTGAGGATTCAGAATTGAGGTTTGAGGACTGAGGATTGAGGATTGAAGATTGAGTATTGAGGATTGAAGATTGAGGATTGAGCATTGAGGATTGAGGATACAGGATGATGTCTGAGGTTTGAGGATTGAGGTTTGAGGACTGAGGACTGAGGATTGAGGACTGAGGATTGAGGATGAGGGCTGAGGGCCGGGGATTGTGGTTTGACGGCTGAGGACTGAGGATTGAGGATTGAGAATTAAGGATTGTTGATAGAGGATTGAAGATTGAGGATTGGGTATTGAGGATTGAAGAATGAAGATTGAGGATTGAGGATTGAGGATTGAGGGTTGAGGATCTAGGATTGGAGATCGACTATTGAGGATTGAAGATTGGGGATTGAGTATTGAGGATTGAGGATCTAGGATTCGAGATTGATTATTGAGGATTGAAGATTGGGGATTGAGGATTGAGGATTGAGGATCTAGGATTGGAGATCGAAGATTGGGGATTGAGGATTGAGGGTTGAGGATTGAGGACGAGGACTGACGGTTGAGGATTGAGGTTTGAGGATTGAGGATTGAGGATTGAGGACTGAGGCTTGAGGATTGAGGATTGAGCATTGAGGATTGAAGATTGAGGACAGGCAATTGAGGATTGAAGATTGAGGATTAAGGATTGAGGATTGGGAATTGAGGATGTAGGATTGGAGATTGATTATTGAGGATTGAAGATTGAGGATTGAGGATTGAGGATTGGGTATTGAGGATTGAAGAATGAGGATTGACGATTGAGGATTGAGGATTGAGGGTTGAGGATCTAGGATTGAAGATTGAGGATTGAGGATTGAGGATCGAGGATTGAGGATTGAGGATGGAGGATGAGGGCTGAGGGTTGAGGATTGAGGTTTGAGTATTGGGTCCTGAGAATTCAGGATATTCTATTGAGTGTTGAGAATTGAGGATTGATGGTTGAGTATTGAGGACTGAGGATTGAGGCTTGAAGGTTGAGTATTGAAGATTCAGGATTGAGGTTTGGGGACTGAGGATTGAGGATTGAAGATTGAGTATTAGGGATTGAAGATTGAGGATTGAGGATTGAGGATTGAGGATTGAGGATTGAAGATTGAGGATTGGGTATTGAGGATTGAAGAATGAGGATTGAGGATTGACGATTGAGGATTGAGGATTGAGGATCTTGGATTGGAGACTGATTATTGAGGATTGAAGATTGAGGATTGAGGATTGAGGATTGAGGATCTAGAATTGGAGATTGATTATTGAGGATTGAAGATTGAGGATTGATGATTGAGGATTGAGAATTGAGAATTGAGGATGAGGTCTGAGGGTTGGGGATTGAGGTTTGAGAAATGAGGATTGAGGATTGAGCATTGAGGATTGAGGATTGAGGATTGAGGATTGTGTATTAAAGATTGAGTATTGATCACTGTGGATTGAGGATTGAGGATTGAGTGTTGAGGATTGAGGGTTGATGATTGAATATTGAGGATTGAAGATTGAGGATTGATGATTAAGGATTGAGGATGGAGGACGAGAGCTGAGTGTTGAGGATTGAGGTTTGAGGACTGAGGGCAGAGGATTGAGGATTGAGAATTGAGGATTGAGGGTTGAGGGTTGAGGATCTAGGATTGAAGATTGAGGATTGAGGATTGAGGATTGAGGATTGTGTATTAAAGATTGAGTATTGATCACTGAGGATTGAGGATTGAGGATTGAGTGTTGAGGATTGAGGGTTGATGATTGAATATTGAGGATTGAAGATTGAGGATTGATGATTAAGGATTGAGGATGGAGGATGAGGGCTGAGTGTTGAGGATTGAGGTTTGAGGTCTGAGGACAGAGGATTGAGGGTAGAGAATTGAGGACTGAGGATTGAGGATTGAAAATTGAGTATTGAGGATTGAAGGTTGAGGATTGAGGATTGACGATTGAGGATTGAGGATTGAAGATTGTGTATTGAGGTTTGAGGAATGAGGATTGAGGATTGAGGATTGAAGATTGAGTATTGAGAATTGAGGATTGAGGATTGAGGATTGAGGATTGAGAATTGAGGATGAGGACTGAGGGTTGAGAATTGAGGTTTCAGAAATGAGGATTGAGGATTGAGGATTGAGGATTGAGGGTTGAGGATTGGGGATTGAATATTGAGTACTGAGGATTGAGGTTTGAGGATTGAGGACGAGGACTGACGGTAGAGGATTGAGGTTTGATAATTGAGGACTGAGAATTGAGGACTGAGGATTGAGCATTGAGGATTGAGCATTGAGGATTGAAGATTGAAGACTGGGGATTGAGGATTGAAGGTTGAGAATTAAGGATTGATGATTGTGTATTGAGGATCTAGGATTGGAGATCGATTATTGAGGATTGAAGATTGAGGATTGAGGATTGAGGATTGAGGATTGAGAATTGAGGATGAGGACTGAGGGTTGAGGATTGAGGTTTGAGGAATGAGGATTGAGGATTGAGGTTTGAGGAATGAGGATTGAGGGGTGAGGATTGAGGATTGAGGATTGAGGATTGAGGATTGAGGGTTGAGTATCTAGGATTGGAGATTGATTATTGAGGATTGAAGATTGGGGATTGAGGATTGAGTACTGAGGATCTAGGATTGGAGATTGATTAATGACGATTGAAGATTGAGGATTGATGATTGAGGATTTAGAATTGAGAATTGAGGATGAGGTCTGAGGGTTCAGGGTTGAGGTTTGAGAAATGAGGATTGAGGATTGAGGATTGAGCATTGAAGATTGAGTATTGAGAATTGAGGATTGGGGATTGAGGATTGAGGATTGAGAATTGAGGATGAGGACTGAGGGTTGAGAATTGAGGTTTGAGAAATGAGGATTGAGGATTGAGGATTGAGGGTTGAGGATCGATGATTGAGTATTGAAGATTGAGTATTGATCACTGAAGATTGAGGATTGAGGATTGAGGATTGAGGATTGAGGATTGAAGATTGAATATTGAGGATTGAATATTGAGGATTGAGGATTGAGGGATGAGGATGGAGGATGAGGGCTGAGGGTTGAGGATTGAGGTTTGAGGACTGAGGACTGATGATTGAGGATCGAGAGTTGAGGATTGAGGATTGAGGATTGAGGATTGAGGATTGAGAATTGAGGATTGATGATTGAGGGTTGAAAATTGAATATTGAGGATTGAAGATTGAGGATTGATGATTAAGGATTGAGGATGGAGGATGAGGGCTGAGGGTAGAGGATTGAGGTTTGAGGACTGAGGACTGAGGATTGAGGATTGAGAATTGAGTATTAGGGATTGAAGATTGAAGATTGAGTATTGAGAATTGAGGATTGAGGATTGAGGACTGAGGATTGAGGGTTGAGGATTGAGGATGATGTCTGAGGGTTGAGGGTTGAGGTTTGAGGACTGAGGACTGAGGATTGAGGACTGAGGATTGAGGATGAGGGCTGAGGGTCGGGGATTGAGGTTTGACGGCTGAGGACTGAGGATTGAGGATTGAGAATTCAGGATTGTTGATAGAGGACTGAAGATTGAGGATTGGGTATTGAGGATTGAAGAACGAGGATTGAGGATTGAGGATTGAGGATTGAGGGTTGAGGATCTAGGATTGGAGATTGATTATTGAGGATTGAAGATTGGGGATTGAGGATTGAGGATTGAGTATCCAGGATTGGAGATTGATTATTGAGGATTGAAGATTGGGGATTGAGGATTGAGGATTGAGGATCTAGGATTGGAGATTGAAGATTGGGGATTGAGGATTGAGGGTTGAGGATTGAGGACGAGGACTGACTGTTGAGGATTGAGGTTTGAGGATTGAAGATAGAGGATTGAGGACTGAGGCTTGAGGATTGAGGATTGAGCATTGAGGATTGAAGATTGAGGACTGGCGATTGAGGATTGAAGATTGAGGATTAAGGATTGAGGATTGGGGATTGAGGATATAGGATTGGAGATTGATTATTGAGGATTGAAGATTGAGGATTGAGGATTGAGGATTGGGTATTGAGGATTGAAGAATGAGGATTGAGGATTGAGGATTGAGGATTGAGGTTTGAGGATCTAGGATTGAAGATTGAGGATTGAGGATTGAGGATTGAGGATTGAGGATTGAGGATGGAGGATGAGGGCTGAGGGTTGAGGATTGAGGTTTGAGTATTGAGTCCTGAGAATTCTGGATATTCTATTGAGTATTGAGAATTGAGGATTGATGGTTGTGTATTGAGGACTGAGGATTGAGGCTTGAAGGTTGAGTATTGAAGATTCAGGATTGAGGTTTGGGGACTGAGGATTGAGGATTGAAGATTGAGTATTAGGGATTGAAGATTGAGGATTGAGGATTGAGGATTGAGGATTGAGGATGATGTCTGAGGGTTGAGGATTGAGGTTTGAGGACTGAGGACTGAGGATTGAAGACTGAGGGTTGAGGATGAGGGCAGAGGGTCAGGGATTGAGGTTTGACGACTGAGGATTGAGGATTGAGGATTGAGAATTGAGGATTGATGATTGAGGATTGATGATTGAGGATTGGGTATTGAGGATTGAAGAATGAGGATTGAGGATTGAGGATTGAGCATTGAGGATTGAAGATTGAAGACTGGGGATTGAGGATTGAAGATTGAGAATTAAGGATCGAAGATTGTGGATTGAGGATCTAGGATTGGAGATTGATTATTGAGGATTGAAGATTGAGGATTGAGGATTGAGGATTGAGGATTGAGAATTGAGGATGAGGACTGAGGGTTGAGGATTGAGGTTTGAGGAATGAGGATTGAGGGTTGAGGATTGTGGATTGAAGATTGAGTATTGAGGATTGAAGATTGAGGATTGAGGACTGAGGATTGAGGATTGAGGATTGAGCATTGAGGATTGAAGATTGAAGACTGGGGATTGAGGATTGAAGATTGAGAATTAAGGATTGAAGATTGTGGATTGAGGATCTAGGATTGGAGATTGATTATTGAGGATTCAAGGTTGAGGATTGAGGATTGAGGATTGAGGATTGAGAATTGAGGATGACGACTGAGGGTTGAGGATTGAGGATTGAGGATTGAAGATTGAGTATTGAGAATTGAGGATTGAGGATTGAGGATTGAGGATTGAGAATTGAGGATGAGGACTGAGGGTTGAGAATTGAGGTTTGAGCAATGAGGATTCAGGATTGAGGATTGAGGATTGAGGGTTGAGGATCGATGATTGAGTATTGAAGATTGAGTATTGATCACTGAGGATTGAGGATTGAGGATTGAGGATTGAGGATTGTGGATTGAAGATTGAATATTGAGGATTGAAGATTGAGGATTGAGGATTGAGGGATGAGGATGGAGGATGAGGGCTGAGGGTTGAGGATTGAGGTTTGAGGACTCAGGACTGAGGATTGAGGATCGAGAGTTGAGGATTGAGGATTGAGGATTGAGGATTGAGGATTGAGATTTGAGGATTGATGATTGAGGGTTGAAAATTGAATATTGAGGATTGAAGATTGAGGATTGATTATTAAGGATTGAGGATGGAGGATGAGGGCTGAGGGTTGAGGATTGAGGTTTGAGGACTGAGGACTGAGGATTGAGGATTGAGAATTGAGGATCGAGGGTTGAGGATTGAAGATTGAGGATTGGGTATTGAGGATTGAAGAATGAGGATTGAGGATTGAGAATTGAGGATTGAGGATTGAAGATTGAGTATTGAGGATTGAAGATTGACGATTGAGGATTGAGGATTGAGGATTGAGGACGAGGACTGACGGTAGAGGATTGTGGTTTAAGGATTGAGGACTGAGGATTGAGGACTGAAGATTGAGGATTGAGGATTGAGCATTGAGGATTGAAGATTGAAGACTGGGGACTGAGGATTGAAGATTGAGAATTAAGGATTGAAGATTGTGGATTGAGGATCTAGGATTGGAGATTGATTATTGAGGATAGAAGATTGAGGATTGGGTATTGAGGATTGAAGAATGAGGATTGAGGATTGAGGATTGAGGATTGAGGATTGAAGATTGAGTATTGAGGATTGAAGATTGACGATTGAGGATTGAGGATTGAGGATTGAGGACGAGGACTGACGGTAGAGGATTGTGGTTTGAGGATTGAGGACTGAGGATTGAGGACTGAGGATTGAGGATTGAGGATTGAGCATTGAGGATTGAAGATTGAAGACTGGGGACTGAGGATTGAAGAATGAGAATTAAGGATTGAAGATTGTGGATTGAGGATCTAGGATTGGAGATTGATTATTGAGGATAGAAGATTGAGGATTGAGGATTGAGGATTGAGGATTGAGAATTGAGGATGAGGACCGAGGGTTGAGGATTGAGGTTTGAGGAATGAGGATTGAGTGTTGAGGGTTGAGGATTGAGGATTGAGGATTGAGGATTGAGGATTGGGGATTGAATATTGAATACTGAGGATTGAAGATTGAGGTTTGAGGATTGAGGACTGATGATGGAGGATCAGGACTGAGGCTTGAGGACTGAGGATTGAGCATTGAGGATTGAAGATTGAGGACTGGCGATTGAGGATTGAAGATTGAGGATTCAGGATTGAGGATTGGGGATTGAGGATATAGGATTGGAGATTGATTATTGAGGATTGAAGATTGAGGATTGAGGATTGAGGATTGGGTATTGAGGATTGAAGAATGAGGATTGAGGATTGAGGATTGAGGATTGAGGGTTGAGGATCTAGGATTGAAGATTGAGGATTGAGGATTGAGGATTGAGGATTGAGGATTGAGGATGGAGGATGAGGGCTGAGGGTTGAGGATTGAGGTTTGAGTATTGAGTCCTGAGAATTCTGGATATTCTATTGAGTATTGAGAATTGAGGATTGATGGTTGTGTATTGAGGACTGAGGATTGAGGCTTGAAGGTTGAGTATTAGGGATTGAAGATTGAGGATTGAGGATTGAGGATTGAGGATTGAGGATGATGTCTGATGGTTGAGGATTGAGGTTTGAGGACTGAGGACTGAGGATTGAAGACTGAGGGTTGAGGATGAGGGCAGAGGGTCAGGGATTGAGGTTTGACGACTGAGGATTCAGGATTGAGGATTGAGAATTGAGGATTGATGATTGAGGATTGAAGATTGAGGATTGGGTATTGAGGATTGAAGAATGAGGATTGAGGATTGAGGATTGAGGATTGAGGATTGAGGATTGAGGATTGAAAATTGAGGATTGAGGATTGAGGATTGAGGATTGAGGATTGAAGATTGAGTATTGAGGATTGAAGGTTGAGGATTGAGGATTGAGGATTGAGGATTGATGATCGAAGATTGAGTATTGAGGATTGAAGATTGAGGATTGAGATTTGATTATTGAATATTGTGGATTGAGTATTGAACCATGAGAATTCAGGATATTCTATTGAGTATTGAGAATTGAGGATTGATCGTTGAGTATTGAGGATTCATGGCTGAGGGTTTTGTGTTGAATATTGAGGGTTGAGGATTGAGGATTGAGGATGGAGGATGAGGGCTGAGGGTTGAGGATTGAGGTTTGAGTATTGGATCCTGAGAATTCAGGATATTCTATTGAGTATTGAGAATTGAGGATTGATGGTTGAGTTCTGAGGACTGAGGATTGAGGATTGAATGTTGAGTATTGAGGATTCAGAATTGAGGATTGAGGATTGAGGATTGGTGATTGAATATTGAGTACTGAGGGTTGAAGATTGAGGATTGAGGATTGAGGATTGATGATGGAGGATGAGGGCTGAGGGTTGAGGATTGATGTTTGAGTATTGAATCCTGAGAATTCAGGATATTCTATTGAGTACTGAGAATAGAGGATCGATGGCTGAGTACTGAGGACTGAAGATTGAGAATTGAAGGTTGAGTATTGAGGATTCAGAATAGAGGTTTGAGGGCTGAGGATTGAGGATTGAAGATTGAGTATTGAGGATTGAATGTTGAGGATTGAGGATTGAGGATTAAGGATTGAGGATGATGTCTGAGGGTTGAGGATTGAGGTTTGAGGACTGAGGACTGAGGATTGAGGACTGAGGATTGAGGATGAGGGCTGAGGGTCGGGGATTGATGTTTGACGACTGAGGACTGAGGATTGAGGATTGAGAATTCAGGATTGTTGATAGAGGATTGAAGATTGAGGATTGGGTATTGAGGGTTGAAGAATGAGGATTGAGAATTGAGGATTGAGGATTGAGGGTTGAGGATCTAGGATTCGAGATCGATTATTGTGGATTGAAGATTGGGGATTGAGGATTGAGGATTGAGGATCTAGGATTGGAGATTGATTATTGAGGATTGAAGATTGGGGATTGAGGATTGAGGATTGAGGATCTAGGATTGGAGATTGAAGATTGGGGATTGAGGATTGAGGGTTGAGGATTGAGGACGAGGACTGACTGTTGAGGATTGAGGTTTGAGGATTGAAGATAGAGGATTGAGGACTGAGGCTTGAGGATTGAGGATTGAGCATTGAGGATTGAAGATTGAGGACTGGCGATTGAGGATTGAAGATTGAGGATTAAGGATTGAGGATTGGGGATTGAGGATATAGGATTGGAGATTGATTATTGAGGATTGAAGATTGAGGATTGAGGATTGAGGATTGGGTATTGAGGATTGAAGAATGAGGATTGAGGATTGAGGATTGAGGATTGAGGTTTGAGGATCTAGGATTGAAGATTGAGGTTTGAGGATTGAGGATTGAGGATTGAGGATTGAGGATGGAGGATGAGGGCTGAGGGTTGAGGATTGAGGTTTGAGTATTGAGTCCTGAGAATTCTGGATATTCTATTGAGTATTGAGAATTGAGGATTGATGGTTGTGTATTGAGGACTGAGGATTGAGGCTTGAAGGTTGAGTATTGAAGATTCAGGATTGAGGTTTGGGGACTGAGGATTGAGGATTGAAGATTGAGTATTAGGGATTGAAGATTGAGGATTGAGGATTGAGGATTGAGGATTGAGGATGATGTCTGAGGGTTGAGGATTGAGGTTTGAGGACTGAGGACTGAGGATTGAAGACTGATGGTTGAGGATGAGGGCAGAGGGTCAGGGATTGAGGTTTGACGACTGAGGATTGAGGATTGAGGATTGAGAATTGAGGATTGATGATTGAGGATTGATGATTGAGGATTGGGTATTGAGGATTGAAGAATGAGGATTGAGGATTGAGGATTGAGCATTGAGGATTGAAGATTGAAGACTGGGGATTGAGGATTGAAGATTGAGAATTAAGGATCGAAGATTGTGGATTGAGGATCTAGGATTGGAGATTGATTATTGAGGATTGAAGATTGAGGATTGAGGATTGAGGATTGAGGATTGAGAATTGAGGATGAGGACTGAGGGTTGAGGATTGAGGTTTGAGGAATGAGGATTGAGGGTTGAGGATTGTGGATTGAAGATTGAGTATTGAGGATTGAAGATTGAGGATTGAGGACTGAGGATTGAGGATTGAGGATTGAGCATTGAGGATTGAAGATTGAAGACTGGGGATTGAGGATTGAAGATTGAGAATTAAGGATTGAAGATTGTGGATTGAGGATCTAGGATTGGAGATTGATTATTGAGGATTCAAGGTTGAGGATTGAGGATTGAGGATTGAGGATTGAGAATTGAGGATGACGACTGAGGGTTGAGGATTGAGGATTGAGGATTGAAGATTGAGTATTGAGAATTGAGGATTGAGGATTGAGGATTGAGGATTGAGAATTGAGGATGAGGACTGAGGGTTGAGAATTGAGGTTTGAGCAATGAGGATTCAGGATTGAGGATTGAGGATTGAGGGTTGAGGATCGATGATTGAGTATTGAAGATTGAGTATTGATCACTGAGGATTGAGGATTGAGGATTGAGGATTGAGGATTGTGGATTGAAGATTGAATATTGAGGATTGAAGATTGAGGATTGAGGATTGAGGGATGAGGATGGAGGATGAGGGCTGAGGGTTGAGGATTGAGGTTTGAGGACTCAGGACTGAGGATTGAGGATCGAGAGTTGAGGATTGAGGATTGAGGATTGAGGATTGAGGATTGAGATTTGAGGATTGATGATTGAGGG
Source organism: Calliopsis andreniformis (assembly GCF_051401765.1). NCBI lineage: Eukaryota > Metazoa > Arthropoda > Insecta > Hymenoptera > Andrenidae > Calliopsis > Calliopsis andreniformis. The sequence goes on from NW_027480470.1 coordinate 2,144,072, forward strand.
TTGAAAATTGAATATTGAGGATTGAAGATTGAGGATTGATTATTAAGGATTGAGGATGGAGGATGAGGGCTGAGGGTTGAGGATTGAGGTTTGAGGACTGAGGACTGAGGATTGAGGATTGAGAATTGAGGATCGAGGGTTGAGGATTGAAGATTGAGGATTGGGTATTGAGGATTGAAGAATGAGGATTGAGGATTGAGAATTGAGGATTGAGGATTGAAGATTGAGTATTGAGGATTGAAGATTGACGATTGAGGATTGAGGATTGAGGATTGAGGACGAGGACTGACGGTAGAGGATTGTGGTTTAAGGATTGAGGACTGAGGATTGAGGACTGAAGATTGAGGATTGAGGATTGAGCATTGAGGATTGAAGATTGAAGACTGGGGACTGAGGATTGAAGATTGAGAATTAAGGATTGAAGATTGTGGATTGAGGATCTAGGATTGGAGATTGATTATTGAGGATAGAAGATTGAGGATTGGGTATTGAGGATTGAAGAATGAGGATTGAGGATTGAGGATTGAGGATTGAGGATTGAAGATTGAGTATTGAGGATTGAAGATTGACGATTGAGGATTGAGGATTGAGGATTGAGGACGAGGACTGACGGTAGAGGATTGTGGTTTGAGGATTGAGGACTGAGGATTGAGGACTGAGGATTGAGGATTGAGGATTGAGCATTGAGGATTGAAGATTGAAGACTGGGGACTGAGGATTGAAGAATGAGAATTAAGGATTGAAGATTGTGGATTGAGGATCTAGGATTGGAGATTGATTATTGAGGATAGAAGATTGAGGATTGAGGATTGAGGATTGAGGATTGAGAATTGAGGATGAGGACCGAGGGTTGAGGATTGAGGTTTGAGGAATGAGGATTGAGTGTTGAGGGTTGAGGATTGAGGATTGAGGATTGAGGATTGAGGATTGGGGATTGAATATTGAATACTGAGGATTGAAGATTGAGGTTTGAGGATTGAGGACTGATGATGGAGGATCAGGACTGAGGCTTGAGGATTGAGGATTGAGCATTGAGGATTGAAGATTGAGGACTGGCGATTGAGGATTGAAGATTGAGGATTCAGGATTGAGGATTGGGGATTGAGGATATAGGATTGGAGATTGATTATTGAGGATTGAAGATTGAGGATTGAGGATTGAGGATTGGGTATTGAGGATTGAAGAATGAGGATTGAGGATTGAGGATTGAGGATTGAGGGTTGAGGATCTAGGATTGAAGATTGAGGATTGAGGATTGAGGATTGAGGATTGAGGATTGAGGATGGAGGATGAGGGCTGAGGGTTGAGGATTGAGGTTTGAGTATTGAGTCCTGAGAATTCTGGATATTCTATTGAGTATTGAGAATTGAGGATTGATGGTTGTGTATTGAGGACTGAGGATTGAGGCTTGAAGGTTGAGTATTAGGGATTGAAGATTGAGGATTGAGGATTGAGGATTGAGGATTGAGGATGATGTCTGATGGTTGAGGATTGAGGTTTGAGGACTGAGGACTGAGGATTGAAGACTGAGGGTTGAGGATGAGGGCAGAGGGTCAGGGATTGAGGTTTGACGACTGAGGATTGAGGATTGAGGATTGAGAATTGAGGATTGATGATTGAGGATTGAAGATTGAGGATTGGGTATTGAGGATTGAAGAATGAGGATTGAGGATTGAGGATTGAGGATTGAGGATTGAGGATTGAGGATTGAAAATTGAGGATTGAGGATTGAGGATTGAGGATTGAGGATTGAAGATTGAGTATTGAGGATTGAAGGTTGAGGATTGAGGATTGAGGATTGAGGATTGATGATCGAAGATTGAGTATTGAGGATTGAAGATTGAGGATTGAGATTTGATTATTGAATATTGTGGATTGAGTATTGAACCATGAGAATTCAGGATATTCTATTGAGTATTGAGAATTGAGGATTGATCGTTGAGTATTGAGGATTCATGGCTGAGGGTTGTGTGTTGAATATTGAGGGTTGAGGATTGAGGATTGAGGATGGAGGATGAGGGCTGAGGGTTGAGGATTGAGGTTTGAGTATTGGATCCTGAGAATTCAGGATATTCTATTGAGTATTGAGAATTGAGGATTGATGGTTGAGTTCTGAGGACTGAGGATTGAGGATTGAATGTTGAGTATTGAGGATTCAGAATTGAGGATTGAGGATTGAGGATTGGTGATTGAATATTGAGTACTGAGGGTTGAAGATTGAGGATTGAGGATTGAGGATTGATGATGGAGGATGAGGGCTGAGGGTTGAGGATTGATGTTTGAGTATTGAATCCTGAGAATTCAGGATATTCTATTGAGTACTGAGAATAGAGGATCGATGGCTGAGTACTGAGGACTGAAGATTGAGAATTGAAGGTTGAGTATTGAGGATTCAGAATAGAGGTTTGAGGGCTGAGGATTGAGGATTGAAGATTGAGTATTGAGGATTGAATGTTGAGGATTGAGGATTGAGGATTAAGGATTGAGGATGATGTCTGAGGGTTGAGGATTGAGGTTTGAGGACTGAGGACTGAGGATTGAGGACTGAGGATTGAGGATGAGGGCTGAGGGTCGGGGATTGATGTTTGACGACTGAGGACTGAGGATTGAGGATTGAGAATTCAGGATTGTTGATAGAGGATTGAAGATTGAGGATTGGGTATTGAGGGTTGAAGAATGAGGATTGAGGATTGAGGATTGAGGATTGAGGGTTGAGGATCTAGGATTGGAGATCGATTATTGTGGATTGAAGATTGGGGATTGAGGATTGAGGATTGAGGATCTAGGATTGGAGATTGATTATTGAGGATTGAAGATTGGGGATTGAGGATTGAGGATTGAGGATCTAGGATTGGAGATTGAAGATTGGGGATTGAGGATTGAAGATTGAGAATTAAGGATTGAAGATTGTGGATTGAGGATCTAGGATTGGAGATTGATTATTGAGGATTCAAGGTTGAGGATTGAGGATTGAGGATTGAGGATTGAGAATTGAGGATGACGACTGAGGGTTGAGGATTGAGGATTGAGGATTGAAGATTGAGTATTGAGAATTGAGGATTGAGGATTGAGGATTGAGGATTGAGAATTGAGGATGAGGACTGAGGGTTGAGAATTGAGGTTTGAGAAATGAGGATTGAGGATTGAGGATTGAGGATTGAGGGTTGAGGATCGATGATTGAGTATTGAAGATTGAGTATTGATCACTGAGGATTGAGGATTGAGGATTGAGGATTGAGGATTGTGGATTGAAGATTGAATATTGAGGATTGAAGATTGAGGATTGAGGATTGAGGGATGAGGATGGAGGATGAGGGCTGAGGGTTGAGGATTGGGTATTGAGGATTGAAGATTGAGGATTGAGGATTGACGATTGAGGATTGTGGATTGAAGATTGAGTATTGAGGATTGAAGATTGAGGATTGAGCATTGAGGATTGAGGATTGAGGATTGAGGATTGAGGATTGAGGATTGAAGATTGATTATTGAGGATTGAATATTGGGGATTGAGGATTGAGGATTGAGGATCTAGGATTGGAGATTGAAGATTGAGGATTGAGGATTGAGGGTCGAGTATTGAGGACTAGGACTGACGGTTGAGGATTGAGCACTGAGGATTGAAGATTGAATATAGATGATTGAAGATTGAGGATTGAGGATAGAGTGTTGTGGATTGAGGACGAGGACTGAGGGTTGAATATTGATAATTGAGGTCTGAGGATTGAGGATTGAGGATTGAAAATTGAGGATTGAGGATTGAGGATTGAGGATTGAGGATTGAAGATTGGATATTGAGGATTGAAGATTGAGGATTGAGGACTGAGGATTGAGGATCGAGAGTTGAGGATTGAGGATTGAGGATTGAGGATTGAGGATTGAGGATTGAGAATTGAGGATTGATGATTGAGGGTTGAGGATTGAGGATTGAGAATTGAGGATTGAAGATTGAGGATTGAGGATTGAGGATTGAGGATTGAGGATTGAGCATTGAGGATTGAAGATTGAGGATTGAGGATTGAGGGTTGTGGATTGAGGACGAGTACTGAGGGTTGAATATTGATGATTGAGGTCTGAGGATTGAGGATTGAGGATTGAAAATTGAGTATTGAGGATTGAGGATTGAGGATTGACGATTGAGGATTGAGGATTGAAGATTGAGTATTGAGGATTGAAGATTGAGGATTGAGGATTGAGGATTGAGGATTGAGGATTGAAGATTGAGGATTGAGGATTGAGGATTGAGGATTGCGCATTGAGGATTGAGGGTTGAGGATCTAGGATTGGAGATTGATTATTGAGGATTGAAGATTGGGGATTGAGGATTGAGGATTGAGGATCTAGGATTGGAGATTGATTATTGAAGATTGAAGATTGGGGATTGAGGATTGAGGATTGAGGATCTAGGATTGGAGATTGAAGATTGAGGATTGAGGATTGAGGGTTGAGGATTGAGGACGAGGACTGACGGTTGAGGATTGAGGTTTGAGGGTTGAGGATTGAGGACTGAGGATTGAGGATTGAGGATTGAGCATTGAGGATTGAAGATTGAGGACTGGCGATTGAAGATTGAAGATTGAGGATTAAGGATTGAGGATTGGGGATTGAGGATGTAGGATTGGAGATCGATTATTGAGGATTGAAGATTGAGGATTGAGGATTGAGGACTGAGGATTGAGGATTGAGGATTGGAGATTGAGGATTGGGGATTGAGGATTGGCGATTAAGGATTGAGTATTGAGAATTGAGGATTGATGGTTGAGCATTGAGGATTCATGGCTGAGGATTGTGTGTTGAATATTGAGGGTTGAGGATTGAGGATTGAGGACTGAGGATTGAGGATTGAAGATTGAGTATTGATGATTGAATATTGAGAATTGAGGATTGAGGTTTGAGGATTGAGGACGAGGACTGACGGTAGAGGATTTAGGTTTGAGGATTGAGGACTGAGGATTGAGGACTGAGGATTGAGGATTGAGGATTGAGCATTGAGGATTGAATATTGAAGACTGGGGATTGAGGATTGAAGATTGAGAATTAAGGATTGAAGATTGTGGATCGACGATCTAGGATTGGAGATTGATTATTGAGGATTGAAGATTGAGGATTGAGGATTGAGGATTGAGTATTCAGAATTGAGGATGAGGACTGAGGGTTGAGGATTGAGGTTTGAGGAATGAGGATTGAGGGATGAGGATTGAGGATTGAGGATTGAGGATTGAGGATTGAGGATGGAGGATTGTGGATTGAATATTGAGTATTGAGTATGGAAGATTGAGGATTGATCACTGAGGATTGAGGACTGAGGATTGAGGATTGAGGATTGAGGATTGACGACTGAATATTGAGGATTGAAGATTGAGGATTGAGGTTTGAGTGTTGAGGATGGATGATGAGGGCTGAGGGTTGAGGATTGAGGTTTGAGGACTGAGGACTGAGGATTGGGGATCGAGAGTTGAGGATTGAGGATTGAGGATTGAGGATTGAGGATTGAGAATTGAGGATTGATGACTGAGGGTTGAAAATTGAGTATTGAGGATTGAAGATTGAGGATTGAGTATTGAGGATTGAGGATTGAGGATTGAAGATTGAGTATTGAGGATTGAAGATTGAGGATTGAGGATTGAGGATTGAGGATTGAGGATTGAAAATTGAGGATTGAGGATTGAGGATTGAGGATTGAGCATTGAGGATTGAAGATTGAGTATTGATGATTGAAGATTGAGGATTGAGAATTGAGTGTTGTGGATTGAGGACGAGTACTGAGGGTTGAATATTGATGATAGAGGTCTGAGGATTGAGGATTGAGGATTGAAAATTGAGGATTGAGGATTGAGGATTGAGGATTGAGGATTGAAGATTGAGTATCGAGGATTGAAGATTGAGGATTGAGGATTGAGGATTGAGGAATGATGATTGAAGATTGTGTATTGAAGATTGAAGATTGAGGATTGAGGATTGAGGATTGAGGATTGAGGATTGAGGATTGAAGATTGAGCGTTGGGTATTGAGGATTGAAGAATGAGGATTGAGGATTGAGTATTGAGGATTGAGGATTGAGGATCTAGGATTGGAGATTGATTATTGAGGATTGAAGATTGAGGATTGAGGATTGAGGATTGAGGACCTTGAATTGGAGATTGATTATTGAGGATTGAAGATTGAGGATTGATGATTGAGGATTGAGAATTGAGAATTGAGGATGAGGACTGAGGGTTGAGGATTGAGGTTTGAGAAATGACGATTGAGGATTGAGGATTGAGGATTGAGGATTGAGGATTGAGGAATGTGTATTAAAGATTGAGTATTGATCACTGAGGATTGAGGATTGAGGATTGATGGTTGAGGATTGAGGGTTGATGATTGAATATTGAGGATTGAAGATTGAGGATTGATGATTAAGGATTGAGGATGGAGGATGAGGGCTGAGTGTTGAGGATTGAGGATTGAGAATTGAGGATTGAGGATTGAGGATTGAGGATTGAAAATTGAGTATTGAGGATTGAAGATTGAGGATTGAGGATTGACGATTGAGGATTGTGGATTGAAGATTGAGTATTGAGGATTGAAGATTGAGGATTGAGGATTGAGGATTGAGGATTGAGGATTGAGGATTGAGGATTGAAGATTGATTATTGAGGATTGAATATTGGGTATTGAGGATTGAGGATTGAGGATCTAGGATTGGAGATTGAAGATTGAGGATTGAGGATTGAGGGTCGAGTATTGAGGACGAGGACTGACGGTTGAGGATTGAGCACTGAGGATTGAAGATTGAATATAGATGATTGAAGATTGAGGATTGAGGATTGAGTGTTGTGGATTGAGGACGAGGACTGAGGGTTGAATATTGATGATTGAGGTCTGAGGATTGAGGATTGAGGATTGAAAATTGAGGATTGAGGATTAAGGATTGAGGATTGAGGATTGAAGATTGGATATTGAGGATTGAAGATTGAGGATTGAGGATTGAGTACTGAGGATTGAGGCTTGAAGGTTGAGTATTGAAGATTCAGGATTGAGGTATGAGGACTGAGGATTGAGGATTGAAGATTGAGTATTAGGGATTGAAGATTGAGGATTGAGGATTGAGGATTGAGGATTGAGGATGATGTCTGAGGGTTGAGGATTGAGGTTTGAGGACTGAGGACAGAGGATTGAAGACTGAGGGTTGAGGATGAGGGCAGAGGGTCAGGGATTGAGGTTTGACGACTGAGGATTGAGGATTGAGGATTGAGAATTGAGGATTGATGATTGAGGATTGAAGATTGAGCATTGGGTATTGAGGATTGAAGAATGAGGATTGAGGATTGAGGATTGAGGATTGAGGATTGAGGACCTAGGATTGGAGATTGATTATTGATAATTGAAGATTGAGGATTGAGGAGTGAGGATTGAGGATCTAGAATTGGAGATTGATTACTGAGGATTGAAGATTGAGGATTGATGATTGAGGATTGAGAATTGAGAATTGAGGATGAGGACTGAGGGTTGAGGATTGAGGTTTGAGAAATGAGGATTGAGGATTGAGGATTGAGGATTGAGGATTGAGGACTGAGGAATGAGGATTGAGGATTGTGTATTAAAGATTGAGTATTGATCACTGAGGATTGAGGATTGAGGATTGAGGTTTGATGATTGAATATTGAGGATTGAAGATTGAGGATTGATGATTAAGGATTGAGGATGGACGATGAGGGCTGAGTGTTGAGGATTGAGGTTTGAGGACAGAGGACAGAGGATTGAGGATTGAGAATTGAGGATTGAGGATTGAGGATTGAGGATTGAAAATTGAGTATTGAGGATTGAAGATTGAGGATTGAGGATTGACGATTGAGGATTGAGGGTTGAAGATTGAGTATTGAGGATTGAAGATTGAGGATTGAGGATTGAGGATTGAGGATTGAGGATTGAAGATTGAGGATTGAGGATTGAGGATTGAGGATTGAGCATTGAGGATTGAGGGTTGAGGATCTAGGATTGGAGATTGATTATTGAGGATTGAAGATTGGGGATTGAGGATTGAGGATTGAGGATCTAGGATTGGAGATTGATTATTGAAGATTGAAGATTGGGGATTGAGGATTGAGGATTGAGGATCTAGGATTGGAGATTGAAGATTGAGGATTGAGGATTGAGGGTTGAGGATTGAGGACGAGGACTGACGGTTGAGGATTGAGGTTTGAGGATTGAGGATTGAGGACTGAGGATTGAGGATTGAGGATTGAGCATTGAGGATTGAAGATTGAGGACTGGCGATTGAGGATTGAAGATTGAGGATTAAGGATTGAGGATTGGGGATTGAGGATGTAGGATTGGAGATTGATTATTGAGGATTGAAGATTGAGGATTGAGGATTGAGGACTGAGGATTGAGTATTGAGGATTGGAGATTGAGGATTGGGGATTGAGGATTGGCGATTAAGGATTGAGTATTGAGAATTGAGGATTGAGGATTGAGGATTGAGGATTGTGGATTGAATATTGAGTACTGAGTATGGAAGATTGAGGATTGATCACTGAGGATTGAGGACTGAGGATTGAGGAATGAGGATTGAGGGATGAGGATTGAGGATTGAGGATTGAGGATTGAGGATTGAGGATGGAGGATTGTGGATTGAATATTGAGTATTGAGTATGGAAGATTGAGGATTGATCACTGAGGATTGAGGACTGAGGATTGAGGATTGAGGATTGAGGATTGACGACTGAATATTGAGGATTGAAGATTGAGGATTGAGGTTTGAGTGTTGAGGATGGATGATGAGGGCTGAGGGTTGAGGATTGAGGTTTGAGGACTGAGGACTGAGGATTGGGGATCGAGAGTTGAGGATTGAGGATTGAGGATTGAGGATTGAGGATTGAGAATTGAGGATTGATGACTGAGGGTTGAAAATTGAGTATTGAGGATTGAAGATTGAGGATTGAGTATTGAGGATTGAGGATTGAGGATTGAAGATTGAGTATTGAGGATTGAAGATTGAGGATTGAGGATTGAGGATTGAGGATTGAGGATTGAAAATTGAGGATTGAGGATTGAGGATTGAGGATTGAGCATTGAGGATTGAAGATTGAGTATTGATGATTGAAGATTGAGGATTGAGAATTGAGTGTTGTGGATTGAGGACGAGTACTGAGGGTTGAATATTGATGATAGAGGTCTGAGGATTGAGGATTGAGGATTGAAAATTGAGGATTGAGGATTGAGGATTGAGGATTGAGGATTGAAGATTGAGTATCGAGGATTGAAGATTGAGGATTGAGGATTGAGGATTGAGGAATGATGATTGAAGATTGTGTATTGAAGATTGAAGATTGAGGATTGAGGATTGAGGATTGAGGATTGAGGATTGAGGATTGAAGATTGAGCGTTGGGTATTGAGGATTGAAGAATGAGGATTGAGGATTGAGTATTGAGGATTGAGGATTGAGGATCTAGGATTGGAGATTGATTATTGAGGATTGAAGATTGAGGATTGAGGATTGAGGATTGAGGACCTTGAATTGGAGATTGATTATTGAGGATTGAAGATTGAGGATTGATGATTGAGGATTGAGAATTGAGAATTGAGGATGAGGACTGAGGGTTGAGGATTGAGGTTTGAGAAATGACGATTGAGGATTGAGGATTGAGGATTGAGGATTGAGGATTGAGGAATGTGTATTAAAGATTGAGTATTGATCACTGAGGATTGAGGATTGAGGATTGATGGTTGAGGATTGAGGGTTGATGATTGAATATTGAGGATTGAAGATTGAGGATTGATGATTAAGGATTGAGGATGGAGGATGAGGGCTGAGTGTTGAGGATTGAGGATTGAGAATTGAGGATTGAGGATTGAGGATTGAGGATTGAAAATTGAGTATTGAGGATTGAAGATTGAGGATTGAGGATTGACGATTGAGGATTGTGGATTGAAGATTGAGTATTGAGGATTGAAGATTGAGGATTGAGGATTGAGGATTGAGGATTGAGGATTGAGGATTGAGGATTGAAGATTGATTATTGAGGATTGAATATTGGGTATTGAGGATTGAGGATTGAGGATCTAGGATTGGAGATTGAAGATTGAGGATTGAGGATTGAGGGTCGAGTATTGAGGACGAGGACTGACGGTTGAGGATTGAGCACTGAGGATTGAAGATTGAATATAGATGATTGAAGATTGAGGATTGAGGATTGAGTGTTGTGGATTGAGGACGAGGACTGAGGGTTGAATATTGATGATTGAGGTCTGAGGATTGAGGATTGAGGATTGAAAATTGAGGATTGAGGATTAAGGATTGAGGATTGAGGATTGAAGATTGGATATTGAGGATTGAAGATTGAGGATTGAGGATTGAGTACTGAGGATTGAGGCTTGAAGGTTGAGTATTGAAGATTCAGGATTGAGGTATGAGGACTGAGGATTGAGGATTGAAGATTGAGTATTAGGGATTGAAGATTGAGGATTGAGGATTGAGGATTGAGGATTGAGGATGATGTCTGAGGGTTGAGGATTGAGGTTTGAGGACTGAGGACAGAGGATTGAAGACTGAGGGTTGAGGATGAGGGCAGAGGGTCAGGGATTGAGGTTTGACGACTGAGGATTGAGGATTGAGGATTGAGAATTGAGGATTGATGATTGAGGATTGAAGATTGAGCATTGGGTATTGAGGATTGAAGAATGAGGATTGAGGATTGAGGATTGAGGATTGAGGATTGAGGACCTAGGATTGGAGATTGATTATTGATAATTGAAGATTGAGGATTGAGGAGTGAGGATTGAGGATCTAGAATTGGAGATTGATTACTGAGGATTGAAGATTGACGATTGATGATTGAGGATTGAGAATTGAGAATTGAGGATGAGGACTGAGGGTTGAGGATTGAGGTTTGAGAAATGAGGATTGAGGATTGAGGATTGAGGATTGAGGATTGAGGACTGAGGAATGAGGATTGAGGATTGTGTATTAAAGATTGAGTATTGATCACTGAGGATTGAGGATTGAGGATTGAGGTTTGATGATTGAATATTGAGGATTGAAGATTGAGGATTGATGATTAAGGATTGAGGATGGACGATGAGGGCTGAGTGTTGAGGATTGAGGTTTGAGGACAGAGGACAGAGGATTGAGGATTGAGAATTGAGGATTGAGGATTGAGGATTGAGGATTGAAAATTGAGTATTGAGGATTGAAGATTGAGGATTGAGGATTGACGATTGAGGATTGAGGGTTGAAGATTGAGTATTGAGGATTGAAGATTGAGGATTGAGGATTGAGGATTGAGGATTGAGGATTGAAGATTGAGGATTGAGGATTGAGGATTGAGGATTGAGCATTGAGGATTGAGGGTTGAGGATCTAGGATTGGAGATTGATTATTGAGGATTGAAGATTGGGGATTGAGGATTGAGGATTGAGGATCTAGGATTGGAGATTGATTATTGAAGATTGAAGATTGGGGATTGAGGATTGAGGATTGAGGATCTAGGATTGGAGATTGAAGATTGAGGATTGAGGATTGAGGGTTGAGGATTGAGGACGAGGACTGACGGTTGAGGATTGAGGTTTGAGGATTGAGGATTGAGGACTGAGGATTGAGGATTGAGGATTGAGCATTGAGGATTGAAGATTGAGGACTGGCGATTGAGGATTGAAGATTGAGGATTAAGGATTGAGGATTGGGGATTGAGGATGTAGGATTGGAGATTGATTATTGAGGATTGAAGATTGAGGATTGAGGATTGAGGACTGAGGATTGAGTATTGAGGATTGGAGATTGAGGATTGGGGATTGAGGATTGGCGATTAAGGATTGAGTATTGAGAATTGAGGATTGAGGATTGAGGATTGAGGATTGTGGATTGAATATTGAGTACTGAGTATGGAAGATTGAGGATTGATCACTGAGGATTGAGGACTGAGGATTGAGGATTGAGGATTGAGGATTGAAGATTGAGGATTGAGGTTTGAGGGTTGAGGATGGATGATGAGGGCTGAGGGTTGAGGATTGAGGTTTGAGGACTGAGGACTGAGGATTGGGGATCGAGAGTTGAGGATTGAGGATTGAGGATTGAGGATTGAGGTTTGAGAATTGAGGATTAATGATTGAGGGTTGAAAATTGAGTATTGAGGATTGAAGATTGAGGATTGAGTATTGAGGATTGAGGATTGAGGATTGAAGATTGAGTATTGAGGATTGAAGATTGAGGATTGAGGATTGAGGATTGAGGATTGAGGATTGAAGATTGAGGATTGAGGATTGAGGATTGAGTATTGAGCATTGAGGATTGAAGATTGAGTATTGATGATTGAAGATTGAGGATTGAGAATTGAGTGTTGTGGATTGAGGACGAGTACCGAGGGTTGAATATTGATGATTGAGGTCTGAGGATTGAGGATTGAGGATTGAAAATTGAGGATTGAGGATTGAGGATTGAGGATTGAGGATTGAAGATTGAGTATCGAGGATTGAAGATTGAGGATTGAGGATTGAGGATTGAGGAATGATGATTGAAGATTGTGTATTGAAGATTGAAGATTGAGGATTGAGGATTGAGGATTGAGGATTGAGGATTGAGGATTGAAGATTGAGGGTTGGGTATTGAGGATTGAAGAATGAGTATTGAGGATTGAGTATTGAGGCTTGAGGATTGAGGATCTAGGATTGGAGATTGATTATTGAGGATTGAAGATTGAGGATTGAGGATTGAGGATTGAGGACCTTGAATTGGAGATTGATTATTGAGGATTGAAGATTGAGGATTGATGATTGAGGATTGAGAATTGAGAATTGAGGATGAGGACTGAGGGTTGAGGATTGAGGTTTGAGAAATGACGATTGAGGATTGAGGATTGAGGATTGAGGAATGTGTATTAAAGATTGAGTATTGATCACTGAGGATTGAGGATTGAGGATTGATGGTTGAGGATTGAGGGTTGATGATTGAATATTGAGGATTGAAGATTGAGGATTGATGATTAAGGATTGAGGATGGAGGATGAGGGCTGAGTGTTGAGGATTGAGGTTTGAGGACTGAGGACAGAGGATTGAGGATTGAGAATTGAGGATTGAGGATTGAGGATTGAGGATTGAAAATTGAGTATTGAGGACTGAAGATTGAGGATCGAGGTTTGACGATTGAGGATTGAGGATTGAAGATTGAGTATTGAGGATTGAAGATTGAGGATTGAGGATTGAGGATTGAGGATTGTGGATTGAAGATTGAGGATTGAGGATTGAGGATTGAGGATTGAGGATTGAGCATTGAGGATTGAAGATTGAACATTGATGGTTGAAGATTGAGGATTGAGGATTGAGTGTTGTGGATTGAGGACGAGGACTGAGGGTTGAATATTGATGATTGAGGTCTGAGGATTGAGGATTGAGGATTGAAAATTGAGGATTGAGGATTGAGGATTGAGGTTTGAGGATTGAAGATTGGATATTGAGGATTGAAGATTGAGGATTGAGGATTGAGGACTGAGGATTGAGGCTTGAAGGTTGAGTATTGAAGATTCAGGATTGAGGTTTGAGGACTGAGGATTGAGGACTGAAGATTGAGGATTGAGGATTGAAGATTGAGTATTGATGATTGAATACTGAGGATTGAGGATTGAGGATTGAGTATTGAGGATTGGGGATTGAATATTGAGTACTGAGGATTGAAGATTGAGGATTGAAGGTTGTGTATTGAGGATTCAGAATTGAGGTTTGAGGGCTGAGGATTGAGGATTGAAGATTGAGTATTTAGGATTGAAGGTTGAGGATTGAGGATTGAGGATTGAGGATTGAGGATGATGTCTGGGGGTTGAGGATTGAGGTTTGAGGACTGAGGACTGAGGATTGAGGACTGAGGATTGAGGATTGAGGATTGAGCATTGAGGATTGAAGATTGAAGACTGGGGATTGAGGATTGAAGATTGAGAATTAAGGATTGAAGATTGTGGATTGAGGATGTAGGATTGGAGATTGATTATTGAGGATTGAAGATTGAGAAGTGAGGATTGAGGATTGAGAATTGAGGATGAGGACTGAGGGTTGAGGATTGAGGTTTGAGGTATGAGGATTGAGGGTTGAGGAATGTGGATTGAGGATTGAGGATTGAGGATTGAGGATTGGGGATGAATATTGAGTACTGAGGATTGAAGATTGAGGATTGAGGATTGAGGACTGAGGATGGAGGATGAGGGCTGAGGGTTGAGGATTGAGGTTTGAGTACTGAATCCTGAGAATACAGGATATTCTATTGAGGATTGAGCATTGAGGATTGAAGATTGAGTATTGATGATTGAAGATTGAGGATTGAGAATTGAGTGTTGTGGATTGAGGACGAGTACTGAGGGTTGAATATTGATGATAGAGGTCTGAGGATTGAGGATTGAGGATTGAAAATTGAGGATTGAGGATTGAGGATTGAGGATTGAGGATTGAAGATTGAGTATCGAGGATTGAAGATTGAGGATTGAGGATTGAGGATTGAGGAATGATGATTGAAGATTTTGTATTGAAGATTGAAGATTGAGGATTGAGGATTGAGGATTGAGGATTGAGGATTGAGGATTGAAGATTGAGCGTTGGGTATTGAGGATTGAAGAATGAGGATTGAGGATTGAGTATTGAGGATTGAGGATTGAGGATCTAGGATTGGAGATTGATTATTGAGGATTGAAGATTGAGGATTGAGGATTGAGGATTGAGGACCTTGAATTGGAGATTGATTATTGAGGATTGAAGATTGAGGATTGATGATTGAGGATTGAGAATTGAGAATTGAGGATGAGGACTGAGGGTTGAGGATTGAGGTTTGAGAAATGACGATTGAGGATTGAGGATTGAGGATTGAGGATTGAGGATTGAGGAATGTGTATTAAAGATTGAGTATTGATCACTGAGGATTGAGGATTGAGGATTGATGGTTGAGGATTGAGGGTTGATGATTGAATATTGAGGATTGAAGATTGAGGATTGATGATTAAGGATTGAGGATGGAGGATGAGGGCTGAGTGTTGAGGATTGAGGATTGAGAATTGAGGATTGAGGATTGAGGATTGAGGATTGAAAATTGAGTATTGAGGATTGAAGATTGAGGATTGAGGATTGACGATTGAGGATTGTGGATTGAAGATTGAGTATTGAGGATTGAAGATTGAGGATTGAGGATTGAGGATTGAGGATTGAGGATTGAGGATTGAAGATTGATTATTGAGGATTGAATATTGGGTATTGAGGATTGAGGATTGAGGATCTAGGATTGGAGATTGAAGATTGAGGATTGAGGATTGAGGGTCGAGTATTGAGGACGAGGACTGACGGTTGAGGATTGAGCACTGAGGATTGAAGATTGAATATAGATGATTGAAGATTGAGGATTGAGGATTGAGTGTTGTGGATTGAGGACGAGGACTGAGGGTTGAATATTGATGATTGAGGTCTGAGGATTGAGGATTGAGGATTGAAAATTGAGGATTGAGGATTAAGGATTGAGGATTGAGGATTGAAGATTGGATATTGAGGATTGAAGATTGAGGATTGAGGATTGAGTACTGAGGATTGAGGCTTGAAGGTTGAGTATTGAAGATTCAGGATTGAGGTATGAGGACTGAGGATTGAGGATTGAAGATTGAGTATTAGGGATTGAAGATTGAGGATTGAGGATTGAGGATTGAGGATTGAGGATGATGTCTGAGGGTTGAGGATTGAGGTTTGAGGACTGAGGACAGAGGATTGAAGACTGAGGGTTGAGGATGAGGGCAGAGGGTCAGGGATTGAGGTTTGACGACTGAGGATTGAGGATTGAGGATTGAGAATTGAGGATTGATGATTGAGGATTGAAGATTGAGCATTGGGTATTGAGGATTGAAGAATGAGGATTGAGGATTGAGGATTGAGGATTGAGGATTGAGGACCTAGGATTGGAGATTGATTATTGATAATTGAAGATTGAGGATTGAGGAGTGAGGATTGAGGATCTAGAATTGGAGATTGATTACTGAGGATTGAAGATTGAGGATTGATGATTGAGGATTGAGAATTGAGAATTGAGGATGAGGACTGAGGGTTGAGGATTGAGGTTTGAGAAATGAGGATTGAGGATTGAGGATTGAGGATTGAGGATTGAGGACTGAGGAATGAGGATTGAGGATTGTGTATTAAAGATTGAGTATTGATCACTGAGGATTGAGGATTGAGGATTGAGGTTTGATGATTGAATATTGAGGATTGAAGATTGAGGATTGATGATTAAGGATTGAGGATGGACGATGAGGGCTGAGTGTTGAGGATTGAGGTTTGAGGACAGAGGACAGAGGATTGAGGATTGAGAATTGAGGATTGAGGATTGAGGATTGAGGATTGAAAATTGAGTATTGAGGATTGAAGATTGAGGATTGAGGATTGACGATTGAGGATTGAGGGTTGAAGATTGAGTATTGAGGATTGAAGATTGAGGATTGAGGATTGAGGATTGAGGATTGAGGATTGAAGATTGAGGATTGAGGATTGAGGATTGAGGATTGAGCATTGAGGATTGAGGGTTGAGGATCTAGGATTGGAGATTGATTATTGAGGATTGAAGATTGGGGATTGAGGATTGAGGATTGAGGATCTAGGATTGGAGATTGATTATTGAAGATTGAAGATTGGGGATTGAGGATTGAGGATTGAGGATCTAGGATTGGAGATTGAAGATTGAGGATTGAGGATTGAGGGTTGAGGATTGAGGACGAGGACTGACGGTTGAGGATTGAGGTTTGAGGATTGAGGATTGAGGACTGAGGATTGAGGATTGAGGATTGAGCATTGAGGATTGAAGATTGAGGACTGGCGATTGAGGATTGAAGATTGAGGATTAAGGATTGAGGATTGGGGATTGAGGATGTAGGATTGGAGATTGATTATTGAGGATTGAAGATTGAGGATTGAGGATTGAGGACTGAGGATTGAGTATTGAGGATTGGAGATTGAGGATTGGGGATTGAGGATTGGCGATTAAGGATTGAGTATTGAGAATTGAGGATTGAGGATTGAGGATTGAGGATTGTGGATTGAATATTGAGTACTGAGTATGGAAGATTGAGGATTGATCACTGAGGATTGAGGACTGAGGATTGAGGAATGAGGATTGAGGGATGAGGATTGAGGATTGAGGATTGAGGATTGAGGATTGAGGATGGAGGATTGTGGATTGAATATTGAGTATTGAGTATGGAAGATTGAGGATTGATCACTGAGGATTGAGGACTGAGGATTGAGGATTGAGGATTGAGGATTGACGACTGAATATTGAGGATTGAAGATTGAGGATTGAGGTTTGAGTGTTGAGGATGGATGATGAGGGCTGAGGGTTGAGGATTGAGGTTTGAGGACTGAGGACTGAGGATTGGGGATCGAGAGTTGAGGATTGAGGATTGAGGATTGAGGATTGAGGATTGAGAATTGAGGATTGATGACTGAGGGTTGAAAATTGAGTATTGAGGATTGAAGATTGAGGATTGAGTATTGAGGATTGAGGATTGAGGATTGAAGATTGAGTATTGAGGATTGAAGATTGAGGATTGAGGATTGAGGATTGAGGATTGAGGATTGAAAATTGAGGATTGAGGATTGAGGATTGAGGATTGAGCATTGAGGATTGAAGATTGAGTATTGATGATTGAAGATTGAGGATTGAGAATTGAGTGTTGTGGATTGAGGACGAGTACTGAGGGTTGAATATTGATGATAGAGGTCTGAGGATTGAGGATTGAGGATTGAAAATTGAGGATTGAGGATTGAGGATTGAGGATTGAGGATTGAAGATTGAGTATCGAGGATTGAAGATTGAGGATTGAGGATTGAGGATTGAGGAATGATGATTGAAGATTGTGTATTGAAGATTGAAGATTGAGGATTGAGGATTGAGGATTGAGGATTGAGGATTGAGGATTGAAGGTTGAGCGTTGGGTATTGAGGATTGAAGAATGAGGATTGAGGATTGAGTATTGAGGATTGAGGATTGAGGATCTAGGATTGGAGATTGATTATTGAGGATTGAAGATTGAGGATTGAGGATTGAGGATTGAGGACCTTGAATTGGAGATTGATTATTGAGGATTGAAGATTGAGGATTGATGATTGAGGATTGAGAATTGAGAATTGAGGATGAGGACTGAGGGTTGAGGATTGAGGTTTGAGAAATGACGATTGAGGATTGAGGATTGAGGATTGAGGATTGAGGATTGAGGAATGTGTATTAAAGATTGAGTATTGATCACTGAGGATTGAGGATTGAGGATTGATGGTTGAGGATTGAGGGTTGATGATTGAATATTGAGGATTGAAGATTGAGGATTGATGATTAAGGATTGAGGATGGAGGATGAGGGCTGAGTGTTGAGGATTGAGGATTGAGAATTGAGGATTGAGGATTGAGGATTGAGGATTGAAAATTGAGTATTGAGGATTGAAGATTGAGGATTGAGGATTGACGATTGAGGATTGTGGATTGAAGATTGAGTATTGAGGATTGAAGATTGAGGATTGAGGATTGAGGATTGAGGATTGAGGATTGAGGATTGAGGATTGAAGATTGATTATTGAGGATTGAATATTGGGTATTGAGGATTGAGGATTGAGGATCTAGGATTGGAGATTGAAGATTGAGGATTGAGGATTGAGGGTCGAGTATTGAGGACGAGGACTGACGGTTGAGGATTGAGCACTGAGGATTGAAGATTGAATATAGATGATTGAAGATTGAGGATTGAGGATTGAGTGTTGTGGATTGAGGACGAGGACTGAGGGTTGAATATTGATGATTGAGGTCTGAGGATTGAGGATTGAGGATTGAAAATTGAGGATTGAGGATTAAGGATTGAGGATTGAGGATTGAAGATTGGATATTGAGGATTGAAGATTGAGGATTGAGGATTGAGTACTGAGGATTGAGGCTTGAAGGTTGAGTATTGAAGATTCAGGATTGAGGTATGAGGACTGAGGATTGAGGATTGAAGATTGAGTATTAGGGATTGAAGATTGAGGATTGAGGATTGAGGATTGAGGATTGAGGATGATGTCTGAGGGTTGAGGATTGAGGTTTGAGGACTGAGGACAGAGGATTGAAGACTGAGGGTTGAGGATGAGGGCAGAGGGTCAGGGATTGAGGTTTGACGACTGAGGATTGAGGATTGAGGATTGAGAATTGAGGATTGATGATTGAGGATTGAAGATTGAGCATTGGGTATTGAGGATTGAAGAATGAGGATTGAGGATTGAGGATTGAGGATTGAGGATTGAGGACCTAGGATTGGAGATTGATTATTGATAATTGAAGATTGAGGATTGAGGAGTGAGGATTGAGGATCTAGAATTGGAGATTGATTACTGAGGATTGAAGATTGACGATTGATGATTGAGGATTGAGAATTGAGAATTGAGGATGAGGACTGAGGGTTGAGGATTGAGGTTTGAGAAATGAGGATTGAGGATTGAGGATTGAGGATTGAGGATTGAGGACTGAGGAATGAGGATTGAGGATTGTGTATTAAAGATTGAGTATTGATCACTGAGGATTGAGGATTGAGGATTGAGGTTTGATGATTGAATATTGAGGATTGAAGATTGAGGATTGATGATTAAGGATTGAGGATGGACGATGAGGGCTGAGTGTTGAGGATTGAGGTTTGAGGACAGAGGACAGAGGATTGAGGATTGAGAATTGAGGATTGAGGATTGAGGATTGAGGATTGAAAATTGAGTATTGAGGATTGAAGATTGAGGATTGAGGATTGACGATTGAGGATTGAGGGTTGAAGATTGAGTATTGAGGATTGAAGATTGAGGATTGAGGATTGAGGATTGAGGATTGAGGATTGAAGATTGAGGATTGAGGATTGAGGATTGAGGATTGAGCATTGAGGATTGAGGGTTGAGGATCTAGGATTGGAGATTGATTATTGAGGATTGAAGATTGGGGATTGAGGATTGAGGATTGAGGATCTAGGATTGGAGATTGATTATTGAAGATTGAAGATTGGGGATTGAGGATTGAGGATTGAGGATCTAGGATTGGAGATTGAAGATTGAGGATTGAGGATTGAGGGTTGAGGATTGAGGACGAGGACTGACGGTTGAGGATTGAGGTTTGAGGATTGAGGATTGAGGACTGAGGATTGAGGATTGAGGATTGAGCATTGAGGATTGAAGATTGAGGACTGGCGATTGAGGATTGAAGATTGAGGATTAAGGATTGAGGATTGGGGATTGAGGATGTAGGATTGGAGATTGATTATTGAGGATTGAAGATTGAGGATTGAGGATTGAGGACTGAGGATTGAGTATTGAGGATTGGAGATTGAGGATTGGGGATTGAGGATTGGCGATTAAGGATTGAGTATTGAGAATTGAGGATTGAGGATTGAGGATTGAGGATTGTGGATTGAATATTGAGTACTGAGTATGGAAGATTGAGGATTGATCACTGAGGATTGAGGACTGAGGATTGAGGATTGAGGATTGAGGATTGAAGATTGAGGATTGAGGTTTGAGGGTTGAGGATGGATGATGAGGGCTGAGGGTTGAGGATTGAGGTTTGAGGACTGAGGACTGAGGATTGGGGATCGAGAGTTGAGGATTGAGGATTGAGGATTGAGGATTGAGGTTTGAGAATTGAGGATTAATGATTGAGGGTTGAAAATTGAGTATTGAGGATTGAAGATTGAGGATTGAGTATTGAGGATTGAGGATTGAGGATTGAAGATTGAGTATTGAGGATTGAAGATTGAGGATTGAGGATTGAGGATTGAGGATTGAGGATTGAAGATTGAGGATTGAGGATTGAGGATTGAGTATTGAGCATTGAGGATTGAAGATTGAGTATTGATGATTGAAGATTGAGGATTGAGAATTGAGTGTTGTGGATTGAGGACGAGTACCGAGGGTTGAATATTGATGATTGAGGTCTGAGGATTGAGGATTGAGGATTGAAAATTGAGGATTGAGGATTGAGGATTGAGGATTGAGGATTGAAGATTGAGTATCGAGGATTGAAGATTGAGGATTGAGGATTGAGGATTGAGGAATGATGATTGAAGATTGTGTATTGAAGATTGAAGATTGAGGATTGAGGATTGAGGATTGAGGATTGAGGATTGAGGATTGAAGATTGAGGGTTGGGTATTGAGGATTGAAGAATGAGTATTGAGGATTGAGTATTGAGGCTTGAGGATTGAGGATCTAGGATTGGAGATTGATTATTGAGGATTGAAGATTGAGGATTGAGGATTGAGGATTGAGGACCTTGAATTGGAGATTGATTATTGAGGATTGAAGATTGAGGATTGATGATTGAGGATTGAGAATTGAGAATTGAGGATGAGGACTGAGGGTTGAGGATTGAGGTTTGAGAAATGACGATTGAGGATTGAGGATTGAGGATTGAGGAATGTGTATTAAAGATTGAGTATTGATCACTGAGGATTGAGGATTGAGGATTGATGGTTGAGGATTGAGGGTTGATGATTGAATATTGAGGATTGAAGATTGAGGATTGATGATTAAGGATTGAGGATGGAGGATGAGGGCTGAGTGTTGAGGATTGAGGTTTGAGGACTGAGGACAGAGGATTGAGGATTGAGAATTGAGGATTGAGGATTGAGGATTGAGGATTGAAAATTGAGTATTGAGGACTGAAGATTGAGGATCGAGGTTTGACGATTGAGGATTGAGGATTGAAGATTGAGTATTGAGGATTGAAGATTGAGGATTGAGGATTGAGGATTGAGGATTGTGGATTGAAGATTGAGGATTGAGGATTGAGGATTGAGGATTGAGGATTGAGCATTGAGGATTGAAGATTGAACATTGATGGTTGAAGATTGAGGATTGAGGATTGAGTGTTGTGGATTGAGGACGAGGACTGAGGGTTGAATATTGATGATTGAGGTCTGAGGATTGAGGATTGAGGATTGAAAATTGAGGATTGAGGATTGAGGATTGAGGTTTGAGGATTGAAGATTGGATATTGAGGATTGAAGATTGAGGATTGAGGATTGAGGACTGAGGATTGAGGCTTGAAGGTTGAGTATTGAAGATTCAGGATTGAGGTTTGAGGACTGAGGATTGAGGACTGAAGATTGAGGATTGAGGATTGAAGATTGAGTATTGATGATTGAATACTGAGGATTGAGGATTGAGGATTGAGTATTGAGGATTGGGGATTGAATATTGA
Organism: Calliopsis andreniformis; assembly: GCF_051401765.1. Classification (NCBI taxonomy): domain Eukaryota; kingdom Metazoa; phylum Arthropoda; class Insecta; order Hymenoptera; family Andrenidae; genus Calliopsis; species Calliopsis andreniformis. The sequence continues at coordinate 2,166,258 of NW_027480470.1, forward strand.
GTACTGAGGATTGAAGATTGAGGATTGAAGGTTGTGTATTGAGGATTCAGAATTGAGGTTTGAGGGCTGAGGATTGAGGATTGAAGATTGAGTATTTAGGATTGAAGGTTGAGGATTGAGGATTGAGGATTGAGGATTGAGGATGATGTCTGGGGGTTGAGGATTGAGGTTTGAGGACTGAGGACTGAGGATTGAGGACTGAGGATTGAGGATTGAGGATTGAGCATTGAGGATTGAAGATTGAAGACTGGGGATTGAGGATTGAAGATTGAGAATTAAGGATTGAAGATTGTGGATTGAGGATGTAGGATTGGAGATTGATTATTGAGGATTGAAGATTGAGAAGTGAGGATTGAGGATTGAGAATTGAGGATGAGGACTGAGGGTTGAGGATTGAGGTTTGAGGTATGAGGATTGAGGGTTGAGGAATGTGGATTGAGGATTGAGGATTGAGGATTGAGGATTGGGGATGAATATTGAGTACTGAGGATTGAAGATTGAGGATTGAGGATTGAGGATTGAGGATGGAGGATGAGGGCTGAGGGTTGAGGATTGAGGTTTGAGTACTGAATCCTGAGAATACAGGATATTCTATTGGGTATTGAGAATTGAGGATTGATGGTTGAGTATTGAGGATTCAGAATTGAGGTTTCAGGGCTGTGGATTTGGATTGAAGATTGAGTATTGAGGATTGAAGATTGAGGATTGAGGATTGAGGATTGAGGATTGAGGATGATGTCTGAGGGTTGAGGATTGAGGTTTGAGGACTGAGGACTGAGGATTGAGGGTTGAGAATTAAGGATTGTTGATAGAGGATTGAAGATTGAGGATCGGTTATTGAGGATTGAAGAATGAGGATTGAGGATTGAGGGTTGAGAATTGAGGGTTGAGGATCTAGGATTGGAGATTGATTATTGAGGATTGAATATTGGGGTTTGAGGATTGAGGATTGAGGATCTAGGATTGGAGACTGATTATTGAGGATTGAAGATTGAGGATTGATGATTGAGGATTGAGAATTGAGAATTGAGGAAGAGGACTGAGGGTTGAGGATTGAGGTTTGAGGACTGAGGACAGAGGATTGAGGATTGAGAATTGAGGATTGAGGATTGAGGATTGAGGATTGAAAATTGGGTATTGAGGATTGAAGATTGAGGATTGAGGATTGACGATTGAGGATTGAGGTTTGAGGACTGAGGACTGAGGATTGAGGATTGAGAGTTGAGGATTGAAGATTGAGGATTGATGGTTAAGGATTGAGGATGGAGGATGAGGGCTGAGGGTTGAGGATTGAGGGTTGATGATTGAATATTGAGGATTGAAGATTGAGGATTGATGATTATGGATTGAGGATGGACGATGAGGGCTGAGTGTTGAGGATTGAGGTTTGAGGACTGAGGACAGAGGATTGAGGATTGAGAATTGAGGATTGAGGATTGAGGATTGAGGATTGAAAATTGGGTATTGAGGATTGAAGATTGAGGATTGAGGATTGACGATTGAGGATTGGGGATTGAGGATTGAGGATTGAAGATTGAGTATTGAGTATTGAAGATTGAGGATTGAGGATTGAGGATTGAGGATTGAGGATTGGGTATTGAGTATTGAAGATTGAGGATTGAGGATTGAGGATTGAGGATTGAGGATTGGGTATTGAGGATTGTAGAATGAGGATTGAGGATTGAGGATTGAGGATTGAGGATTGAGGATTGAGGATTGGGTATTGAGGATTGTAGAATGAGGATTGAGGATTGAGGATTGAGGATTGAAGATTGAGTATTGAGGATTGAAGATTGAGGATTGAGTATTGAGGACTGAGTATTGAGGATTGAAGATTGAGTATTGAGGATTGAAGATTGAGGATTGAGGATTGAGGATTGAGAATTGAGGATTGAAGATTGAGGATTGAGGATTGAGGATTGAGGATTGAGGATTGAGCATTGAGGATTGAAGATTGAATATTGATGATTGAAGATTGAGGACTGAGGATTGAGGGTTGTGGATTGAGGACGAGTACTGAGGGTTGAATATTGATGATTGAGGTCTGAGGATTGAGGATTGAGGATTGAAAATTGAGGATTGAGGATTGAGGATTGAGGATTGAGGATTGAAGATTGAGTATTGAGTATTGAAGATTGAGGATTGAGGATTGAGGATTGAGGATTGATGATTGAAGATTGTGTATTGAAGATTGAAGATTGAGGATTGAGGTTTGAGGATTGAGGATTGAGGATTGAGGATTGAAGATTGAGGATTGGGGATTGAGGATTGACGATTGAGGCTTGAGTATTGAGGATTGAGAATTGAGGATTGAGGTTTGAAATTGAGTATTGACGATTGAAGATTGAGGATTGAGATTTGATTATTGAATATTGTGGATTGAGTATTGAACCATGAGAATTCAGGATATTCTATTGAGTATTGAGAATTGAGGATTGATCGTTGAGTATTGAGGATTCATGGCTGAGGGTTGTGTGTTGAATATTGAGGGTTGAGGATTGAGGATTGAGGATGGAGGATGAGGGCTGAGGGTCGGGGATTGAGGTTTGACGGCTGAGGACTGAGGATTGAGGATTGAGAATTAAGGATTGTTGATAGAGGATTGAAGATTGAGGATTGGGTATTGAGGATTGAAGATTGAGGATTGAGGATTGAGGATTGAGAATTGAGGATTGATGATTGAGGATTGAAGCTTGAGCATTGGGTATTGAGGACTGAAGAATGAGGATTGAGGATTGAGGATTGAGGATTGAGGATTGAGGATCTAGGATTGGAGATTGATTATTGATAATTGAAGATTGAGGATTGAGGATTGAGGATTGAGGATCTAGAATTGGAGATTGATTACTGAGGATTGAAGATTGAGGATTGATGATTGAGGATTGAGAATTGAGAATTGAGGATGAGGACTGAGGGTTGAGGATTGAGGTTTGAGAAATGAGGATTGAGGATTGAGGATTGAGGATTGAGGATTGAGGACTGACGATTGTGTATTAGAGATTGAGTATTGATCACTGAGGATTGAGGATTGAGGATTGAGGATTGAGGACTGACGATTGAGGACTGAGGATTGAGGATTGAGGATTGAGCATTGAGGACTGAAGATTGAAGACTGGGGATTGAGGATTGAAGGTTGAGAATTAAGGATTGAGATTGTGGATTGAGGATCTAGGATTGGAGATTGATTATTGAGGATTGAAGATTGAGGATTGAGGATTGAGGATTGAGGATTGAGAATTGAGGATGAGGACTGAGGGTTGAGGATTGAGGATTGAGGATTGAGGATTGGGGATTGAATATTGAGTACTGAGGATTGAAGATTGAGGATTGAGGATTGAGGATTGAGGATTGAAGATTGAGTATTGAGGATTGAAGATTGAGGATTGAGGATTGAGGATTGAGGATTGAGGATTGAAGATTGAGGATTGAGGATTGAGGATTGAGGATTGAGCATTGAGGATTGAAGATTGAGTATTGATGATTGAAGATTGAGGATTGAGAATTGAGTGTTGTGGATTGAGGACGAGTACTGAGGGTTGAATATTGATGATTGAGGTCTGAGGATTGAGGATTGAGGATTGAAAATTGAGGATTGAGGATTGAGGATTGAGGATTGAGGATTGAAGATTGAGTATCGAGGATTGAAGATTGAGGATTGAGGATTGAGGATTGAGGAATGATGATTGAAGATTGTGAATTGAAGATTGAAGATTGAGGATTGAGGATTGAGGATTGAGGATTGAGGATTGAGGATTGAAGATTGAGGGTTGGGTATTGAGGATTGAAGAATGAGGATTGAGGATTGAGTATTGAGGATTGAGGATTCAGGATCTAGGATTGGAGATTGATTATTGAGGATTGAAGATTGAGGATTGAGGATTGAGGATTGAGGACCTTGAATTGGAGATTGATTATTGAGGATTGAAGATTGAGGATTGATGATTGAGGATTGAGAATTGAGAATTGAGGATGAGGACTGAGGGTTGAGGATTGAGGTTTGAGAAATGACGATTGAGGATTGAGGATTGAGGATTGAGGATTGAGGATTGAGGAATGTGTATTAAAGATTGAGTATTGATCACTGAGGATTGAGGATTGAGGATTGATGGTTGAGGATTGAGGGTTGATGATTGAATATTGAGGATTGAAGATTGAGGATTGATGATTAAGGATTGAGGATGGAGGATGAGGGCTGAGTGTTGAGGATTGAGGTTTGAGGACTGAGGACAGAGGATTGAGGATTGAGAATTGAGGATTGAGGATTGAGGATTGAGGATTGAAAATTGAGTATTGAGGACTGAAGATTGAGGATTGAGGATTGACGATTGAGGACTGAGGATTGAAGATTGAGTATTGAGGATTGAAGATTGAGGATTGAGGATTGAGGATTGAGTATTGTGGATTGAAGATTGAGGATTGAGGATTGAGGATTGAGGATTGAGCATTGAGGATTGAAGATTGGATATTGAGGATTGAAGATTGAGGATTGAGGATTGAGGACTGAGGATTGAGGCTTGAAGGTTGAGTATTGATGATTCAGGATTGAGGTTTGAGGACTGAGGATTGAGGATTGAAGATTGAGGATTGAGGATTGAAGATTGTGTATTGATGATTGAATACTGAGGATTGAGGATTGAGGATTGAGGATTGGGGATTGAATATTGAGTACTGAGGATTGAAGATTGAGGATTGAAGGTTGAGTATTGAGGATTCAGAATTGAGGTTTGAGGGCTGAGGGTTGAGGATTGAAGATTGAGTATTTAGGATTGAAGATTGAGGATTGAGGATTGAGGATTGAGGATTGAGGATGATGTCTGGGGGTTGAGGATTGAGGTTTGAGGACTGAGGACTGAGGATTGAGGACTGAGGATTGAGGATTGAGGATTGAGCATTGAGGATTGAAGATTGAAGACTGGGTATTGAGGATTGAAGATTGAGAATTAAGGATTGAAGATTGTGGATTGAGGATCTAGGATTGGAGATTGATTATTGAGGATTGAAGATTGAGAATTGAGGATTGAGGATTGAGAATTGAGGATGAGGACTGAGGGTTGAGGATTGAGGTTTGAGGTATGAGGATTGAGGGTTGAGGAATGAGGATTGAGGATTGAGGATTGAGGATTGAGGATTGGGGATGAATATTGAGTACTGAGGATTGAAGATTGAGGATTGAGGATTGAGGATTGAGAATGGAGGATGAGGGCTGAGGGTTGAGGATTGAGGTTTGAGTACTGAATCCTGAGAATTCAGGATATTCTATTGGGTATTGAGAATTGAGTATTGATGGTTGAGTATTGAGGATTCAGAATTGAGGTTTGAGGGCTGTGGATTTGGATTGAAGATTGAGTATTGAGGATTGAAGATTGAGGATTGAGGATTGAGGATTGAGGATTGAGGATGATGTCTGAGGGTTGAGGATTGAGGTTTGAGGACTGAGGACTGAGGATTGAGGACTGAGGATTGAGGATGAGGGCTGAGGGTCGGGGATTCAGGTTTGACGACTGAGGACTGAGGATTGAGGGTTGAGAATTAAGGATTGTTGATAGAGGATTGAAGATTGAGGATCGGTTATTGAGGATTGAAGAATGAGGATTGAGGATTGAGGGTTGAGAATTGAGGGTTGAGGATCTAGGATTGGAGATTGATTATTGAGGATTGAATATTGGGGTTTGAGGATTGAGGATTGAGGATCTAGGATTGGAGACTGATTATTGAGGATTGAAGATTGAGGATTGATGATTGAGGATTGAGAATTGAGAATTGAGGAAGAGGACTGAGGGTTGAGGATTGAGGTTTGAGAAATGAGGATTGAGGATTGAGGATTGAGGATTGAAGATTGAGTATTGAGAATTGAGGATTGATGATTGAGGATTGAGGATTGAGAATTGAGGATGAGGACTGAGGGTTGAGAATTGAGGTTTGAGAAATGGGGATTGAGGATTGAGGATTGAGGGAAAGAGGATTGAGGATTGAGTATTGAAGATTGAGTATTGATCACGGAGGGTCGAGGATTGAGGATTGAGGATTGAAGATTGAATATTGAGGATTGAAGATTGAGGATTGAGGATTGAGGATTGAGGATGGAGGATGAGGGCTGAGGGTTGAGGATTGAGGTTTGAGGACTGAGGACTGAGGATTGAGGATTGAGAGTTGAGGATTGAGGATTGAGGATTGAGGATTGAGGATTGAGAATTGAGGATTGATGATTGAGGGTTGAAGATTGAATATTGAGGATTGAAGATTGAGGATTGATGATTAAGGATTGAGGATGGAGGATGAGGGCTGAGGGTTGAGGATTGAGGGTTGAGGACTGAGGACTGAGGATTGAGGACTGAGAATTGAGGATTGAGGGTTGAGGATTGAAGATTGAATATTGAGGATTGAAGATTGAGGATTGATGGTTAAGGATTGAGGATGGAGGATGTGGGCTGAGGGTTGAGGATTGAGGTTTGAGGACTGAGGACTGAGGATTGAGGATTGAGAATTGAGGATTGAGGGTTGAGGATTGAAGATTGAGGATTGAGGATTGAGGATTAAGGATTGAGGATCTAGAATTGGAGATTGATTATTGAGGATTGAAGATTGGGGATTGATGATTGATTATTGAGAATTGAGAATTGAGAATTGAGGAAGAGGACACAGGGTTGAGGATTGAGGTTTGAGAAATGAGGATTGAGGATTGAGGATTGAGGATTGAAGATTGAGGATTGAAAATTGAGGATGAGGACTGAGGGTTGAAAATTGAGGTTTGAGAAATGAGGATTGAGGGTTGAGGATTGAGGATTGAGGGTTGAGGATTGAGGATTGAGTACTGAAGATTGATTGTTGATCACGGAGGGTTGAGGATTGAGGATTGAGGATTGAGGATTGAAGATTGAATATTGAGGATTGAAGATTGAGGATTGAGGATTGAGGATTGAGGATGGAGGATGAGGGCTGAGGGTTGAGGATTGAGGTTTGAGGACTGAGGACTGAGGATTGAGGATTGAGATTTGAGGATTGAGAATTGAGAATTGAGGATTGATGATTGAGGGTTGATGATTGAATATTGAGGATTGAAGATTGAGGATTGATGGTTAAGGATTGAGGATGGAGGATGAGGGCTGAGGGTTGAGGATTGAGGTTTGAGGACTGAGGACTGAGGATTGAGGATTGAGAATTGAGGATTGAGTGTTGAGGATTGAAGATTGAGGATTGGGTATTGTGGATTGGAGAATGAGGATTGAGGATTGAGGATTGAGGATTGAGGGTTGAAGATTGAATATTGATGATTGAAGATTGAGTATTGAGGAATGAGGGTTGTGGATTGAGGACGAGTACTGAGGGTTGAATATTGATGACTGAGGTCTGAGGATTGAGGATTGAGGATTGAAAATTGAGGATTGAGGATTGAGGATTGAGGATTGAGGGTTGAGCATCTAGGATTGGAGATTGATTATTGAGGATTGAAGATTGGGGATTGAGGATTGAGGATTGAGGATCTAGGATTGGAGATTGATTATTGAGGATTGAAGATTGAGGTTTGATGATTGAGGATTGAGAATTGAGAATTGAGGATGAGGTCTGAGTGTTGAGGATTGAGGTTTGAGAAACGAGGATTGAGGATTGAGGTTTGAGGATTGAGGATTGAGGATTGAGGATTGGGGTGAATATTGAGTACTGAGGATTGAAGATTGAGGATTGAGGATTGAGGATTGATGATGGAGGATGAGGGCTGAGGGTTGAGGATTGAGGTTTGAGTATTGAATCCTGAGAATTCAGGATATTATATTGAGTATTGAGAATTGCGTATTGATGGTTGAGTACTGAGGACTGAGGATTGAGGATTGAAGGTTCAGTATTGAGGATTCAGAATTGAGGTTTGAGGGCTGAGGATTGAGGATTGAAGATTGAGTATTGAGGATTGAAGGTTGAGGATTGAGTATTGAGGATTAAGGATTGTGGATGATGTCTGAGGGTTGAGGATTGAGGTCTGAGGACTGAGGACTGAGGATTGAGGACTGAGGATTGAGGATGAGGGCTGAGGGTCGGGGATTGAGGTTTGACGACTGAGGACTGAGGATTGAGGATTGAGAATTCAGGATTGTTGATAGAGGATTGAAGATTGAGGATTGGGTATTGAGGATTGAAGGATGAGGATTGAGGATTGAGGATTGAGGGTTGAGGATCTAGGATTGGAGATTGATTATTGAGGATTGAAGATTGGGGATTGAGGATTGAGGATTGAGTATCTACGATTGGAGATTGATTATTGAGGATTGAAGATTGAGGATTTATGATTGAGGATTTAGAATTGAGAATTGAGGATTGAGGATTGAGGATTGAAGATTGAATATTGAGGATTGAAGATTGAGGATTGAAGATTGAGGATTGAGGATTGAGGATTGAGGATTGAGGATGATGTCTGGGGGTTGAGGATTGAGGTTTGAGGACTGAGGACTGAGGATTGAGGACTGAGAATTGAGGATTGAGGGTTGAGGATTGAAGATTGAATATTGAGGATTGAAGATTGAGGATTGATGGTTAAGGATTGAGGATGGAGGATGTGGGCTGAGGGTTGAGGATTGAGGTTTGAGGACTGAGGACTGAGGATTGAGGATTGAAGATTGAGGATTGGGTATTGAGGATTGAAGGATGAGGATTGAGGATTGAGGATTGAGGGTTGAGGATCTAGGATTGGAGATTGATTATTGAGGATTGAAGATTGGGGATTGAGGATTGAGGATTGAGTATCTACGATTGGAGATTGATTATTGAGGATTGAAGATTGAGGATTGATGATTGAGGATTTAGAATTGAGAATTGAGGATTGAGGATTGAGGATTGAAGATTGAATATTGAGGATTGAAGATTGAGGATTGAGGATTGAGGATTGAGGATTGAGGGATGAGGATGGAGGATGAGGGCTGAGGGTTGAGGATTGAGGTTTGAGGACTGAGGACTGAGGATTGAGGATCGAGAGTTGAGGATTGAGGATTGAGGATTGAGGATTGTGGTTTGAGAATTGTGGATTGATGATTGAGGGTTGAAAATTGAATATTGAGGATTGAAGATTGAGGATTGATGATTAAGGATTGAGGATTGAAGGTTGAGTATTGAGGATTGAAGATTGACGATTGAGGATTGAGGATTGAGGATTGAGGATTGAGGATTGAGGATTGAAGATTGAGGATTGGGTATTGAGGATTGAAGAATGAGGGTTGTGGATTGAGGATTGAGGATTGAGGATTGAAGGTTGAGTATTGAGGATTGAAGATTGACGATTGAGGATTGAGGATTGAGGATTGAGGATTGAGGATTGAGGATTGAAGATTGAGGATTGGGTTTTGAGGACTCAACATTGAGGATTGTGGGTTGAGGATTGAAGGTTGAATATTGATGAATGAAGATTAACGATTGAGGATTGAGGGTTGTGGATTGAGGACGAGGACTGAGGGTTGAGTATTGATACTTGAGGTCTGAGGATTGAGGATTGAGGATTGCGAATTGAGGATTGAAGATTGAAGATTGAGGATTGGGTATTGAGGATTGTAGAAAGAGGATTGAGGATTGAGGGTTTAGGATTGAGGATTGAAAATTGAGTATTGAGGATTGAAGATTGAGGATTGAGTATTGAGGATTGAGGATTGAGGATTGAAGATTAAGGATTGAGTATTGAGAATTGAGGATGGATGGTTGAGCATTGAGGATTCATGGCTGAGGATTGTGTGTTGAATATTGAGGGTTGAGGATTGAGGATTGAGGACTGAGGATTGAGGATTGAAGATTGAGTATTGATGATTGAATATTGAGAATTGAGGATTGAGGTTTGAGGATTGAGGACGAGGACTGACGGTAGAGGATTTAGGTTTGAGGATTGAGGACTGAGGATTGAGGACTGAGGATTGAGGATCAAGGATTGAGCATTGAGGATTGAATATTGAAGACTGGGGATTGAGGATTGAAGATTGAGGATTGAGTATTGAGGATTGAGGATTGAGGATTGAAGATTGAGTATTGAAGATTGAGGATTGAGGATTGAAGGTTGAGGATTGGGTATTGAGGACTGAACATTGAGGATTGTGGGTTGAGGATTGAAGGTTGAATATTGATGAATGAATATTAACGATTGAGGATTGAGGGTTGTGGATTGAGGACGAGGACTGAGGGTTGAGTATTGATACCTGAGGTCTGAGGATTGAGGATTGAGGATTGCGAATTGAGGATTGAAGATTGAAGATTGAGGATTTAGGATTGAGGATTGAAAATTGAGTATTGGGGATTGAAGATTGAGGATTGAGTATTGAAGATTGAAGATTGGGGATTGAGGGTTGAGGATTGAGGATCTAGGATCGGAGATTGAAGATTGAGGATTGAGGATTGAGGGTTGAGGATTGAGGACGACGACTGACGGTTGAGGATTGAGGTTTTAGGATTGAGGATTGAGGACTGAGGACTGAGGATTGAGGATTGAGCATTGAGGATTGACGATTGAGGACTGGCGATTGAGGATTGAAGATTGAGGATTAAGGATTGAGGATTGGGGATTGAGGATGTAGGATTGGAGATTGATTATTGAGGATTGAAGATTGAGGATTGAGGATTGAGGTCTGAGGATTGAGGATTGAGGATTGGAGATTGAGGATTGGGGATTGAGGATTGGCGATTAAGGATTGAGTATTGAGAATTGAGGATGGATGGTTGAGCATTGAGGATTCATGGCTGAGGATTGTGTGTTGAATATTGAGGGTTGAGGATTGAGGATTGAGGACTGAGGATTGAGGATTGAAGATTGAGTATTGATGATTGAATATTGAGAATTGAGGATTGAGGTTTGAGGATTGAGGACGAGGACTGACGGTAGAGGATTTAGGTTTGAGGATTGAGGACTGAGGATTGAGGACTGAGGATTGAGGATCAAGGATTGAGCATTGAGGATTGAATATTGAAGACTGGGGATTGAGGATTGAAGATTGAGAATTAAGGATTGAAGATTGTGGATCGACGATCTAGGATTGGAGATTGATTATTGAGGATTGAAGATTGAGGATTGAGGATTGAGGATTGAGGATTGAGAATTGAGGATGAGGACTGAGGGTTGAGGATTGAGGTTTGAGGAATGAGGATTGAGGGATGAGGATTGAGGATTGAGGATTGAGGATTGAGGATTGAGGATTGAGGATTGTGGATTGAATATTGAGTACTGAGTATGGAAGATTGAGGATTGATCACTGAGGATTGAGGACTGAGGATTGAGGATTGAGGATTGAGGATTGAAGGCTGAATATTGAGGATTGAAGATTGAGGATTGAGGTTTGAGGGTTGAGGATGGATGATGAGGGCTGAGGGTTGAGGATTGAGGTTTGAGGACTGAGGACTGAGGATTGGGGATCGAGAGTTGAGGATTGAGGATTGAGGATTGAGGATTGAGGATTGAGAATTGAGGATTGAGGATTGAGTATTGAGGATTGAGGATTGAGGATCTAGGATTGGAGATTGATTATTGAGGATTGAAGATTGAGGATTGAGGATTGAGGATTGAGGACCTTGAATTGGAGATTGATTATTGGGGATTGAAGATTGAGGATTGATGATTGAGGATTGTGAATTGAGAATTGAGGATGAGGACTGAGGGTTGAGGATTGAGGTTTGAGAAATGACGATTGAGGATTGAGGATTGAGGATTGAGGATTGAGGATTGAGGAATGTGTATTAAAGATTGAGTATTGATCACTGAGGATTGAGGATTGAGGATTGATGGTTGAGGATTGAGGGTTGATGATTGAATATTGAGGATTGAAGATTGAGGATTGATGATTAAGGATTGAGGATGGAGGATGAGGGCTGAGTGTTGAGGATTGAGGTTTGAGGACTGAGGACAGAGGATTGAGGATTGAGAATTGAAGATTGAGGATTGAGGATTGAGGATTGAAAATTGAGTATTGAGGACTGAAGATTGAGGATTGAGGATTGACGATTGAGGATTGAGGATTGAAGATTGAGTATTGAGGATTGAAGATTGAGGATTGAGGATTGACGATTGAGGATTGAGGATCTAGGATTGGAGATTGATTATTGAAGATTGAAGATTGGGGATTGAGGATTGAGGATTGAGGATCTAGGATTGGAGATTGAAGATTGAGGATTGAGGATTGAGGGTTGAGGATTGAGGACGAGGACTGACGGTTGAGGATTGAGGTTTGAGGATTGAGGATTGAGGACTGAGGATTGAGGATTGAGGATTGAGCATTGAGGATTGAAGATTGAGGACTGGCGATAGAGGATTGAAGATTGAGGATTAAGGATTGAGGATTGGGGATTGAGGATGTAGGATTGGAGATTGATTATTGAGGATTGAAGATTGAGGATTGAGGATTGACGATTGAGGATTGAAGATTGAGTATTGATGATTGAATATTGAGAATTGAGGATTGAGGTTTGAGGATTGAGGACGAGGACTGACGGTAGAGGATTTAGGTTTGAGGATTGAGGACTGAGGATTGAGGACTGAGGATTGAGGATTGGAGATTGAGGATTGGGGATTGAGGATTGGCGATTGAGGATTGAGTATTGAGAATTGAGGATTGATGGTTGAGCATTGAGGATTCATGGCTGAGGATTGTGTGTTGAATATTGAGGGTTGAGTATTGAGGATTGAGGACTGAGGATTGAGGATTGAAGATTGAGTATTGATGATTGAATATTGAGAATTGAGGATTGAGGTTTGAGGATTGAGGACGAGGACTGACGGTAGAGGATTTAGGTTTGAGGATTGAGGACTGAGGATTGAGGACTGAGGATTGAGGATTGAGGATTGAGCATTGAGGATTGAATATTGAAGACTGGGGATTGAGGATTGAAGATTGAGGATTAAGGATTGAAGATTGTGGATCGACGATCTAGGATTGGAGATTGATTATTGAGGATTGAAGATTGAGGATTGAGGATTGAGGATTGAGGATTGAGTATTGAGGATGAGGACTGAGGGTTGAGGATTGAGGTTTGAGGAATGAGGATTGAGGGATGAGGATTGAGGATTGAGGATTGAGGATTGAGGATTGAGGATTGAGGATTGGGGATTGAATATTGAGTACTGGGGATGGAAGATTGAGGATTGATCACTGAGGATTGAGGACTGAGGATTGAGGATTGAGGATTGAGGATTGAAGACTGAGTATTGAGGATTGAAGATTGAGGATTGAGGTTTGAGTGTTGAGGATGGATGATGAGGGCTGAGGGTTGAGGATTGAGGTTTGAGGACTGAGGACTGAGGATTGGGGATCGAGAGATGAGGATTGAGGATTGAGGATTGAGGATTGAGGATTGAGGATTGAGAATTGAGGATTGATGATTGAGGGTTGAAAATTGAGTATTGAGGATTGAAGATTGAGGATTGAGTATTGAGGATTGAGGATTGAGGATTGAAGATTGAGTATTGAGGATTGAAGATTGAGGATTGAGGATTGAGGATTGAGGATTGAGGATTGAAGATTGAGGATTGAGGATTGAGGATTGAGGATTGAGCATTGAGGATTGAAGATTGAGTATTGATGATTGAAGATTGAGGATTGAGAATTGAGTGTTGTGGATTGAGGACGAGTACTGAGGGTTGAATATTGATGATTGAGGTCTGAGGATTGAGGATTGAGGATTGAAAATTGAGGATTGAGGATTGAGGATTGAGGATTCAGGATTGAAGATTGAGTATCGAGGATTGAAGATTGAGGATTGAGGATTGACGATTGAGGAATGATGATTGAAGATTGTGTATTGAAGATTGAAGATTGAGGATTGAGGATTGAGGATTGAGGATTGAGGATTGAGGATTGAAGATTGAGGGTTGGGTATTGAGGATTGAAGAATGAGGATTGAGGATTGAGTATTGAGGATTGAGGATTGAGGATCTAGGATTGGAGATTGATTATTGAGGATTGAAGATTGAGGATTGAGGATTGAGGATTCAGGACCTTGAATTGGAGATTGATTATTGAGGATTGAAGATTGAGGATTGATGATTGAGGATTGAGAATTGAGAATTGAGGATGAGGACTGAGGGTTGAGGATTGAGGTTTGAGAAATGACGATTGATTATTGAGGATTGAAGATTGAGGATTGATGATTGAGGATTTAGAATTGAGAATTGAGGATTGAGGATTGAGGATTGAAGATTGAATATTGAGGATTGAAGATTGAGGATTGAGGATTGAGGATTGAGGATTGAGGGATGAGGATGGAGGATGAGGGCTGAGGGTTGAGGATTGAGGTTTGAGGACTGAGGACTGAGGATTGAGGATCGAGAGTTGAGGATTGAGGATTGAGGATTGAGGATTGTGGATTGAGGATTGAAGATTGAGGATTGGGTATTGAGGATTGAAGAATGAGGGTTGTGGATTGAGGATTGAGGATTGAGGATTGAAGGTTGAGTATTGAGGATTGAAGATTGACGATTGAGGATTGAGGATTGAGGATTGAGGATTGAGGATTGAGGATTGAAGATTGAGGATTGGGTTTTGAGGACTCAACATTGAGGATTGTGGGTTGAGGATTGAAGGTTGAATATTGATGAATGAAGATTAACGATTGAGGATTGAGGGTTGTGGATTGAGGACGAGGACTGAGGGTTGAGTATTGATACTTGAGGTCTGAGGATTGAGGATTGAGGATTGCGAATTGAGGATTGAAGATTGAAGATTGAGGATTGGGTATTGAGGATTGTAGAAAGAGGATTGAGGATTGAGGGTTTAGGATTGAGGATTGAAAATTGAGTATTGAGGATTGAAGATTGAGGATTGAGTATTGAGGATTGAGGATTGAGGATTGAAGATTGAGTATTGAGGATTGAGGATTGAGGATTGAAGGTTGAGGATTGGGTATTGAGGACTGAACATTGAGGATTGTGGGTTGAGGATTGAAGGTTGAATATTGATGAATGAATATTAACGATTGAGGATTGAGGGTTGTGGATTGAGGACGAGGACTGAGGGTTGAGTATTGATACTTGAGGTCTGAGGATTGAGGATTGAGGATTGCGAATTGAGGATTGAAGATTGAAGATTGAGGATTTAGGATTGAGGATTGAAAATTGAGTATTGGGGATTGAAGATTGAGGATTGAGTATTGAAGATTGAAGATTGGGGATTGAGGGTTGAGGATTGAGGATCTAGGATCGGAGATTGAAGATTGAGGATTGAGGATTGAGGGTTGAGGATTGAGGACGACGACTGACGGTTGAGGATTGAGGTTTTAGGATTGAGGATTGAGGACTGAGGACTGAGGATTGAGGATTGAGCATTGAGGATTGACGATTGAGGACTGGCGATTGAGGATTGAAGATTGAGGATTAAGGATTGAGGATTGGGGATTGAGGATGTAGGATTGGAGATTGATTATTGAGGATTGAAGATTGAGGATTGAGGATTGAGGTCTGAGGATTGAGGATTGAGGATTGGAGATTGAGGATTGGGGATTGAGGATTGGCGATTAAGGATTGAGTATTGAGAATTGAGGATGGATGGTTGAGCATTGAGGATTCATGGCTGAGGATTGTGTGTTGAATATTGAGGGTTGAGGATTGAGGATTGAGGACTGAGGATTGAGGATTGAAGATTGAGTATTGATGATTGAATATTGAGAATTGAGGATTGAGGTTTGAGGATTGAGGACGAGGACTGACGGTAGAGGATTTAGGTTTGAGGATTGAGGACTGAGGATTGAGGACTGAGGATTGAGGATCAAGGATTGAGCATTGAGGATTGAATATTGAAGACTGGGGATTGAGGATTGAAGATTGAGAATTAAGGATTGAAGATTGTGGATCGACGATCTAGGATTGGAGATTGATTATTGAGGATTGAAGATTGAGGATTGAGGATTGAGGATTGAGGATTGAGAATTGAGGATGAGGACTGAGGGTTGAGGATTGAGGTTTGAGGAATGAGGATTGAGGGATGAGGATTGAGGATTGAGGATTGAGGATTGAGGATTGAGGATTGAGGATTGTGGATTGAATATTGAGTACTGAGTATGGAAGATTGAGGATTGATCACTGAGGATTGAGGACTGAGGATTGAGGATTGAGGATTGAGGATTGAAGGCTGAATATTGAGGATTGAAGATTGAGGATTGAGGTTTGAGGGTTGAGGATGGATGATGAGGGCTGAGGGTTGAGGATTGAGGTTTGAGGACTGAGGACTGAGGATTGGGGATCGAGAGTTGAGGATTGAGGATTGAGGATTGAGGATTGAGGATTGAGAATTGAGGATTGAGGATTGAGTATTGAGGATTGAGGATTGAGGATCTAGGATTGGAGATTGATTATTGAGGATTGAAGATTGAGGATTGAGGATTGAGGATTGAGGACCTTGAATTGGAGATTGATTATTGGGGATTGAAGATTGAGGATTGATGATTGAGGATTGTGAATTGAGAATTGAGGATGAGGACTGAGGGTTGAGGATTGAGGTTTGAGAAATGACGATTGAGGATTGAGGATTGAGGATTGAGGATTGAGGATTGAGGAATGTGTATTAAAGATTGAGTATTGATCACTGAGGATTGAGGATTGAGGATTGATGGTTGAGGATTGAGGGTTGATGATTGAATATTGAGGATTGAAGATTGAGGATTGATGATTAAGGATTGAGGATGGAGGATGAGGGCTGAGTGTTGAGGATTGAGGTTTGAGGACTGAGGACAGAGGATTGAGGATTGAGAATTGAAGATTGAGGATTGAGGATTGAGGATTGAAAATTGAGTATTGAGGACTGAAGATTGAGGATTGAGGATTGACGATTGAGGATTGAGGATTGAAGATTGAGTATTGAGGATTGAAGATTGAGGATTGAGGATTGACGATTGAGGATTGAGGATCTAGGATTGGAGATTGATTATTGAAGATTGAAGATTGGGGATTGAGGATTGAGGATTGAGGATCTAGGATTGGAGATTGAAGATTGAGGATTGAGGATTGAGGGTTGAGGATTGAGGACGAGGACTGACGGTTGAGGATTGAGGTTTGAGGATTGAGGATTGAGGACTGAGGATTGAGGATTGAGGATTGAGCATTGAGGATTGAAGATTGAGGACTGGCGATAGAGGATTGATGATTGAGGATTAAGGATTGAGGATTGGGGATTGAGGATGTAGGATTGGAGATTGATTATTGAGGATTGAAGATTGAGGATTGAGGATTGACGATTGAGGATTGAAGATTGAGTATTGATGATTGAATATTGAGAATTGAGGATTGAGGTTTGAGGATTGAGGACGAGGACTGACGGTAGAGGATTTAGGTTTGAGGATTGAGGACTGAGGATTGAGGACTGAGGATTGAGGATTGGAGATTGAGGATTGGGGATTGAGGATTGGCGATTGAGGATTGAGTATTGAGAATTGAGGATTGATGGTTGAGCATTGAGGATTCATGGCTGAGGATTGTGTGTTGAATATTGAGGGTTGAGTATTGAGGATTGAGGACTGAGGATTGAGGATTGAAGATTGAGTATTGATGATTGAATATTGAGAATTGAGGATTGAGGTTTGAGGATTGAGGACGAGGACTGACGGTAGAGGATTTAGGTTTGAGGATTGAGGACTGAGGATTGAGGACTGAGGATTGAGGATTGAGGATTGAGCATTGAGGATTGAATATTGAAGACTGGGGATTGAGGATTGAAGATTGAGAATTAAGGATTGAAGATTGTGGATCGACGATCTAGGATTGGAGATTGATTATTGAGGATTGAAGATTGAGGATTGAGGATTGAGGATTGAGGATTGAGTATTGAGGATGAGGACTGAGGGTTGAGGATTGAGGTTTGAGGAATGAGGATTGAGGGATGAGGATTGAGGATTGAGGATTGAGGATTGAGGATTGAGGATTGAGGATTGGGGATTGAATATTGAGTACTGAGGATGGAAGATTGAGGATTGATCACTGAGGATTGAGGACTGAGGATTGAGGATTGAGGATTGAGGATTGAAGACTGAGTATTGAGGATTGAAGATTGAGGATTGAGGTTTGAGGGTTGAGGATGGATGATGAGGGCTGAGGGTTGAGGATTGAGGTTTGAGGACTGAGGACTGAGGATTGGGGATCGAGAGATGAGGATTGAGGATTGAGGATTGAGGATTGAGGATTGAGGATTGAGAATTGAGGATTGATGATTGAGGGTTGAAAATTGAGTATTGAGGATTGAAGATTGAGGATTGAGTATTGAGGATTGAGGATTGAGGATTGAAGATTGAGTATTGAGGATTGAAGATTGAGGATTGAGGATTGAGGATTGAGGATTGAGGATTGAAGATTGAGGATTGAGGATTGAGGATTGAGGATTGAGCATTGAGGATTGAAGATTGAGTATTGATGATTGAAGATTGAGGATTGAGAATTGAGTGTTGTGGATTGAGGACGAGTACTGAGGGTTGAATATTGATGATTGAGGTCTGAGGATTGAGGATTGAGGATTGAAAATTGAGGATTGAGGATTGAGGATTGAGGATTCAGGATTGAAGATTGAGTATCGAGGATTGAAGATTGAGGATTGAGGATTGACGATTGAGGAATGATGATTGAAGATTGTGTATTGAAGATTGAAGATTGAGGATTGAGGATTGAGGATTGAGGATTGAGGATTGAGGATTGAAGATTGAGGGTTGGGTATTGAGGATTGAAGAATGAGGATTGAGGATTGAGTATTGAGGATTGAGGATTGAGGATCTAGGATTGGAGATTGATTATTGAGGATTGAAGATTGAGGATTGAGGATTGAGGATTCAGGACCTTGAATTGGAGATTGATTATTGAGGATTGAAGATTGAGGATTGATGATTGAGGATTGAGAATTGAGAATTGAGGATGAGGACTGAGGGTTGAGGATTGAGGTTTGAGAAATGACGATTGAGGATTGAGGATTGAGGATTGAGGATTGAGGATTGAGGAATGTGTATTAAAGATTGAGTATTGATCACTGAGGATTGAGGATTGAGGATTGATGGTTGAGGATTGAGGGTTGATGATTGAATATTGAGGATTGAAGATTGAGGATTGATGATTAAGGATTGAGGATGGAGGATGAGGGCTGAGTGTTGAGGATTGAGGTTTGAGGACTGAGGACAGAGGATTGAGGATTGAGAATTGAGGATTGGGGATTGAGGATTGAGGATTGAAAATTGAGTATTGAGGACTGAAGATTGAGGATTGAGGGCTGACAATTGAGGATTGAGGATTGAAGATTGAGTATTGAGGATTGAAGATTGAGGATTGAGGATTGAGGATTGAGGATTGTGGATTGAAGATTGAGGATTGAGGATTGAGGATTGAGGATTGAGCATTGAGGATTGAAGATTGAACATTGATGGTTGAATGTTGAGGATTGAGGATTGAGTGTTGTGGATTGAGGACGAGGACTGAGGGTTGAATATTGATGATTGAGGTCTGAGGATTGAGGATTGAGGATTGAAAGTTGAGGATTGAGGATTGAGGATTGAGGATTGAGTATTGAAGATTGGATATTGAGGATTGAAGATTGAGGATTGAGGATTGAGGACTGAGGATTGAGGCTTGAAGGTTGAGTATTGAAGATTCAGGATTGAGGTTTGAGGACTGAGGATTGAGGATTGAAGATTGAGGATTGAGGATTGAAGATTGAGTATTGATGATTGAATACTGAGGATTGAGGATTGAGGTTTGAGGATTGACGACGAGGACTGACGGTAGAGGATTGAGGTTTGTGGTTTGAGGATTGAGGATTGAGGACTGAGGATTGAGGATTGAGGATTAAGCATTGAGGATTGAAGATTGAAGACTGGGGATTGAGGATTGATGATTGAGAATTAAGGATTGAAGATTGTGGATTGAGGATCTAGGATTGGAGATTGATTATTGAGGATTGAAGATTGAGGATTGAGGATTGAGGATTGATGATTGAGAATTGAGTATGAGGACTGAGGGTTCAGGATTGAGGTTTGAAGAATGGGGATTGAGGGTAGGGTTGAGGATTGAGGATTGAGGATTGAGGATTGAGTATTGAAGATTGAGTATTGATGCCTGAGGATTGAGGATTCAGGATTGAGGATTGAGGATTGGGGATTGAATATTGAGTACTGAGGGTTGAAGATTGAGGATTGAGGATTGAGGATTGTGGATGGAGGATGAGGGCTGAGGGTTGAGGATTGAGGTTTGAGGACTGAGGACTGAGGATTGAGGACTGAGGAATGAGGATGAGGGCTGATGGTCGGGGATTGAGGTTTGGCGGCTGAGGACTGAGGATTGAGGATTGAGAATTAAGGATTGTTGATAGAGGACTGAAGATTGAGGATTGGGTATTGAGGATTGTAGAATGAGGATTGAGGATTGAGGATTGAGGATTGAGGGTTGAGGATCTAGAATTGGAGATTGATTATTGAGGATTGAAGATTGGGGATTGAGGATTGAGGATTGAGTATCTAGGATTGGAGATTGATTATTGAGGATTGAAGATTGGGGATTGAGGATTGAGGATTGAGTATCTAGGATTGGAGATTGATTATTGAGGATTGAAGATTGAGGATTGATGATTGAGGATTGAGAATTGAGAATTGAGGATGAGGACTGAGGGTTGAGGATTGAGGTTTGAGAAATGAGGATTGAGGATTGAGGATTGAGGATTGAGGATTGAGGATTGAGGATTGAGGATTGTGTATTAAAGATTGAGTATTGATCACTGAGGATTGAGGATTGAGGATTGAGTGTTGAGGATTGAGGGTTGATGACTGAATATTGAGGATTGAAGATTGAGGATTGATGATTAAGGATTGAGGATGGAGGATGAGGGCCGAGTGTTGAGGATTGAGGTTTGAGGACTGAGGACAGAGGACTGAGGATTGAGGACTGAGGATTGAGGATTGAGGATTGAGCATTGAGGATTGAATATTGAAGACTGGGGATTGAGGATTGAAGATTGAGAATTAAGGATTGAAGATTGTGGATCGACGATCTAGGATTGGAGATTGATTATTGAGGATTGAAGATTGAGGATTGAGGATTGAGGATTGAGGATTGAGAATTGAGGATGAGGACTGAGGGTTGAGGATTGAGGTTTGAGGACTGAGGATTGAGGGATGAGGATTGAGGATTGCGGATTGAGGATTGAGGATTGAGGATTGAGGATTGGGGATTGAATATTGAGTACTGAGGATGGAAGATTGAGGATTGATCACTGAGGATTGAGGACTGAGGATTGAGGATTGAGGATTGAGGATTGAAGACTGAATATTGAGGATTGAAGATTGAGGATTGAGGTTTGAGGGCTGAGGATGGATGATGAGGGCTGAGGGTTGAGGATTGAGGTTTGAGGACTGAGGACTGAGGATTGGGGATCGAGAGTTGAGGATTGAGGATTGAGGATTGAGGATTGAGGATTGAGAATTGAGGATTGATGATTGAGGGTTGAAAATTGAGTATTGAGGATTGAAGATTGAGGATTGAGTATTGAGGATTGAGGATTGAGTATTGAAGATTGAGTATTGAGGATTGAAGATTGAGGATTGAGGATTGAGTATTGAGGATTGAGGATTGAAGATTGAGGATTGAGGATTGAGGATTGAGGATTGAGCATTGAGGATTGAAGATTGAGTATTGATGATTGAAGATTGAGGATTGAGAATTGAGTGTTGTGGATTGAGGACGAGTACTGAGGGTTGAATATTGATGATTGAGGTCTGAGGATTGAGGATTGAGGATTGAGGATTGAAAATTGAGGATTGAGGATTGAGGATTGAGGATCGAGGATTGAAGATTGAGTATCGAGGATTGAAGATTGAGGATTGAGGATTGAGGATTGAGGAATGATGATTGAAGATTGTGTATTGAAGATTGAAGATTGAGGATTGAGGATTGAGGATTGAGGATTGAGGATTGAGGATTGAAGATTGAGGGTTGGGTATTGAGGATTGAAGAATGAGGATTGAGGATTGAGTATTGAGGATTGAGGATTGAGGATCTAGGATTGGAGATTGATTATTGAGGATTGAAGATTGAGGATTGAGGATTGAGGATTCAGGACCTTGAATTGGAGATTGATTATTGAGGATTGAAGATTGAGGATTGATGATTGAGGATTGAGAATTGAGAATTGAGGATGAGGGCTGAGGGTTGAGGATTGAGGTTTGAGAAATGACGATTGAGGATTGAGGATTGAGGATTGAGGATTGAGGAATGTGTATTAAAGATTGAGTATTGATCACTGAGGATTGAGGATTGAGGATTGATGGTTGAGGATTGAGGGTTGATGATTGAATATTGAGGATTGAAGATTGAGGATTGATGATTAAGGATTGAGGATGGAGGATGAGGGCTGAGTGTTGAGGATTGAGGTTTGAGGACTGAGGACAGAGGATTGAGGATTGAGAATTGAGGATTGAGGATTGAGGATTGAGGATTGAAAATTGAGTATTGAGGACTGAAGATTGAGGATTGAGGGTTGACAATTGAGGATTGAGGATTGAAGATTGAGTATTGAGGATTGAAGATTGAGGATTGAGGATTAGGGATTGAGGTTTGTGGATTGAAGATTGAGGATTGAGGATTGAGGAATGAGGATTGAGCATTGAGGATTGAAGATTGAACATTGATGGTTGAAGGTTGAGGATTGAGGATTGAGTGTTGTGGATTGAGGACGAGGACTGAGGGTTGAATATTGATGATTGAGGTCTGAGGATTGAGGATTGAGGATTGAAAATTGAGGATTGAGGATTGAGGATTGAGGACTGAGTATTGAAGATTGGATATTGAGGATTGAAGATTGAGGATTGAGGATTGAGGACTGAGGATTGAGGCCTGAAGGTTGAGTATTGAAGATTCAGGATTGAGGTTTGAGGACTGAGGATTGAGGATTGAAGATTGAGGATTGAGGACTGAAGATTGAGTATTGATGATTGAATACTGAGGATTGAGGACTGAGGATTGAGGATTGAGGATTGAGGATTGAAGACTGAATATTGAGGATTGAAGATTGAGGATTGAGGTTTGAGGGTTGAGGATGGATGATGAGGGCTGAGGGTTGAGGATTGAGGTTTGAGGACTGAGGACTGAGGATTGGGGATCGAGAGTTGAGGATTGAGGATTGAGGATTGAGGATTGAGGATTGAGAATTGAGGATTGATGATTGAGGGTTGAAAATTGAATAATGAGGATTGAAGATTGAGGATTGGGTATTGAGGACTGAACATTGAGGATTGTGGATTCAGGATTGAAGGTTGAATATTGATGAATGAATATTAACGATTGAGGATTGAGTGTTGTGGATTGAGGACGAGGAATGAGGGATCAGTATTGATACTTGAGGGCTGAAGATTGAGGATTGAGGATTGCGAATTGAGGATTGAAGATTGAAGATTGAGGATTGGGTATTGAGGACTGTAGCATGAGGATTGAGGATTGAGGATTGAGGATTGAGGATTGAGGATTGAGGATTGAGGATTGAGGATTGAGAATTGAGGATTGATGATTGAGGGTTGAAAATTGAGTATTGAGGATTGAAGATTGAGGATTGAGTATTGAGGATTGAGGATTGAGGATTGAAGATTGAGTATTGAGGATTGAAGATTGAGGATTGAGGATTGAGTATTGAGGATTGAGGATTGAAGATTGAGGATTGAGGATTGAGGATTGAGGATTGAGCATTGAGGATTGAAGATTGAGTATTGATGATTGAAGATTGAGGATTGAGAATTGAGTGTTGTGGATTGAGGACGAGTACTGAGGGTTGAATATTGATGATTGAGGTCTGAGGATTGAGGATTGAGGATTGAGGATTGAAAATTGAGGATTGAGGATTGAGGATTGAGGATCGAGGATTGAAGATTGAGTATCGAGGATTGAAGATTGAGGATTGAGGATTGAGGATTGAGGAATGATGATTGAAGATTGTGTATTGAAGATTGAAGATTGAGGATTGAGGATTGAGGATTGAGGATTGAGGATTGAGGATTGAAGATTGAGGGTTGGGTATTGAGGATTGAAGAATGAGGATTGAGGATTGAGTATTGAGGATTGAGGATTGACGATCTAGGATTGGAGATTGATTATTGAGGATTGAAGATTGAGGATTGAGGATTGAGGATTCAGGACCTTGAATTGGAGATTGATTATTGAGGATTGAAGATTGAGGATTGATGATTGAGGATTGAGAATTGAGAATTGAGGATGAGGGCTGAGGGTTGAGGATTGAGGTTTGAGAAATGACGATTGAGGATTGAGGATTGAGGATTGAGGATTGAGGAATGTGTATTAAAGATTGAGTATTGATCACTGAGGATTGAGGATTGAGGATTGATGGTTGAGGATTGAGGGTTGATGATTGAATATTGAGGATTGAAGATTGAGGATTGATGATTAAGGATTGAGGATGGAGGATGAGGGCTGAGTGTTGAGGATTGAGGTTTGAGGACTGAGGACAGAGGATTGAGGATTGAGAATTGAGGATTGAGGATTGAGGATTGAGGATTGAAAATTGAGTATTGAGGACTGAAGATTGAGGATTGAGGGTTGACAATTGAGGATTGAGGATTGAAGATTGAGTATTGAGGATTGAAGATTGAGGATTGAGGATTAGGGATTGAGGTTTGTGGATTGAAGATTGAGGATTGAGGATTGAGGAATGAGGATTGAGCATTGAGGATTGAAGATTGAACATTGATGGTTGAAGGTTGAGGATTGAGGATTGAGTGTTGTGGATTGAGGACGAGGACTGAGGGTTGAATATTGATGATTGAGGTCTGAGGATTGAGGATTGAGGATTGAAAATTGAGGATTGAGGATTGAGGATTGAGGACTGAGTATTGAAGATTGGATATTGAGGATTGAAGATTGAGGATTGAGGATTGAGGACTGAGGATTGAGGCCTGAAGGTTGAGTATTGAAGATTCAGGATTGAGGTTTGAGGACTGAGGATTGAGGATTGAAGATTGAGGATTGAGGACTGAAGATTGAGTATTGATGATTGAATACTGAGGATTGAGGACTGAGGATTGAGGATTGAGGATTGAGGATTGAAGACTGAATATTGAGGATTGAAGATTGAGGATTGAGGTTTGAGGGTTGAGGATGGATGATGAGGGCTGAGGGTTGAGGATTGAGGTTTGAGGACTGAGGACTGAGGATTGGGGATCGAGAGTTGAGGATTGAGGATTGAGGATTGAGGATTGAGGATTGAGAATTGAGGATTGATGATTGAGGGTTGAAAATTGAATAATGAGGATTGAAGATTGAGGGTTGGTGATTAAGGATTGAGGATGGAGGATGAGGGCTGAGGGTTGAGGATTGAGGATTGAGGACCGAGGACTGAGGAATGAGGATTGAGAATTGAGGATTGAGGGTTGAGGATTGAAGATTGAGGATTGGGTATTGAGGACTGAACATTGAGGATTGTGGATTCAGGATTGAAGGTTGAATATTGATGAATGAATATTAACGATTGAGGATTGAGTGTTGTGGATTGAGGACGAGGAATGAGGGATCAGTATTGATACTTGAGGGCTGAGGATTGAGGATTGAGGATTGCGAATTGAGGATTGAGGATTGAAGATTGAGGATTGGGTATTGAGGACTGTAGCATGAGGATTGAGGATTGAGGATTGAGGATTGAGGATTGAAAATTGAGTATTGAGGATTGAAGATTGAGGATTGAGTATTGATGATTGAGGATTGAGGATTGAAGATTGAGTATTGAGGATTGAAGATTGAGGATTGAGGATTGAGGATTGAGGATTGAGGATTGAAGATTGAGGATTGAGGATTGAGGATTGAGCATTGAGGATTGAAGATTGAGTATTGATGATTGAAGATTGAGGATTGAGGATTGAGTGTTGTGCATTGAGGACGAGTACTGAGGGTTGAATATTGATGATTGAGGTCTGAGGATTGAGGATTGAGGATTGAAAATTGAGGATTGAGGATTGAGGATTGAGGATTGAGGATTGAAGATTGAGTATCGAGGATTGAAGATTGAGGATTGAGGATTGAGGATTGAGGAATGATGATTGAAGATTGTGTATTGAAGATTGAAGATTGAGGATTGAGGATTGAGGATTGAGGATTGAGGATTGAGGATTGAGAATTGAGGATTGATGATTGAGGGTTGAAAATTGAGTATTGAGGATTGAAGATTGAGGATTGAGTATTGAGGATTGAGGATTGAGGATTGAAGATTGAGTATTGAGGATTGAAGATTGAGGATTGAGGATTGAGGATTGAGGATTGAGGATTGAAGATTGAGGATTGAGGATTGAGGATTGAGGATTGAGCATTGAGGATTGAAGATTGAGTATTGATGATTGAAGATTGAGGATTGAGAATTGAGTGTTGTGGATTGAGGACGAGTACTGAGGGTTGAATATTGATGATTGAGGTCTGAGGATTGAGGATTGAGGATTGAAAATTGAGGATTGAGGATTGAGGATTGAGGATTGAGGATTGAAGATTGAGTATCGAGGATTGAAGATTGAGGATTGGGGATTGAGGATTGAGGAATGATGATTGAAGATTGTGTATTGAAGATTGAAGATTGAGGATTGAGGATTGAGGATTGAGGATTGAGGATTGAGGATTGAAGATTGAGGGTTGGGTATTGAGGGTTGAAGAATGAGGATTGAGGATTGAGTATTGAGGATTGAGGATTGAGGATCTAGGATTGGAGATTGATTATTGAGGATTGAAGATTGAGGATTGAGGATTGAGGATTGAGGACCTTGAATTGGAGATTGATTATTGAGGATTGAAGATTGAGGATTGATGATTGAGGATTGAGAATTGAGAATTGAGGATGAGGACTGAGGGTTGAGGATTGAGGTTTGAGAAATGACGATTGAGGATTGAGGATTGAGGATTGAGGATTGAGGATTGAGGATTGAGGATTGAGGAATGTGTATTAAAGATTGAGTATTGATCACTGAGGATTGAGGATTGAGGATTGATGGTTGAGGATTGAGGGTTGATGATTGAATATTGAGGATTGAAGATTGAGGATTGATGATTAAGGATTGAGGATGGAGGATGAGGGCTGAGTGTTGAGGATTGAGGTTTGAGGACTGAGGACAGAGGATTGAGGATTGAGAATTGAGGATTGAGGATTGAGGATTGAGGATTGAAAATTGAGTATTGAGGACTGAAGATTGAGGATTGAGGATTGACGATTGAGGATTGAGGATTGAAGATTGAGTATTGAGGATTGAAGATTGAGGATTGAGGATTGAGGATTGAGGATTGTGGATTGAAGATTGAGGATTGAGGATTGAGGATTGAGGATTGAGCATTGAGGATTGAAGATTGAACATTGATGGTTGAAGATTGAGGATTGAGGATTGAGTGTTGTGGATTGAGGACGAGGACTGAGGGTTGAATATTGATGATTGAGGTCTGAGGATTGAGGATTGAGGATTGTAAATTGAGGATTGAGGATTGAGGATTGAGGATTGAGGATTGAAGATTGGATATTGATGATTGAAGATTGAGGATTGAGGATTGAGGACTGAGGATTGAGGATTGAGGATTAAGCATTGAGGATTGAAGATTGAATACTGGGGATTGAGGATTGATGATTGAGGATTAAGGATTGAAGATTGTGGATTGACGATCTAGGATTGGAGATTGATTATTGAGGATTGAAGATTGAGGATTGAGGATTGAGGATTGATGATTGAGAATTGAGGATGAGGACTGAGGGTTGAGGATTGAGGTTTGGAGAATGGGGATTGAGGGTAGGGTTGAGGATTGAGGATTGAGGATTGAGGATTGAGTATTGAAGATTGAGTATTGATGCCTGAGGATTGAGGATTGAGGATTGAGGATTGAGGATTGGGGATTGAATATTGAGTACTGAGGATTGAAGATTGAGGATTGAGGATTGAGGATTGTGGATGGAGGCTGAGGGCTGAGGGTTGAGGATTGAGGTTTGAGGACTGAGGACTGAGGATTGAGGACTGAGGAATGAGGATGTGGGCTGATGGTCGGGGATTGAGGTTTGGCGGCTGAGGACTGAGGATTGAGGATTGAGAATTAAGGATTGTTGATAGAGGACTGAAGATTGAGGATTGGGTATTGAGGATTGAAGAATGAGGATTGAGGATTGAGGATTGAGGATTGAGGGTTGAGGATCTAGAATTGGAGATTGAATATTGAGGATTGAAGATTGGGGATTGAGGATTGAGGATTGAGTATCTAGGATTGGAGATTGATTATTGAGGATTGAAGATTGGGGATTGAGGATTGAGGATTGAGTATCTAGGATTGGAGATTGATTATTGAGGATTGAAGATTGCGGATTGATGATTGAGGATTGAGAATTGAGAATTGAGGATGAGGATTGAGGATTGAAAATTGAGGATTGAGGATTGAGGATTGAGGATTGAGTATTGAAGATTGGATATTGAGGATTGAAGATTGAGGATTGAGGATTGAGGACTGAGGATTGAGGCTTGAAGGTTGAGTATTGAAGATTCAGGATTGAGGTTTGAGGACTGAGGATTGAGGATTGAAGATTGAGTATTAGGGATTGAAGATTGAGGACTGAGGATTGAGGATTGAGGATTAAGGATGATGTCTGAGGGTTGAGGATTGAGGTTTGAGGACTGAGGACTGAGGATTGAGGACTGAGGATTGAGGATGAGGGCTGAGGGTCGGGGATTGAGGTTAGGCGGCTGAGGACTGACGATTGAGGATTGAGAATTAAGGATTGTTGATAGAGGATTGAAGATTGAGGATTGGGTATTGAGGATTGAAGAATTAGGATTGAGGATTGAGGATTGAAGATTGAGGGTTGAGGATCCAGAATTGGAGATTGACTATTGAGGATTGAAGATTGGGGATTGAGGATTGAGGATTGAGGATCTAGGATTGGAGATTGATTATTGAGTATTGAAGATTGGGGATTGAGGATTGAGGATTGAGGATCTAGGATTGGAGATTGAAGATTGAGGATTGAGGATTGAGGGTTGAGGATTGAGGACGAGGACTGACGGTTGAGGATTGAGGTTTGAGGATTGAGGATTGAGGATTGAGGACTGAGGCTTGAGGATTGAGGATTGAGCATTGAGGATTGAAGATTGAGGACTGGCGATTGAGGATTGAAGATTGAGGATTGATGATTGAGGATTGAGAATTGAGAATTGAGGATGAGGACTGAGGGTTGAGGATTGAGGTTTGTGAAATGAGGATTGAGGATTGAGGATTGAGGATTGAGGATTGAGAATTGAGGATTGTGTATTAATGATTGAGTATTGATCACTGAGGATTGAGGATTGAGGATTGAAAATTGAGTATTGAGGATTGAAGATTGAGGATTGAGGATTGACGATTGTGGATTGTGGATTGAAGATTGAGTATTGAGGATTGAAGATTGAGGATTGAGGGTTGAGGATGGAGGATTGAGGGTTGAAGATTGAGGATAGGGGATTGAGGATTGAGGATTGAGCATTGAGGATTGAGGGTTGAGGATCTAGGATTGGAGATTGATTATTGAGGATTGAAGATTGGGGATTGAGGATTGAGGATTGAGGATTTAGGATTGGAGATTGATTATTGAAGATTGAAGATTGGGGATTGAGGATTGAGGATTGAGGATCTAGGATTGGAGATTGAAGATTGAGGATTGAGGATTGAGGGTTGAGGATTGAGGACGAGGACTGACGGTTGAGGATTGAGGTTTGAGGATTGAGGATTGAGGACTGAGGATTGAGGATTGAGGATTGAGCATTGAGGATTGAAGATTGAGGACTGGCGATAGAGGATTGAAGATTGAGGATTAAGGATTGAGGATTGGAGAATGAGGATGTAGGATTGGAGATTGATTATTGAGGATTGGCGATTGAGGATTGGGTATTGAGAATTGAGGATTGATGGTTGAGCATTGAGGATTCATGGCTGAGGATTGTGTGTTGAATATTGAGGGTTGAGGATTGAGGTTTGAGGACTGAGGATTGAGGATTGAAGATTGAGTATTGATGATTGAATATTGAGAATTGAGGATTGAGGTTTGAGGATTGAGGACGAGGACTGACGGTAGAGGATTTAGGTTTGAGGATTGAGGACTGAGGATTGAGGACTGAGGGTTGAGGATTGAGGATTGAGGATTGAGGATTGAGGATCTAGGATTGGAGATTGAAGATTGAGGATTGAGGATTGAGGGTTGAGGATTGAGGACGAGGACTGGCGGTTGAGGATTGAGGTTTGAGGATTGAGGATTGAGGACTGAGGATTGAGGATTGAGGATTGAGCATTGAGGATTGAAGATTGAGGACTGGCGATAGAGGATTGAAGATTGAGGATTAAGGATTGAGGATTGGGGATTGAGGATGTAGGATTGGAGATTGATTATTGAGGATTGAAGATTGAGGATTGAGGATTGACGATTGAGGATTGAAGATTGAGTATTGATGATTGAATATTGAGAATTAAGGATTGAGGTTTGAGGATTGAGGACGAGGACTGACGGTAGAGGATTTAGGTTTGAGGATTGAGGACTGAGGATTGAGGACTGAGGATTGAGGATTGGAGATTGAGGATTGGGGATTGAGGATTGGCGATTGAGGATTGAGTATTGAGAATTGAGGATTGATGGTTGAGCATTGAGGATTCATGGCTGAGGATTGTGTGTTGAATATTGAGGGTTGAGTATTGAGGATTGAGGACTGAGGATTGAGGATTGAAGATTGAGTATTGATGATTGAATATTGAGAATTGAGGATTGAGGTTTGAGGATTGAGGACGAGGACTGACGGTAGAGGATTTAGGTTTGAGGATTGAGGACTGAGGATTGAGGACTGAGGATTGAGGATTGAGGATTGAGCATTGAGGATTGAATATTGAAGACTGGGGATAGAGGATTGAAGATTGAGAATTAAGGATTGAAGATTGTGGATCGACGATCTAGGATTGGAGATTGATTATTGAGGATTGAAGATTGAGGATTGAGGATTGAGGATTGAGGATTGAGTATTGAGGATGAGGACTGAGGGTTGAGGATTGAGGTTTGAGGAATGAGGATTGAGGGATGAGGATTGAGGATTGAGGATTGAGGATTGAGGATTGAGGATTGAGGATTGAGGATTGGGGATTGAATATTGAGTACTGAGGATGGAAGATTGAGGATTGATCACTGAGGATTGAGGACTGAGGATTGAGGATTGAGGATTGAGGATTGAAGACTGAGTATTGAGGATTGAAGATTGAGGATTGAGGTTTGAGGGTTGAGGATGGATGATGAGGGCTGAGGGTTGAGGATTGAGGTTTGAGGACTGAGGACTGAGGATTGGGGATCGAGAGTTGAGGATTGAGGATTGAGGATTGAGGATTGAGGATTGAGAATTGAGGATTGATGATTGAGGGTTGAAAATTGAGTATTGAGGATTGAAGATTGAGGATTGAGTATTGAGGATTGAGGATTGAGGATTGAAGATTGAGTATTGAGGATTGAAGATTGAGGATTGAGGATTGAGGATTGAGGATTGAGGATTGAGGATTGAAGATTGAGGATTGAGGATTGAGGATTGAGGATTGAGCATTGAGGATTGAAGATTGAGTATTGATGATTGAAGATTGAGGATTGAGAATTGAGTGTTGTGGATTGAGGACGAGTACTGAGGGTTGAATATTGATGATTGAGGTCTGAGGATTGAGGATTGAGGATTGAAAATTGAGGATTGAGGATTGAGGATTGAGGATTGAGGATTGAAGATTGAGTATCGAGGATTGAAGATTGAGGATTGAGGATTGAGGATTGAGGAATGATGATTGAAGATTGTGTATTGAAGATTGAAGATTGAGGATTGAGGATTGAGGATTGAGGATTGAGGATTGAGGATTGAAGATTGAGGGTTGGGTATTGAGGATTGAAGAATGAGGATTGAGGATTGAGTATTGAGGATTGAGGATTGAGGATCTAGGATTGGAGATTGATTATTGAGGATTGAAGATTGAGGATTGAGGATTGAGGATTCAGGACCTTGAATTGGAGATTGATTATTGAGGATTGAAGATTGAGGATTGATGATTGAGGATTGAGAATTGAGAATTGAGGATGAGGACTGAGGGTTGAGGATTGAGGTTTGAGAAATGACGATTGAGGATTGAGGATTGAGGATTGAGGATTGAGGATTGAGGAATGTGTATTAAAGATTGAGTATTGATCACTGAGGATTGAGGATTGAGGATTGATGGTTGAGGATTGAGGGTTGATGATTGAATATTGAGGATTGAAGATTGAGGATTGATGATTAAGGATTGAGGATGGAGGATGAGGGCTGAGTGTTGAGGATTGAGGTTTGAGGACTGAGGACAGAGGATTGAGGATTGAGAATTGAGGATTGAGGATTGAGGATTGAGGATTGAAAATTGAGTATTGAGGACTGAAGATTGAGGATTGAGGGTTGACAATTGAGGATTGAGGATTGAAGATTGAGTATTGAGGATTGAAGATTGAGGATTGAGGATTGAGGATTGAGGATTGTGGATTGAAGATTGAGGATTGAGGATTGAGGATTGAGGATTGAGCATTGAGGATTGAAGATTGAACATTGATGGTTGATTGTTGAGGATTGAGGATTGAGTGTTGTGGATTGAGGACGAGGACTGAGGGTTGAATATTGATGATTGAGGTCTGAGGATTGAGGATTGAGGATTGAAAATTGAGGATTGAGGATTGAGGATTGAGGATTGAGGATGGAGGATGAGGGCTGAGTGTTGAGGATTGAGGTTTGAGGACTGAGGACAGAGGATTGAGGATTGAGAATTGAGGATTGAGGATTGAGGATTGAGGATTGAAAATTGAGTATTGAGGACTGAAGATTGAGGATTGAGGGTTGACAATTGAGGATTGAGGATTGAAGATTGAGTATTGAGGATTGAAGATTGAGGATTGAGGATTGAGGATTGAGGATTGTGGATTGAAGATTGAGGATTGAGGATTGAGGATTGAGGATTGAGCATTGAGGATTGAAGATTGAACATTGATGGTTGAATGTTGAGGATTGAGGATTGAGTGTTGTGGATTGAGGACGAGGACTGAGGGTTGAATATTGATGATTGAGGTCTGAGGATTGAGGATTGAGGATTGAAAATTGAGGATTGAGGATTGAGGATTGAGGATTGAGTATTGAAGATTGGATATTGAGGATTGAAGATTGAGGATTGAGGATTGAGGACTGAGGATTGAGGCTTGAAGGTTGAGTATTGAAGATTCAGGATTGAGGTTTGAGGACTGAGGATTGAGGATTGAAGATTGAGTATTAGGGATTGAAGATTGAGGGCTGAGGATTGAGGATTGAGGATTGAGGATGATGTCTGAGGGTTGAGGATTGAGGTTTGAGGACTGAGGACTGAGGATTGAGGACTGAGGATTGAGGATGAGGGCTGAGGGTCGGGGATTGAGGTTAGACGGCTGAGGACTGACGATTGAGGATTTTGAATTAAGGATTGTTGATAGAGGATTGAAGATTGAGGATTGGGTATTGAGGATTGAAGAATTAGGATTGAGGATTGATGATTGAAGATTGAGGGTTGAGGATCCAGAATTGGAGATTGACTATTGAGGATTGAAGATTGGGGATTGAGGATTGAGGATTGAGGATCTAGGATTGGAGATTGATAATTGAGTATTGAAGATTGGGGACTGAGGATTGAGGATTGAGGATCTAGGATTGGAGATTGAAGATTGAGGATTGAGGATTGAGGGTTGAGGATTGAGGACGAGGACTGACGGTTGAGGATTGAGGTTTGAGGATTGAGGATTGAGGATTGAGGACTGAGGCTTGAGGATTGAGGATTGAGCATTGAGGATTGAAGATTGAGGACTGGCGATTGAGGATTGAAGATTGAGGATTGATGATTGAGGATTGAGAATTGAGAATTGAGGATGAGGACTGAGGGTTGAGGATTGAGGTTTGTGAAATGAGGATTGAGGATTGAGGATTGAGGATTGAGGATTGAGAATTGAGGATTGTGTATTAATGATTGAGTATTGATCACTGAGGATTGAGGATTGAGGATTGAAAATTGAGTATTGAGGATTGAAGATTGAGGATTGAGGATTGACGATTGTGGATTGTGGATTGAAGATTGAGTATTGAGGATTGAAGATTGAGGATTGAGGGTTGAGGATGGAGGATTGAGGGTTGAAGATTGAGGATAGAGGATTGAGGATTGAGGATTGAGCATTGAGGATTGAGGGTTGAGGATCTAGGGTTGGAGATTGATTATTGAGGATTGAAGATTGGGGATTGAGGATTGAGGATTGAGGATTTAGGATTGGAGATTGATTATTGAAGATTGAAGATTGGGGATTGAGGATTGAGGATTGAGGATCTAGGATTGGAGATTGAAGATTGAGGATTGAGGATTGAGGGTTGAGGATTGAGGACGAGGACTGACGGTTGAGGATTGAGGTTTGAGGATTGAGGATTGAGGACTGAGGATTGAGGATTGAGGATTGAGCATTGAGGATTGAAGATTGAGGACTGGCGATAGAGGATTGAAGATTGAGGATTAAGGATTGAGGATTGGAGATTGAGGATGTAGGATTGGAGATTGATTATTGAGGATTGAAGATTGAGGATTGAGGATTGAGGATTGAGGATTGAAGATTGAGTATTCATGATTGAATATTGAGAATTGAGGATTGAGGTTTGAGGATTGAGGACGAGGACTGACGGTAGAGGATTTAGGTTTGAGGACTGAGGACTGAGGATTGAGGACTGAGGATTGAGGATTGGAGATTGAGGATTGGGGATTGAGGATTGGCGATTGAGGATTGGGTATTGAGAATTGAGGATTGATGGTTGAGCATTGAGGATTCATGGCTGAGGATTGTGTGTTGAATATTGAGGGTTGAGGATTGAGGTTTGAGGACTGAGGATTGAGGATTGAAGATTGAGTATTGATGATTGAATATTGAGAATTGAGGATTGAGGTTTGAGGATTGAGGACGAGGACTGACGGTAGAGGATTTAGGTTTGAGGATTGAGGACTGAGGATTGAGGACTGAGGATTGAGGATTGAGGATTGAGCATTGAGGATTGAATATTGAAGACTGGGGATTGAGGATTGAAGATTGAGAATTAAGGATTGAAGATTGTGGATCGACGATCTAGGATTGGAGATTGATTATTGAGGATTGAAGATTGAGGATTGAGGATTGAGGATTGAGGAGTGAGGATTGGGGATTGAATATTGAGTACTGAGGATGGAAGATTGAGGATTGATCACTGAGGATTGAGGACTGAGGATTGAGGATTGAGGATTGAGGATTGAAGACTGAATATTGAGGATTGAAGATTGAGGATTGAGGTTTGAGGGTTGAGGATGGATGATGAGGGCTGAGGGTTGAGGATTGAGGTTTGAGGACTGAGGACTGAGGATTGGGGATCGAGAGTTGAGGATTGAGGATTGAGGATTGAGGATTGAGGATTGAGAATTGAGGATTGATGATTGAGGGTTGAAAATTGAATATTGAGGATTGAAGATTGAGGGTTGGTGATTAAGGATTGAGGATGGAGGATGAGGGCTGAGGGTTGAGGATTGAGGTTTGAGGACCGAGGACTGAGGATTGAGGATTGAGAATTGAGGATTGAGGGTTGAGGATTGAAGATTGAGGATTGGGTATTGAGGACTGAACATTGAGGATTGTGGATTCAGGATTGAAGGTTGAATATTGATGAATGAATATTAACGACTGAGGATTGAGTGTTGTGGATTGAGGACGAGGAATGAGGGATCAGTATTGATACTTGAGGGCTGAGGATTGAGGATTGAGGATTGCGAATTGAGGATTGAAGATTGAAGATTGAGGATTGGGTATTGAGGATTGTAGAATGAGGATTGAGGATTGAGGATTGAGGATTAAGGATTGAAAATTGAGTATTGAGGATTGAGGATTGAGGATCTAGGATTGGAGATTGATTATTGAGGATTGAAGATTGAGAATTGAGGATTGAGGATTGAGGACCTTGAATTGGAGATTGATTATTGAGGATTGAAGATTGAGGATTGATGATTGAGGATTGATGATTAAGGATTGAGGATGGAGGATGAGGGCTGAGTGTTGAGGATTGAGGTTTGAGGACTGAGGACAGAGGATTGAGGATTGAGAATTGAGGATTGAGGATTGAGGATTGAGGATTGAAGATTGAGTATTGAGGACTGAAGATTGAGGATTGAGGATTGACGATTGAGGATTGAGGATTGAAGATTGATTATTGAGGATTGAAGATTGAGGATTGAGGACTGAGGATTGAGGATTGAGGATTGAAGATTGAGGATTGAGGATTGAGGATTGAGGATTGAGCATTGAGGATTGAAGATTGAACATTGATGGTTGAAGATTGAGGATTGAGGATTGAGTGTTGTGGATTGAGGACGAGGACTGAGGGTTGAATATTGATGATTGAGGTCTGAGGATTGAGGATTGAGGATTGAAAATTGAGGATTGAGGATTGAGGATTGAGGATTGAGGATTGAAGATTGGATATTGAGGATTGAAGATTGAGGATTGAGGATTGAGGACTGAGGATTGAGGCTTGAAGGTTGAGTATTGAAGATCCAGGATTGAGGTTTGAGGACTGAGGATTGAGGATTGAAGATTGAGGATTGAGGATTGAAGATTGAGTATTGATGATTGAATACTGAGGATTGAGGATAGAGGTTTGAGGATTGAGGACGAGGACTGACGGTAGAGGATTGAGGTTTGTGGTTTGAGGATTGAGGATTGAGGACTGAGGATTGAGGATTGAGGATTAAGCATTGAGGATTGAAGATTGAAGACTGGGGATTGAGGATTGATGACTGAGAATTAAGGATTGAAGATTGTGGATTGAGGATCTAGGATTGGAGATTGATTATTGAGGATTGAAGATAGAGGATTGAGGATTGAGGATTGAGGATTGAGAATTGAGGATGAGGACTAAGGGTTGAGGATTGAGGTTTGAAGAATGGGGATTGAGGGTTGAGGGTTGAGGATTGAGGATTGAGGATTAAGGATTGAGTATTGAAGATTGAGTATTGATCCCTGAGGATTGAGGATTGAGGATTGAGGATTGAGGATTGGGGATTGAATATTGAGTACTGAAGATTGAAGATTGAGGATTGAGGATTGAGGATTGTGGATGGAGGATGAGGGCTGAGGGTTGAGGATTGAGGTTTGAGGACTGAGGACTGAGGATTGAGGACTGAGGAATGAGGATGAGGGCTGATGGTCGGGGATTGAGGTTTGGCGGCTGAGGACTGAGGATTGAGGATTGAGAATTAAGGATTGTTGATAGAGGACTGAAGATTGAGGATTGGGTATTGAGGATTGAAGAATGAGGATTGAGGATTGAGGATTGAGGATTGAGGATTGAGGGTTGAGGATCTAGAATTGGAGATTGAATATTCAGGATTGAAGATTGGGGATTGAGGATTGAGGATTGAGTATCTAGGATTGGAGATTGATTATTGAGGATTGAAGATTGGGGATTGAGGATTGAGGATTGAGTATCTAGGATTGGAGATTGATTATTGAGGATTGAAGATTGAGGATTGATGATTGAGGATTGAGAATTGAGAATTGAGGATGAGGACTGAGGGTTGAGGATTGAGGTTTGAGAAATGAGGATTGAGGATTGAGGATTGAGGATTGAGGATTGAGGATTGAGGATTGTGTATTAAAGATTGAGTATTGATCACTGAGGATTGAGGATTGAGGATTGAGTGTTGAGGATTGAGGGTTGATGATTGAATATTGAGGATTGAAGATTGAGGATTGATGATTAAGGATTGAGGATGGAGGATGAGGGCTGAGTGTTGAGGATTGAGGTTTGAGGACTGAGGACAGAGGACTGAGGATTGAGAGTTGAGGATTGAGGATTGAGGATTGAAGATTGAGTATTGAGGATTGAAGATTGAGGATTGAGGATTGACGATTGTGGATTGTGGATTGAAGATTGTGTATTGAGGATTGAAGATTGAGGATTGAGGATTGAGGATTGAGGATTGAGGATTAAAGATTGAGGATAGAGGATTGAGGATTGAGGATTGAGCATTGAGGATTGAAGATTGAATATTGATGATTGAAGATTGAGGATTGAGGATTGAGGGTTGTGGATTGAGGACGAGGACTGAGGGTTGAATATTGATGATTGAGGTCTGAGGATTGAGGATTGAGGATTGAATATTGAGGATTGAGTGTTGTGGATTGAGGACGAGGACTGAGGGTTGAATATTGATGATTGAGGTCTGAGGATTGAGGATTGAGGATTGAAAATTGAGGATTGAGGATTGAGGATTGAGGATTGAGGATTGAAGATTGGATATTGAGGATTGAAGATTGAGGATTGAGGATTGAGGACTGAGGATTGAGGCTTGAAGGTTGAGTATTGAAGATCCAGGATTGAGGTTTGAGGACTGAGGATTGAGGATTGAAGATTGAGGATTGAGGATTGAAGATTGAGTATTGATGATTGAATACTGAGGATTGAGGATAGAGGTTTGAGGATTGAGGACGAGGACTGACGGTAGAGGATTGAGGTTTGTGGTTTGAGGATTGAGGATTGAGGACTGAGGATTGAGGATTGAGGATTAAGCATTGAGGATTGAAGATTGAAGACTGGGGATTGAGGATTGATGACTGAGAATTAAGGATTGAAGATTGTGGATTGAGGATCTAGGATTGGAGATTGATTATTGAGGATTGAAGATAGAGGATTGAGGATTGAGGATTGAGGATTGAGAATTGAGGATGAGGACTGAGGGTTGAGGATTGAGGTTTGAAGAATGGGGATTGAGGGTTGAGGGTTGAGGATTGAGGATTGAGGATTAAGGATTGAGTATTGAAGATTGAGTATTGATCCCTGAGGATTGAGGATTGAGGATTGAGGATTGAGGATTGGGGATTGAATATTGAGTACTGAAGATTGAAGATTGAGGATTGAGGATTGAGGATTGTGGATGGAGGATGAGGGCTGAGGGTTGAGGATTGAGGTTTGAGGACTGAGGACTGAGGATTGAGGACTGAGGAATGAGGATGAGGGCTGATGGTCGGGGATTGAGGTTTGGCGGCTGAGGACTGAGGATTGAGGATTGAGAATTAAGGATTGTTGATAGAGGACTGAAGATTGAGGATTGGGTATTGAGGATTGAAGAATGAGGATTGAGGATTGAGGATTGAGGATTGAGGGTTGAGGATCTAGAATTGGAGATTGAATATTCAGGATTGAAGATTGGGGATTGAGGATTGAGGATTGAGTATCTAGGATTGGAGATTGATTATTGAGGATTGAAGATTGGGGATTGAGGATTGAGGATTGAGTATCTAGGATTGGAGATTGATTATTGAGGATTGAAGATTGAGGATTGATGATTGAGGATTGAGAATTGAGAATTGAGGATGAGGACTGAGGGTTGAGGATTGAGGTTTGAGAAATGAGGATTGAGGATTGAGGATTGAGGATTGAGGATTGAGGATTGAGGATTGTGTATTAAAGATTGAGTATTGATCACTGAGGATTGAGGATTGAGGATTGAGTGTTGAGGATTGAGGGTTGATGATTGAATATTGAGGATTGAAGATTGAGGATTGATGATTAAGGATTGAGGATGGAGGATGAGGGCTGAGTGTTGAGGATTGAGGTTTGAGGACTGAGGACAGAGGACTGAGGATTGAGAGTTGAGGATTGAGGATTGAGGATTGAAGATTGAGTATTGAGGATTGAAGATTGAGGATTGAGGATTGACGATTGTGGATTGTGGATTGAAGATTGTGTATTGAGGATTGAAGATTGAGGATTGAGGATTGAGGATTGAGGATTGAGGATTGAGGATGATGTCTGAGGGTTGAGGATTGAGGTTTGAGGACTGAGGACGGAGGATTGAGGACTGAGGATTGAGGATGAGGGCTGAGGGTCGGGGATTGAGGTTTGACGGCTGAGGACTGACGATTGAGGATTGAGAATTAAGGATTGTTGATAGAGGATTGAAGATTGAGGATTGGGTATTGAGGATTGAAGAATTAGGATTGAGGATTGAGGATTGAAGATTGAGGGTTGAGGATCTAGAATTGGAGATTGACTATTGAGGATTGAAGATTGGGGATTGAGGATTGAGGATTGAGGATCTAGGATTGGAGATTGATTAGTGAGTATTGAAGATTGGGGATTGAGGATTGAGGATTGAGGATTGAGGATTGAGGATTGAAGATTGAGGATTGAGGATTGAGGATTGAGCGTTGAGGATTGAAGATTGAGTATTGATGATTGAAGATTGAGGATTGAGGATTGAGTGTTGTGCATTGAGGACGAGTACTGAGGGTTGAATATTGATGATTGAGGTCTGAGGATTGAGGATTGAGGATTGAAAATTGAGGATTGAGGATTGAGGATTGAGGATTGAGGATTGAAGATTGAGTATCGAGGATTGAAGATTGAGGATTGAGGATTGAGGATTGAGGAATGATGATTGAAGATTGTGTATTGAAGATTGAAGATTGAGGATTGAGGATTGAGGATTGAGGATTGAGGATTGAGGATTGAAGATTGAGGGTTGGGTATTGAGGATTGAAGAATGAGGATTGAGGATTGAGTATTGAGGATTGAGGATTGAGGATCTAGGATTGGAGATTGATTATTGAGGATTGAAGATTGAGAATTGAGGATTGAGGATTGAGGACCTTGAATTGGAGATTGATTATTGAGGATTGAAGATTGAGGATTGATGATTGAGGATTGATGATTAAGGATTGAGGATGGAGGATGAGGGCTGAGTGTTGAGGATTGAGGTTTGAGGACTGAGGACAGAGGATTGAGGATTGAGAATTGAGGATTGAGGATTGAGGATTGAGGATTGAAGATTGAGTATTGAGGACTGAAGATTGAGGATTGAGGATTGACGATTGAGGATTGAGGATTGAAGATTGATTATTGAGGATTGAAGATTGAGGATTGAGGACTGAGGATTGAGGATTGAGGATTGAAGATTGAGGATTGAGGATTGAGGATTGAGGATTGAGCATTGAGGATTGAAGATTGAACATTGATGGTTGAAGATTGAGGATTGAGGATTGAGTGTTGTGGATTGAGGACGAGGACTGAGGGTTGAATATTGATGATTGAGGTCTGAGGATTGAGGATTGAGGATTGAAAATTGAGGATTGAGGATTGAGGATTGAGGATTGAGGATTGAAGATTGGATATTGAGGATTGAAGATTGAGGATTGAGGATTGAGGACTGAGGATTGAGGCTTGAAGGTTGAGAATTGAAGATCCAGGATTGAGGTTTGAGGACTGAGGATTGAGGATTGAAGATTGAGGATTGAGGATTGAAGATTGAGTATTGATGATTGAATATTGAGAATTGAGGATTGAGGTTTGAGGATTGAGGACGAGGACTGACGGTAGAGGATTTAGGTTTGAGGATTGAGGACTGAGGATTGAGGACTGAGGATTGAGGATTGAGGATTGAGCATTGAGGATTGAATATTGAAGACTGGGGATTGAGGATTGAAGATTGAGAATTAAGGATTGAAGATTGTGGATCGACGATCTAGGATTGGAGATTGATTATTGAGGATTGAAGATTGAGGATTGAGGATTGAGGATTGGGGATTGAGTATTGAGGATGAGGACTGAGGGTTGAGGATTGAGGTTTGAGGAATGAGGATTGAGGAATGAGGATTGAGGATTGAGGATTGAGGATTGAGGATTGAGGATTGAGGATTGGGGATTGAATATTGAGTACTGAGGATGGAAGATTGAGGATTGATCACTGAGGATTGAGGACTGAGGATTGAGGATTGAGGATTGAGGATTGAAGGCTGAGTATTGAGGATTGAAGATTGAGGATTGAGGTTTGAGGGTTGAGGATGGATGATGAGGGCTGAGGGTTGAGGATTGAGGTTTGAGGACTGAGGACTGAGGATTGGGGATCGAGAGTTGAGGATTGAGGATTGAGGATTGAGGATTGAGGATTGAGAATTGAGGATTGATGATTGAGGGTTGAAAATTGAGTATTGAGGATTGAAGATTGAGGATTGAGTATTGAGGATTGAGGATTGAGGATTGAAGATTGAGTATTGAGGATTGAAGATTGAGGATTGAGGATTGAGGATTGAGGATTGAGGATTGAAGATTGAGGATTGAGGATTGAGGATTGAGGATTGAGCATTGAGGATTGAAGATTGAGTATTGATGATGGAAGGTTGAGGATTGAGAATTGAGTGTTGTGGATTGAGGACGAGTACTGAGGGTTGAATATTGATGATTGAGGTCTGAGGATTGAGGATTGAGGATTGAAAATTGAGGATTGAGGATTGAGGATTGAGGATTGAGGATTGAAGATTGAGTATCGCGGATTGAAAATTGAGGATTGAGGATTGAGGATTGAGGAATGATGATTGAAGATTGTGTATTGAAGATTGAAGATTGAGGATTGAGGATTGAGGATTGAGGATTGAGGATTGAGGATTGAAGATTGAGGGTTGGGTATTGAGGATTGAAGAATGAGGATTGAGGATTGAGTATTGAGGATTGAGGATTGAGGATCTAGGATTGGAGATTGATTATTGAGGATTGAAGATTGAGGATTGAGGATTGAGGATTCAGGACCTTGAATTGGAGATTGATTATTGAGGATTGAAGATTGAGGATTGATGATTGAGGATTGAGAATTGAGAATTGAGGATGAGGACTGAGGGTTGAGGATTGAGGTTTGAGAAATGACGATTGAGGATTGAGGATTGAGGATTGAGGATTGAGGATTGAGGAATGTGTATTAAAGATTGAGTATTGATCACTGAGGATTGAGGATTGAGGATTGATGGTTGAGGATTGAGGGTTGATGATTGAATATTGAGGATTGAAGATTGAGGATTGATGATTAAGGATTGAGGATGGAGGATGAGGGCTGAGTGTTGAGGATTGAGGTTTGAGGACTGAGGACAGAGGATTGAGGATTGAGAATTGAGGATTGAGGATTGAGGATTGAGGATTGAAAATTGAGTATTGAGGACTGAAGATTGAGGATTGAGGGTTGACAATTGAGGATTGAGGATTGAAGATTGAGTATTGAGGATTGAAGATTGAGGATTGAGGATTGAGGATTGAGGATTGTGGATTGAAGATTGAGGATTGAGGATTGAGGATTGAGGATTGAGCATTGAGGATTGAAGATTGAACATTGATGGTTGAATGTTGAGAATTGAGGATTGAGTGTTGTGGATTGAGGACGAGGACTGAGGGTTGAATATTGATGATTGAGGTCTGAGGATTGAGGATTGAGGATTGAAAATTGAGGATTGAGGATTGAGGATTGAGGATTGAGTATTGAAGATTGGATATTGAGGATTGAAGATTGAGGATTGAGGATTGAGGACTGAGGATTGAGGCTTGAAGGTTGAGTATTGAAGATTCAGGATTGAGGTTTGAGGACTGAGGATTGAAGATTGAAGATTGAGGATTGAGGATTGAAGATTGAGTATTGATGATTGAATACTGAGGATTGAGGATTGAGGTTTGAGGATTGAGGACGAGGACTGACGGTAGAGGATTGAGGTTTGTGGTTTGAGGATTGAGGATTGAGGACTGAGGATTGAGGATTGAGGATTAAGCATTGAGGATTGAAGATTGAAGACTGGGGATTGAGGATTGATGATTGAGAATTAAGGATTGAAGATTGTGGATTGAGGATCTAGGATTGGAGATTGATTATTGAGGATTGAAGATTGAGGATTGAGGATTGAGGATTGATGATTGAGAATTGAGTATGAGGACTGAGGGTTGAGGATTGAGGTTTGAAGAATAGGGATTGAGGGTAGGGTTGAGGATTGAGGATTGAGGATTGAGGATTGAGTATTGAAGATTGAGTATTGATGCCTGAGGATTGAGGATTGAGGATTGAGGATTGAGGATTGGGGATTGAATATTGAGTACGGAGGATTGAAGATTGAGGATTGAGGATTGAGGACTGTGGATGGAGGCTGAGGGCTGAGGGTTGAGGATTGAGGTTTGAGGACTGAGGACTGAGGATTGAGGACTGAGGAATGAGGATGAGGGCTGATGGTCGGGGATTGAGGTTTGGCGGCTGAGGACTGAGGATTGAGGATTGAGAATTAAGGATTGTTGATAGAGGACTGAAGATTGAGGATTGGGTATTGAGGATTGAAGAATGAGGATTGAGGATTGAGGATTGAGGATTGAGGGTTGAGGATCTAGAATTGGAGATTGAATATTGAGGATTGAAGATTGGGGATTGAGGATTGAGGATTGAGTATCTAGGATTGGAGATTGATTATTGAGGATTGAAGATTGGGGATTGAGGATTGAGGATTGAGTATCTAGGATTGGAGATTGATTATTGAGGATTGAAGATTGAGGATTGATGATTGAGGATTGAGAATTGAGAATTGAGGATGAGGACTGAGGGTTGAGGATTGAGGTTTGAGAAATGAGGATTGAGGATTGAGGATTGAGGATTGAGGATTGAGGATTGAGGATTGTGTATTAAAGATTGAGTATTGATCACTGAGGATTGAGGATTGAGGATTGAGTGTTGAGGATTGAGGGTTGATGATTGAATATTGAGGATTGAAGATTGAGGATTGATGATTAAGGATTGAGGATGGAGGATGAGGGCTGAGTGTTGAGGATTGAGGTTTGAGGACTGAGGACAGAGGACTGAGGATTGAGAGTTGAGGATTGAGGATTGAGGATTGAAGATTGAGTATTGAGGATTGAAGATTGAGGATTGAGGATTGACGATTGTGGATTGTGGATTGA
Organism: Calliopsis andreniformis; assembly: GCF_051401765.1. NCBI lineage: Eukaryota > Metazoa > Arthropoda > Insecta > Hymenoptera > Andrenidae > Calliopsis > Calliopsis andreniformis. The sequence continues at coordinate 2,211,003 of NW_027480470.1, forward strand.
AGATTGTGTATTGAGGATTGAAGATTGAGGATTGAGGATTGAGGATTGAGGATTGAGGATTAAAGATTGAGGATTGAGGATTGAGGATTGAGCATTGAGGATTGAAGATTGAATATTGATGATTGAAGATTGAGGATTGAGGATTGAGGGTTGTGGATTGAGGACGAGGACTGAGGGTTGAATATTGATGATTGAGGTCTGAGGATTGAGGATTGAGGATTGAATATTGAGGATTGAGGATTGAGGATTGGGTATTGAGGATTGAAGAATGAGGATTGAGGATTGAGGATTGAGGATTGAGGGTTGAGGATCTAGAATTGGAGATTGAATATTGAGGATTGAAGATTGGGGATTGAGGATTGAGGATTGAGTATCTAGGATTGGAGATTGATTATTGAGGATTGAAGATTGGGGATTGAGGATTGAGGATTGAGTATCTAGGATTGGAGATTGATTATTGAGGATTGAAGATTGAGGATTGATGATTGAGGATTGAGAATTGAGAATTGAGGATGAGGACTGAGGGTTGAGGATTGAGGTTTGAGAAATGAGGATTGAGGATTGAGGATTGAGGATTGAGGATTGAGGATTGAGGATTGTGTATTAAAGATTGAGTATTGATCACTGAGGATTGAGGATTGAGGATTGAGTGTTGAGGATTGAGGGTTGATGATTGAATATTGAGGATTGAAGATTGAGGATTGATGATTAAGGATTGAGGATGGAGGATGAGGGCTGAGTGTTGAGGATTGAGGTTTGAGGACTGAGGACAGAGGACTGAGGATTGAGAGTTGAGGATTGAGGATTGAGGATTGAAGATTGAGTATTGAGGATTGAAGATTGAGGATTGAGGATTGACGATTGTGGATTGTGGATTGAAGATTGTGTATTGAGGATTGAAGATTGAGGATTGAGGATTGAGGATTGAGGATTGAGGATTAAAGATTGAGGATTGAGGATTGAGGATTGAGCATTGAGGATTGAAGATTGAATATTGATGATTGAAGATTGAGGATTGAGGATTGAGGGTTGTGGATTGAGGACGAGGACTGAGGGTTGAATATTGATGATTGAGGTCTGAGGATTGAGGATTGAGGATTGAATATTGAGGATTGAGGATTGAGGATTGAGGATTGAGGATTGAAGATTGGATATTGAGGATTGAAGATTGAGGATTGAGGATTGAGGACTGAGGATTGAGGCTTGAAGGTTGAGTATTGAAGATTCAGGATAGAGGTTTGAGGACTGAGGATTGAGGATTGAAGATTGAGTATTAGGGATTGAAGATTGAGGATTGAGGATTGAGGATTGAGGATTGAGGATTGAGGATGATGTCTGAGGGTTGAGGATTGAGGTTTGAGGACTGAGGACTGAGGATTGAGGACTGAGGATTGAGGATGAGGGCTGAGGGTCGGGGATTGAGGTTTGACGGCTGAGGACTGACGATTGAGGATTGAGAATTAAGGATTGTTGATAGAGGATTGAAGATTGAGGATTGGGTATTGAGGATTGAAGAATTAGGATTGAGGATTGAGGATTGAAGATTGAGGGTTGAGGATCTAGAATTGGAGATTGACTATTGAGGATTGAAGATTGGGGATTGAGGATTGAGGATTGAGGATCTAGGATTGGAGATTGATTATTGAGTATTGAAGATTGGGGATTGAGGATTGAGGATTGAGGATTGAGGATTGAGGATTGAAGATTGAGGATTGAGGATTGAGGATTGAGCGTTGAGGATTGAAGATTGAGTATTGATGATTGAAGATTGAGGATTGAGGATTGAGTGTTGTGCATTGAGGACGAGTACTGAGGGTTGAATATTGATGATTGAGGTCTGAGGATTGAGGATTGAGGATTGAAAATTGAGGATTGAGGATTGAGGATTGAGGATTGAGGATTGAAGATTGAGTATCGAGGATTGAAGATTGAGGATTGAGGATTGAGGATTGAGGAATGATGATTGAAGATTGTGTATTGAAGATTGAAGATTGAGGATTGAGGATTGAGGATTGAGGATTGAGGATTGAGGATTGAAGATTGAGGGTTGGGTATTGAGGATTGAAGAATGAGGATTGAGGATTGAGTATTGAGGATTGAGGATTGAGGATCTAGGATTGGAGATTGATTATTGAGGATTGAAGATTGAGAATTGAGGATTGAGGATTGAGGACCTTGAATTGGAGATTGATTATTGAGGATTGAAGATTGAGGATTGATGATTGAGGATTGATGATTAAGGATTGAGGATGGAGGATGAGGGCTGAGTGTTGAGGATTGAGGTTTGAGGACTGAGGACAGAGGATTGAGGATTGAGAATTGAGGATTGAGGATTGAGGATTGAGGATTGAAGATTGAGTATTGAGGACTGAAGATTGAGGATTGAGGATTGACGATTGAGGATTGAGGATTGAAGATTGAGTATTGAGGATTGAAGATTGAGGATTGAGGACTGAGGATTGAGGATTGAGGATTGAAGATTGAGGATTGAGGATTGAGGATTGAGGATTGAGCATTGAGGATTGAAGATTGAACATTGATGGTTGAAGATTGAGGATTGAGGATTGAGTGTTGTGGATTGAGGACGAGGACTGAGGGTTGAATATTGATGATTGAGGTCTGAGGATTGAGGATTGAGGATTGAAAATTGAGGATTGAGGATTGAGGATTGAGGATTGAGGATTGAAGATTGGATATTGAGGATTGAAGATTGAGGATTGAGGATTGAGGACTGAGGATTGAGGCTTGAAGGTTGAGTATTGAAGATCCAGGATTGAGGTTTGAGGACTGAGGATTGAGGATTGAAGATTGAGGATTGAGGATTGAAGATTGAGTATTGATGATTGAATACTGAGGATTGAGGATGGAGGTTTGAGGATTGAGGACGAGGACTGACGGTAGAGGATTGAGGTTTGTGGTTTGAGGATTGAGGATTGAGGACTGAGGATTGAGGATTGAGGATTAAGCATTGAGGATTGAAGATTGAAGACTGGGGATTGAGGATTGATGACTGAGAATTAAGGATTGAAGATTGTGGATTGAGGATCTAGGATTGGAGATTGATTATTGAGGATTGAAGATAGAGGATTGAGGATTGAGGATTGAGGATTGAGAATTGAGGATGAGGACTGAGGGTTGAGGATTGAGGTTTGAAGAATGGGGATTGAGGGTTGAGGGTTGAGGATTGAGGATTGAGGATTAAGGATTGAGTATTGAAGATTGAGTATTGATCCCTGAGGATTGAGGATTGAGGATTGAGGATTGAGGATTGGGGATTGAATATTGAGTACTGAAGATTGAAGATTGAGGATTGAGGATTGAGGATTGTGGATGGAGGATGAGGGCTGAGGGTTGAGGATTGAGGTTTGAGGACTGAGGACTGAGGATTGAGGACTGAGGAATGAGGATGAGGGCTGATGGTCGGGGATTGAGGTTTGGCGGCTGAGGACTGAGGATTGAGGATTGAGAATTAAGGATTGTTGATAGAGGACTGAAGATTGAGGATTGGGTATTGAGGATTGAAGAATGAGGATTGAGGATTGAGGATTGAGGATTGAGGGTTGAGGATCTAGAATTGGAGATTGAATATTCAGGATTGAAGATTGGGGATTGAGGATTGAGGATTGAGTATCTAGGATTGGAGATTGATTATTGAGGATTGAAGATTGGGGATTGAGGATTGAGGATTGAGTATCTAGGATTGGAGATTGATTATTGAGGATTGAAGATTGAGGATTGATGATTGAGGATTGAGAATTGAGAATTGAGGATGAGGACTGAGGGTTGAGGATTGAGGTTTGAGAAATGAGGATTGAGGATTGAGGATTGAGGATTGAGGATTGAGGATTGAGGATTGTGTATTAAAGATTGAGTATTGATCACTGAGGATTGAGGATTGAGGATTGAGTGTTGAGGATTGAGGGTTGATGATTGAATATTGAGGATTGAAGATTGAGGATTGATGATTAAGGATTGAGGATGGAGGATGAGGGCTGAGTGTTGAGGATTGAGGTTTGAGGACTGAGGACAGAGGACTGAGGATTGAGAGTTGAGGATTGAGGATTGAGGATTGAAGATTGAGTATTGAGGATTGAAGATTGAGGATTGAGGATTGACGATTGTGGATTGTGGATTGAAGATTGTGTATTGAGGATTGAAGATTGAGGATTGAGGATTGAGGATTGAGGATTGAGGATTAAAGATTGAGGATAGAGGATTGAGGATTGAGGATTGAGCATTGAGGATTGAAGATTGAATATTGATGATTGAAGATTGAGGATTGAGGATTGAGGGTTGTGGATTGAGGACGAGGACTGAGGGTTGAATATTGATGATTGAGGTCTGAGGATTGAGGATTGAGGATTGAATATTGAGGATTGAGGATTGAGGATTGAGGATTGAGGATTGAAGATTGGATATTGAGGATTGAAGATTGAGGATTGAGGATTGAGGACTGAGGATTGAGGCTTGAAGGTTGAGTATTGAAGATTCAGGATAGAGGTTTGAGGACTGAGGATTGAGGATTGAAGATTGAGTATTAGGGATTGAAGATTGAGGATTGAGGATTGAGGATTGAGGATTGAGGATTGAGGATGATGTCTGAGGGTTGAGGATTGAGGTTTGAGGACTGAGGACTGAGGATTGAGGACTGAGGATTGAGGATGAGGGCTGAGGGTCGGGGATTGAGGTTTGACGGCTGAGGACTGACGATTGAGGATTGAGAATTAAGGATTGTTGATAGAGGATTCAAGATTGAGGATTGGGTATTGAGGATTGAAGAATTAGGATTGAGGATTGAGGATTGAAGATTGAGGGTTGAGGATCTAGAATTGGAGATTGACTATTGAGGATTGAAGATTGGGGATTGAGGATTGAGGATTGAGGATCTAGGATTGGAGATTGATTATTGAGTATTGAAGATTGGGGATTGAGGATTGAGGATTGAGGATTGAGCATTGAGGATTGAAGATTGAGGACTGGCGATAGAGGATTGAAGATTGAGGATTAAGGATTGAGGATTGGGGATTGAGGATGTAGGATTGGAGATTGATTATTGAGGATTGAAGATTCAGGATTGAGGATTGACGATTGAGGATTGAAGATTGAGTATTGATGATTGAATATTGAGAATTGAGGATTGAGGTTTGAGGATTGAGGACGAGGACTGACGGTAGAGGATTTAGGTTTGAGGATTGAGGACTGAGGATTGAGGACTGAGGATTGAGGATTGGAGATTGAGGATTGGGGATTGAGGATTGGCGATTGAGGATTGAGTATTGAGAATTGAGGATTGATGGTTGAGCATTGAGGATTCATGGCTGAGGATTGTGTGTTGAATATTGAAGGTTGAGTATTGAGGATTGAGGACTGAGGATTGAGGATTGAAGATTGAGTATTGATGATTGAATATTGAGAATTGAGGATTGAGGTTTGAGGATTGAGGACGAGGACTGACGGCAGAGGATTTAGGTTTGAGGATTGAGGACTGAGGATTGAGGACTGAGGATTGAGGATTGAGGATTGAGCATTGAGGATTGAATATTGAAGACTGGGGATTGAGGATTGAAGATTGAGAATTAAGGATTGAAGATTGTGGATCGACGATCTAGGATTGGAGATTGATTATTGAGGATTGAAGATTGAGGATTGAGGATTGAGGATTGGGGATTGAGTATTGAGGATGAGGACTGAGGGTTGAGGATTGAGGTTTGAGGAATGAGGATTGAGGAATGAGGATTGAGGATTGAGGATTGAGGATTGAGGATTGAGGATTGAGGATTGGGGATTGAATATTGAGTACTGAGGATGGAAGATTGAGGATTGATCACTGAGGATTGAGGACTGAGGATTGAGGATTGAGGATTGAGGATTGAAGACTGAGTATTGAGGATTGAAGATTGAGGATTGAGGTTTGAGGGTTGAGGATGGATGATGAGGGCTGAGGGTTGAGGATTGAGGTTTGAGGACTGAGGACTGAGGATTGGGGATCGAGAGTTGAGGATTGAGGATTGAGGATTGAGGATTGAGGATTGAGAATTGAGGATTGATGATTGAGGGTTGAAAATTGAGTATTGAGGATTGAAGATTGAGGATTGAGTATTGAGGATTGAGGATTGAGGATTGAAGATTGAGTATTGAGGATTGAAGATTGAGGATTGAGGATTGAGGATTGAGGATTGAGGATTGAAGATTGAGGATTGAGGATTGAGGATTGAGGATTGAGCATTGAGGATTGAAGATTGAGTATTGATGATGGAAGATTGAGGATTGAGAATTGAGTGTTGTGGATTGAGGACGAGTACTGAGGGTTGAATATTGATGATTGAGGTCTGAGGATTGAGGATTGAGGATTGAAAATTGAGGATTGAGGATTGAGGATTGAGGATTGAGGATTGAAGATTGAGTATCGCGGATTGAAAATTGAGGATTGAGGATTGAGGATTGAGGAATGATGATTGAAGATTGTGTATTGAAGATTGAAGATTGAGGATTGAGGATTGAGGATTGAGGATTGAGGATTGAGGATTGAAGATTGAGGGTTGGGTATTGAGGATTGAAGAATGAGGATTGAGGATTGAGTATTGAGGATTGAGGATTGAGGATCTAGGATTGGAGATTGATTATTGAGGATTGAAGATTGAGGATTGAGGATTGAGGATTCAGGACCTTGAATTGGAGATTGATTATTGAGGATTGAAGATTGAGGATTGATGATTGAGGATTGAGAATTGAGAATTGAGGATGAGGACTGAGGGTTGAGGATTGAGGTTTGAGAAATGACGATTGAGGATTGAGGATTGAGGATTGAGGATTGAGGATTGAGGAATGTGTATTAAAGATTGAGTATTGATCACTGAGGATTGAGGATTGAGGATTGATGGTTGAGGATTGAGGGTTGATGATTGAATATTGAGGATTGAAGATTGAGGATTGATGATTAAGGATTGAGGATGGAGGATGAGGGCTGAGTGTTGAGGATTGAGGTTTGAGGACTGAGGACAGAGGATTGAGGATTGAGAATTGAGGATTGAGGATTGAGGATTGAGGATTGAAAATTGAGTATTGAGGACTGAAGATTGAGGGTTGAGGGTTGACAATTGAGGATTGAGGATTGAAGATTGAGTATTGAGGATTGAAGATTGAGGATTGAGGATTGAGGATTGAGGATTGTGGATTGAAGATTGAGGATTGAGGATTGAGGATTGAGGATTGAGCATTGAGGATTGAAGATTGAACATTGATGGTTGAATGTTGAGGATTGAGGATTGAGTGTTGTGGATTGAGGACGAGGACTGAGGGTTGAATATTGATGATTGAGGTCTGAGGATTGAGGATTGAGGATTGAAAATTGAGGATTGAGGATTGAGGATTGAGGATTGAGTATTGAAGATTGGATATTGAGGATTGAAGATTGAGGATTGAGGATTGAGGACTGAGGATTGAGGCTTGAAGGTTGAGTATTGAAGATTCAGGATTGAGGTTTATGGACTGAGGATTGAAGATTGAAGATTGAGGATTGAGGATTGAAGATTGAGTATTGATGATTGAATACTGAGGATTGAGGATTGAGGTTTGAGGATTGAGGACGAGGACTGACGGTAGAGGATTGAGGTTTGTGGTTTGAGGATTGAGGATTGAGGACTGAGGATTGAGGATTGAGGATTAAGCATTGAGGATTGAAGATTGAAGACTGGGGATTGAGGATTGATGATTGAGAATTAAGGATTGAAGATTGTGGATTGAGGATCTAGGATTGGAGATTGATTATTGAGGATTGAAGATTGAGGATTGAGGATTGAGGATTGATGATTGAGAATTGAGTATGAGGACTGAGGGTTGAGGATTGAGGTTTGAAGAATAGGGATTGAGGGTAGGGTTGAGGATTGAGGATTGAGGATTGAGGATTGAGTATTGAAGATTGAGTATTGATGCCTGAGGATTGAGGATTGAGGATTGAGGATTGAGGATTGGGGATTGAATATTGAGTACGGAGGATTGAAGATTGAGGATTGAGGATTGAGGACTGTGGATGGAGGCTGAGGGCTGAGGGTTGAGGATTGAGGTTTGAGGACTGAGGACTGAGGATTGAGGACTGAGGAATGAGGATGAGGGCTGATGGTCGGGGATTGAGGTTTGGCGGCTGAGGACTGAGGATTGAGGATTGAGAATTAAGGATTGTTGATAGAGGACTGAAGATTGAGGATTGGGTATTGAGGATTGAAGAATGAGGATTGAGGATTGAGGATTGAGGATTGAGGGTTGAGGATCTAGAATTGGAGATTGAATATTGAGGATTGAAGATTGGGGATTGAGGATTGAGGATTGAGTATCTAGGATTGGAGATTGATTATTGAGGATTGAAGATTGGGGATTGAGGATTGAGGATTGAGTATCTAGGATTGGAGATTGATAATTGAGGATTGAAGATTGAGGATTGATGATTGAGGATTGAGAATTGAGAATTGAGAATTGAGGATGAGGACTGAGGGTTGAGGATTGAGGTTTGAGAAATGAGGATTGAGGATTGAGGATTGAGGATTGAGGATTGAGGATTGAGGATTGTGTATTAAAGATTGAGTATTGATCACTGAGGATTGAGGATTGAGGATTGAGTGTTGAGGATTGAGGGTTGATGATTGAATATTGAGGATTGAAGATTGAGGATTGATGATTAAGGATTGAGGATGGAGGACAGAGGACTGAGGATTGAGAATTGAGGATTGAGGATTGAGAATTGAAGATTGAGTATTGAGGATTGAAGATTGAGGATTGAGGATTGACGATTGTGGATTGTGGATTGAAGATTGTGTATTGAGGATTGAAGATTGAGGATTGAGGATTGAGGATTGAGGATTGAGGATTAAAGATTGAGGATAGAGGATTGAGGATTGAGGATTGAGCATTGAGGATTGAAGATTGAATATTGATGATTGAAGATTGAGGATTGAGGATTGAGGGTTGTGGATTGAGGACGAGGACTGAGGGTTGAATATTGATGATTGAGGTCTGAGGATTGAGGATTGAGGATTGAAAATTGAGGATTGAGGATTGAGGATTGAGGATTGAGGATTGAAGATTGGATATTGAGGATTGAAGATTGAGGATTGAGGATTGAGGACTGAGGATTGAGGCTTGAAGGTTGAGTATTGAAGATTCAGGATAGAGGTTTGAGGACTGAGGATTGAGGATTGAAGATTGAGTATTAGGGATTGAAGATTGAGGATTGAGGATTGAGGATTGAGGATTGAGGATGATGTCTGAGGGTTGAGGATTGAGGTTTGAGGACTGAGGACTGAGGATTGAGGACTGAGGATTGAGGATGAGGGCTGAGGGTCGGGGATTGAGGTTTGACGGCTGAGGACTGACGATTGAGGATTGAGAATTAAGGATTGTTGATAGAGGATTGAAGATTGAGGATTGGGTATTGAGGATTGAAGAATTAGGATTGAGGATTGAGGATTGAAGATTGAGGGTTGAGGATCTAGAATTGGAGATTGACTATTGAGGATTGAAGATTGAGGATTGAGGATTGAGGATTGAGGATCTAGGATTGGAGATTGATTATTGAGTATTGAAGATTGGGGATTGAGGATTGAGGATTGAGGATCTAGGATTGGAGATTGAAGATTGAGGATTGAGGATTGAGGGTTGAGGATTGAGGACGAGGACTGACGGTTGAGGATTGAGGTTTGAGGATTGAGGATTGAGGATTGAGGACTGAGGATTGAGGATTGAGGATTGAGCATTGAGGATTGAAGATTGAGGACTGGCGATTGAGGACTGAAGATTGAGGATTGATGATTGAGGATTGAGAATTGAGAATTGAAGTTGAGGACTGAGGGTTGAGGATTGAGGTTTGTGAAATGAGGATTGAGGATTGAGGATTGAGGATTGAGGATTGAGAATTGAGGATTGTGTATTAATGATTGAGTATTGATCACTGAGGATTGAGGATTGAGGATTGAAAATTGAGTATTGAGGATTGAAGATTGAGGATTGAGGATTGACGATTGTGGATTGTGGATTGAAGATTGAGTATTGAGGATTGAAGATTGAGGATTGAGGATTCAGGATTGAGGATTGCGGATTGAGGATTGAAGATTGAGGATAGAGGATTGAGGATTGAGGATTGAGCATTGAGGATTGAGGGTTGAGGATCTAGGATTGGAGATTGATTATTGAGGATTGAAGATTGGGTATTGACGATTGAGGATTGAGGATCTAGGATTGGAGATTGATTATTGAAGATTGAAGATTGAAGATTGGGGATTGAGGATTGAGGATTGAGGATCTAGGATTGGAGATTGAAGATTGAGGATTGAGGATTGAGGGTTGAGGATTGAGGACGAGGACTGACGGTTGAGGATTGAGGTTTGAGGATTGAGGATTGAGGACTGAGGATTGAGGATTGAGGATTGAGCATTGAGGATTGAAGATTGAGGACTGGCGATAGAGGATTGAAGATTGAGGATTAAGGATTGAGGATTGGGGATTGAGGATGTAGGATTGGAGATTGATTATTGAGGATTGAAGATTGAGGATTGAGGATTGACGATTGAGGATTGAAGATTGAGTATTGATGATTGAATATTGAGAATTGAGGATTGAGGTTTGAGGATTGAGGACGAGGACTGACGGTAGAGGATTTAGGTTTGAGGATTGAGGACTGAGGATTGAGGACTGAGGATTGAGGATTGGAGATTGAGGATTGGGGATTGAGGATTGGCGATTGAGGATTGAGTATTGAGAATTGAGGATTGATGGTTGAGCATTGAGGATTCATGGCTGAGGATTGTGTGTTGAATATTGAGGGTTGAGTATTGAGGATTGAGGACTGAGGATTGAGGATTGAAGATTGAGTATTGATGATTGAATATTGAGAATTGAGGATTGAGGTTTGAGGATTGAGGACGAGGACTGACGGTAGAGGATTTAGGTTTGAGGATTGAGGACTGAGGATTGAGGACTGAGGATTGAGGATTGAGGATTGAGCATTGAGGATTGAATATTGAAGACTGGGGATTGAGGATTGAAGATTGAGAATTAAGGATTGAAGATTGTGGATCGACGATCTAGGATTGGAGATTGATTATTGAGGATTGAAGATTAAGGATTGAGGATTGAGGATTGAGGATTGAGTATTGAGGATGAGGACTGAGGGTTGAGGATTGAGGTTTGAGGAATGAGGATTGAGGGATGAGGATTGAGGATTGAGGATTGAGGATTGAGGGTTGAGGATTGAGGATTGGGGATTGAATATTGAGTACTGAGGATGGAAGATTGAGGATTGATCACTGAGGATTGAGGACTGAGGATTGAGGATTGAGGATTGAGGATTGAAGACTGAGTATTGAGGATTGAAGATTGAGGATTGAGGATTGAGGATTGAGGATTGAGGATTGAGGATTGAGGGTTGAAGATTGAATATTGAGGATTGATGATTGAGGATTGATGATTAAGAATTGAGGATGGAGGATGAGGGCTGAGGGTTGAGGATTGAGGTTTGAGGACTGAGGACAGAGGATTGAGGATTGAGAATTGAGGATTGAAGATTGAGGATTGAGGATTGAAAATTGAGTATTGAGGATTGAGGTTTGAGGATTGAGGACTGAGGATTGAGGACTGAGGATTGAGGATGAGGGCTGAGGGTCGGGGATTGAGGTTTGACGGCTGAGGACTGAGGATTGAGGATTGAGAATTAAGGATTGTTGATAGAGGATTGAAGATTGAGGATTGGGTATTGAGGATTGAAGAATGAGGATTGAGGATTGAGGATTGAGGATTGAGGGTTGAGGATCTAGGATTGGAGATTGGTTATTGAGGATTGAAGATTGGATATTGAGGATTGAAGATTGAGGGTTGAGGTTTGAGAAATGAGGATTGAGGATTGAGGATTGAGGATTGAGGATTGAGGACTGATGATTGTGTATTAGAGATTGAGTATTGATCACTGAGGATTGAGGATAGAGGATTGAGGATTGAGGATTGAGGGTTGAAGATTGAATATTGAGGATTGATGATTGAGGATTGATGATTAAGAATTGAGGATGGAGGATGAGGGCTGAGGGTTGAGGATTGAGGTTTGAGGACTGAGGACAGAGGATTGAGGATTGAGCATTGAGGATTGAAGATTGAAGACTGGGGATTGAGGATTGAAGATTGAGAATTAAGGATTGAAGATTGTGGACTGAGTATCTAGGATTGGAGATTGATTATTGAGGATTGAAGATTGAGGATTGAGGATTGAGGATTGAGAATTGAGGATGAGGACTGGTGGTTGAGGATTGAGGTTTGAGGTATGAGGATTGAGGGTTGAGGATTGAGGATTGAGGATTGAGGATTGAGGATTGAGGATTGGGGATTGAATATTGTGTACTGAGGATTGAAGATTGAGGATTGAGGATTGAGGATTGAGGATGGAGGATGAGGGCTGAGGGTTGAGGATTGAGGTTTGAGTACTGAATCCTGAGAATTCAGGATATTCTTTTGGGTATTGAGAATTTAGGATTGATGGTTGAGTATTGAGGATTCAGAATTGAGGTTTGAGGGCTGTGGATTTGGATTGAAGATTGAGTATTGAGGATTGAAGATTGAGGATTGAGGATTGAGGATTGAGGATTGAGGATGATGTCTGAGGTTTGAGGATTGAGGTTTGAGGACTGAGGACTGAGGATTGAGGTCTGAGGATTGAGGATGAAGGCTGAGGGTCGGGGATTCAGGTTTGACGACTGAGGACTGAGGATTGAGGGTTGAGAATTAAGGATTGTTGATAGAGGATTGAAGATTGAGGATCGGGTATTGAGGATTGAAGAATGAGGATTGAGGATTGAGGTTTGAGGATTGAGCGTTGAGGATCTAGGACTGGAGATTGTTTATTGAGGATTGAGGATTGGGGTTTGAGGATTGAGGATTGAGGATCTAGGATTGGAGACTGATTATTGAGGATTGAAGATTGAGGATTGATGATTGAGGATTGAATGTTGAATATTGATGAATGAAGATTAACGATTGAGGATTGAGTGTTGTGGATTGAGGACGAGGACTGGGGGTTGAGTATTGATACTTGAGGTCTGAGGATTGAGGATTGAGGATTGCGAATTGAGGATTGAAGATTGAAGATTGTGGATTGGGTATTGAGGATTGTAGAATGAGGATTGAGGATTGAGGATTGAGGATTGAGGATTGAGGATTGAGGATTGAGGATTGAGGACTGAAGAATGAGTATTGAGGATTGAAGATTGAGAATTGAGGATTGAGGATTGAGGATTGAGGATTGAGGATTGAGGATTGAGGATTGAGGATTGGGGTGAATATTGAGTACTGAGGATTGAAGATTGAGGATTGAGGATTGAGGATTGATGATGGAGGATGAGGGCTGAGGGTTGAGGATTGAGGTTTGAGTATTGAATCCTGAGAATTCAGGATATTCTATTGAGTATTGAGAATTGAGTATTGATGGTTGAGTACTGAGGACTGAGGATTGAGGATTGACGGTTGAGTATTGAGGATTCAGAATTGAGGTTTGAGGGCTGAGGATTGAGGATTGAAGATTGAGTATTGAGGATTGAAGGTTGAGGATTGAGGATTGAGGATTAAGGATTGAGGATGATGTCTGAGGATTGTGGATTGAGGTTTGAGGACTGAGGACTGAGGATTGAGGAATGAGGATTGAGGATGAGGGCTGAGGTTCGGGGATTGAGGTTTGACGACTGAGGACTGAGGATTGAGGAGTGAGAATTCAGGATTGTTGATAGAGGATTGAAGATTGAGGATTGGGTATTGAGGATTGAAGAATGAGGATTGAGGATTGAGGATTGAGGATTGGGGGTTGAGGATCTAGGATTGGAGATTGGTTCTTGAGGATTGAATATTGGGGATTGAGCATTGAGGATTGAGGATTGAGGATTGAAGATTGATTATTGTGGATTGAGGTTTGAGGATCTAGGATTGGAGACTGAAGATTGAGGATTGAGGATTGAGGGTCGAGTACTGAGGACGAGGACTGACGGTTGAGGATTGAGGTTTGGGGATTGAGGATTGAGGACTGAGGCTTGGGGATTGAGGATTGAGCACTGATGATTGTGTATTAGAGATTGAGTATTGATCACTGAGGATTGAGGATTGAGGATTGAGGATTGAGGATTGAGGGTTGAAGATTGAATATTGAGGATTGATGATTGAGGATTGATGATTAAGAATTGAGGATGGAGGATGAGGGCTGAGGGTTGAGGATTGAGGATTGATGACTGAGGATTGAGGACTGAGGATTGAGGATTGAGGATTGAGGATTGAAGATTGAGTATTGAGGATTGAAAGTTGAGGATTGTGGGTTGAGGATTGAGGTTTGAGAAATGAGGATTGAAGATTGAGGATTGAGGATTGAGGATTGAGCACTGATGATTGTGTATTAGAGATTGAGTATTGATCACTGAGGATTGAGGATCGAGGATTGAGGATTGAGGATTGAGGGTTGAAGATTGAATATTGAGGATTGATGATTGAGGATTGATGATTAAGAATTGAGGATGGAGGATGAGGGCTGAGGGTTGAGGATTGAAGTTTGAGGACTGAGGACAGAGGATTGAGGAATGAGAATTGAGGATTGAAGATTGAGGATTGAGGATTGAAAATTGAGTATTGAGGATTGAGGTTTGAGGATTGAGGACTGACGATTGAGGACTGAGGATTGAGGATTGAGGATTGAGCATTGAGGATTGAAGATTGAAGACTGGGGATTGACGATTGAAGACTGAGAATTAAGGATTGAGATTGTGGATTGAGGATCTAGGATTGGAGGTTGATTATTGAGGATTGAAGATTGAGGATTGAGGATTGAGGATTGAGGATTGAGAATTGAGGATGAGGACTGAGGGTTGAGGATTGAGGTTTGAGGAATGAGGATTGAGGGTTGAGGATTGAGGATTGATGATTGAGGATTGAGGATTGAGGATTGGGGATTGAATATTGAGTACTGAGGATTGAAGATTGAGGATTGAAGGTTGAGTATTGAGGATTCAGAATTGAGGTTTGAGGGCTGAGGATTGAGGATTGAAGATTGAGGATTGAGGATTGAGGATTGAGGATTGAGGATGATGTCTGGGGGTTGAGGATTGAGGTTTGAGGACTGAGGACTGAGGATTGAGGACTGAGGATTAAGGATTGAGGATTGAGCATTGAGGATTGAAGATTGAAGACTGGGGATTGAGGATTGAAGATTGAGAATTAAGGATTGAAGATTGTGGACTGAGTATCTAGGATTGGAGATTGATTATTGAGGATTGAAGATTGAGGATTGAGGATTGAGGATTGAGAATTGAGGATGAGGACTGAGGGTTGAGGATTGAGGTTTGAGGTATGAGGATTGAGGGTTGAGGATTGAGGATTGAGGATTGAGGATTGAGGATTGAGGATTGGGGATTGAATATTGTGTACTGAGGATTGAAGATTGAGGATTGAGGATTGAGGATTGAGGATGGAGGATGAGGGCTGAGGGTTGAGGATTGAGGTTTGAGTACTGAATCCTGAGAATTCAGGATATTCTTTTGGGTATTGAGTATTTAGGATTGATGGTTGAGTATTGAGGATTCAGAATTGAGGTTTGAGGGCTGTGGATTTGGATTGAAGATTGAGTATTGAGGATTGAAGATTGAGGATTGAGGATTGAGGATTGAGGATTGAGGATGATGTCTGAGTTTTGAGGATTGAGGTTTGAGGACTGAGGACTGAGGATTGAGGTCTGAGGATTGAGGATGAAGGCTGAGGGTCGGGGATTCAGGTTTGACGACTGAGGACTGAGGATTGAGGGTTGAGAATTAAGGATTGTTGATAGAGGATTGAAGATTGAGGATCGGGTATTGAGGATTGAAGAATGAGGATTGAGGATTGAGGGTTGAGGATTGACCGTTGAGGATCTAGGACTGGAGATTGTTTATTGAGGATTGGGGACTGAGGATTGAGGTCTGAGGATTGAGGATGAAGGCTGAGGGTCGGGGATTCAGGTTTGACGACTGAGGACTGAGGATTGAGGATTGCGAATTGAGGATTGAAGATTGAAGATTGTGGATTGGGTATTGAGGATTGTAGAATGAGGATTGAGGATTGAGGATTGAGCATTGAGGATTGAAGATTGAATATTGATGATTGAAGATTGAGTATTGAGGAATGAGGGTTGTGGATTGAGGACGAGTACTGAGGGTTGAATATTGATGATTGAGGTCTGAGGATTGAGGATTGAGGATTGAAAATTGAGGATTGAGGATTGAGGGTTGAGGATTGAGGGTTGACGATCTAGGATTGGAGATTGATTATTGAGGATTGAAGATTGGGGATTGAGGATTGAGGATTGAGGATCTAGGATTGGAGATTGATTATTGAGGATTGAAGATAGAGGTTTGATGATTGAGGATTGAGAATTGAGAATTGAGGATGAGGTCTGAGTGTTGAGGATTGAGGTTTGAGAAACGAGGATTGAGGATTGAGGATTGAGGATTGAGGATTGAGGATTGAGGATTGAGGATTGGGGTGAATATTGAGTACTGAGGATTGAAGATTGAGGATTGAGGATTGAGGATTGATGATGGAGGATGAGGGCTGAGGGTTGAGGATTGAGGTTTGAGTATTGAATCCTGAGAATTCAGGATATTCTATTGAGTATTGAGAATTGAGTATTGATGGTTGAGTACTGAGGACTGAGGATTGAGGATTGACGGTTGAGTATTGAGGATTCAGAATTGAGGTTTGAGGGCTGAGGATTGAGGATTGAAAATTGAGAATTGAGGATTGAAGGTTGAGGATTGAGGATTGAGGATTAAGGATTGAGGATGATGTCTGAGGATTGTGGATTGAGGTTTGAGGACTGAGGACTGAGGATTGAGGAATGAGGATTGAGGATGAGGGCTGAGGGTCGGGGATTGAGGTTTGACGACTGAGGACTGAGGATTGAGGAGTGAGAATTCAGGATTGTTGATAGAGGATTGAAGATTGAGGATTGGGTATTGAGGATTGAAGAATGAGGATTGAGGATTGAGGATTGAGGATTGAGGGTTGAGGATCTAGGATTGGAGATTGGTTATTGAGGATTGAATATTGGGGATTGAGGATTGAGAATTGAGGATTGAGGATTGAAGATTGATTATTGAGGATTGAGGTTTGAGGATCTAGGATTGGAGGCTGAAGATTGAGGATTGAGGATTGAGGGTCGAGTACTGAGGACGAGGACTGACGGTTGAGGATTGAGGTTTCGGGATTGAGGATTGAGGACTGAGGCTTGAGGATTGAGGATTGAGCATTGAGGATTGAAGATTGAGGACTGGCGATTGAGGATTGAAGATTGAGGATTAAGGACTGAGGATGTAGGATTGGAGATTGATTATTGAGGATTGAAGATTGAGGATTGAGGACTGAGAATTGAGAATTGAGAATTGAGGGTGAGGACTGAGGGTTGAGGATTGAGGTTTGAGGAACGAGGATTGAGGATTGAGGATTGAGGACTGAGGATTGACGATTGAGTATTGAAGATTGAGGATTGATGACTGAGGATTGAGGACTGAGGATTGAGGATTGAGGATTGAGGATTGAAGATTGAGTATTGAGGATTGAAAGTTGAGGATTGTGGGTTGAGGATTGAGGTTTGAGAAATGAGGATTGAGGATTGAGGATTGAGGATTGAGGATTGAGGACTGATGATTGTGTATTAGAGATTGAGTATTGATCACTGAGGATTGAGGATTGAGGATTGAGGATTGAGGATTGAGGGTTGAAGATTGAATATTGAGGATTGATGATTGAGGATTGATGATTAAGGATTGAGGATGGAGGATGAGGGCTGAGGGTTGAGGATTGAGGTTTGAGGACTGAGGACAGAGGATTGAGGATTGAGAATTGAGGATTGAAGATTGAGGATTGAGGATTGAAAATTGAGTATTGAGGATTGAGGTTTGAGGATTGAGGACTGACGATTGAGGACTGAGGATTGAGGATTGAGGATTGAGCATTGAGGATTGAAGATTGAAGACTGGGGATTGACGATTGAAGATTGAGAATTAAGGATTGAGATTGTGGATTGAGGATCTAGGATTGGAGATTGATTATTGAGGATTGAAGATTGAGGATTGAGGATTGAGGGTTGAGGATTGAGAATTGAGGATGAGGACTGAGGGTTGAGGATTGAGGTTTGAGGAATGAGGATTGAGGTTTGAGGATTGAGGATTGAGGATTGAGGATTGAGGATTGAGGATTGGGGATTGAATATTGAGTACTGAGGATTGAAGATTGAGGATTGAAGGTTGAGTATTGAGGATTCAGAATTGAGGTTTGAGGGCTGAGGATTGAGGATTGAAGATTGAGTATTGAGGATTGAAAATTGAGGATTGAGTATTGAGGATTGAGGATTGAGGATTGAAGATTGAGTATTGAGGATTGAAGATTGAGGATTGAGGATTGAGGATTGAGGATTTAGGATTGAAGATTGAGGATTGAGGATTGAGGATTGAAGATTGAGGATTGGGTATTGAGGACTGAACATTGAGGATTGTGGATTGAGGATTGAAGGTTGAAAATTGATGAATGAAGATTAACGATTGAGGATTGAGGGTTGTGGATTGAGGACGAGGACTGAGGGTTGAGTATTGATACTTGAGGTCTGAGGATTGAGGATTGAGGATTGCGAATTGAGGATTGAAGATTGAAGATTGAGGATTGGGTATTGAGGATTGTAGAATGAGGATTGAGGATTGAGGATTGAGGATTGAGGATTGAAAATTGAGTATTGAGGATTGAAAATTGAGGATAGAGTATTGAGGATTGAGGATTGATGATTGAAGATTGAGTATTGAGGATTGAAGATTGAGGATTGAGGATTGAAGATTGAGGTTTGATGATTGAGGATTGAGAATTGAGAATTGAGGATGAGGTCTGAGTGTTGAGGATTGAGGTTTGAGAAACGAGGATTGAGGATTGAGGATTGAGGATTGAGGATTGAGGATTGAGGATTGAGGATTGGGGTGAATATTGAGTACTGAGGATTGAAGATTGAGGATTGAGGATTGAGGATTGATGATGGAGGATGAGGGCTGAGGGTTGAGGATTGAGGTTTGAGTATTGAATCCTGAGAATTCAGGATATTCTATTGAGTATTGAGAATTGAGTATTGATGGTTGAGTACTGAGGACTGAGGATTGAGGATTGACGGTTGAGTATTGAGGATTCAGAATTGAGGTTTGAGGGCTGAGGATTGAGGATTGAAGATTGAGTATTGAGGATTGAAGGTTGAGGATTGAGGATTGAGGATTAAGGATTGAGGATGATGTCTGAGGATTGTGGATTGAGGTTTGAGGACTGAGGACTGAGGATTGAGGAATGAGGATTGAGGATGAGGGCTGAGGTTCGGGGATTGAGGTTTGACGACTGAGGACTGAGGATTGAGGAGTGAGAATTCAGGATTGTTGATAGAGGATTGAAGATTGAGGATTGGGTATTGAGGATTGAAGAATGAGGATTGAGGATTGAGGATTGAGGATTGGGGGTTGAGGATCTAGGATTGGAGATTGGTTCTTGAGGATTGAATATTGGGGATTGAGCATTGAGGATTGAGGATTGAGGATTGAAGATTGATTATTGTGGATTGAGGTTTGAGGATCTAGGATTGGAGACTGAAGATTGAGGATTGAGGATTGAGGGTCGAGTACTGAGGACGAGGACTGACGGTTGAGGATTGAGGTTTGGGGATTGAGGATTGAGGACTGAGGCTTGGGGATTGAGGATTGAGCACTGATGATTGTGTATTAGAGATTGAGTATTGATCACTGAGGATTGAGGATTGAGGATTGAGGATTGAGGATTGAGGGTTGAAGATTGAATATTGAGGATTGATGATTGAGGATTGATGATTAAGAATTGAGGATGGAGGATGAGGGCTGAGGGTTGAGGATTGAGGATTGATGACTGAGGATTGAGGACTGAGGATTGAGGATTGAGGATTGAGGATTGAAGATTGAGTATTGAGGATTGAAAGTTGAGGATTGTGGGTTGAGGATTGAGGTTTGAGAAATGAGGATTGAAGATTGAGGATTGAGGATTGAGGATTGAGCACTGATGATTGTGTATTAGAGATTGAGTATTGATCACTGAGGATTGAGGATCGAGGATTGAGGATTGAGGATTGAGGGTTGAAGATTGAATATTGAGGATTGATGATTGAGGATTGATGATTAAGAATTGAGGATGGAGGATGAGGGCTGAGGGTTGAGGATTGAAGTTTGAGGACTGAGGACAGAGGATTGAGGAATGAGAATTGAGGATTGAAGATTGAGGATTGAGGATTGAAAATTGAGTATTGAGGATTGAGGTTTGAGGATTGAGGACTGACGATTGAGGACTGAGGATTGAGGATTGAGGATTGAGCATTGAGGATTGAAGATTGAAGACTGGGGATTGACGATTGAAGACTGAGAATTAAGGATTGAGATTGTGGATTGAGGATCTAGGATTGGAGGTTGATTATTGAGGATTGAAGATTGAGGATTGAGGATTGAGGATTGAGGATTGAGAATTGAGGATGAGGACTGAGGGTTGAGGATTGAGGTTTGAGGAATGAGGATTGAGGGTTGAGGATTGAGGATTGATGATTGAGGATTGAGGATTGAGGATTGGGGATTGAATATTGAGTACTGAGGATTGAAGATTGAGGATTGAAGGTTGAGTATTGAGGATTCAGAATTGAGGTTTGAGGGCTGAGGATTGAGGATTGAAGATTGAGGATTGAGGATTGAGGATTGAGGATTGAGGATGATGTCTGGGGGTTGAGGATTGAGGTTTGAGGACTGAGGACTGAGGATTGAGGACTGAGGATTAAGGATTGAGGATTGAGCATTGAGGATTGAAGATTGAAGACTGGGGATTGAGGATTGAAGATTGAGAATTAAGGATTGAAGATTGTGGACTGAGTATCTAGGATTGGAGATTGATTATTGAGGATTGAAGATTGAGGATTGAGGATTGAGGATTGAGAATTGAGGATGAGGACTGAGGGTTGAGGATTGAGGTTTGAGGTATGAGGATTGAGGGTTGAGGATTGAGGATTGAGGATTGAGGATTGAGGATTGAGGATTGGGGATTGAATATTGTGTACTGAGGATTGAAGATTGAGGATTGAGGATTGAGGATTGAGGATGGAGGATGAGGGCTGAGGGTTGAGGATTGAGGTTTGAGTACTGAATCCTGAGAATTCAGGATATTCTTTTGGGTATTGAGTATTTAGGATTGATGGTTGAGTATTGAGGATTCAGAATTGAGGTTTGAGGGCTGTGGATTTGGATTGAAGATTGAGTATTGAGGATTGAAGATTGAGGATTGAGGATTGAGGATTGAGGATTGAGGATGATGTCTGAGTTTTGAGGATTGAGGTTTGAGGACTGAGGACTGAGGATTGAGGTCTGAGGATTGAGGATGAAGGCTGAGGGTCGGGGATTCAGGTTTGACGACTGAGGACTGAGGATTGAGGGTTGAGAATTAAGGATTGTTGATAGAGGATTGAAGATTGAGGATCGGGTATTGAGGATTGAAGAATGAGGATTGAGGATTGAGGGTTGAGGATTGACCGTTGAGGATCTAGGACTGGAGATTGTTTATTGAGGATTGGGGACTGAGGATTGAGGTCTGAGGATTGAGGATGAAGGCTGAGGGTCGGGGATTCAGGTTTGACGACTGAGGACTGAGGATTGAGGATTGCGAATTGAGGATTGAAGATTGAAGATTGTGGATTGGGTATTGAGGATTGTAGAATGAGGATTGAGGATTGAGGATTGAGCATTGAGGATTGAAGATTGAATATTGATGATTGAAGATTGAGTATTGAGGAATGAGGGTTGTGGATTGAGGACGAGTACTGAGGGTTGAATATTGATGATTGAGGTCTGAGGATTGAGGATTGAGGATTGAAAATTGAGGATTGAGGATTGAGGGTTGAGGATTGAGGGTTGACGATCTAGGATTGGAGATTGATTATTGAGGATTGAAGATTGGGGATTGAGGATTGAGGATTGAGGATCTAGGATTGGAGATTGATTATTGAGGATTGAAGATAGAGGTTTGATGATTGAGGATTGAGAATTGAGAATTGAGGATGAGGTCTGAGTGTTGAGGATTGAGGTTTGAGAAACGAGGATTGAGGATTGAGGATTGAGGATTGAGGATTGAGGATTGAGGATTGAGGATTGGGGTGAATATTGAGTACTGAGGATTGAAGATTGAGGATTGAGGATTGAGGATTGATGATGGAGGATGAGGGCTGAGGGTTGAGGATTGAGGTTTGAGTATTGAATCCTGAGAATTCAGGATATTCTATTGAGTATTGAGAATTGAGTATTGATGGTTGAGTACTGAGGACTGAGGATTGAGGATTGACGGTTGAGTATTGAGGATTCAGAATTGAGGTTTGAGGGCTGAGGATTGAGGATTGAAAATTGAGAATTGAGGATTGAAGGTTGAGGATTGAGGATTGAGGATTAAGGATTGAGGATGATGTCTGAGGATTGTGGATTGAGGTTTGAGGACTGAGGACTGAGGATTGAGGAATGAGGATTGAGGATGAGGGCTGAGGGTCGGGGATTGAGGTTTGACGACTGAGGACTGAGGATTGAGGAGTGAGAATTCAGGATTGTTGATAGAGGATTGAAGATTGAGGATTGGGTATTGAGGATTGAAGAATGAGGATTGAGGATTGAGGATTGAGGATTGAGGGTTGAGGATCTAGGATTGGAGATTGGTTATTGAGGATTGAATATTGGGGATTGAGGATTGAGAATTGAGGATTGAGGATTGAAGATTGATTATTGAGGATTGAGGTTTGAGGATCTAGGATTGGAGGCTGAAGATTGAGGATTGAGGATTGAGGGTCGAGTACTGAGGACGAGGACTGACGGTTGAGGATTGAGGTTTCGGGATTGAGGATTGAGGACTGAGGCTTGAGGATTGAGGATTGAGCATTGAGGATTGAAGATTGAGGACTGGCGATTGAGGATTGAAGATTGAGGATTAAGGACTGAGGATGTAGGATTGGAGATTGATTATTGAGGATTGAAGATTGAGGATTGAGGACTGAGAATTGAGAATTGAGAATTGAGGGTGAGGACTGAGGGTTGAGGATTGAGGTTTGAGGAACGAGGATTGAGGATTGAGGATTGAGGACTGAGGATTGACGATTGAGTATTGAAGATTGAGGATTGATGACTGAGGATTGAGGACTGAGGATTGAGGATTGAGGATTGAGGATTGAAGATTGAGTATTGAGGATTGAAAGTTGAGGATTGTGGGTTGAGGATTGAGGTTTGAGAAATGAGGATTGAGGATTGAGGATTGAGGATTGAGGATTGAGGACTGATGATTGTGTATTAGAGATTGAGTATTGATCACTGAGGATTGAGGATTGAGGATTGAGGATTGAGGATTGAGGGTTGAAGATTGAATATTGAGGATTGATGATTGAGGATTGATGATTAAGGATTGAGGATGGAGGATGAGGGCTGAGGGTTGAGGATTGAGGTTTGAGGACTGAGGACAGAGGATTGAGGATTGAGAATTGAGGATTGAAGATTGAGGATTGAGGATTGAAAATTGAGTATTGAGGATTGAGGTTTGAGGATTGAGGACTGACGATTGAGGACTGAGGATTGAGGATTGAGGATTGAGCATTGAGGATTGAAGATTGAAGACTGGGGATTGACGATTGAAGATTGAGAATTAAGGATTGAGATTGTGGATTGAGGATCTAGGATTGGAGATTGATTATTGAGGATTGAAGATTGAGGATTGAGGATTGAGGGTTGAGGATTGAGAATTGAGGATGAGGACTGAGGGTTGAGGATTGAGGTTTGAGGAATGAGGATTGAGGTTTGAGGATTGAGGATTGAGGATTGAGGATTGAGGATTGAGGATTGGGGATTGAATATTGAGTACTGAGGATTGAAGATTGAGGATTGAAGGTTGAGTATTGAGGATTCAGAATTGAGGTTTGAGGGCTGAGGATTGAGGATTGAAGATTGAGTATTGAGGATTGAAAATTGAGGATTGAGTATTGAGGATTGAGGATTGAGGATTGAAGATTGAGTATTGAGGATTGAAGATTGAGGATTGAGGATTGAGGATTGAGGATTTAGGATTGAAGATTGAGGATTGAGGATTGAGGATTGAAGATTGAGGATTGGGTATTGAGGACTGAACATTGAGGATTGTGGATTGAGGATTGAAGGTTGAAAATTGATGAATGAAGATTAACGATTGAGGATTGAGGGTTGTGGATTGAGGACGAGGACTGAGGGTTGAGTATTGATACTTGAGGTCTGAGGATTGAGGATTGAGGATTGCGAATTGAGGATTGAAGATTGAAGATTGAGGATTGGGTATTGAGGATTGTAGAATGAGGATTGAGGATTGAGGATTGAGGATTGAGGATTGAAAATTGAGTATTGAGGATTGAAAATTGAGGATAGAGTATTGAGGATTGAGGATTGATGATTGAAGATTGAGTATTGAGGATTGAAGATTGAGGATTGAGGATTGAAGATTGAGGTTTGATGATTGAGGATTGAGAATTGAGAATTGAGGATGAGGTCTGAGTGTTGAGGATTGAGGTTTGAGAAACGAGGATTGAGGATTGAGGATTGAGGATTGAGGATTGAGGATTGAGGATTGAGGATTGGGGTGAATATTGAGTACTGAGGATTGAAGATTGAGGATTGAGGATTGAGGATTGATGATGGAGGATGAGGGCTGAGGGTTGAGGATTGAGGTTTGAGTATTGAATCCTGAGAATTCAGGATATTCTATTGAGTATTGAGAATTGAGTATTGATGGTTGAGTACTGAGGACTGAGGATTGAGGATTGAAGGTTGAGTATTGAGGATTCAGAATTGAGGTTAGAGGGCTGAGGATTGAGGATTGAAGATTGAGTATTGAGGATTGAAGGTTGAGGATTGAGGATTGAGGATTAAGGATTGAGGATGAGGTCTGAGGGTTGTGGATTGAGGTTTGAGGACTGAGGACTGAGGATTGAGGACTGAGGATTGAGGATGAGGGCTGAGGGTCGGGGATTGAGGTTTGACGACTGAGGACTGAGGATTGAGGAGTGAGAATTCAGGATTGTTGATAGAGGATTGAAGATTGAGGATTGGGTATTGAGGATTGAAGAATGAGGATTGAGGATTGAGGATTGAGGATTGAGGGTTGAGGATCTAGGATTGGAGACTGGTTATTGAGGATTGAATATTGGGGATTGAGGATTGAGGATTGAGGATTGAGGATTGAAGATTGATTATTGAGGATTGAAGATTGAGGGTTGGTGATTAAGGATTGAGGATGGAGGATGAGGGCTGAGGGTTGAGGATTGAGGTTTGAGGACCGAGGACTGAGGATTGAGGATTGAGAATTGAGGATTGAGGGTTGAGGATTGAGGATTGAGGATTGAAGACTGAATATTGAGGATTGAAGATTGAGGATTGAGGTTTGAGTGTTGAGGATGGATGATGAGGGCTGAGGGTTGAGGATTGAGGTTTGAGGACTGAGGACTGAGGATTGGGGATCGAGAGTTGAGTATTGAGGATTGAGGATTGAGGATTGAGGATTGAGAATTGAGGATTGATGATTGAGGGTTGAAAATTGAATATTGAGGATTGAAGATTGAGGGTTGGTGGTTAAGGATTGAGGATGGAGGATGAGGGCTGAGGGTTGAGGATTGAGGTTTGAGGACCGAGGACTGAGGATTGAGGATTGTGAATTGAGGATTGAGGGTTGAGGATTGAAGATTGAGGATTGGGTATTGAGGACTGAACATTGAGGATTGTGGATTCAGGATTGAAGGTTGAATATTGATGAATGAATATTAACGATTGAGGATTGAGTGTTGTGGATTGAGGACGAGGAATGAGGGATCAGTATTGATACTTGAGGGCTGAGGATTGAGGATTGAGGATTGCGAATTGAGGATTGAAGATTGAAGATTGAGGATTGGGTATTGAGGATTGTAGAATGAGGATTGAGGATTGAGGATTGAGGATTGAGGATTGAAAATTGAGTATTGAGGATTGAAGATTGAGGATTGAGTATTGAGGATTGAGGATTGAGGATTGAAGATTGAGTATTGAGGATTGAAGATCGAGGATTGAGGATTGAGGATTGAGGATTGAGGATTGAAGATTGAGGATTGAAGATTGAGGATTGGGTATTGAGGATTGAAGAATGAGGATTGAGGATTGAGGATTGAGGATTGAGGGTTGAGGATCTAGGATTGGAGATTGGTTATTGAGGATTGAAGATTGGATATTGAGGATTGAAGATTGAGGGTTGAGGTTTGAGAAATGAGGATTGAGGATTGAGGATTGAGGATTGAGGATTGAGGACTGATGATTGTGTATTAGAGATTGAGTATTGATCACTGAGGATTGAGGATTGAGGATTGAGGATTGAGGATTGAGGGTTGAAGATTGAATATTGAGGATTGATGATTGAGGATTGATGATTAAGAATTGAGGATGGAGGATGAGGGCTGAGGGTTGAGGATTGAGGTTTGAGAACTGAGGACAGAGGATTGAGGATTGAGAATTGAGGATTGAAGATTGAGGATTGAGGATTGAAAATTGAGTATTGAGGATTGAGGTTTGAGGATTGAGGACTGAGGATTGAGGACTGAGGATTGAGGATGAGGGCTGAGGGTCGGGGATTGAGGTTTGACGGCTGAGGACTGAGGATTGAGGATTGAGAATTAAGGATTGTTGATAGAGGATTGAAGATTGAGGATTGGGTATTGAGGATTGAAGAATGAGGATTGAGGATTGAGGATTGAGAATTGAGGATTGAAGATTGAGGATTGAGGATTGAAAATTGAGTATTGAGGATTGAGGTTTGAGGATTGAGGACTGACGATTGAGGACTGAGGATTGAGGATTGAGGATTGAGCATTGAGGATTGAAGATTGAAGACTGGGGATTGACGATTGAAGATTGAGAATTAAGGATTGAGATTGTGGATTGAGGATCTAGGATTGGAGATTGATTATTGTGGATTGAAGATTGAGGATTGAGGATTGAGGATTGAGGATTGAGAATTGAGGATGAGGACTGAGGGTTGAGGATTGAGGTTTGAGGAATGAGGATTGAGGGTTGAGGATTGAGGATTGAGAATTGAGGATTGAGGTTTGAGGTATGAGGATTGAGGGTTGAGGATTGAGGATTGAGGATTGAGGATTGAGGATTGAGGATTGAGGATTGGGGATTGAATATTGTGTACTGAGGATTGAAGATTGAGGATTGAGGATTGAGGATTGAGGATGGAGGATGAGGGCTGAGGGTTGAGGATTGAGGTTTGAGTACTGAATCCTGAGAATTCAGGATATTCTTTTGGGTATTGAGAATTTAGGATTGATGGTTGAGTATTGAGGATTCAGAATTGAGGTTTGAGGGCTGTGGATTTGGATTGAAGATTGAGTATTGAGGATTGAAGATTGAGGATTGAGGATTGAGGATTGAGGATTGAGGATGATGTCTGAGGTTTGAGGATTGAGGTTTGAGGACTGAGGACTGAGGATTGAGGTCTGAGGATTGAGGATGAAGGCTGAGGGTCGGGGATTCAGGTTTGACGACTGAGGACTGAGGATTGAGGGTTGAGAATTAAGGATTGTTGATAGAGGATTGAAGATTGAGGATCGGGTATTGAGGATTGAAGAATGAGGATTGAGGATTGAGGTTTGAGGATTGAGCGTTGAGGATCTAGGACTGGAGATTGTTTATTGAGGATTGAGGATTGGGGTTTGAGGATTGAGGATTGAGGATCTAGGATTGGAGACTGATTATTGAGGATTGAAGATTGAGGATTGATGATTGAGGATTGAATGTTGAATATTGATGAATGAAGATTAACGATTGAGGATTGAGTGTTGTGGATTGAGGACGAGGACTGGGGGTTGAGTATTGATACTTGAGGTCTGAGGATTGAGGATTGAGGATTGCGAATTGAGGATTGAAGATTGAAGATTGTGGATTGGGTATTGAGGATTGTAGAATGAGGATTGAGGATTGAGGATTGAGGATTGAGGATTGAGGATTGAGGATTGAGGATTGAGGACTGAAGAATGAGTATTGAGGATTGAAGATTGAGAATTGAGGATTGAGGATTGAGGACTGAGGATTGAAGATTGAGGATTGAGGATAGAGGATTGAGGATTGAGCATTGAGGATTGAAGATTGAATATTGATGATTGAAGATTGAGTATTGAGGAATGAGGGTTGTGGATTGAGGACGAGTACTGAGGGTTGAATATTGATGATTGAGGTCTGAGGATTGAGGATTGAGGATTGAAAATTGAGGATTGAGGATTGAGGGTTGAGGATTGAGGGTTGACGATCTAGGATTGGAGATTGATTATTGAGGATTGAAGATTGGGGATTGAGGATTGAGGATTGAGGATCTAGGATTGGAGATTGATTATTGAGGATTGAAGATTGAGGTTTGATGATTGAGGATTGAGAATTGAGAATTGAGGATGAGGTCTGAGTGTTGAGGATTGAGGTTTGAGAAACGAGGATTGAGGATTGAGGATTGAGGATTGAGGATTGAGGATTGAGGATTGAGGACTGAAGAATGAGTATTGAGGATTGAAGATTGAGGATTGAGGATTGAGGATTGAGGACTGAGGATTGAAGATTGAGGATTGAGGATTGAGGATTGAGGATTGAGCATTGAGGATTGAAGATTGAATATTGATGATTGAAGATTGAGTATTGAGGAATGAGGGTTGTGGATTGAGGACGAGTACTGAGGGTTGAATATTGATGATTGAGGTCTGAGGATTGAGGATTGAGGATTGAAAATTGAGGATTGAGGATTGAGGGTTGAGGATTGAGGGTTGACGATCTAGGATTGGAGATTGATTATTGAGGATTGAAGATTGGGGATTGAGGATTGAGGATTGAGGATCTAGGATTGGAGATTGATTATTGAGGATTGAAGATAGAGGTTTGATGATTGAGGATTGAGAATTGAGAATTGAGGATGAGGTCTGAGTGTTGAGGATTGAGGTTTGAGAAACGAGGATTGAGGATTGAGGATTGAGGATTGAGGATTGAGGATTGAGGATTGAGGATTGGGGTGAATATTGAGTACTGAGGATTGAAGATTGAGGATTGAGGATTGAGGATTGATGATGGAGGATGAGGGCTGAGGGTTGAGGATTGAGGTTTGAGTATTGAATCCTGAGAATTCAGGATATTCTATTGAGTATTGAGAATTGAGTATTGGTGGTTGAGTACTGAGGACTGAGGATTGAGGATTGACGGTTGAGTATTGAGGATTCAGAATTGAGGTTTGAGGGCTGAGGATTGAGGATTGAAGATTGAGTATTGAGGATTGAAGGTTGAGGATTGAGGATTGAGGATTAAGGATTGAGGATGATGTCTGAGGATTGTGGATTGAGGTTTGAGGACTGAGGACTGAGGATTGAGGAATGAGGATTGAGGATGAGGGCTGAGGGTCGGGGATTGAGGTTTGACGACTGAGGACTGAGGATTGAGGAGTGAGAATTCAGGATTGTTGATAGAGGATTGAAGATTGAGGATTGGGTATTGAGGATTGAAGAATGAGGATTGAGGATTGAGGATTGAGGATTGAGGGTTGAGGATCTAGGATTGGAGATTGGTTATTGAGGATTGAATATTGGGGATTGAGGATTGAGAATTGAGGATTGAGGATTGAAGATTGATTATTGAGGATTGAGGTTTGAGGATCTAGGATTGGAGGCTGAAGATTGAGGATTGAGGATTGAGGGTCGAGTACTGAGGACGAGGACTGACGGTTGAGGATTGAGGTTTGGGGATTGAGGATTGAGGACTGAGGCTTGAGGATTGAGGATTGAGCATTGAGGATTGAAGATTGAGGACTGGCGATTGAGGATTGAAGATTGAGGATTAAGGACTGAGGATGTAGGATTGGAGATTGATTATTGAGGATTGAAGATTGAGGATTGAGGACTGAGAATTGAGAATTGAGAATTGAGGGTGAGGACTGAGGGTTGAGGATTGAGGTTTGAGGAACGAGGATTGAGGATTGAGGATTGAGGACTGAGGATTGACGATTGAGTATTGAAGATTGAGGATTGATGACTGAGGATTGAGGACTGAGGATTGAGGATTGAGGATTGAGGATTGAAGATTGAGTATTGAGGATTGAAAGTTGAGGATTGTGGGTTGAGGATTGAGGTTTGAGAAATGAGGATTGAGGATTGAGGATTGAGGATTGAGGATTGAGGACTGATGATTGTGTATTAGAGATTGAGTATTGATCACTGAGGATTGAGGATTGAGGATTGAGGATTGAGGATTGAGGGTTGAAGATTGAATATTGAGGATTGATGATTGAGGATTGATGATTAAGGATTGAGGATGGAGGATGAGGGCTGAGGGTTGAGGATTGAGGTTTGAGGACTGAGGACAGAGGATTGAGGATTGAGAATTGAGGATTGAAGATTGAGGATTGAGGATTGAAAATTGAGTATTGAGGATTGAGGTTTGAGGATTGAGGACTGACGATTGAGGACTGAGGATTGAGGATTGAGGATTGAGCATTGAGGATTGAAGATTGAAGACTGGGGATTGACGATTGAAGATTGAGAATTAAGGATTGAGATTGTGGATTGAGGATCTAGGATTGGAGATTGATTATTGAGGATTGAAGATTGAGGATTGAGGATTGAGGGTTGAGGATTGAGAATTGAGGATGAGGACTGAGGGTTGAGGATTGAGGTTTGAGGAATGAGGATTGAGGATTGAGGATTGAGGATTGAGGATTGAGGATTGAGGATTGAGGATTGGGGATTGAATATTGAGTACTGAGGATTGAAGATTGAGGATTGAAGGTTGAGTATTGAGGATTCAGAATTGAGGTTTGAGGGCTGAGGATTGAGGATTGAAGATTGAGTATTGAGGATTGAAAATTGAGGATTGAGTATTGAGGATTGAGGATTGAGGATTGAAGATTGAGTATTGAGGATTGAAGATTGAGGATTGAGGATTGAGGATTGAGGATTGAGGATTGAAGATTGAGGATTGAGGATTGAGGATTGAAGATTGAGGATTGGGTATTGAGGACTGAACATTGAGGATTGTGGATTGAGGATTGAAGGTTGAAAATTGATGAATGAAGATTAACGATTGAGGATTGAGGGTTGTGGATTGAGGACGAGGACTGAGGGTTGAGTATTGATACTTGAGGTCTGAGGATTGAGGATTGAGGATTGCGAATTGAGGATTGAAGATTGAAGATTGAGGATTGGGTATTGAGGATTGTAGAATGAGGATTGAGGATTGAGGATTGAGGATTGAGGATTGAAAATTGAGTATTGAGGATTGAAAATTGAGGATAGAGTATTGAGGATTGAGGATTGAGGATTGAAGGTTGAGTATTGAGGATTGAAGATTGAGGATTGAGGATTGAAGATTGAGGTTTGATGATTGAGGATTGAGAATTGAGAATTGAGGATGAGGTCTGAGTGTTGAGGATTGAGGTTTGAGAAACGAGGATTGAGGATTGAGGATTGAGGATTGAGGATTGAGGATTGAGGATTGAGGATTGTGGTGAATATTGAGTACTGAGGATTGAAGATTGAGGATTGAGGATTGAGGATTGATGATGGAGGATGAGGGCTGAGGGTTGAGGATTGAGGTTTGAGTATTGAATCCTGAGAATTCAGGATATTCTATTGAGTATTGAGAATTGAGTATTGATGGTTGAGTACTGAGGACTGAGGATTGAGGATTGAAGGTTGAGTATTGAGGATTCAGAATTGAGGTTTGAGGGCTGAGGATTGAGGATTGAAGATTGAGTATTGAGGATTGAAGGTTGAGGATTGAGGATTGAGGATTAAGGATTGAGGATGAGGTCTGAGGGTTGTGGATTGAGGTTTGAGGACTGAGGACTGAGGATTGAGGACTGAGGATTGAGGATGAGGGCTGAGGGTCGGGGATTGAGGTTTGACGACTGAGGACTGAGGATTGAGGAGTGAGAATTCAGGATTGTTGATAGAGGATTGAAGATTGAGGATTGGGTATTGAGGATTGAAGAATGAGGATTGAGGATTGAGGATTGAGGATTGAGGGTTGAGGATCTAGGATTGGAGACTGGTTATTGAGGATTGAATATTGGGGATTGAGGATTGAGGATTGAGGATTGAGGATTGAAGATTGATTATTGAGGATTGAAGATTGAGGGTTGGTGATTAAGGATTGAGGATGGAGGATGAGGGCTGAGGGTTGAGGATTGAGGTTTGAGGACCGAGGACTGAGGATTGAGGATTGAGAATTGAGGATTGAGGGTTGAGGATTGAGGATTGAGGATTGAAGACTGAATATTGAGGATTGAAGATTGAGGATTGAGGTTTGAGGGTTGAGGATGGATGATGAGGGCTGAGGGTTGAGGATTGAGGTTTGAGGACTGATGACTGAGGATTGGGGATCGAGAGTTGAGTATTGAGGATTGAGGATTGAGGATTGAGGATTGAGAATTGAGGATTGATGATTGAGGGTTGAAAATTGAATATTGAGGATTGAAGATTGAGGGTTGGTGGTTAAGGATTGAGGATGGAGGATGAGGGCTGAGGGTTGAGGATTGAGGTTTGAGGACCGAGGACTGAGGATTGAGGATTGTGAATTGAGGATTGAGGGTTGAGGATTGAAGATTGAGGATTGGGTATTGAGGACTGAACATTGAGGATTGTGGATTCAGGATTGAAGGTTGAATATTGATGAATGAATATTAACGATTGAGGATTGAGTGTTGTGGATTGAGGACGAGGAATGAGGGATCAGTATTGATACTTGAGGGCTGAGGATTGAGGAGTGAGGATTGCGAATTGAGGATTGAAGATTGAAGATTGAGGATTGGGTATTGAGGATTGTAGAATGAGGATTGAGGATTGAGGATTGAGGATTGAGGATTGAAAATTGAGTATTGAGGATTGAAGATTGAGGATTGAGTATTGAGGATTGAGGATTGAGGATTGAAGATTGAGTATTGAGGATTGAAGATCGAGGATTGAGGATTGAGGATTGAGGATTGAGGATTGAAGATTGAGGATTGAGGATTGAGGATTGAGGATTGAGGATTGAGGATTGAAGGTTGAGGATTGGGGATTGAGGATTGACGATTGAGGATTGAGTATTGAGGATTGAGTATTGAGGATTGAGGATTGCAAGTGAGTATTGAGGATTGAAGATTGAGTATTGATGTCTGAGGATTGAGGATTGAGGATTGAGGATTGAGGATTGGGGATTGAACATTGAGTATTGAGGGTTGAAGATTGAGGATTGAGGATTGAGGATTGATGATGGAGGATGGGGGCTGAGTGTTGAGGGTTGAGGTTTGACTATTGAATCCTGAGAATTCAGGATATTCTATTGATTATTGAGAATTGAGTGTTGATGGTTGAGTACTGAGGACTGAGAATTGAGGCTTGAAGGTTGAGTATTGAGGATTCAGAATTCAGGTTTGAGGACTGAGGGTTGAGGATTGAAGATTGAATATTGAGGTTTGAAGATTGAGGATTGAGGATTGATGATTGAGGGTTGAGGATGATGTCTGAGGGTTGAGGATTGAGGTTTGAGGACTGAGGACTGAGGATTGAGGATTGAGGATTGAAGAATGAAGATTGAGGATTGGGTATTGAGGATTGTAGAATGAGGATTGAGGATTGAGGATTGAGGATTGAGGATTGAGGATTGAAAATTGAGTATTGAGGATTGAAGATTGAGGATTGAGGAAAGACGATTGAGGATTGAGGATTGAAGATTGAGTATTGAGGATTGAAGATTTAGGATTGAGGATTGAGGATTGAGGATTGAGGATTGAAGATTGAGGATTGAGGATTGAGGATTGAGGATTGAGCATTGAGGATTGAAGATTGAATATTGATGATTGAAGATTGAGGATTGAGGATTGAGGGTTGTGTATTGAGGACGAGGACTGAGGGTTGAATATTGATGATTGAGGTCTGAGGATTGAGGATTGAGGATTGAAAATTGAGGATTGAGGATTGAGGATTGAGGATTGAGGATTGAAGATTGGATATTGAGGATTGAAGATTGAGGATTGAGGTTTGAGAAATGAGGATTGAGGATTGGAGACTGAAGATTGAGGATTGAGGATTGAGGGTCGAGTACTGAGGACGAGGACTGACGGTTGAGGATTGAGGTTTGGGGATTGAGGATTGAGGACTGAGGCTTGGGGATTGAGGATTGAGGACTGAGGATTGAGGATGAGGGCTGAGGGTCGGGGATTGAGGTTTGACGGCTGAGGACTGAGGATTGAGGATTGAGAATTAAGGATTGTTGATAGAGGATTGAAGATTGAGGATTGGGTATTGAGGATTGAAGAATGAGGATTGAGGATTGAGGATTGAGGATTGAGGGTTGAGGATCTAGGATTGGAGATTGGTTATTGAGGATTGAAGATTGGATATTGAGGATTGAAGATTGAGGGTTGAGGTTTGAGAAATGAGGATTGAGGATTGAGGATTGAGGATTGAGGATTGAGGACTGATGATTGTGTATTAGAGATTGAGTATTGATCACTGAGGATTGAGGATTGAGGATTGAGGATTGAGGATTGAGGGTTGAAGATTGAATATTGAGGATTGATGATTGAGGATTGATGATTAAGAATTGAGGATGGAGGATGAGGGCTGAGGGTTGAGGATTGAGGTTTGAGGACTGAGGACAGAGGATTGAGGATTGAGAATTGAGGATTGAAGATTGAGGATTGAGGATTGAAAATTGAGTATTGAGGATTGAGGTTTGTGGATTGAGGACTGAGGATTGAGGACTGAGGATTGAGGATGAGGGCTGAGGGTCGGGGATTGAGGTTTGACGGCTGAGGACTGAGGATTGAGGATTGAGAATTAAGGATTGTTGATAGAGGATTGAAGATTGAGGATTGGGTATTGAGGATTGAAGAATGAGGATTGAGGATT
Source organism: Calliopsis andreniformis (assembly GCF_051401765.1). Taxonomy (NCBI): domain Eukaryota; kingdom Metazoa; phylum Arthropoda; class Insecta; order Hymenoptera; family Andrenidae; genus Calliopsis; species Calliopsis andreniformis. The sequence continues at coordinate 2,246,005 of NW_027480470.1, forward strand.
GAGGATTGAGAATTGAGGATTGAAGATTGAGGATTGAGGATTGAAAATTGAGTATTGAGGATTGAGGTTTGAGGATTGAGGACTGACGATTGAGGACTGAGGATTGAGGATTGAGGATTGAGCATTGAGGATTGAAGATTGAAGACTGGGGATTGACGATTGAAGATTGAGAATTAAGGATTGAGATTGTGGATTGAGGATCTAGGATTGGAGATTGATTATTGAGGATTGAAGATTGAGGATTGAGGATTGAGGATTGAGGATTGAGAATTGAGGATGAGGACTGAGGGTTGAGGATTGAGGTTTGAGGAATGAGGATTGAGGGTTGAGGATTGAGGATTGAGAATTGAGGATTGAGGATTGAGGATTGGGGATTGAATATTGAGTACTGAGGATTGAAGATTGAGGATTGAAGGTTGAGTATTGAGGATTCAGAATTGAGGTTTGAGGGCTGAGTATTGAGGATTGAAGATTGAGGATTGAGGATTGAGGATTGAGGATTGAGGATGATGTCTGGGGGTTGAGGATTGAGGTTTGAGGACTGAGGACTGAGGATTGAGGACTGAGGATTGAGGATTGAGGATTGAGCATTGAGGATTGAAGATTGAAGACTGGGGATTGAGGATTGAAGATTGAGAATTAAGGATTGAAGATTGTGGACTGAGTATCTAGGATTGGAGATTGATTATTGAGGATTGAAGATTGAGGATTGAGGATTGAGGATTGAGAATTGAGGATGAGGACTGGTGGTTGAGGATTGAGGTTTGAGGTATGAGGATTGAGGGTTGAGGATTGAGGATTGAGGATTGAGGATTGAGGATTGAGGATTGGGGATTGAATATTGTGTACTGAGGATTGAAGATTGAGGATTGAGGATTGAGGATTGAGGATGGAGGATGAGGGCTGAGGGTTGAGGATTGAGGTTTGAGTACTGAATCCTGAGAATTCAGGATATTCTTTTGGGTATTGAGAATTTAGGATTGATGGTTGAGTATTGAGGATTCAGAATTGAGGTTTGAGGGCTGTGGATTTGGATTGAAGATTGAGTACTGAGGATTGAAGATTGAGGATTGAGGATTGAGGATTGAGGATTGAGGATGATGTCTGAGGTTTGAGGATTGAGGTTTGAGGACTGAGGACTGAGGATTGAGGTCTGAGGATTGAGGATGAAGGCTGAGGGTCGGGGATTCAGGTTTGACGACTGAGGACTGAGGATTGAGGCTTGAGAATTAAGGATTGTTGATAGAGGATTGAAGATTGAGGATCGGGTATTGAGGATTGAAGAATGAGGATTGAGGATTGAGGTTTGAGGATTGAGCGTTGAGGATCTAGGACTGGAGATTGTTTATTGAGGATTGAGGATTGGGGTTTGAGGATTGAGGATTGAGGATCTAGGATTGGAGACTGATTATTGAGGATTGAAGATTGAGGATTGATGATTGAGGATTGAATGTTGAATATTGATGAATGAAGATTAACGATTGAGGATTGAGTGTTGTGGATTGAGGACGAGGACTGGGGGTTGAGTATTGATACTTGAGGTCTGAGGATTGAGGATTGAGGATTGCGAATTGAGGATTGAAGATTGAAGATTGTGGATTGGGTATTGAGGATTGTAGAATGAGGATTGAGGATTGAGGATTGAGGATTGAGGATTGAGGATTGAGGATTGAGGATTGAGGACTGAAGAATGAGTATTGAGGATTGAAGATTGAGAATTGAGGATTGAGGATTGAGGACTGAGGATTGAAGATTGAGGATTGAGGATAGAGGATTGAGGATTGAGCATTGAGGATTGAAGATTGAATATTGATGATTGAAGATTGAGTATTGAGGAATGAGGGTTGTGGATTGAGGACGAGTACTGAGGGTTGAATATTGATGATTGAGGACTAAGGATTGAGGATTGAGGATTGAAAATTGAGGATTGAGGATTGAGGGTTGAGGATTGAGTGTTGACGATCTAGGATTGGAGATTGATTATTGAGGATTGAAGATTGGGGATTGAGGATTGAGGATTGAGGATCTAGGATTGGAGATTGATTATTGAGGATTGAAGATTGAGGTTTGATGATTGAGGATTGAGAATTGAGAATTGAGGATGAGGTCTGAGTGTTGAGGATTGAGGTTTGAGAAACGAGGATTGAGGATTGAGGATTGAGGATTGAGGATTGAGGATTGAGGATTGAGGATTGGGGTGAATATTGAGTACTGAGGATTGAAGATTGAGGATTGAGGATTGAGGATTGATGATGGAGGATGAGGGCTGAGGGTTGAGGATTGAGGTTTGAGTATTGAATCCTGAGAATTCAGGATATTCTATTGAGTATTGAGAATTGAGTATTGATGGTTGAGTACTGAGGACTGAGGATTGAGGATTGACGGTTGAGTATTGAGGATTCAGAATTGAGGTTTGAGGGCTGAGGATTGAGGATTGAAGATTGAGTATTGAGGATTGAAGGTTGAGGATTGAGGATTGAGGATTAAGGATTGAGGATGATGTCTGAGGATTGTGGATTGAGGTTTGAGGACTGAGGACTGAGGATTGAGGAATGAGGATTGAGGAAGAGGGCTGAGGGTGGGGGATTGAGGTTTGACGACTGAGGACTGAGGATTGAGGAGTGAGAATTCAGGATTGTTGATAGAGGATTGAAGATTGAGGATTGGGTATTGAGGATTGAAGAATGAGGATTGAGGATTGAGGATTGAGGATTGGGGGTTGAGGATCTAGGATTGGAGATTGGTTATTGAGGATTGAATATTGGGGATTGAGGATTGAGGATTGAGGATTGAGGATTGAAGATTGATTATTGAGGATTGAAGTTCGAGGATCTAGGATTGGAGACTGAAGATTGAGGATTGAGGATTGAGGGTCGAGTACTGAGGACGAGGACTGACGGTTGAGGATTAAGGTGTGGGGATTGAGGATTGAGGACTGAGGCTTGGGGATTGAGGATTGAGCACTGATGATTGTGTATTAGAGATTGAGTATTGATCACTGAGGATTGAGGATTGAGGATTGAGGATTGAGGATTGAGGGTTGAAGATTGAATATTGAGGATTGATGATTGAGGATTGATGATTAAGAATTGAGGATGGAGGATGAGGGCTGAGGGTTGAGGATTGAGGATTGATGACTGAGGATTGAGGACTGAGGATTGAGGATTGAGGATTGAGGATTGAAGATTGAGTATTGAGGATTGAAAGTTGAGGATTGTGGGTTGAGGATTGAGGTTTGAGAAATGAGGATTGAAGATTGAGGATTGAGGATTGAGGATTGAGCACTGATGATTGTGTATTAGAGATTGAGTATTGATCACTGAGGATTGAGGATCGAGGATTGAGGTTTGAGGATTGAGGGTTGAAGATTGAATATTGAGGATTGATGATTGAGGATTGATGATTAAGAATTGAGGATGGAGGATGAGGGCTGAGGGTTGAGGATTGAGGTTTGAGGACTGAGGACAGAGGATTGAGGATTGAGAATTGAGGATTGAAGATTGAGGATTGAGGATTGAAAATTGAGTATTGAGGATTGAGGTTTGAGGATTGAGGACTGACGATTGAGGACTGAGGATTGAGGATTGAGGATTGAGCATTGAGGATTGAAGATTGAAGACTGGGGATTGACGATTGAAGATTGAGAATTAAGGATTGAGATTGTGGTGTGTGGATCTAGGATTGGAGATTGATTATTGAGGATTGAAGATTGAGGATTGAGGATTGAGGATTGAGGATTGAGAATTGAGGATGAGGACTGAGGGTTGAGGATTGAGGTTTGAGGAATGAGGATTGAGGGTTGAGGATTGAGGATTGATGATTGAGGATTGAGGATTGAGGATTGGGGATTGGATATTGAGTACTGAGGATTGAAGATTGAGGATTGAAGGTTGAGTATTGAGGATTCAGAATTGAGGTTTGAGGGCTGAGGGTTGAGGATTGAAGATTGAGGATTGAGGATTGAGGATTGAGGATTGAGGATGATGTCTGGGGGTTGAGGATTGAGGTTTGAGGACTGAGGACTGAGGCCTGAGGACTGAGGATTGAGGATTGAGGATTGAGCATTGAGGATTGAAGATTGAAGACTGGGGATTGAGGATTGAAGATTGTGAATTAAGGATTGAAGATTGTGGACTGAGTATCTAGGATTGGAGATTGATTATTGAGGATTGAAGATTGAGGATTGAGGATTGAGGATTGAGAATTGAGGATGAGGACTGAGGGTTGAGGATTGAGGTTTGAGGTATGAGGATTGAGGGTTGAGGATTGAGGATTGAGGATTGAGGATTGAGGATTGAGGATTGGGGATTGAATATTGTGTACTGAGGATTGAAGATTGAGGATTGAGGATTGAGGATTGAGGATGGAGGATGAGGGCTGAGGGTTGAGGATTGAGGTTTGAGTACTGAATCCTGAGAATTCAGGATATTCTTTTGGGTATTGAGTATTTAGGATTGATGGTTGAGTATTGAGGATTCAGAATTGAGGTTTGAGGGCTGTGGATTTGGATTGAAGATTGAGTATTGAGGATTGAAGATTGAGGATTGAGGATTGAGGATTGAGGATTGAGGATGATGTCTGAGTTTTGAGGATTGAGGTTTGAGGACTGAGGACTGAGGATTGAGGTCTGAGGATTGAGGATGAAGGCTGAGGGTCGGGGATTCAGGTTTGACGACTGAGGACTGACGATTGAGGGTTGAGAATTAAGGATTGTTGATAGAGGATTGAAGATTGAGGATCGGGTATTGAGGATTGAAGAATGAGGATTGAGGATTGAGGGTTGAGGATTGACCGTTGAGGATCTAGGACTGGAGATTGTTTATTGAGGATTGAGGATTGGGGTTTGAGGATTGAGGATTGAGGATCTAGGATTGGAGACTGATTATTGAGGATTGAAGATTGAGGATTGATGATTGAGGATTGAATGTTGAATATTGATGAATGAAGATTAACGATTGAGGATTGAGGGTTGTGGATTGAGGACGAGGACTGAGGGTTGTGTATTGTTACTTGAGGTCTGAGGATTGAGGATTGAGGATTGCGAATTGAGGATTGAAGATTGAAGATTGAGGATTGGGTATTGAGGATTGTAGAATGAGGATTGAGGATTGAGGATTGAGGATTGAGGATTGAGGATTGAAGATTGAGTATTGAGGATTGAAGATTGAGGATTGAGGATTGAGGATTGAGGATTGAGGATTGAAGATTGAGGATTGAGGATTGATGATTGAGGATTGAGCATTGAGGATTGAAGATTGAATATTGATGATTGAAGATTGAGGATTGAGGATTGAGGGTTGTGGATTGAGGACGAGTACTGAGGGTTGAATATTGATGACTGAGGTCTGAGGATTGAGGATTGAGGATTGAAAATTGAGGATTGAGGATTGAGGATTGAGGATTGAGGATTGAAGATTGAGTATTGAGGATTGAAGATTGAGGATTGAGGATTGAGGATTGAGGATTGATGATTGAAGATTGTGTATTGAAGATTGAAGATTGAGGATTGAGGATTGAGGATTGAGGATTGAGGATTGAGGACTGAAGATTGAGGATTGGGAATTGAGGATTGACGATTGAGCATTGAGTATTGAGGATTGAGAATTGAGGATTGAGGTTTGAAATTGAGTATTGAGGATTGAAGATTGAGGATTGAGATTTGATTATTGAATATTGTGGATTGAGTATAGAACCATGAGAATTCAGGATATTCTATTGAGTATTGAGAATTGAGGATTGTTCGTTGAGTATTGAGGATTCATGGCTGAGGGTTGTGTGTTGCATATTGAGGGTTGAGGATTGAGGATTGAGGATTGAGGATTGAGGATTGGGTATTGAGGATTGAGCATTGAGATTTGAGGACTGAGGGCTGAGGATTGAGGATTGAGGATTGAGGATTGAGGATTGAAGATTCAGTATTGACGATTGAAGATTGAGGATTGAGGATTGAGGATTGAGGATTGAAGATTCAGTATTGACGATTGAAGATTGAGGATTGAGGATTGAGGATTGAAGATTGAGTATTGAGGATTGAAGATTGAGGAATGAGGATTGAGGAATGAGGATTGAGGATTGAGGACTGAGGATGATGTCTGAGGGTTGAGGATTGAGGTTTGAGGACCGAGGACTGAGGATTGAGGACTGAGGATTGAAGATTGAGTATTGAGGATTGAAGATTGACGATTGAGGATTGAGGATTGAGGATTGAGGATTGAGGATTGAGGATTGAAGATTGAGGATTGGGTATTGAGGTCTGAACATTGAGGATTGAGGATTGAGGATTCAAGGTTGAATATTGATGAATGAAGATTAACGATTGAGGATTGAGGGTTGTGGATTGAGGACGAGGACTGAGGGTTGTGTATTGTTACTTGAGGTCTGAGGATTGAGGATTGAGGATTGCGAATTGAGGATTGAAGATTGAAGATTGAGGATCGGGTATTGAGGATTGTAGAATGAGGATTGAGGATTGAGGATTGAGGATTGAGGATTGAGGATTGAAGATTGAGTATTGAGGATTGAAGATTGAGGATTGAGGATTGAGGATTGAGGATTGAGGATTGAAGATTGAGGATTGAGGATTGATGATTGAGGATTGAGCATTGAGGATTGAAGATTGAATATTGATGATTGAAGATTGAGGATTGAGGATTGAGGGTTGTGGATTGAGGACGAGTACTGAGGGTTGAATATTGGCGACTGAGGTCTGAGGATTGAGGATTGAGGATTGAAAATTGAGGATTGAGGATTGAGGATTGAGGATTGAGGATTGAAGATTGAGTATTGAGGATTGAAGATTGAGGATTGAGGATTGAGGATTGAGGATTGATGATTGAAGATTGTGTATTGAAGATTGAAGATTGAGGATTGAGGATTGAGGATTGAGGATTGAGGATTGAGGACTGAAGATTGAGGATTGGGAATTGAGGATTGACGATTGAGCATTGAGTATTGAGGATTGAGAATTGAGGTTTGAGGTTTGAAATTGAGTATTGAGGATTGAAGATTGAGGATCGAGATTGGATTATTGAATATTGTGGATTGAGTATTGAACCATGAGAATTCAGGATATTCTATTGAGTATTGAGAATTGAGGATTGTTTGTTGAGTATTGAGGATTCATGGCTGAGGGTTGTGTGTTGCATATTGAGGGTTGAGGATTGAGGATGGGAGGATTGAGGATGGAGGATGAGGGCAGAGGGTTGAGGATTGAGGTTTGAGTATTGAATCCTGAGAATTCAGGATGTTCTATTGAGTATTGAGAATTGAGGATTGATGGTTGAGTACTGAGGACTGAGGATTGAGGATTGAAGGTTGAGTACTGAGGATTCAGAATTGAGGTTGGAGGACTGAGGATTGAGGATTGAAGATTGAGTATTGAGGATTGAAGATTGAGGATTGAGGATTGAGGATTGAGGATTGATAATGATGTCTGAGGGTTGAGGATTGAGGTTTGAGGCCTGAGGACTGAGGATTGAGGACTGAGGATTGAGGATGAGGGCTGAGGGTCGGGGATTGAGGTTTGACGGCTGAGGACTGAGGATTGAGGATTGAGAATTAAGGATTGTTGATAGAGGATCGAAGATTGAGGATTGGGTATTGAGGATTGAAGAATGAGGATTGAGGATTGAGGATTGAGGATTGAGGGTTGAGGATCTAGGATTGGAGATTGATTATTGAGGGTTGGAGGTTGAGGATTGATGATTGAGGATTGAGGATCTAGGATTGGAGATTGATTATTGAGGATTGAAGATTGAGGAGTGATGATTGAGGATTGAGAATTGAGAATTGAGGTTGAGGATTGAGGATTGAGGATTGAGGATTGAGGATTGTGGATTGAGGATTGTGTATTACAGATTGAGTATTGATCACTGAGTATTGAGGATTGAGGATTGAAGATTGAGGATTGATGATTAAGAATTGAGGATGGAGGATGAGGGCTGAGCGTTGAGGATTGAGGTTTGAGGACTGAGGACAGAGGATTGAGGATTGAGAATTGAGGATTGAAGATTGAGGATTGAGGATTGAAAATTGAGGATTGAGGATTGACGATTGAGGATTGAGGATTGAAGATTGAGTATTGAGGATTGAAGATTGAGGATTGAGGATTGAGGATTGAGGATTGAGGATTGAAGATTGAGGATTGAGGATTAAGGATTGAGGATTGAGCATTGAGGATTGATGATTGAATATTGATGATTGAAGATTGAGGATTGAGGATTGAGGGTTGTGTATTGAGGACTAGGTCTGAGGGTTGAATATTGATGATTGAAGTCTGAGGATTGAGGATTGAGGATTGAAAATTGAGGACTGAGGATTGAGGATTGAGGATTGAGGATTGAAGATTGGATATTGAGGATTGAAGATTGAGGATTGAGGATTGAGGATTGAGGATTGATGATTGAAGATTGTGTATTGAGTGTTGTATATTGAGGATTGAGGATTGAGGATTGAAAATTGAGGATTGAGGATTGAGGATTGAGGATTGAGGATTGAAGATTGAGTATTGAGGATTGAAGATTGAGGATTGAGGATTGAGGATTGAGGATTGATGATTGAAGATTGTGTATTGAAGATTGAAGATTGAGGATTGAGGATTGAGGATTGAGGATTGAGGATTGAGGACTGAAGATTGAGGATTGGGAATTGAGGATTGACGATTGAGCATTGAGCATTGAGGATTGAGAATTGAGGATTGAGGTTCGAAATTGAGTATTGAGGATTGAAGATTGAGGATTGAGATTTGATTATTGAATATTGTGGATTGAGTATTGAACCATGAGAATTCAGGATATTCTATTGAGTATTGAGAATTGAGGATTGTTCGTTGAGTATTGAGGATTCATGGCTGAGGGTTGTGTGTTGCATATTGAGGGTTGAGGATTGAGGATTGAGGATTGAGGATGGAGGATGAGCGCAGAGGGTTGAGGATTGAGGTTTGAGTATTGAATCCTGAGAATTCAGGATATTCTATTGAGTATTGAGAATTGAGGATTGATGGTTGAGTACTGAGGACTGAGGATTGAGGATTGAAGGTTGCGTACTAAGGATTCAGAATTGAGGTTTGAGGACTGAGGATTGCGAATTGAGGATTGAAGATTGAAGATTGAGGATTGGGTATTGAGGATTGTAGAATGAGGATTGAGGATTGAGGATTGAGGATTGAGGATTGAGGATTGAAGATTGAGTATTGAGGATTGAAGATTGAGGATTGAGGATTGAGGATTGAGGATTGAGGATTGAAGATTGAGGATTGAGGATTGATGATTGAGGATTGAGCATTGAGGATTGAAGATTGAATATTGATGATTGAAGATTGAGGATTGAGGATTGAGGGTTGTGGATTGAGGACGAGTACTGAGGGTTGAATATTGATGACTGAGGTCTGAGGATTGAGGATTGAGGATTGAAAATTGAGGATTGAGGATTGAGGATTGAGGATTGAGGATTGAAGATTGAGTATTGAGGATTGAAGATTGAGGATTGAGGATTGAGGATTGAGGATTGATGATTGAAGATTGTGTATTGAAGATTGAAGATTGAGGATTGAGGATTGAGGATTGAGGATTGAGGATTGAGGACTGAAGATTGAGGATTGGGAATTGAGGATTGACGATTGAGCATTGAGTATTGAGGATTGAGAATTGAGGATTGAGGTTTGAAATTGAGTATTGAGGATTGAAGATTGAGGATTGAGATTTGATTATTGAATATTGTGGATTGAGTATAGAACCATGAGAATTCAGGATATTCTATTGAGTATTGAGAATTGAGGATTGTTCGTTGAGTATTGAGGATTCATGGCTGAGGGTTGTGTGTTGCATATTGAGGGTTGAGGATTGAGGATTGAGGATTGAGGATGGAGGATGAGGGCAGAGGGTTGAGGATTGAGGTTTGAGTATTGAATCCTGAGAATTCAGGATATTCTATTGAGTATTGAGAATTGAGGATTGATCGTTGAGTACTGAGGACTGAGGATTGAGTATTGAAGGTTGAGTACTGAGGATTCAGAATTGAGGTTTGAGGACTGAGGATTGAGGACTGAGGATTGAGAATTGAAGATTGAGTATTGAGGATTGATGATTGAGGATTGAGGATTGAGGATTGAGGGTCGATGATTGTGTATTGATGATTGAGGATTGATGATTGAGGATTGAGGATTGAGGATTGGGTATTGAGGATTGAGCATTGAGATTTGAGGACTGAGGGCTGAGGATTGAGGATTGAGGATTGAGGATTGAGGATTGAAGATTCAGTATTGACGATTGAAGATTGAGGATTGAGGATTGAGGATTGAAGATTGAGTATTGAGGATTGAAGATTGAGGAATGAGGATTGAGGAATGAGGATTGAGGATTGAGGACTGAGGATGATGTCTGAGGGTTGAGGATTGAGGTTTGAGGACCGAGGACTGAGGATTGAGGACTGAGGATTGAAGATTGAGTATTGAGGATTGAAGATTGACGATTGAGGATTGAGGATTGAGGATTGAGGATTGAGGATTGAGGATTGAAGATTCAGGATTGGGTATTGAGGTCTGAACATTGAGGATTGAGGATTGAGGATTCAAGGTTGAATATTGATGAATGAAGATTAACGATTGAGGATTGAGGGTTGTGGATTGAGGACGAGGACTGAGGGTTGTGTATTGTTACTTGAGGTCTGAGGATTGAGGATTGAGGATTGCGAATTGAGGATTGAAGATTGAAGATTGAGGATTGGGTATTGAGGATTGTAGAATGAGGATTGAGGATTGAGGATTGAGGATTGAGGATTGAGGATTGAAGATTGAGTATTGAGGATTGAAGATTGAGGATTGAGGATTGAGGATTGAGGATTGAGGATTGAAGATTGAGGATTGAGGATTGATGATTGAGGATTGAGCATTGAGGATTGAAGATTGAATATTGATGATTGAAGATTGAGGATTGAGGATTGAGGGTTGTGGATTGAGGACGAGTACTGAGGGTTGAATATTGGCGACTGAGGTCTGAGGATTGAGGATTGAGGATTGAAAATTGAGGATTGAGGATTGAGGATTGAGGATTGAGGATTGAAGATTGAGTATTGAGGATTGAAGATTGAGGATTGAGGATTGAGGATTGAGGATTGATGATTGAAGATTGTGTATTGAAGATTGAAGATTGAGGATTGAGGATTGAGGATTGAGGATTGAGGATTGAGGACTGAAGATTGAGGATTGGGAATTGAGGATTGACGATTGAGCATTGAGTATTGAGGATTGAGAATTGAGGTTTGAGGTTTGAAATTGAGTATTGAGGATTGAAGATTGAGGATCGAGATTGGATTATTGAATATTGTGGATTGAGTATTGAACCATGAGAATTCAGGATATTCTATTGAGTATTGAGAATTGAGGATTGTTCGTTGAGTATTGAGGATTCATGGCTGAGGGTTGTGTGTTGCATATTGAGGGTTGAGGATTGAGGATGGGAGGATTGAGGATGGAGGATGAGGGCAGAGGGTTGAGGATTGAGGTTTGAGTATTGAATCCTGAGAATTCAGGATGTTCTATTGAGTATTGAGAATTGAGGATTGATGGTTGAGTACTGAGGACTGAGGATTGAGGATTGAAGGTTGAGTACTGAGGATTCAGAATTGAGGTTGGAGGACTGAGGATTGAGGATTGAAGATTGAGTATTGAGGATTGAAGATTGAGGATTGAGGATTGAGGATTGAGGATTGATAATGATGTCTGAGGGTTGAGGATTGAGGTTTGAGGCCTGAGGACTGAGGATTGAGGACTGAGGATTGAGGATGAGGGCTGAGGGTCGGGGATTGAGGTTTGACGGCTGAGGACTGAGGATTGAGGATTGAGAATTAAGGATTGTTGATAGAGGATCGAAGATTGAGGATTGGGTATTGAGGATTGAAGAATGAGGATTGAGGATTGAGGATTGAGGATTGAGGGTTGAGGATCTAGGATTGGAGATTGATTATTGAGGGTTGGAGGTTGAGGATTGATGATTGAGGATTGAGGATCTAGGATTGGAGATTGATTATTGAGGATTGAAGATTGAGGAGTGATGATTGAGGATTGAGAATTGAGAATTGAGGTTGAGGATTGAGGATTGAGGATTGAGGATTGAGGATTGTGGATTGAGGATTGTGTATTACAGATTGAGTATTGATCACTGAGTATTGAGGATTGAGGATTGAAGATTGAGGATTGATGATTAAGAATTGAGGATGGAGGATGAGGGCTGAGCGTTGAGGATTGAGGTTTGAGGACTGAGGACAGAGGATTGAGGATTGAGAATTGAGGATTGAAGATTGAGGATTGAGGATTGAAAATTGAGGATTGAGGATTGACGATTGAGGATTGAGGATTGAAGATTGAGTATTGAGGATTGAAGATTGAGGATTGAGGATTGAGGATTGAGGATTGAGGATTGAAGATTGAGGATTGAGGATTAAGGATTGAGGATTGAGCATTGAGGATTGATGATTGAATATTGATGATTGAAGATTGAGGATTGAGGATTGAGGGTTGTGTATTGTGGACTAGGTCTGAGGGTTGAATATTGATGATTGAAGTCTGAGGATTGAGGATTGAGGATTGAAAATTGAGGACTGAGGATTGAGGATTGAGGATTGAGGATTGAAGATTGGATATTGAGGATTGAAGATTGAGGATTGAGGATTGAGGATTGAGGATTGATGATTGAAGATTGTGTATTGAGTGTTGAATATTGAGGATTGAGGATTGAGGATTGAAAATTGAGGATTGAGGATTGAGGATTGAGGATTGAGGATTGAAGATTGAGTATTGAGGATTGAAGATTGAGGATTGAGGATTGAGGATTGAGGATTGATGATTGAAGATTGTGTATTGAAGATTGAAGATTGAGGATTGAGGATTGAGGATTGAGGATTGAGGATTGAGGACTGAAGATTGAGGATTGGGAATTGAGGATTGACGATTGAGCATTGAGCATTGAGGATTGAGAATTGAGGATTGAGGTTCGAAATTGAGTATTGAGGATTGAAGATTGAGGATTGAGATTTGATTATTGAATATTGTGGATTGAGTATTGAACCATGAGAATTCAGGATATTCTATTGAGTATTGAGAATTGAGGATTGTTCGTTGAGTATTGAGGATTCATGGCTGAGGGTTGTGTGTTGCATATTGAGGGTTGAGGATTGAGGATTGAGGATTGAGGATGGAGGATGAGCGCAGAGGGTTGAGGATTGAGGTTTGAGTATTGAATCCTGAGAATTCAGGATATTCTATTGAGTATTGAGAATTGAGGATTGATGGTTGAGTACTGAGGACTGAGGATTGAGGATTGAAGGTTGAGTACTGAGGATTCAGAATTGAGGTTTGAGGACTGAGGATTGCGAATTGAGGATTGAAGATTGAAGATTGAGGATTGGGTATTGAGGATTGTAGAATGAGGATTGAGGATTGAGGATTGAGGATTGAGGATTGAGGATTGAAGATTGAGTATTGAGGATTGAAGATTGAGGATTGAGGATTGAGGATTGAGGATTGAGGATTGAAGATTGAGGATTGAGGATTGATGATTGAGGATTGAGCATTGAGGATTGAAGATTGAATATTGATGATTGAAGATTGAGGATTGAGGATTGAGGGTTGTGGATTGAGGACGAGTACTGAGGGTTGAATATTGATGACTGAGGTCTGAGGATTGAGGATTGAGGATTGAAAATTGAGGATTGAGGATTGAGGATTGAGGATTGAGGATTGAAGATTGAGTATTGAGGATTGAAGATTGAGGATTGAGGATTGAGGATTGAGGATTGATGATTGAAGATTGTGTATTGAAGATTGAAGATTGAGGATTGAGGATTGAGGATTGAGGATTGAGGATTGAGGACTGAAGATTGAGGATTGGGAATTGAGGATTGACGATTGAGCATTGAGTATTGAGGATTGAGAATTGAGGGTTGAGGTTTGAAATTGAGTATTGAGGATTGAAGATTGAGGATTGAGATTTGATTATTGAATATTGTGGATTGAGTATTGATCCATGAGAATTCAGGATATTCTATTGAGTATTGAGAATTGAGGATTGTTCGTTGAGTATTGAGGATTCATGGCTGAGGGTTGTGTGTTGCATATTGAGGGTTGAGGATTGAGGATTGAGGATTGAGGATGGAGGATGAGGGCAGAGGGTTGAGGATTGATGGTTGAGTACTGAGGACTGAGGATTGAGGATTGAAGGTTGAGTACTGAGGATTCAGAATTGAGGTTTGAGGACTGAGGATTGAGGATTGAAGATTGAGTATTGAGGATTGAAGATTGAGGATTGAGGATTGAGGATTGAGGATTGAGGATAATGTCTGAGGGTTGAGGATTGAGGTTTGAGGCCTGAGGACTGAGGATTGAGGACTGAGGATTGAGGATGAGGGCTGAGGGTCGGGGATTGAGGTTTGACGGCTGAGGACTGAGGATTGAGGATTGAGAATTAAGGATTGTTAAAGAGGATCGAAGATTGAGGATTGGGTATTGAGGATTGAAGAATGAGGATTGAGGATTGAGGATTGAGGATTGAGGGTTGAGGATCTAGGATTGGAGATTGATTATTGAGGGTTGGAGGTTGAGGATTGATGATTGAGGATTGAGGATCTAGGATTGGAGATTGATTATTGAGGATTGAAGATTGAGGAGTGATGATTGAGGATTGAGAATTGAGAATTGAGGTTGAGGATTGAGGATTGAGGATTGAGGATTGAGGATTGTGGATTGAGGATTGTGTATTAAAGATTGAGTATTGATCACTGAGGATTGAGGATTGAGGATTGAAGATTGAGGATTGATGATTAAGAATTGAGGATGGAGGATGAGGGCTGAGGGTTGAGGATTGAGGTTTGAGGACTGAGGACAGAGGATTGAGGATTGAGAATTGAGGATTGAAGATTGAGGATTGAGGATTGAAAATTGAGGATTGAGGATTGACGATTGAGGATTGAGGATTGAAGATTGAGTATTGAGGATTGAAGATTGAGGATTGAGGATTGAGGATTGAGGATTGAGGATTGAAGATTGAGGATTGAGGATTGAGGATTGAGGATTGAGCATTGAGGATTGATGATTGAATATTGATGATTGAAGATTGAGGATTGAGGATTGAGGGTTGTGTATTGAGGACTAGGTCTGAGGGTTGAATATTGATGATTGAAGTCTGAGGATTGAGGATTGAGGATTGAAAATTGAGGACTGAGGATTGAGGATTGAGGATTGAGGATTGAAGATTGGATATTGAGGATTGAAGATTGAGGATTGAGGATTGAGGATTGAGGATTGATGATTGAAGATTGTGTATTGAGTGTTGAATATTGAGGATTGAGGATTGAGGATTGAGGATTGAGGGCTGAGGATCTAGGATTGGAGATTGATTATTGAGGATTGAAGATTGGGGATTGAGGATTGAGGATTGAGGATCTAGGATTGGAGATTGATTATTGAGGATTGAAGATTGAGGATTGTTTATTGAGGATTGAAATTTGAGAATTGAGCATGAGGACTAAGGGTAGAGGATTGAGGTTTGAGGATTGAGGATTGAGGATTGAGGACTGAGGATTGAGGATTGAGGATTGAGCATTGAGGATTGAAGATTGAAGACTGGGGATTGAGGATTGAAGATTGAGAATTAAGGATTGAATATTGTGGATTGAGGATCTGGGTTTGGAGATTGATTATTGAGGATTGAAGATTGAGGATTGAGGATTGAGGATTGAGGATTGAGAATTGAGGGTGAGGACTGAGGATTGAGGTTTGAGGAATGAGGATTGAGGGTTGAGGATTGAGGATTGAGGATTGAGGATTGAGGATTGAGGATTGAGGATTGGGGATTGAATATTGAGTACTGAGGATTGAAGATTGAGGATTGAGGATTGAGGATTGAGGATGGAGGATGAGGGCAGAGGGTTGAGGATTGAGGTTTGAGTATTGAATTCTGAGAATTCAGGATATGCTATTGAGTATTGAGAATTGAGGATTGATGGTTGATTACTGAGGACTGAGGATTGAGGATTGAGGGCTGAGGATTGAGGATTGAAGATTGAGTATTGATCACTGAGGATTGAGGATTGAGGTTTGAGGACTGAGGATTGAGGATTGAGGATTGAGCATTGAGGATTGAAGATTGAAGACTGGGGATTGAGGATTGAAGATTGAGAATTAAGGATTGAATATTGTGGATTGAGGATCTGGGTTTGGAGATTGATTATTGAGGATTGAAGATTGAGGATTGAGGATTGAGGTTTGAGGACTGAGGATTGAGGATTGAAGATTGAGTATTGAGTATTGATGATTGAGGATTGAGGATTGAGGATTGAGTATTGAGGATTGCGGATGATGTCTGAGGGTTGAGGATTGAGGTTTGAGGACTGAGGACTGAGGATTGAGGACTAAGGGTTGAGGATGAGGGCTGAGGGTCGGGGATTGAGGTTTGACGGCTGAGGACTGAGGATTGAGGATTGAGAATTAAGGATTGTTGATAGAGGATTGAAGATTGTGGATTGGGTATCGAGGATTGAAGAATGAGGATTGAGGATTGAGGATTGAGGATTGAGGGTTGAGGACTGGGGATTGAGGATTGAAGATTGAGAATTAAGGATTGAATATTGTGGATTGAGGATCTGGGTTTGGAGATTGATTATTGAGGATTGAAGATTGAGGATTGAGGATTGAGGATTGAGGATTGAGAATTGAGGGTGAGGACTGAGGATTGAGGTTTGAGGACTGAGGACAGAGGATTGAGGATTGAGAATTGAGGATTGAAGATTGAGGATTGAGGATTGAAAGTTGAGTATTGAGGATTGAAGATTGAGGATTGAGGATTGACGATTGAGGATTGAGGATTTAAGATTGAGTATTGAGGGTTCAAGAATGAGGATTGGCGATTGAGTGTTGAGGATTGAGGATTGAAGATTGAGGATTGAGGATTGAGGATTGAGGATTGAGCATTGAGGATTGAAGATTGAATATTGATGATTGAAGATTGAGGATTGAGGATTGAGTGTTGTTTATTGAGGACGAGGACTGAGGGTTGAATATTGATGATTGAGGTCTGAGGATTGAGGATTGAGGATTGAAAATTGAGGATTGAGGATTGAGGATTGAGGATTGAGGATTGAAGATTGGATATTGAGGATTGAAGATTGAGGATTGAGGATTGAGGATTGAGGATTGATGATTGAAGATTGTGTTTTGAGTGTTGAATATTGAGGGTTGAGGATTGAGGATTGAGGATTGAGGATTGAGGATTGAGGATTGAAGATTGAGGATTGGGGATTGAGGATAGGCGATTGATTATTGAGTATTGAGAATTGAGGATTGATGGTTGAGTATTGAGGATTCATGGCTGAGGGTTGTGTGTTGAATATTGAGGGTTGAGGATTGAGCGTTGAGGATTGAGGATTGAGGATTCAAGATTGAGTATTGATGATTGAATATTGAGGATTGAGGATTGAGGTTTGAGGATTGAGGACGAGTACTGACGGTAGAGGATTGAGGTTTGAGGATTGAGGATTGAGGATTGAGGACTGAGGATTGAGGATTGAGGATTGAGCATTGAGGATTGAAGATTGAAGACTGGGGATTGAGGATTGAAGATTGAGAATTAAGGATTGAAGATTGTGGATTGAGGATCTAGGATTGGAGATTGATTATTGAGGTTTGAAGATTGAGGATTGAGGATTGAGGATTGAGGATTGAGAATTGAGGATGAGGACTGAGGATTGAGGTTTGAGGAATGAGGATTGAGGGTTGAGGATTGAGGATTGAGGATTGAGGATTGAGGATTGTGGATTGAGAATTGGGGATTGAATATTGAGTACTGAGTATTCAAGATTGAGGATTGAGGATTGAGGATTGAGGATGGAGGATGAGGGCTGAGGGTTGAGGATTGAGGTTTGAGTATTGAGGATTGCGGATGATGTCTGAGGGTTGAGGATTGAGGTTTGAGGTCTGAGGACTGAGGATTGAGGACTGAGGATTGAGGATGAGGGCTGAGGGTCGGGGATTGAGGTTTGACGGCTGAGGACTGAGGATTGTGGATTGAGAATTAAGGATTGTTGATTGAGGATTGAAGATTGTGGATTGGGTATTGAGGATTGAAGAATGAGGATTGAGGATTGAGGATTGAGTGTTGAGGATCTAGGATTGGAGATTGATTATTGATGATTGAAGATTGCGGAATGAGGATTGAGGATTGAGTATCTAGGATTGGAGATTGATTATTGAGGACTGAAGATGGAGGATTGAGGATTGAGTATTGAAAATTGAGAGTTGAGGATGAGGACTGAGGGTTGAGGATTGAGGTTTTAGAAATGAGGATTGAAGATTGAGGATTGTGGATTGAGGATTGAGGATTGAGGATTGAGGATTGAGTATTGAAGATTGAGTATTGATCACTGAGGGTTGAGGATTGAGGTTTGAGGACTGAGGATTGAGGATTGAAGATTGAGTACTGAGTATTGATGATTGAGGATTGAGGATTGCGTATTGAGGATTGCGGATGATGTCTGAGGGTTGAGGATTGAGGTTCGAGGACTGAGGACTGAGGATTGAGGACTGAGGATTGAGGATGAGGGCTGAGGGTCGGGGATTGAGGTTTGACGGCTGAGGACTGAGGATTGAGGATTGAGAATTAAGGATTGTTGATAGAGGATTGAAGATTGTGGATTGGGTATTGAGGATTGATGAATGAGGATTGAGGATTGAGGATTGAGGATCGAGGGTTTAGGATCTAGGATTGGAGATTGATTATTGATGATTGAAGATTGGGGATTGAGGATTGGTGATTGAGTATCTAGGATTGGAGATTGATTATTGAGGATTGAAGATTGAGTATTGAGGATTGAGGATTGAAAATTGAGAGTTGAGGATGAGGCCTGAGGGTTGAGGATTGAGGTTTGAGAAATGAGGATTGAAGATTGAGGATTGTGGATTGAGGATTGAGGATTGAGGATTGAGGATTGAGTATTGAAGATTGAGTATTGATCACTGAGGATTGAGGATTGAGGTTTGAGGACTGAGGATTGAGAATTGAAGATTGAGTATTGAGGATTGATGATTGAGGATTGAGGATTGAGGATTGAGGGTCGAGGATTGTGTATTGATGATTGAGGATTGATGATTGAGGATTGAGGATTGAGGATTGGGTATTGAGGATTGAGCATTGAGATTTGAGGACTGAGGGCTGAGGATTGAGGATTGAGGATTGAGGATTGAGGATTGAAGATTCAGTATTGACGATTGAAGATTGAGGATTGAGGATTGAGGATTGAAGATTGAGTATTGAGGATTGAAGATTGAGGAATGAGGATTGAGGAATGAGGATTGAGGATTGAGGATTGAGGATGATGTCTGAGGGTTGAGGATTGAGGTTTGAGGACCGAGGACTGAGGATTGAGGACTGAGGATTGAAGATTGAGTATTGAGGATTGAAGATTGACGATTGAGGATTGAGGATTGAGGATTGAGGATTGAGGATTGAGGATTGAAGATTGAGGATTGGGTATTGAGGACTGAACATTGAGGATTGAGGATTGAGGATTGAAGGTTGAATATTGATGAATGAAGATTAACGATTGAGGATTGAGGGTTGTGGATTGAGGACGAGGACTGAGGGTTGTGTATTGTTACTTGAGGTCTGAGGATTGAGGATTGAGGATTGCGAATTGAGGATTGAAGATTGAAGATTGAGGATTGGGTATTGAGGATTGTAGAATGAGGATTGAGGATTGAGGATTGAGGATTGAGGATTGAGGATTGAAGATTGAGTATTGAGGATTGAAGATTGAGGATTGAGGATTGAGGATTGAGGATTGAGGATTGAAGATTGAGGATTGAGGATTGATGATTGAGGATTGAGCATTGAGGATTGAAGATTGAATATTGATGATTGAAGATTGAGGATTGAGGATTGAGGGTTGTGGATTGAGGACGAGTACTGAGGGTTGAATATTGATGACTGAGGTCTGAGGATTGAGGATTGAGGATTGAAAATTGAGGATTGAGGATTGAGGATTGAGGATTGAGGATTGAAGATTGAGTATTGAGGATTGAAGATTGAGGATTGAGGATTGAGGATTGAGGATTGATGATTGAAGATTGTGTATTGAAGATTGAAGATTGAGGATTGAGGATTGAGGATTGAGGATTGAGGATTGAGGACTGAAGATTGAGGATTGGGAATTGAGGATTGACGATTGAGCATTGAGTATTGAGGATTGAGAATTGAGGATTGAGGTTTGAAATTGAGTATTGAGGATTGAAGATTGAGGATTGAGATTTGATTATTGAATATTGTGGATTGAGTATAGAACCATGAGAATTCAGGATATTCTATTGAGTATTGAGAATTGAGGATTGTTCGTTGAGTATTGAGGATTCATGGCTGAGGGTTGTGTGTTGCATATTGAGGGTTGAGGATTGAGGATTGAGGATTGAGGATGGAGGATGAGGGCAGAGGGTTGAGGATTGAGGTTTGAGTATTGAATCCTGAGAATTCAGGATATTCTATTGAGTATTGAGAATTGAGGATTGATCGTTGAGTACTGAGGACTGAGGATTGAGGATTGAAGGTTGAGTACTGAGGATTCAGAATTGAGGTTTGAGGACAGAGGATTGAGGACTGAGGATTGAGAATTGAAGATTGAGTATTGAGGATTGTTGATTGAGGATTGAGGATTGAGGATTGAGGGTCGATGATTGTGTATTGATGATTGAGGATTGATGATTGAGGATTGAGGATTGAGGATTGGGTATTGAGGATTGAGCATTGAGATTTGAGGACTGAGGGCTGAGGATTGAGGATTGAGGATTGAGGATTGAGGATTGAAGATTCAGTATTGACGATTGAAGATTGAGGATTGAGGATTGAGGATTGAAGATTGAGTATTGAGGATTGAAGATTGAGGAATGAGGATTGAGGAATGAGGATTGAGGATTGAGGACTGAGGATGATGTCTGAGGGTTGAGGATTGAGGTTTGAGGACCGAGGACTGAGGATTGAGGACTGAGGATTGAAGATTGAGTATTGAGGATTGAAGATTGACGATTGAGGATTGAGGATTGAGGATTGAGGATTGAGGATTGAGGATTGAAGATTGAGGATTGGGTATTGAGGACTGAACATTGAGGATTGAGGATTGAGGATTGAAGGTTGAATATTGATGAATGAAGATTAACGATTGAGGATTGAGGGTTGTGGATTGAGGACGAGGACTGAGGGTTGTGTATTGTTACTTGAGGGCTGAGGATTGAGGATTGAGGATTGCGAATTGAGGATTGAAGATTGAAGATTGAGGATTGGGTATTGAGGATTGTAGAATGAGGATTGAGGATTGAGGATTGAGGATTGAGGATTGAGGATTGAAGATTGAGTATTGAGGATTGAAGATTGAGGATTGAGGATTGAGGATTGAGGATTGAGGATTGAAGATTGAGGATTGAGGATTGATGATTGAGGATTGAGCATTGAGGATTGAAGATTGAATATTGATGATTGAAGATTGAGGATTGAGGATTGAGGGTTGTGGATTGAGGACGAGTACTGAGGGTTGAATATTGATGACTGAGGTCTGAGGATTGAGGATTGAGGATTGAAAATTGAGGATTGAGGATTGAGGATTGAGGATTGAGGATTGAAGATTGAGTATTGAGGATTGAAGATTGAGGATTGAGGATTGAGGATTGAGGATTGATGATTGAAGATTGTGTATTGAAGATTGAAGATTGAGGATTGAGGATTGAGGATTGAGGATTGAGGATTGAGGACTGAAGATTGAGGATTGGGAATTGAGGATTGACGATTGAGCATTGAGTATTGAGGATTGAGAATTGAGGATTGAGGTTTGAAATTGAGTATTGAGGATTGAAGATTGAGGATTGAGATTTGATTATTGAATATTGTGGATTGAGTATTGATCCATGAGAATTCAGGATATTCTATTGAGTATTGAGAATTGAGGATTGTTCGTTGAGTATTGAGGATTCATGGCTGAGGGTTGTGTGTTGCATATTGAGGGTTGAGGACTGAGGATTGAGGATTGAGGATGGAGGATGAGGGCAGAGGGTTGAGAATTGAGGTTTGAGTATTGAATCCTGAGAATTCAGGATATTCTATTGAGTATTGAGAATTGAGGATTGATGGTTGAGTACTGAGGACTGAGGATTGAGGATTGAAGGTTGAGTACTGAGGATTCAGAATTGAGGTTTGAGGACTGAGGATTGAGGATTGAAGATTGAGTATTGAGGATTGAAGATTGAGGATTGAGGATTGAGGATTGAGGATTGAGGATGATGTCTGAGGGTTGAGGATTGAGGTTTGAGGCCTGAGGACTGAGGATTGAGGACTGAGGATTGAGGATGAGGGCTGAGGGTCGGGGATTGAGGTTTGACGGCTGAGGACTGAGGATTGAGGATTGAGAATTAAGGATTGTTAAAGAGGATCGAAGATTGAGGATTGGGTATTGAGGATTGAAGAATGAGGATTGAGGATTGAGGATTGAGGATTGAGGGTTGAGGATCTAGGATTGGAGATTGATTATTGAGGGTTGGAGGTTGAGGATTGATGATTGAGGATTGAGGATCTAGGATTGGAGATTGATTATTGAGGATTGAAGATTGAGGAGTGATGATTGAGGATTGAGAATTGAGAATTGAGGTTGAGGATTGAGGATTGAGGATTGAGGATTGAGGATTGTGGATTGAGGATTGTGTATTAAAGATTGAGTATTGATCACTGAGGATTGAGGATTGAGGATTGAAGATTGAGGATTGATGATTAAGAATTGAGGATGGAGGATGAGGGCTGAGGGTTGAGGATTGAGGTTTGAGGACTGAGGACAGAGGATTGAGGATTGAGAATTGAGGATTGAAGATTGAGGATTGAGGATTGAAAATTGAGGATTGAGGATTGACGATTGAGGATTGAGGATTGAAGATTGAGTATTGAGGATTGAAGATTGAGGATTGAGGATTGAGGATTGAGGATTGAGGATTGAAGATTGAGGATTGAGGATTGAGGATTGAGGATTGAGCATTGAGGATTGATGATTGAATATTGATGATTGAAGATTGAGGATTGAGGATTGAGGGTTGTGGATTGAGGACGAGTACTGAGGGTTGAATATTGATGACTGAGGTCTGAGGATTGAGGATTGAGGATTGAAAATTGAGGATTGAGGATTGAGGATTGAGGATTGAGGATTGAAGATTGAGTATTGAGGATTGAAGATTGAGGATTGAGGATTGAGGATTGAGGATTGATGATTGAAGATTGTGTATTGAAGATTGAAGATTGAGGATTGAGGATTGAGGATTGAGGATTGAGGATTGAGGACTGAAGATTGAGGATTGGGAATTGAGGATTGACGATTGAGCATTGAGTATTGAGGATTGAGAATTGAGGATTGAGGTTTGAAATTGAGTATTGAGGATTGAAGATTGAGGATTGAGATTTGATTATTGAATATTGTGGATTGAGTATAGAACCATGAGAATTCAGGATATTCTATTGAGTATTGAGAATTGAGGATTGTTCGTTGAGTATTGAGGATTCATGGCTGAGGGTTGTGTGTTGCATATTTAGGGTTGAGGATTGAGGATTGAGGATTGAGGATGGAGGATGAGGGCAGAGGGTTGAGGATTGAGGTTTGAGTATTGAATCCTGAGAATTCAGGATATTCTATTGAGTATTGAGAATTGAGGATTGATCGTTGAGTACTGAGGACTGAGGATTGAGTATTGAAGGTTGAGTACTGAGGATTCAGAATTGAGGTTTGAGGACTGAGGATTGAGGACTGAGGATTGAGAATTGAAGATTGAGTATTGAGGATTGATGATTGAGGATTGAGGATTGAGGATTGAGGGTCGATGATTGTGTATTGATGATTGAGGATTGATGATTGAGGATTGAGGATTGAGGATTGGGTATTGAGGATTGAGCATTGAGATTTGAGGACTGAGGGCTGAGGATTGAGGATTGAGGATTGAGGATTGAGGATTGAAGATTCAGTATTGACGATTGAAGATTGAGGATTGAGGATTGAGGATTGAAGATTGAGTATTGAGGATTGAAGATTGAGGAATGAGGATTGAGGAATGAGGATTGAGGATTGAGGACTGAGGATGATGTCTGAGGGTTGAGGATTGAGGTTTGAGGACCGAGGACTGAGGATTGAGGACTGAGGATTGAAGATTGAGTATTGAGGATTGAAGATTGACGATTGAGGATTGAGGATTGAGGATTGAGGATTGAGGATTGAGGATTGAAGATTCAGGATTGGGTATTGAGGTCTGAACATTGAGGATTGAGGATTGAGGATTCAAGGTTGAATATTGATGAATGAAGATTAACGATTGAGGATTGAGGGTTGTGGATTGAGGACGAGGACTGAGGGTTGTGTATTGTTACTTGAGGTCTGAGGATTGAGGATTGAGGATTGCGAATTGAGGATTGAAGATTGAAGATTGAGGATTGGGTATTGAGGATTGTAGAATGAGGATTGAGGATTGAGGATTGAGGATTGAGGATTGAGGATTGAAGATTGAGTATTGAGGATTGAAGATTGAGGATTGAGGATTGAGGATTGAGGATTGAGGATTGAAGATTGAGGATTGAGGATTGATGATTGAGGATTGAGCATTGAGGATTGAAGATTGAATATTGATGATTGAAGATTGAGGATTGAGGATTGAGGGTTGTGGATTGAGGACGAGTACTGAGGGTTGAATATTGGCGACTGAGGTCTGAGGATTGAGGATTGAGGATTGAAAATTGAGGATTGAGGATTGAGGATTGAGGATTGAGGATTGAAGATTGAGTATTGAGGATTGAAGATTGAGGATTGAGGATTGAGGATTGAGGATTGATGATTGAAGATTGTGTATTGAAGATTGAAGATTGAGGATTGAGGATTGAGGATTGAGGATTGAGGATTGAGGACTGAAGATTGAGGATTGGGAATTGAGGATTGACGATTGAGCATTGAGTATTGAGGATTGAGAATTGAGGTTTGAGGTTTGAAATTGAGTATTGAGGATTGAAGATTGAGGATCGAGATTGGATTATTGAATATTGTGGATTGAGTATTGAACCATGAGAATTCAGGATATTCTATTGAGTATTGAGAATTGAGGATTGTTCGTTGAGTATTGAGGATTCATGGCTGAGGGTTGTGTGTTGCATATTGAGGGTTGAGGATTGAGGATGGGAGGATTGAGGATGGAGGATGAGGGCAGAGGGTTGAGGATTGAGGTTTGAGTATTGAATCCTGAGAATTCAGGATGTTCTATTGAGTATTGAGAATTGAGGATTGATGGTTGAGTACTGAGGACTGAGGATTGAGGATTGAAGGTTGAGTACTGAGGATTCAGAATTGAGGTTGGAGGACTGAGGATTGAGGATTGAAGATTGAGTATTGAGGATTGAAGATTGAGGATTGAGGATTGAGGATTGAGGATTGATAATGATGTCTGAGGGTTGAGGATTGAGGTTTGAGGCCTGAGGACTGAGGATTGAGGACTGAGGATTGAGGATGAGGGCTGAGGGTCGGGGATTGAGGTTTGACGGCTGAGGACTGAGGATTGAGGATTGAGAATTAAGGATTGTTGATAGAGGATCGAAGATTGAGGATTGGGTATTGAGGATTGAAGAATGAGGATTGAGGATTGAGGATTGAGGATTGAGGGTTGAGGATCTAGGATTGGAGATTGATTATTGAGGGTTGGAGGTTGAGGATTGATGATTGAGGATTGAGGATCTAGGATTGGAGATTGATTATTGAGGATTGAAGATTGAGGAGTGATGATTGAGGATTGAGAATTGAGAATTGAGGTTGAGGATTGAGGATTGAGGATTGAGGATTGAGGATTGTGGATTGAGGATTGTGTATTACAGATTGAGTATTGATCACTGAGTATTGAGGATTGAGGATTGAAGATTGAGGATTGATGATTAAGAATTGAGGATGGAGGATGAGGGCTGAGCGTTGAGGATTGAGGTTTGAGGACTGAGGACAGAGGATTGAGGATTGAGAATTGAGGATTGAAGATTGAGGATTGAGGATTGAAAATTGAGGATTGAGGATTGACGATTGAGGATTGAGGATTGAAGATTGAGTATTGAGGATTGAAGATTGAGGATTGAGGATTGAGGATTGAGGATTGAGGATTGAAGATTGAGGATTGAGGATTAAGGATTGAGGATTGAGCATTGAGGATTGATGATTGAATATTGATGATTGAAGATTGAGGATTGAGGATTGAGGGTTGTGTATTGTGGACTAGGTCTGAGGGTTGAATATTGATGATTGAAGTCTGAGGATTGAGGATTGAGGATTGAAAATTGAGGACTGAGGATTGAGGATTGAGGATTGAGGATTGAAGATTGGATATTGAGGATTGAAGATTGAGGATTGAGGATTGAGGATTGAGGATTGATGATTGAAGATTGTGTATTGAGTGTTGAATATTGAGGATTGAGGATTGAGGATTGAAAATTGAGGATTGAGGATTGAGGATTGAGGATTGAGGATTGAAGATTGAGTATTGAGGATTGAAGATTGAGGATTGAGGATTGAGGATTGAGGATTGATGATTGAAGATTGTGTATTGAAGATTGAAGATTGAGGATTGAGGATTGAGGATTGAGGATTGAGGATTGAGGACTGAAGATTGAGGATTGGGAATTGAGGATTGACGATTGAGCATTGAGCATTGAGGATTGAGAATTGAGGATTGAGGTTCGAAATTGAGTATTGAGGATTGAAGATTGAGGATTGAGATTTGATTATTGAATATTGTGGATTGAGTATTGAACCATGAGAATTCAGGATATTCTATTGAGTATTGAGAATTGAGGATTGTTCGTTGAGTATTGAGGATTCATGGCTGAGGGTTGTGTGTTGCATATTGAGGGTTGAGGATTGAGGATTGAGGATTGAGGATGGAGGATGAGCGCAGAGGGTTGAGGATTGAGGTTTGAGTATTGAATCCTGAGAATTCAGGATATTCTATTGAGTATTGAGAATTGAGGATTGATGGTTGAGTACTGAGGACTGAGGATTGAGGATTGAAGGTTGAGTACTGAGGATTCAGAATTGAGGTTTGAGGACTGAGGATTGCGAATTGAGGATTGAAGATTGAAGATTGAGGATTGGGTATTGAGGATTGTAGAATGAGGATTGAGGATTGAGGATTGAGGATTGAGGATTGAGGATTGAAGATTGAGTATTGAGGATTGAAGATTGAGGATTGAGGATTGAGGATTGAGGATTGAGGATTGAAGATTGAGGATTGAGGATTGATGATTGAGGATTGAGCATTGAGGATTGAAGATTGAATATTGATGATTGAAGATTGAGGATTGAGGATTGAGGGTTGTGGATTGAGGACGAGTACTGAGGGTTGAATATTGATGACTGAGGTCTGAGGATTGAGGATTGAGGATTGAAAATTGAGGATTGAGGATTGAGGATTGAGGATTGAGGATTGAAGATTGAGTATTGAGGATTGAAGATTGAGGATTGAGGATTGAGGATTGAGGATTGATGATTGAAGATTGTGTATTGAAGATTGAAGATTGAGGATTGAGGATTGAGGATTGAGGATTGAGGATTGAGGACTGAAGATTGAGGATTGGGAATTGAGGATTGACGATTGAGCATTGAGTATTGAGGATTGAGAATTGAGGGTTGAGGTTTGAAATTGAGTATTGAGGATTGAAGATTGAGGATTGAGATTTGATTATTGAATATTGTGGATTGAGTATTGATCCATGAGAATTCAGGATATTCTATTGAGTATTGAGAATTGAGGATTGTTCGTTGAGTATTGAGGATTCATGGCTGAGGGTTGTGTGTTGCATATTGAGGGTTGAGGATTGAGGATTGAGGATTGAGGATGGAGGATGAGGGCAGAGGGTTGAGGATTGATGGTTGAGTACTGAGGACTGAGGATTGAGGATTGAAGGTTGAGTACTGAGGATTCAGAATTGAGGTTTGAGGACTGAG
This sequence comes from Calliopsis andreniformis, assembly GCF_051401765.1. Lineage (NCBI taxonomy): Eukaryota > Metazoa > Arthropoda > Insecta > Hymenoptera > Andrenidae > Calliopsis > Calliopsis andreniformis. The sequence goes on from NW_027480470.1 coordinate 2,274,022, forward strand.
GATTGAGGATTGAAGATTGAGTATTGAGGATTGAAGATTGAGGATTGAGGATTGAGGATTGAGGATTGAGGATAATGTCTGAGGGTTGAGGATTGAGGTTTGAGGCCTGAGGACTGAGGATTGAGGACTGAGGATTGAGGATGAGGGCTGAGGGTCGGGGATTGAGGTTTGACGGCTGAGGACTGAGGATTGAGGATTGAGAATTAAGGATTGTTAAAGAGGATCGAAGATTGAGGATTGGGTATTGAGGATTGAAGAATGAGGATTGAGGATTGAGGATTGAGGATTGAGGGTTGAGGATCTAGGATTGGAGATTGATTATTGAGGGTTGGAGGTTGAGGATTGATGATTGAGGATTGAGGATCTAGGATTGGAGATTGATTATTGAGGATTGAAGATTGAGGAGTGATGATTGAGGATTGAGAATTGAGAATTGAGGTTGAGGATTGAGGATTGAGGATTGAGGATTGAGGATTGTGGATTGAGGATTGTGTATTAAAGATTGAGTATTGATCACTGAGGATTGAGGATTGAGGATTGAAGATTGAGGATTGATGATTAAGAATTGAGGATGGAGGATGAGGGCTGAGGGTTGAGGATTGAGGTTTGAGGACTGAGGACAGAGGATTGAGGATTGAGAATTGAGGATTGAAGATTGAGGATTGAGGATTGAAAATTGAGGATTGAGGATTGACGATTGAGGATTGAGGATTGAAGATTGAGTATTGAGGATTGAAGATTGAGGATTGAGGATTGAGGATTGAGGATTGAGGATTGAAGATTGAGGATTGAGGATTGAGGATTGAGGATTGAGCATTGAGGATTGATGATTGAATATTGATGATTGAAGATTGAGGATTGAGGATTGAGGGTTGTGTATTGAGGACTAGGTCTGAGGGTTGAATATTGATGATTGAAGTCTGAGGATTGAGGATTGAGGATTGAAAATTGAGGACTGAGGATTGAGGATTGAGGATTGAGGATTGAAGATTGGATATTGAGGATTGAAGATTGAGGATTGAGGATTGAGGATTGAGGATTGATGATTGAAGATTGTGTATTGAGTGTTGAATATTGAGGATTGAGGATTGAGGATTGAGGATTGAGGGCTGAGGATCTAGGATTGGAGATTGATTATTGAGGATTGAAGATTGGGGATTGAGGATTGAGGATTGAGGATCTAGGATTGGAGATTGATTATTGAGGATTGAAGATTGAGGATTGTTTATTGAGGATTGAAATTTGAGAATTGAGCATGAGGACTAAGGGTAGAGGATTGAGGTTTGAGGATTGAGGATTGAGGATTGAGGACTGAGGATTGAGGATTGAGGATTGAGCATTGAGGATTGAAGATTGAAGACTGGGGATTGAGGATTGAAGATTGAGAATTAAGGATTGAATATTGTGGATTGAGGATCTGGGTTTGGAGATTGATTATTGAGGATTGAAGATTGAGGATTGAGGATTGAGGATTGAGGATTGAGAATTGAGGGTGAGGACTGAGGATTGAGGTTTGAGGAATGAGGATTGAGGGTTGAGGATTGAGGATTGAGGATTGAGGATTGAGGATTGAGGATTGAGGATTGGGGATTGAATATTGAGTACTGAGGATTGAAGATTGAGGATTGAGGATTGAGGATTGAGGATGGAGGATGAGGGCAGAGGGTTGAGGATTGAGGTTTGAGTATTGAATTCTGAGAATTCAGGATATGCTATTGAGTATTGAGAATTGAGGATTGATGGTTGATTACTGAGGACTGAGGATTGAGGATTGAGGGCTGAGGATTGAGGATTGAAGATTGAGTATTGATCACTGAGGATTGAGGATTGAGGTTTGAGGACTGAGGATTGAGGATTGAGGATTGAGCATTGAGGATTGAAGATTGAAGACTGGGGATTGAGGATTGAAGATTGAGAATTAAGGATTGAATATTGTGGATTGAGGATCTGGGTTTGGAGATTGATTATTGAGGATTGAAGATTGAGGATTGAGGATTGAGGTTTGAGGACTGAGGATTGAGGATTGAAGATTGAGTATTGAGTATTGATGATTGAGGATTGAGGATTGAGGATTGAGTATTGAGGATTGCGGATGATGTCTGAGGGTTGAGGATTGAGGTTTGAGGACTGAGGACTGAGGATTGAGGACTAAGGGTTGAGGATGAGGGCTGAGGGTCGGGGATTGAGGTTTGACGGCTGAGGACTGAGGATTGAGGATTGAGAATTAAGGATTGTTGATAGAGGATTGAAGATTGTGGATTGGGTATCGAGGATTGAAGAATGAGGATTGAGGATTGAGGATTGAGGATTGAGGGTTGAGGACTGGGGATTGAGGATTGAAGATTGAGAATTAAGGATTGAATATTGTGGATTGAGGATCTGGGTTTGGAGATTGATTATTGAGGATTGAAGATTGAGGATTGAGGATTGAGGATTGAGGATTGAGAATTGAGGGTGAGGACTGAGGATTGAGGTTTGAGGACTGAGGACAGAGGATTGAGGATTGAGAATTGAGGATTGAAGATTGAGGATTGAGGATTGAAAGTTGAGTATTGAGGATTGAAGATTGAGGATTGAGGATTGACGATTGAGGATTGAGGATTTAAGATTGAGTATTGAGGGTTCAAGAATGAGGATTGGCGATTGAGTGTTGAGGATTGAGGATTGAAGATTGAGGATTGAGGATTGAGGATTGAGGATTGAGCATTGAGGATTGAAGATTGAATATTGATGATTGAAGATTGAGGATTGAGGATTGAGTGTTGTTTATTGAGGACGAGGACTGAGGGTTGAATATTGATGATTGAGGTCTGAGGATTGAGGATTGAGGATTGAAAATTGAGGATTGAGGATTGAGGATTGAGGATTGAGGATTGAAGATTGGATATTGAGGATTGAAGATTGAGGATTGAGGATTGAGGATTGAGGATTGATGATTGAAGATTGTGTTTTGAGTGTTGAATATTGAGGGTTGAGGATTGAGGATTGAGGATTGAGGATTGAGGATTGAGGATTGAAGATTGAGGATTGGGGATTGAGGATAGGCGATTGATTATTGAGTATTGAGAATTGAGGATTGATGGTTGAGTATTGAGGATTCATGGCTGAGGGTTGTGTGTTGAATATTGAGGGTTGAGGATTGAGCGTTGAGGATTGAGGATTGAGGATTCAAGATTGAGTATTGATGATTGAATATTGAGGATTGAGGATTGAGGTTTGAGGATTGAGGACGAGTACTGACGGTAGAGGATTGAGGTTTGAGGATTGAGGATTGAGGATTGAGGACTGAGGATTGAGGATTGAGGATTGAGCATTGAGGATTGAAGATTGAAGACTGGGGATTGAGGATTGAAGATTGAGAATTAAGGATTGAAGATTGTGGATTGAGGATCTAGGATTGGAGATTGATTATTGAGGTTTGAAGATTGAGGATTGAGGATTGAGGATTGAGGATTGAGAATTGAGGATGAGGACTGAGGATTGAGGTTTGAGGAATGAGGATTGAGGGTTGAGGATTGAGGATTGAGGATTGAGGATTGAGGATTGTGGATTGAGAATTGGGGATTGAATATTGAGTACTGAGTATTCAAGATTGAGGATTGAGGATTGAGGATTGAGGATGGAGGATGAGGGCTGAGGGTTGAGGATTGAGGTTTGAGTATTGAGGATTGCGGATGATGTCTGAGGGTTGAGGATTGAGGTTTGAGGTCTGAGGACTGAGGATTGAGGACTGAGGATTGAGGATGAGGGCTGAGGGTCGGGGATTGAGGTTTGACGGCTGAGGACTGAGGATTGTGGATTGAGAATTAAGGATTGTTGATTGAGGATTGAAGATTGTGGATTGGGTATTGAGGATTGAAGAATGAGGATTGAGGATTGAGGATTGAGTGTTGAGGATCTAGGATTGGAGATTGATTATTGATGATTGAAGATTGCGGAATGAGGATTGAGGATTGAGTATCTAGGATTGGAGATTGATTATTGAGGACTGAAGATGGAGGATTGAGGATTGAGTATTGAAAATTGAGAGTTGAGGATGAGGACTGAGGGTTGAGGATTGAGGTTTTAGAAATGAGGATTGAAGATTGAGGATTGTGGATTGAGGATTGAGGATTGAGGATTGAGGATTGAGTATTGAAGATTGAGTATTGATCACTGAGGGTTGAGGATTGAGGTTTGAGGACTGAGGATTGAGGATTGAAGATTGAGTACTGAGTATTGATGATTGAGGATTGAGGATTGCGTATTGAGGATTGCGGATGATGTCTGAGGGTTGAGGATTGAGGTTCGAGGACTGAGGACTGAGGATTGAGGACTGAGGATTGAGGATGAGGGCTGAGGGTCGGGGATTGAGGTTTGACGGCTGAGGACTGAGGATTGAGGATTGAGAATTAAGGATTGTTGATAGAGGATTGAAGATTGTGGATTGGGTATTGAGGATTGATGAATGAGGATTGAGGATTGAGGATTGAGGATCGAGGGTTTAGGATCTAGGATTGGAGATTGATTATTGATGATTGAAGATTGGGGATTGAGGATTGGTGATTGAGTATCTAGGATTGGAGATTGATTATTGAGGATTGAAGATTGAGTATTGAGGATTGAGGATTGAAAATTGAGAGTTGAGGATGAGGCCTGAGGGTTGAGGATTGAGGTTTGAGAAATGAGGATTGAAGATTGAGGATTGTGGATTGAGGATTGAGGATTGAGGATTGAGGATTGAGTATTGAAGATTGAGTATTGATCACTGAGGATTGAGGATTGAGGTTTGAGGACTGAGGATTGAGAATTGAAGATTGAGTATTGAGGATTGATGATTGAGGATTGAGGATTGAGGATTGAGGGTCGAGGATTGTGTATTGATGATTGAGGATTGATGATTGAGGATTGAGGATTGAGGATTGGGTATTGAGGATTGAGCATTGAGATTTGAGGACTGAGGGCTGAGGATTGAGGATTGAGGATTGAGGATTGAGGATTGAAGATTCAGTATTGACGATTGAAGATTGAGGATTGAGGATTGAGGATTGAAGATTGAGTATTGAGGATTGAAGATTGAGGAATGAGGATTGAGGAATGAGGATTGAGGTTTGAGGATTGAGGATGATGTCTGAGGGTTGAGGATTGAGGTTTGAGGACCGAGGACTGAGGATTGAGGACTGAGGATTGAAGATTGAGTATTGAGGATTGAAGATTGACGATTGAGGATTGAGGATTGAGGATTGAGGATTGAGGATTGAGGATTGAAGATTGAGGATTGGGTATTGAGGACTGAACATTGAGGATTGAGGATTGAGGATTGAAGGTTGAATATTGATGAATGAAGATTAACGATTGAGGATTGAGGGTTGTGGATTGAGGACGAGGACTGAGGGTTGTGTATTGTTACTTGAGGTCTGAGGATTGAGGATTGAGGATTGCGAATTGAGGATTGAAGATTGAAGATTGAGGATTGGGTATTGAGGATTGTAGAATGAGGATTGAGGATTGAGGATTGAGGATTGAGGATTGAGGATTGAAGATTGAGTATTGAGGATTGAAGATTGAGGATTGAGGATTGAGGATTGAGGATTGAGGATTGAAGATTGAGGATTGAGGATTGATGATTGAGGATTGAGCATTGAGGATTGAAGATTGAATATTGATGATTGAAGATTGAGGATTGAGGATTGAGGGTTGTGGATTGAGGACGAGTACTGAGGGTTGAATAATGATGACTGAGGTCTGAGGATTGAGGATTGAGGATTGAAAATTGAGGATTGAGGATTGAGGATTGAGGATTGAGGATTGAAGATTGAGTATTGAGGATTGAAGATTGAGGATTGAGGATTGAGGATTGAGGATTGATGATTGAAGATTGTGTATTGAAGATTGAAGATTGAGGATTGAGGATTGAGGATTGAGGATTGAGGATTGAGGACTGAAGATTGAGGAATGGGAATTGAGGATTGACGATTGAGCATTGAGTATTGAGGATTGAGAATTGAGGATTGAGGTTTGAAATTGAGTATTGAGGATTGAAGATTGAGGATTGAGATTTGATTATTGAATATTGTGGATTGAGTATAGAACCATGAGAATTCAGGATATTCTATTGAGTATTGAGAATTGAGGATTGTTCGTTGAGTATTGAGGATTCATGGCTGAGGGTTGTGTGTTGCATATTGAGGGTTGAGGATTGAGGATTGAGGATTGAGGATGGAGGATGAGGGCAGAGGGTTGAGGATTGAGGTTTGAGTATTGAATCCTGAGAATTCAGGATATTCTATTGAGTATTGAGAATTGAGGATTGATCGTTGAGTACTGAGGACTGAGGATTGAGGATTGAAGGTTGAGTACTGAGGATTCAGAATTGAGGTTTGAGGACAGAGGATTGAGGACTGAGGATTGAGAATTGAAGATTGAGTATTGAGGATTGTTGATTGAGGATTGAGGATTGAGGATTGAGGGTCGATGATTGTGTATTGATGATTGAGGATTGATGATTGAGGATTGAGGATTGAGGATTGGGTATTGAGGATTGAGCATTGAGATTTGAGGACTGAGGGCTGAGGATTGAGGATTGAGGATTGAGGATTGAGGATTGAAGATTCAGTATTGACGATTGAAGATTGAGGATTGAGGATTGAGGATTGAAGATTGAGTATTGAGGATTGAAGATTGAGGAATGAGGATTGAGGAATGAGGATTGAGGATTGAGGACTGAGGATGATGTCTGAGGGTTGAGGATTGAGGTTTGAGGACCGAGGACTGAGGATTGAGGACTGAGGATTGAAGATTGAGTATTGAGGATTGAAGATTGACGATTGAGGATTGAGGATTGAGGATTGAGGATTGAGGATTGAGGATTGAAGATTGAGGATTGGGTATTGAGGACTGAACATTGAGGATTGAGGATTGAGGATTGAAGGTTGAATATTGATGAATGAAGATTAACGATTGAGGATTGAGGGTTGTGGATTGAGGACGAGGACTGAGGGTTGTGTATTGTTACTTGAGGGCTGAGGATTGAGGATTGAGGATTGCGAATTGAGGATTGAAGATTGAAGATTGAGGATTGGGTATTGAGGATTGTAGAATGAGGATTGAGGATTGAGGATTGAGGATTGAGGATTGAGGATTGAAGATTGAGTATTGAGGATTGAAGATTGAGGATTGAGGATTGAGGATTGAGGATTGAGGATTGAAGATTGAGGATTGAGGATTGATGATTGAGGATTGAGCATTGAGGATTGAAGATTGAATATTGATGATTGAAGATTGAGGATTGAGGATTGAGGGTTGTGGATTGAGGACGAGTACTGAGGGTTGAATATTGATGACTGAGGTCTGAGGATTGAGGATTGAGGATTGAAAATTGAGGATTGAGGATTGAGGATTGAGGATTGAGGATTGAAGATTGAGTATTGAGGATTGAAGATTGAGGATTGAGGATTGAGGATTGAGGATTGATGATTGAAGATTGTGTATTGAAGATTGAAGATTGAGGATTGAGGATTGAGGATTGAGGATTGAGGATTGAGGACTGAAGATTGAGGATTGGGAATTGAGGATTGACGATTGAGCATTGAGTATTGAGGATTGAGAATTGAGGATTGAGGTTTGAAATTGAGTATTGAGGATTGAAGATTGAGGATTGAGATTTGATTATTGAATATTGTGGATTGAGTATTGATCCATGAGAATTCAGGATATTCTATTGAGTATTGAGAATTGAGGATTGTTCGTTGAGTATTGAGGATTCATGGCTGAGGGTTGTGTGTTGCATATTGAGGGTTGAGGACTGAGGATTGAGGATTGAGGATGGAGGATGAGGGCAGAGGGTTGAGAATTGAGGTTTGAGTATTGAATCCTGAGAATTCAGGATATTCTATTGAGTATTGAGAATTGAGGATTGATGGTTGAGTACTGAGGACTGAGGATTGAGGATTGAAGGTTGAGTACTGAGGATTCAGAATTGAGGTTTGAGGACTGAGGATTGAGGATTGAAGATTGAGTATTGAGGATTGAAGATTGAGGATTGAGGATTGAGGATTGAGGATTGAGGATGATGTCTGAGGGTTGAGGATTGAGGTTTGAGGCCTGAGGACTGAGGATTGAGGACTGAGGATTGAGGATGAGGGCTGAGGGTCGGGGATTGAGGTTTGACGGCTGAGGACTGAGGATTGAGGATTGAGAATTAAGGATTGTTAAAGAGGATCGAAGATTGAGGATTGGGTATTGAGGATTGAAGAATGAGGATTGAGGATTGAGGATTGAGGATTGAGGGTTGAGGATCTAGGATTGGAGATTGATTATTGAGGGTTGGAGGTTGAGGATTGATGATTGAGGATTGAGGATCTAGGATTGGAGATTGATTATTGAGGATTGAAGATTGAGGAGTGATGATTGAGGATTGAGAATTGAGAATTGAGGTTGAGGATTGAGGATTGAGGATTGAGGATTGAGGATTGTGGATTGAGGATTGTGTATTAAAGATTGAGTATTGATCACTGAGGATTGAGGATTGAGGATTGAAGATTGAGGATTGATGATTAAGAATTGAGGATGGAGGATGAGGGCTGAGGGTTGAGGATTGAGGTTTGAGGACTGAGGACAGAGGATTGAGGATTGAGAATTGAGGATTGAAGATTGAGGATTGAGGATTGAAAATTGAGGATTGAGGATTGACGATTGAGGATTGAGGATTGAAGATTGAGTATTGAGGATTGAAGATTGAGGATTGAGGATTGAGGATTGAGGATTGAGGATTGAAGATTGAGGATTGAGGATTGAGGATTGAGGATTGAGCATTGAGGATTGATGATTGAATATTGATGATTGAAGATTGAGGATTGAGGATTGAGGGTTGTGTATTGAGGACTAGGTCTGAGGGTTGAATATTGATGATTGAAGTCTGAGGATTGAGGATTGAGGATTGAAAATTGAGGACTGAGGATTGAGGATTGAGGATTGAGGATTGAAGATTGGATATTGAGGATTGAAGATTGAGGATTGAGGATTGAGGATTGAGGATTGATGATTGAAGATTGTGTATTGAGTGTTGAATATTGAGGATTGAGGATTGAGGATTGAGGATTGAGGGTTGAGGATCTAGGATTGGAGATTGATTATTGAGGATTGAAGATTGGGGATTGAGGATTGAGGATTGAGGATCTAGGATTGGAGATTGATTATTGACGATTGAAGATTGAGGATTGTTTATTGAGGATTGAAATTTGAGAATTGAGCATGAGGACTAAGGGTAGAGGATTGAGGTTTGAGGATTGAGGATTGAGGATTGAGGACTGAGGATTGAGGATTGAGGATTGAGCATTGAGGATTGAAGATTGAAGACTGGGGATTGAGGATTGAAGATTGAGAATTAAGGATTGAATATTGTGGATTGAGGATCTGGGTTTGGAGATTGATTATTGAGGATTGAAGATTGAGGATTGAGGATTGAGGATTGAGGATTGAGAATTGAGGGTGAGGACTGAGGATTGAGGTTTGAGGAATGAGGATTGAGGGTTGAGGATTGAGGATTGAGGATTGAGGATTGAAAATTGAGGACTGAGGATTGAGGATTGAGGATTGAGGATTGAAGATTGGATATTGAGGATTGAAGATTGAGGATTGAGGATTGAGGATTGAGGATTGATGATTGAAGATTGTGTATTGAGTGTTGAATATTGAGGATTGAGGATTGAGGATTGAGGATTGAGGGTTGAGGATCTAGGATTGGAGATTGATTATTGAGGATTGAAGATTGGGGATTGAGGATTGAGGATTGAGGATCTAGGATTGGAGATTGATTATTGAGGATTGAAGATTGAGGATTGTTTATTGAGGATTGAAATTTGAGAATTGAGCATGAGGACTAAGGGTAGAGGATTGAGGTTTGAGGATTGAGGATTGAGGATTGAGGACTGAGGATTGAGGATTGAGGATTGAGCATTGAGGATTGAAGATTGAAGACTGGGGATTGAGGATTGAAGATTGAGAATTAAGGATTGAATATTGTGGATTGAGGATCTGGGTTTGGAGATTGATTATTGAGGATTGAAGATTGAGGATTGAGGATTGAGGATTGAGGATTGAGAATTGAGGGTGAGGACTGAGGATTGAGGTTTGAGGAATGAGGATTGAGGGTTGAGGATTGAGGATTGAGGATTGAGGATTGAGGATTGAGGATTGAGGATTGGGGATTGAATATTGAGTACTGAGGATTGAAGATTGAGGATTGAGGATTGAGGATTGAGGATGGAGGATGAGGGCAGAGGGTTGAGGATTGAGGTTTGAGTATTGAATTCTGAGAATTCAGGATATGCTATTGAGTATTGAGAATTGAGGATTGATGGTTGATTACTGAGGACTGAGGATTGAGGATTGAGGGCTGAGGATTGAGGATTGAAGATTGAGTATTGATCACTGAGGATTGAGGATTGAGGTTTGAGGACTGAGGATTGAGGATTGAGGATTGAGCATTGAGGATTGAAGATTGAAGACTGGGGATTGAGGATTGAAGATTGAGAATTAAGGATTGAATATTGTGGATTGAGGATCTGGGTTTGGAGATTGATTATTGAGGATTGAAGATTGAGGATTGAGGATTGAGGATTGAGGATTGAGAATTGAGGGTGAGGACTGAGGATTGAGGTTTGAGGAATGAGGATTGAGGGTTGAGGATTGAGGATTGAGGATTGAGGATTGAGGATTGAGGATTGAGGATTGGGGATTGAATATTGATTACTGAGGATTGAAGATTGAGGATTGAGGATTGAGGATTGAGGATGGAGGATGAGGGCTGAGGGTTGAGGATTGAGGTTTGAGGACTGAGGACTTTGGATTGAGGATCGAGAGTTGAGGATTGACGATTGAGGATTGAGGATTGAGGATTGAGAATTGTGGATTGATGATTGACGGTTGAAAATTGAATATTGAGGATTGAAGATTGAGGATTGATGATTAAGGATTGAGGATGGAGGATGAGGGCTGAGTGTTGAGGATTGAGGTTTGAGGACTGAGGTCTGAGGATTGAGGATTGAGAATTGAGGATTGAGGGTTGAGGATTGAAGATTGAGGATTGGGTATTGAGGATTGAAGAATGAGGATTGTGGATTGAGTATTGAGGATTGAGGATTGAAGATTGAGTATTGAGGATTGAAGATTGACGATTGAGGATTGAGGATTGAGGATTGAGGATTGAGGATTGAGGATTGAAGATTGAGGATTGGGTATTGAGGACTGAACATTGAGGATTGTGGATTGAGGATTGAAGGTTGAATATTGATGAATGAAGATTAACGATTGAGGATTGAGGGTTGTGGATTGAGGACGAGGACTGAGGGTTGAGTATTGATACTTGAGGTCTGAGGATTGAGGATTGAGGATTGCGAATTGAGGATTGAAGATTGAAGATTGAGGATTGGGTATTGAGGATTGTAGAATGAGGATTGAGGATCGAGGATTGAGGATTGAGGATTGAAAATTGAGTATTGAGGATTGAAAATTGAGGATTGAGTATTGAGGATTGAGGATTGAGGATTGAAGATTGAGTATTGAGGATTGAAGATTGAGGATTGAGGATTGAGGATTGAGGATTGAGGATTGAAGATTGAGGATTGAGGATTGAGGATTGAGGATTGAGCATTGAGGATTGAAGATTGAATATTGATGATTGAAGATTGAGGATTGAGGATTGAGGGTTGTGGATTGAGGACGAGCACTGAGGGTTGAATGTTGATGATTGACGTCTGAGGATTGAGGATTGAGGATTGAAAATTGAGGATTGAGGATTGAGGATAGAGGATTGAGGATTGAATATTGAGTATTGAGGATTCAAGTTTGAGGATTGAGGATTGAGGATTGAGGATTGATGATTGAAGATTGTGTATTGAAGATTGAAGATTGAGGATTGAGGATTGAGGATTGAGGATTGATTATTGAGGATTGAGGATTGGGGATTGGGGATTGAGGATTGACGATTGAGGTTTGAGTATTGAGGATTGAGAATTGAGGATTGAGGTTTGAAATTGAGTATTGAGGATTGAAGAATGAGGATTGAGATTTGATTATCGAATATTGTGGATTGAGTATTGAACCATGGGAATTCAGGATATTCTATTAAGTATTGAGAATTGAGGATTGATCGTTGAGTATTGAGGATTCATGGCTGAGGGTTGTGTGCTGAATATTGAGGGTTGAGGATTGAGGATTGAGGATTGAGGATGGAGGATGAGGGCTGAGGGTTGAGGATTGAGGTTTGAGTATTGAATCCTGAGAATTGAGGATATTCTATTGAGTATTGAGAATTGAGGATTGATGGTTGAGTACTGAGGACTGAGGATTGAGGATTGAAGGTTGAGTATTGAGGATTCAGAGTTGAGGTTTGAGTACTGAGGACTGAGGATTGAGGATTGAAGGTTGAGTATTGAGGATTCAGAGTTGAGGTTTGAGGACTGAGGATTGAGGATTGAAGGTTGAGTATTGACGATTGAAGATTGAGGATTGAGGATTGAGGATTGAGGATTGAGGATGATGTCTGAGGGTTGAGGATTGAGGTTTGAGGACTGAGGACTGAGGATTGAGGACTGAGGATTGAGGATGGGGGCTGATGGTCGGGGATTGAGGTTTGACTGCTGAGGACTGAGGATTGAGGATTGAGAATTAAGGATTGTTGATAGAGGATTGAAGGTTGAGGATTGGGTATTGAGGATTGAAGAATGAGGATTGAGGATTGAGGATTGAGGATTGAGGGTTGAGGATCTAGGATTGGAGATTGATTATTGAGGATTGAAGATTGAGGATTGATGATTGAGGATTTAGAACTGAGAATTGAGGATGAGGTCTGAGGGTTGAGGATTGAGGTTTGAGAAATGAGGATTGAGGATTGAGGATTGAGGATCGAAGATTGAGTATTGAGAATTGAGGATTGAGGATTGAGGATTGAGGATTGAGAATTGAGGATGAGCACTGAGGGTTGAGAATTGAGGTTTGAGAAATGAGGATTGAGGATTGAGGATTGAGGATTGAGGGTTGAGGATCAATGATTGAGTATTGAAGATTGGGTATTGATCACTGAGGATTGAGGATTGAGGATTGAGGATTGAGGATTGAGGATTGAAGATTGAATATTGAGGATTGAAGATTGAGGATTGAGGATTGAGGTTTGAGGATGGAGGATGAGGGCTGAGGGTTGAGGATTGAGGTTTGAGGACTGAGGACTGAGGATTGAGGATCGATAGTTGAGGATTGCGGATTGAGGATTGAGGATTGAGGATTGAGGATTGAGAGTTGAGGATTGATGATTGAGGGTTGAGGATTGAGGATTGAGAATTGAGGATTGAAGATTGAGGATTGAGGATTGAGGATTGAGGATTGAGCATTGAGGATTGAAGATTGAATATTGATGATTGAAGATTGAGGATTGAGGATTGAGGGTTGTGGATTGAGGACGAGTAATGAGGGTTGAATATTGATGATTGAGGTCTGAGGATTGAGGATTGAGGCTTGAAAATTGAGGATTGAGGATTGAGGATTGAGGATTGAGGATTGAAGGTTGAGTATTGAGGATTGATGATTAAGGATTGAGGATTGAGGATTGAGGATTGAGGATTGAAGATTGAGTATTGAGGATTGAAGATTGACGATTGAGGATTGAGGATTGAGGATTGAGGGTTGTGGATTGAGGATTGAAGATTGAGGATTGGGTATTGAGGACTGAACATTGAGGATTGTGGATTGAGGATTGAAGGTTGAATATTGATGAATGAAGATTAACGATTGAGGATTGAGGGTTGTCGATTGAGGACGAGGACTGAAAGTTGAGTATTGATACTTGAGGTCTGAGGATTGAGGATTGAGGATTGCGAATTGAGGATTGAAGATTGAGGATTGAGGATTGGGTATTGAGGATTGTAGAATGAGGATTGAGGATTGAGGATTGAGGATTGAGGATTGAAGATTGAGTATTGAGGATTGAAGATTGAGGATTGAGTATTGAGGACTGAGGATTGAGGATTGAAGATTGAGTATTGAGGATTGAAGATTGAGGCTTGAGGATTGAGGATTGAGCATTGAGGATTGAAGATTGAGGACTGGCGATTGAGGATTGAAGATTGAGGATTAAGGACTGAGGATGTAGGGTTGGAGATTGATTATTGAGGATTGAAGATTGAGGATTGAGGATTGAGAATTGAGAATTGAGAATTGAGGGTGAGGACTGAGGGTTGAGGATTGAGCTTTGAGGAACGAGGATTGAGGATTGAGGATTGAGGACTGAGGATTGACGATTGAGTATTGAAGATTGAGGATTGATGACTGAGGATTGAGGACTGAGGATTGAGGATTGAGGATTGAGGATTGAAGATTGAGTATTGAGGATTGAAGGTTGAGGATTGTGGGTTGAGGATTGAGGATTGAGGATTGAATATTGAGGATTGAGGGTTGAGTATCTAGGATTGAAGATTGAGGATTGAGGATTGAGGATTGAGGATTGAGGATTGAGGATGGAGGATGAGGGCTGAGGGTTGAGGATTGAGGTTTGAGTATTGAGTCCTGAGAATTCAGGATATTCTATTGAGTATTGAGAATTGAGGATTGATGGTTAAGTATTGAGGACTGAGGATTGAGGCTTGAAGGTTGAGTATTGAAGATTCAGGATTGAGGTTTGGGGACTGAGGATTGAGGATTGAAGATTGAGTATCAGGGATTGAAGATTGAGGATTGAGGATTGAGGATTGAGGATTGAAGATGATGTCTGAGGGTTGAGGATTGAGGTTTGAAGACTGAGGACTGAGGATTGTAGACTGAGGGTTGAGGATGAGGGCAGAGGGTCAGGGATTGAGGTTTGACGACTGAGGATTGAGGATTGAGGATTGAGAATTGAGGATTGGTGATTGAGGATTGAAGATTGAGGATTTGGTATTGAGGATTGAAGAATGAGGATTGAGGATTGAGGATTGAGGATTGAGGATTGAGGATCTAGGATTGGAGATTGATTATTGAGGATTGAAGATTGAGGACTGAGGATTGAGGATGAGGGCTGAGGGTCGGGGATTGAGGTTTGACGGCTGAGGACTGAGGATTGAGGATTGAGAATTAAGGATTGTTGATAGAGGATTGAAGATTGAGGATTGGGTATTGAGGATTGAAGAATGAGGATTGAGGATTGAGGATTGAGGATTGAGGGTTGAGGATCTAGGATTGGAGATTGGTTATTGAGGATTGAATATTGGGGATTGAGGATTGAGGATTGAGGATTGAGGATTGAAGATTGATTATTGAGGATTGAGGTTTGAGGATCTAGGATTGGAGACTGAAGATTGAGGATTGAGGATTGAGGGTCGAGTACTGAGGACGAGGACTGACGGTTGAGGATTGAGGTTTGGGGATTGAGGATTGAGGACTGAGGCTTGAGGATTGAGGATTGAGCATTGAGGATTGAAGATTGAGGATTGAGGGTTGAGGATTGAGGGTTGATGATAGAATATTGAGGATTGAAGATAGAGGATTGATGATTAAGGATTGTGGATGGAGGATGAGGGCTGAGTGTTGAGGATTGAGGTTTGAGGTCTGAGGACAGAGGATTGAGGATTGAGAATTGAGGATTGAGGATTGAGGATTGAGGATTGAAAATTGAGTATTGAGCATTGAAGGTTGAGGATTGAGGATTGACGATTGAGGATTGTGGATTGAAGATTGAGTATTGAGGATTGAAGATTGAGGATTGAGGATTGAGGATTGAGGATTGAGGATTGAGGATTGAGGATTGAGGATTGAAGATTGAGGATAGAGGATTGAGGATTGAGGATTGAGCATTGAGGATTGAAGATTGAATATTGATGGTTGAAGATTGCGGATTGAGGATTGAGTGTTGTGGATTAAGGACGAGGACTGAGGGTTGAATATTGATGATTGAGGTCTGAGGATTGAGGATTGAGGATTGAAAATTGAGGATTGAGGATTGAGGATTGAGGATTGAGGATTGAAGACTGAGGCTTGAGGATGAGGGCTGAGGGTCAGGGATTGAGGTTTGACGACTGAGGATTGAGGATTGAGGATTGAGAATTGAGGATTGATGATTGAGTATTGAAGATTGAGCATTGGGTATTGAGGATTGAAGAATGAGGATTGAGGATTGAGGATTGAGGATTGAGGATTGAGGATCTAGGATTGGAGATTGGTTATTGAGGATTGAATATTGGGGATTGAGTATTGAGAATTGAGGATTGAGGATCTAGAATTGGAGATTGATTAGTGAGGATTGAAGAATGAGGGTTGATGATTGAGGATTGAGAATTGGGAATTGAGGATGAGGACTGAGGGTTGAGGATTGAGGTTTGAGAAATGAGGATTGAGGATTGAGGATTGAGGATTGAGGATTGAGGACTGAGGATTGTGTATTAGAGATTGAGTATTGATCACTCAGGATTGAGGATTGAGGATTGAGGATTGAGGATTGAGGGTTGAAGATTGAATATTGAGGATTGATGATTGAGTATTGATGATTAAGAATTGAGGATGGAGGATGAGGGCTGAGGGTTGAGGATTGAGGTTTGAGGACTGAGGACAGAGGATTGAGGATTGAGAATTGAGGATTGAAGATTGAGGATTGAGGATTGAAAATTGAGTATTGAGGATTGAGGTTTGAGGATTGAGGACTGACGATTGAGGACTGAGGATTGAGGATTGAGGATTGAGCATTGAGGATTGAAGATTGAAGACTGGGGATTGAGGATTGAAGATTGAGAATTAAGGATTGAGATTGTGGATTGAGGATCTAGGATTGGAGATTGATTATTGATGATTGAAGATTGAGGACGAGGACTGACGGTTGAGGATTGAGGTTTGAGGATTGAGGATTGAGGATTGAAGATTGAAGACTGGGGATTGAGGATTGAAGATTGAGAATTAAGGATTGAGATTGTGGATTGAGGATCTAGGATTGGAGATTGATTATTGAGGATTGAAGATTGGGGATTGAGATTGAGGATTGAGGATCTAGGATTGGAGATTGATTATTGAGGATTGAAGATTGAGGATTGATGTTTGAGGATTGAGAATTGAGAATTGAGGATGAGGACTGAGGGTTGATGATTGAGGTTTGAGAAATGAGGATTGAGGATTGAGGATTGAGGTTGAAGATTGAGTATTGAGAATTGAGGATTGAAGATTGAGGATTGAGGATTGAGGATTGAGGATGAGGACTGAGGGTTGAGAATTTAGGTTTGAGAAATGAGGATTGAGGATTGAGGATTAGGGATTGAGGGTTGAGGATTGATGATCGGGTATTGAAGATTAAGTATTGATCACTGTGGATTGAGGATTGAGGATTGAGGATTGAGGATTGAGGATTGAGGATTGAAGATTGAAAATTGAGGATTGAATATTGAGGATTGAGGATTGAGGATTGAGGATGGAGGATGATGTCTGAGGGTTGAGGATTGAGGTTTGAGGACTGAGGACTGAGGATTGAGGACTGAGGATTGAGGATGAGGGCTGGGGGTCGGGGATTGAGGTTCGACGGCTGAGGACTGAGGATTGAAGATTGAGGATTGATTATTGAGGATTGAGGATTGAGGATTGAAGATTGAGTATTGAGGATTGAAGATTGAGGATTGAGGATTGAGGATTGAGGATTGAGGATTGAGGATTGGGTATTGAGGATTGAGCATTGAGATTTGAGGACTGAGGGCTGAGGATTGAGGATTGAGGATTGAGGATTGAGGATTGAAGATTCAGTATTGACGATTGAAGATTGAGGATTGAGGATTGAGGATTGAAGATTGAGTATTGAGGATTGAAGATTGAGGAATGAGGATTGAGGAATGAGGATTGAGGATTGAGGATTGAGGATGATGTCTGAGGGTTGAGGATTGAGGTTTGAGGACCGAGGACTGAGGATTGAGGACTGAGGATTGAAGATTGAGTATTGAGGATTGAAGATTGACGATTGAGGATTGAGGATTGAGGATTGAGGATTGAGGATTGAGGATTGAAGATTGAGGATTGGGTATTGAGTTCTGAACATTGAGGATTGAGGATTGAGGATTGAAGGTTGAATATTGATGAATGAAGATTAACGATTGAGGATTGAGGGTTGTGGATTGAGGACGAGGACTGAGGGTTGTGTATTGTTACTTGAGGTCTGAGGATTGAGGATTGAGGATTGCGAATTGAGGATTGAAGATTGAAGATTGAGGATTGGGTATTGAGGATTGTAGAATGAGGATTGAGGATTGAGGATTGAGGATTGAGGATTGAGGATTGAAGATTGAGTATTGAGGATTGAAGATTGAGGATCGAGGATTGAGGATTGAGGATTGAGGATTGAAGATTGAGGATTGAGGATTGATGATTGAGGATTGAGCATTGAGGATTGAAGATTGAATATTGATGATTGAAGATTGAGGATTGAGGATTGAGGGTTGTGGATTGAGGACGAGTACTGAGGGTTGAATATTGGTGACTGAGGTCTGAGGATTGAGGATTGAGGATTGAAAATTGAGGATTGAGGATTGAGGATTGAGGATTGAGGATTGAAGATTGAGTATTGAGGATTGAAGATTGAGGATTGAGGATTGAGGATTGAGGATTGATGATTGAAGATTGTGTATTGAAGATTGAAGATTGAGGATTGAGGATTGAGGATTGAGGATTGAGGATTGAGGACTGAAGATTGAGGATTGGGAATTGAGGATTGACGATTGAGCATTGAGTATTGAGGATTGAGAATTGAGGTTTGAGGTTTGAAATTGAGTATTGAGGATTGAAGATTGAGGATTGAGATTTGATTATTGAATATTGTGGATTGAGTATTGAACCATGAGATTTCAGGATATTCTATTGAGTATTGAGAATTGAGGATTGTTCGTTGAGTATTGAGGATTCTTGGCTGAGGGTTGTGTGTTGCATATTGAGGGTTGAGGATTGAGGATTGAGGATGGAGGATGAGGGCAGAGGGTTGAGGATTGAGGTTTGAGTATTGAATCCTGAGAATTCAGGATATTCTATTGAGTATTGAGAATTGAGGATTGATGGTTGAGTACTGAGGACTGAGGATTGAGGATTGAAGGTTGAGTACTGAGGATTCAGAATTGAGGTTTGAGGACTGAGGATTGAGGATTGAAGATTGAGTATTGAGGATTGAAGATTGAGGATTGAGGATTGAGGATTGAGGATTGAGGATGATGTCTGAGGGTTGAGGATTGAGGTTTGAGGCCTGAGGACTGAGGATTGAGGACTGAGGATTGAGGATGAGGGCTGAGGGTCGGGGATTGAGGTTTGACGACTGAGGACTGAGGATTGAGGAGTGAGAATTCAGGATTGTTGATAGAGGATTGAAGATTGAGCATTGGGTATTGAGGATTGAAGAATGAGGATTGAGGATTGAGGATTGAGGATTGGGGGTTGAGGATCTAGGATTGGAGATTGGTTATTGAGGATTGAATATTGGGGATTGAGGATTGAGGATTGAGGATTGAGGATTGAAGATTGATTATTGAGGATTGAGGTTTGAGGATCTAGGATTGGAGACTGAAGATTGAGGATTGAGGATTGAGGGTCGAGTACTGAGGACGAGGACTGACGGTTGAGGATTGAGGTTTGGGAATTGAGGATTGAGGACTGAGGCTTGGGGATTGAGGATTGAGCACTGATGATTGTGTATTAGAGATTGAGTATTGATCACTGAGGATTGAGGATTGAGGATTGAGGATTGAGGATTGAGGGTTGAAGATTGAATATTGAGGATTGATGATTGAGGATTGATGATTAAGAATTGAGGATGGAGGATGAGGGCTGAGGGTTGAGGATTGAGGATTGATGACTGAGGATTGAGGACTGAGGATTGAGGATTGAGGATTGAGGAATGAAGATTGTGTATTGAGGATTGAAAGTTGAGGATTGTGGGTTGAGGATTGAGGTTTGAGAAATGAGGATTGAAGATTGAGGATTGAGGATTGAGGATTGAGCACTGATGATTGTGTATTAGAGATTGAGTATTGATCACTGAGGATTGAGGATTGAGGATTGAGGATTGAGGATTGAGGGTTGAAGATTGAATATTGAGGATTGATGATTGAGGATTGATGATTAAGAATTGAGGATGGAGGATGAGGGCTGAGGGTTGAGGATTGAGGTTTGAGGACTGAGGACAGAGGATTGAGGATTGAGAATTGAGGATTGAAGATTGAGGATTGAGGATTGAAAATTGAGTATTGAGGATTGAGGTTTGAGGATTGAGGACTGACGATTGAGGACTGAGGATTGAGGATTGAGGACTGAGCATTGAGGATTGAAGATTGAAGACTGGGGATTGACGATTGAAGATTGAGAATTAAGGATTGAGATTGTGGATTGAGGATCTAGGATTGGAGATTGATTATTGAGGATTGAAGATTGAGGATTGAGGACTGAGGCTTGAGGATTGAGGATTGAGCATTGAGGATTGAAGATTGAGGATTGAGGGTTGAGGATTGAGGGTTGATGATAGAATATTGAGGATTGAAGATAGAGGATTGATGATTAAGGATTGTGGATGGAGGATGAGGGCTGAGTGTTGAGGATTGAGGTTTGAGGTCTGAGGACAGAGGATTGAGGATTGAGAATTGAGGATTGAGGATTGAGGATTGAGGATTGAAAATTGAGTATTGAGGATTGAAGATTGAGGATTGAGGATTGACGATTGAGGATTGTGGATTGAAGATTGAGTATTGAGGATTGAAGATTGAGGATTGAGGATTGAGGATTGAGGATTGAGGATTGAGGATTGAGGATTGAGGATTGAAGATTGAGGATAGAGGATTGAGGATTGAGGATTGAGCATTGAGGATTGAAGATTGAATATTGATGGTTGAAGATTGCGGATTGAGGATTGAGTGTTGTGGATTAAGGACGAGGACTGAGGGTTGAATATTGATGATTGAGGTCTGAGGATTGAGGATTGAGTATTGAAAATTGAGGATTGAGGATTGAGGATTGAGGATTGAGGATTGAAGATTGGATATTGAGGATTGAAGATTGAGGATTCAGGATTGAGTACTGAGGATTGAGGCTTGAAGGTTGAGTATTGAAGATTCAGGATTGAGGTATGAGGACTGAGGATTGAGGATTGAAGATTGAGTATTAGGGATTGAAGATTGAGGATTGAGGATTGAGGATTGAGGATTGAGGATGATGTCTGAGGGTTGAGGATTGAGGTTCGAGGTCTGAGGACTGAGGATTGAAGACTGAGGCTTGAGGATGAGGGCTGAGGGTCAGGGATTGAGGTTTGACGACTGAGGATTGAGGATTGAGGATTGAGAATTGAGGATTGATGATTGAGGATTGAAGATTGAGCATTGGGTATTGAGGATTGAAGAATGAGGATTGAGGATTGAGGATTGAGGATTGAGGATTGAGGATCTAGGATTGGAGATTGGTTATTGAGGATTGAATATTGGGGATTGAGTATTGAGAATTGAGGATTGAGGATCTAGAATTGGAGATTGATTAGTGAGGATTGAAGAATGAGGGTTGATGATTGAGGATTGAGAATTGGGAATTGAGGATGAGGACTGAGGGTTGAGGATTGAGGTTTGAGAAATGAGGATTGAGGGTTGAGGATTGAGGATTGAGGATTGAGGACTGAGGATTGTGTATTAGAGATTGAGTATTGATCACTCAGGATTGAGGATTGAGGATTGAGGATTGAGGATTGAGGGTTGAAGATTGAATATTGAGGATTGATGATTGAGTATTGATGATTAAGAATTGAGGATGGAGGATGAGGGCTGAGGGTTGAGGATTGAGGTTTGAGGACTGAGGACAGAGGATTGAGGATTGAGCATTGAGGATTGAAGATTGAAGACTGGGGATTGAGGATTGAAGATTGAGAATTAAGGATTGAATATTGTGGATTGAGGATCTGGGTTTGGAGATTGATTATTGAGGATTGAAGATTGAGGATTGAGGATTGAGGATTGAGGATTGAGAATTGAGGGTGAGGACTGAGGATTGAGGTTTGAGGAATGAGGATTGAGGGTTGAGGATTGAGGATTGAGGATTGAGGATTGAGGATTGAGGATTGAGGATTGGGGATTGAATATTGATTACTGAGGATTGAAGATTGAGGATTGAGGATTGAGGATTGAGGATGGAGGATGAGGGCTGAGGGTTGAGGATTGAGGTTTGAGGACTGAGGACTTTGGATTGAGGATCGAGAGTTGAGGATTGACGATTGAGGATTGAGGATTGAGGATTGAGAATTGTGGATTGATGATTGACGGTTGAAAATTGAATATTGAGGATTGAAGATTGAGGATTGATGATTAAGGATTGAGGATGGAGGATGAGGGCTGAGTGTTGAGGATTGAGGTTTGAGGACTGAGGTCTGAGGATTGAGGATTGAGAATTGAGGATTGAGGGTTGAGGATTGAAGATTGAGGATTGGGTATTGAGGATTGAAGAATGAGGATTGTGGATTGAGTATTGAGGATTGAGGATTGAAGATTGAGTATTGAGGATTGAAGATTGACGATTGAGGATTGAGGATTGAGGATTGAGGATTGAGGATTGAGGATTGAAGATTGAGGATTGGGTATTGAGGACTGAACATTGAGGATTGTGGATTGAGGATTGAAGGTTGAATATTGATGAATGAAGATTAACGATTGAGGATTGAGGGTTGTGGATTGAGGACGAGGACTGAGGGTTGAGTATTGATACTTGAGGTCTGAGGATTGAGGATTGAGGATTGCGAATTGAGGATTGAAGATTGAAGATTGAGGATTGGGTATTGAGGATTGTAGAATGAGGATTGAGGATCGAGGATTGAGGATTGAGGATTGAAAATTGAGTATTGAGGATTGAAAATTGAGGATTGAGTATTGAGGATTGAGGATTGAGGATTGAAGATTGAGTATTGAGGATTGAAGATTGAGGATTGAGGATTGAGGATTGAGGATTGAGGATTGAAGATTGAGGATTGAGGATTGAGGATTGAGGATTGAGCATTGAGGATTGAAGATTGAATATTGATGATTGAAGATTGAGGATTGAGGATTGAGGGTTGTGGATTGAGGACGAGCACTGAGGGTTGAATGTTGATGATTGACGTCTGAGGATTGAGGATTGAGGATTGAAAATTGAGGATTGAGGATTGAGGATAGAGGATTGAGGATTGAATATTGAGTATTGAGGATTCAAGTTTGAGGATTGAGGATTGAGGATTGAGGATTGATGATTGAAGATTGTGTATTGAAGATTGAAGATTGAGGATTGAGGATTGAGGATTGATTATTGAGGATTGAGGATTGGGGATTGGGGATTGAGGATTGACGATTGAGGTTTGAGTATTGAGGATTGAGAATTGAGGATTGAGGTTTGAAATTGAGTATTGAGGATTGAAGAATGAGGATTGAGATTTGATTATCGAATATTGTGGATTGAGTATTGAACCATGGGAATTCAGGATATTCTATTAAGTATTGAGAATTGAGGATTGATCGTTGAGTATTGAGGATTCATGGCTGAGGGTTGTGTGCTGAATATTGAGGGTTGAGGATTGAGGATTGAGGATTGAGGATGGAGGATGAGGGCTGAGGGTTGAGGATTGAGGTTTGAGTATTGAATCCTGAGAATTGAGGATATTCTATTGAGTATTGAGAATTGAGGATTGATGGTTGAGTACTGAGGACTGAGGATTGAGGATTGAAGGTTGAGTATTGAGGATTCAGAGTTGAGGTTTGAGTACTGAGGACTGAGGATTGAGGATTGAAGGTTGAGTATTGAGGATTCAGAGTTGAGGTTTGAGGACTGAGGATTGAGGATTGAAGGTTGAGTATTGACGATTGAAGATTGAGGATTGAGGATTGAGGATTGAGGATTGAGGATGATGTCTGAGGGTTGAGGATTGAGGTTTGAGGACTGAGGACTGAGGATTGAGGACTGAGGATTGAGGATGGGGGCTGATGGTCGGGGATTGAGGTTTGACTGCTGAGGACTGAGGATTGAGGATTGAGAATTAAGGATTGTTGATAGAGGATTGAAGGTTGAGGATTGGGTATTGAGGATTGAAGAATGAGGATTGAGGATTGAGGATTGAGGATTGAGGGTTGAGGATCTAGGATTGGAGATTGATTATTGAGGATTGAAGATTGAGGATTGATGATTGAGGATTTAGAACTGAGAATTGAGGATGAGGTCTGAGGGTTGAGGATTGAGGTTTGAGAAATGAGGATTGAGGATTGAGGATTGAGGATCGAAGATTGAGTATTGAGAATTGAGGATTGAGGATTGAGGATTGAGGATTGAGAATTGAGGATGAGCACTGAGGGTTGAGAATTGAGGTTTGAGAAATGAGGATTGAGGATTGAGGATTGAGGATTGAGGGTTGAGGATCAATGATTGAGTATTGAAGATTGAGTATTGATCACTGAGGATTGAGGATTGAGGATTGAGGATTGAGGATTGAGGATTGAAGATTGAATATTGAGGATTGAAGATTGAGGATTGAGGATTGAGGTTTGAGGATGGAGGATGAGGGCTGAGGGTTGAGGATTGAGGTTTGAGGACTGAGGACTGAGGATTGAGGATCGATAGTTGAGGATTGCGGATTGAGGATTGAGGATTGAGGATTGAGGATTGAGAGTTGAGGATTGATGATTGAGGGTTGAGGATTGAGGATTGAGAATTGAGGATTGAAGATTGAGGATTGAGGATTGAGGATTGAGGATTGAGCATTGAGGATTGAAGATTGAATATTGATGATTGAAGATTGAGGATTGAGGATTGAGGGTTGTGGATTGAGGACGAGTAATGAGGGTTGAATATTGATGATTGAGGTCTGAGGATTGAGGATTGAGGCTTGAAAATTGAGGATTGAGGATTGAGGATTGAGGATTGAGGATTGAAGGTTGAGTATTGAGGATTGATGATTAAGGATTGAGGATTGAGGATTGAGGATTGAGGATTGAAGATTGAGTATTGAGGATTGAAGATTGACGATTGAGGATTGAGGATTGAGGATTGAGGGTTGAGGATTGAGGATTGAAGATTGAGGATTGGGTATTGAGGACTGAACATTGAGGATTGTGGATTGAGGATTGAAGGTTGAATATTGATGAATGAAGATTAACGATTGAGGATTGAGGGTTGTCGATTGAGGACGAGGACTGAAAGTTGAGTATTGATACTTGAGGTCTGAGGATTGAGGATTGAGGATTGCGAATTGAGGATTGAAGATTGAGGATTGAGGATTGGGTATTGAGGATTGTAGAATGAGGATTGAGGATTGAGGATTGAGGATTGAGGATTGAAGATTGAGTATTGAGGATTGAAGATTGAGGATTGAGTATTGAGGACTGAGGATTGAGGATTGAAGATTGAGTATTGAGGATTGAAGATTGAGGCTTGAGGATTGAGGATTGAGCATTGAGGATTGAAGATTGAGGACTGGCGATTGAGGATTGAAGATTGAGGATTAAGGACTGAGGATGTAGGGTTGGAGATTGATTATTGAGGATTGAAGATTGAGGATTGAGGATTGAGAATTGAGAATTGAGAATTGAGGGTGAGGACTGAGGGTTGAGGATTGAGCTTTGAGGAACGAGGATTGAGGATTGAGGATTGAGGACTGAGGATTGACGATTGAGTATTGAAGATTGAGGATTGATGACTGAGGATTGAGGACTGAGGATTGAGGATTGAGGATTGAGGATTGAAGATTGAGTATTGAGGATTGAAGGTTGAGGATTGTGGGTTGAGGATTGAGGATTGAGGATTGAATATTGAGGATTGAGGGTTGAGTATCTAGGATTGAAGATTGAGGATTGAGGATTGAGGATTGAGGATTGAGGATTGAGGATGGAGGATGAGGGCTGAGGGTTGAGGATTGAGGTTTGAGTATTGAGTCCTGAGAATTCAGGATATTCTATTGAGTATTGAGAATTGAGGATTGATGGTTAAGTATTGAGGACTGAGGATTGAGGCTTGAAGGTTGAGTATTGAAGATTCAGGATTGAGGTTTGGGGACTGAGGATTGAGGATTGAAGATTGAGTATCAGGGATTGAAGATTGAGGATTGAGGATTGAGGATTGAGGATTGAGGATGATGTCTGAGGGTTGAGGATTGAGGTTTGAAGACTGAGGACTGAGGATTGTAGACTGAGGGTTGAGGATGAGGGCAGAGGGTCAGGGATTGAGGTTTGACGACTGAGGATTGAGGATTGAGGATTGAGAATTGAGGATTGGTGATTGAGGATTGAAGATTGAGGATTTGGTATTGAGGATTGAAGAATGAGGATTGAGGATTGAGGATTGAGGATTGAGGATTGAGGATCTAGGATTGGAGATTGATTATTGAGGATTGAAGATTGAGGACTGAGGATTGAGGATGAGGGCTGAGGGTCGGGGATTGAGGTTTGACGGCTGAGGACTGAGGATTGAGGATTGAGAATTAAGGATTGTTGATAGAGGATTGAAGATTGAGGATTGGGTATTGAGGATTGAAGAATGAGGATTGAGGATTGAGGATTGAGGATTGAGGGTTGAGGATCTAGGATTGGAGATTGGTTATTGAGGATTGAATATTGGGGATTGAGGATTGAGGATTGAGGATTGAGGATTGAAGATTGATTATTGAGGATTGAGGTTTGAGGATCTAGGATTGGAGACTGAAGATTGAGGATTGAGGATTGAGGGTCGAGTACTGAGGACGAGGACTGACGGTTGAGGATTGAGGTTTGGGGATTGAGGATTGAGGACTGAGGCTTGAGGATTGAGGATTGAGCATTGAGGATTGAAGATTGAGGATTGAGGGTTGAGGATTGAGGGTTGATGATAGAATATTGAGGATTGAAGATAGAGGATTGATGATTAAGGATTGTGGATGGAGGATGAGGGCTGAGTGTTGAGGATTGAGGTTTGAGGTCTGAGGACAGAGGATTGAGGATTGAGAATTGAGGATTGAGGATTGAGGATTGAGGATTGAAAATTGAGTATTGAGCATTGAAGGTTGAGGATTGAGGATTGACGATTGAGGATTGTGGATTGAAGATTGAGTATTGAGGATTGAAGATTGAGGATTGAGGATTGAGGATTGAGGATTGAGGATTGAGGATTGAGGATTGAGGATTGAAGATTGAGGATAGAGGATTGAGGATTGAGGATTGAGCATTGAGGATTGAAGATTGAATATTGATGGTTGAATATTGCGGATTGAGGATTGAGTGTTGTGGATTAAGGACGAGGACTGAGGGTTGAATATTGATGATTGAGGTCTGAGGATTGAGGATTGAGGATTGAAAATTGAGGATTGAGGATTGAGGATTGAGGATTGAGGATTGAAGACTGAGGCTTGAGGATGAGGGCTGAGGGTCAGGGATTGAGGTTTGACGACTGAGGATTGAGGATTGAGGATTGAGAATTGAGGATTGATGATTGAGTATTGAAGATTGAGCATTCGGTATTGAGGATGGAAGAATGAGGATTGAGGATTGAGGATTGAGGATTGAGGATTGAGGATCTAGGATTGGAGATTGGTTATTGAGGATTGAATATTGGGGATTGAGTATTGAGAATTGAGGATTGAGGATCTAGAATTGGAGATTGATTAGTGAGGATTGAAGAATGAGGGTTGATGATTGAGGATTGAGAATTGGAAATTGAGGATGAGGACTGAGGGTTGAGGATTGAGGTTTGAGAAATGAGGATTGAGGATTGAGGATTGAGGATTGAGGATTGAGGACTGAGGATTGTGTATTAGAGATTGAGTATTGATCACTCAGGATTGAGGATTGAGGATTGAGGATTGAGGATTGAGGGTTGAAGATTGAATATTGAGGATTGATGATTGAGTATTGATGATTAAGAATTGAGGATGGAGGATGAGGGCTGAGGGTTGAGGATTGAGGTTTGAGGACTGAGGACAGAGGATTGAGGATTGAGAATTGAGGATTGAAGATTGAGGATTGAGGATTGAAAATTGAGTATTGAGGATTGAGGTTTGAGGATTGAGGACTGACGATTGAGGACTGAGGATTGAGGATTGAGGATTGAGCATTGAGGATTGAAGATTGAAGACTGGGGATTGAGGATTGAAGATTGAGAATTAAGGATTGAGATTGTGGATTGAGGATCTAGGATTGGAGATTGATTATTGATGATTGAAGATTGAGGACGAGGACTGACGGTTGAGGATTGAGGTTTGAGGATTGAGGATTGAGGATTGAAGATTGAAGACTGGGGATTGAGGATTGAAGATTGAGAATTAAGGATTGAGATTGTGGATTGAGGATCTAGGATTGGAGATTGATTATTGAGGATTGAAGATTGGGGATTGAGGATTGAGGATTGAGGATCTAGGATTGGAGATTGATTATTGAGGATTGAAGATTGAGGATTGATGTTTGAGGATTGAGAATTGAGAATTGAGGATGAGGACTGAGGGTTGATGATTGAGGTTTGAGAAATGAGGATTGAGGATTGAGGATTGAGGTTGAAGATTGAGTATTGAGAATTGAGGATTGAAGATTGAGGATTGAGGATTGAGGATTGAGGATGAGGACTGAGGGTTGAGAATTTAGGTTTGAGAAATGAGGATTGAGGATTGAGGATTAGGGATTGAGGGTTGAGGATTGATGATCGGGTATTGAAGATTAAGTATTGATCACTGTGGATTGAGGATTGAGGATTGAGGATTGAGGATTGAGGATTGAGGATTGAAGATTGAAAATTGAGGATTGAATATTGAGGATTGAGGATTGAGGATTGAGGATGGAGGATGATGTCTGAGGGTTGAGGATTGAGGTTTGAGGACTGAGGACTGAGGATTGAGGACTGAGGATTGAGGATGAGGGCTGGGGGTCGGGGATTGAGGTTCGACGGCTGAGGACTGAGGATTGAAGATTGAGGATTGATTATTGAGGATTGAGGATTGAGGATTGAAGATTGAGTATTGAGGATTGAAGATTGAGGATTGAGGATTGAGGATTGAGGATTGAGGATTGAGGATTGGGTATTGAGGATTGAGCATTGAGATTTGAGGACTGAGGGCTGAGGATTGAGGATTGAGGATTGAGGATTGAGGATTGAAGATTCAGTATTGACGATTGAAGATTGAGGATTGAGGATTGAGGATTGAAGATTGAGTATTGAGGATTGAAGATTGAGGAATGAGGATTGAGGAATGAGGATTGAGGATTGAGGATTGAGGATGATGTCTGAGGGTTGAGGATTGAGGTTTGAGGACCGAGGACTGAGGATTGAGGACTGAGGATTGAAGATTGAGTATTGAGGATTGAAGATTGACGATTGAGGATTGAGGATTGAGGATTGAGGATTGAGGATTGAGGATTGAAGATTGAGGATTGGGTATTGAGTTCTGAACATTGAGGATTGAGGATTGAGGATTGAAGGTTGAATATTGATGAATGAAGATTAACGATTGAGGATTGAGGGTTGTGGATTGAGGACGAGGACTGAGGGTTGTGTATTGTTACTTGAGGTCTGAGGATTGAGGATTGAGGATTGCGAATTGAGGATTGAAGATTGAAGATTGAGGATTGGGTATTGAGGATTGTAGAATGAGGATTGAGGATTGAGGATTGAGGATTGAGGATTGAGGATTGAAGATTGAGTATTGAGGATTGAAGATTGAGGATTGAGGATTGAGGATTGAGGATTGAGGATTGAAGATTGAGGATTGAGGATTGATGATTGAGGATTGAGCATTGAGGATTGAAGATTGAATATTGATGATTGAAGATTGAGGATTGAGGATTGAGGGTTGTGGATTGAGGACGAGTACTGAGGGTTGAATATTGGTGACTGAGGTCTGAGGATTGAGGATTGAGGATTGAAAATTGAGGATTGAGGATTGAGGATTGAGGATTGAGGATTGAAGATTGAGTATTGAGGATTGAAGATTGAGGATTGAGGATTGAGGATTGAGGATTGATGATTGAAGATTGTGTATTGAAGATTGAAGATTGAGGATTGAGGATTGAGGATTGAGGATTGAGGATTGAGGACTGAAGATTGAGGATTGGGAATTGAGGATTGACGATTGAGCATTGAGTATTGAGGATTGAGAATTGAGGTTTGAGGTTTGAAATTGAGTATTGAGGATTGAAGATTGAGGATTGAGATTTGATTATTGAATATTGTGGATTGAGTATTGAACCATGAGATTTCAGGATATTCTATTGAGTATTGAGAATTGAGGATTGTTCGTTGAGTATTGAGGATTCTTGGCTGAGGGTTGTGTGTTGCATATTGAGGGTTGAGGATTGAGGATTGAGGATGGAGGATGAGGGCAGAGGGTTGAGGATTGAGGTTTGAGTATTGAATCCTGAGAATTCAGGATATTCTATTGAGTATTGAGAATTGAGGATTGATGGTTGAGTACTGAGGACTGAGGATTGAGGATTGAAGGTTGAGTACTGAGGATTCAGAATTGAGGTTTGAGGACTGAGGATTGAGGATTGAAGATTGAGTATTGAGGATTGAAGATTGAGGATTGAGGATTGAGGATTGAGGATTGAGGATGATGTCTGAGGGTTGAGGATTGAGGTTTGAGGCCTGAGGACTGAGGATTGAGGACTGAGGATTGAGGATGAGGGCTGAGGGTCGGGGATTGAGGTTTGACGACTGAGGACTGAGGATTGAGGAGTGAGAATTCAGGATTGTTGATAGAGGATTGAAGATTGAGCATTGGGTATTGAGGATTGAAGAATGAGGATTGAGGATTGAGGATTGAGGATTGGGGGTTGAGGATCTAGGATTGGAGATTGGTTATTGAGGATTGAATATTGGGGATTGAGGATTGAGGATTGAGGATTGAGGATTGAAGATTGATTATTGAGGATTGAGGTTTGAGGATCTAGGATTGGAGACTGAAGATTGAGGATTGAGGATTGAGGGTCGAGTACTGAGGACGAGGACTGACGGTTGAGGATTGAGGTTTGGGAATTGAGGATTGAGGACTGAGGCTTGGGGATTGAGGATTGAGCACTGATGATTGTGTATTAGAGATTGAGTATTGATCACTGAGGATTGAGGATTGAGGATTGAGGATTGAGGATTGAGGGTTGAAGATTGAATATTGAGGATTGATGATTGAGGATTGATGATTAAGAATTGAGGATGGAGGATGAGGGCTGAGGGTTGAGGATTGAGGATTGATGACTGAGGATTGAGGACTGAGGATTGAGGATTGAGGATTGAGGAATGAAGATTGAGTATTGAGGATTGAAAGTTGAGGATTGTGGGTTGAGGATTGAGGTTTGAGAAATGAGGATTGAAGATTGAGGATTGAGGATTGAGGATTGAGCACTGATGATTGTGTATTAGAGATTGAGTATTGATCACTGAGGATTGAGGATTGAGGATTGAGGATTGAGGATTGAGGGTTGAAGATTGAATATTGAGGATTGATGATTGAGGATTGATGATTAAGAATTGAGGATGGAGGATGAGGGCTGAGGGTTGAGGATTGAGGTTTGAGGACTGAGGACAGAGGATTGAGGATTGAGAATTGAGGATTGAAGATTGAGGATTGAGGATTGAAAATTGAGTATTGAGGATTGAGGTTTGAGGATTGAGGACTGACGATTGAGGACTGAGGATTGAGGATTGAGGACTGAGCATTGAGGATTGAAGATTGAAGACTGGGGATTGACGATTGAAGATTGAGAATTAAGGATTGAGATTGTGGATTGAGGATCTAGGATTGGAGATTGATTATTGAGGATTGAAGATTGAGGATTGAGGACTGAGGCTTGAGGATTGAGGATTGAGCATTGAGGATTGAAGATTGAGGATTGAGGGTTGAGGATTGAGGGTTGATGATAGAATATTGAGGATTGAAGATAGAGGATTGATGATTAAGGATTGTGGATGGAGGATGAGGGCTGAGTGTTGAGGATTGAGGTTTGAGGTCTGAGGACAGAGGATTGAGGATTGAGAATTGAGGATTGAGGATTGAGGATTGAGGATTGAAAATTGAGTATTGAGGATTGAAGATTGAGGATTGAGGATTGACGATTGAGGATTGTGGATTGAAGATTGAGTATTGAGGATTGAAGATTGAGGATTGAGGATTGAGGATTGAGGATTGAGGATTGAGGATTGAGGATTGAGGATTGAAGATTGAGGATAGAGGATTGAGGATTGAGGATTGAGCATTGAGGATTGAAGATTGAATATTGATGGTTGAAGATTGCGGATTGAGGATTGAGTGTTGTGGATTAAGGACGAGGACTGAGGGTTGAATATTGATGATTGAGGTCTGAGGATTGAGGATTGAGTATTGAAAATTGAGGATTGAGGATTGAGGATTGAGGATTGAGGATTGAAGATTGGATATTGAGGATTGAAGATTGAGGATTCAGGATTGAGTACTGAGGATTGAGGCTTGAAGGTTGAGTATTGAAGATTCAGGATTGAGGTATGAGGACTGAGGATTGAGGATTGAAGATTGAGTATTAGGGATTGAAGATTGAGGATTGAGGATTGAGGATTGAGGATTGAGGATGATGTCTGAGGGTTGAGGATTGAGGTTCGAGGTCTGAGGACTGAGGATTGAAGACTGAGGCTTGAGGATGAGGGCTGAGGGTCAGGGATTGAGGTTTGACGACTGAGGATTGAGGATTGAGGATTGAGAATTGAGGATTGATGATTGAGGATTGAAGATTGAGCATTGGGTATTGAGGATTGAAGAATGAGGATTGAGGATTGAGGATTGAGGATTGAGGATTGAGGATCTAGGATTGGAGATTGGTTATTGAGGATTGAATATTGGGGATTGAGTATTGAGAATTGAGGATTGAGGATCTAGAATTGGAGATTGATTAGTGAGGATTGAAGAATGAGGGTTGATGATTGAGGATTGAGAATTGGGAATTGAGGATGAGGACTGAGGGTTGAGGATTGAGGTTTGAGAAATGAGGATTGAGGGTTGAGGATTGAGGATTGAGGATTGAGGACTGAGGATTGTGTATTAGAGATTGAGTATTGATCACTCAGGATTGAGGATTGAGGATTGAGGATTGAGGATTGAGGGTTGAAGATTGAATATTGAGGATTGATGATTGAGTATTGATGATTAAGAATTGAGGATGGAGGATGAGGGCTGAGGGTTGAGGATTGAGGTTTGAGGACTGAGGACAGAGGATTGAGGATTGAGAATTGAGGATTGAAGATTGAGGATTGAGGATTGAAAATTGAGTATTGAGGATTGAGGTTTGAGGATTGAGGACTGACGATTGTGGACTGAGGATTGAGGATTGAGGATTGAGCATTGAGGATTGAAGATTGAAGACTGGGGATTGAGGATTGAAGATTGAGAATTAAGGATTGAGATTGTGGATTGAGGATCTAGGATTGGAGATTGATTATTGATGATTGAAGATTGAGGACGAGGACTGACGGTTGAGGATTGAGGTTTGAGGATTGAGGATTGAGGATTGAAGATTGAAGACTGGGGATTGAGGATTGAAGATTGAGAATTAAGGATTGAGATTGTGGATTGAGGATCTAGGATTGGAGATTGATTATTGAGGATTGAATATTGGGGATTGAGGATTGAGGATTGAGGATCTAGGATTGGAGATTGATTATTGAGGATTGAAGATTGAGGATTGATGTTTGAGGATTGAGAATTGAGAATTGAGGATGAGGACTGAGGGTTGAGGATTGAGGTTTGAGAAATGAGGATTGAGGATTGAGGATTGAGGTTGAAGATTGAGTATTGAGAATTGAGGATTGAAGATTGAGGATTGAGGATTGAGGATTGAGGATGAGGACTGAGGGTTGAGAATTTAGGTTTGAGAAATGAGGATTGAGGATTGAGGATTAGGGATTGAGGGTTGAGGATTGATGATCGGGTATTGAAGATTAAGTATTGATCACTGTGGATTGAGGATTGAGGATTGAGGATTGAGGATTGAGGATTGAGGATTGAAGATTGAAAATTGAGGATTGAATATTGAGGATTGAGGATTGAGGATTGAGGATGGAGGATGATGTCTGAGGGTTGAGGATTGAGGTTTGAGGACTGAGGACTCAGGATTGAGGACTGAGGATTGAGGATGAGGGCTGAGGGTCGGGGATTGAGGTTCGACGGCTGAGGACTGAGGATTGAAGATTGAGGATTGATTATTGAGGATTGAGGATTGAGGATTGAAGATTGAGTATTGAGGATTGAAGATTGAGGATTGAGGATTGAGGATTGAGGATTGAGGATTGAGGATTGGGTATTGAGGATTGAGCATTGAGATTTGAGGACTGAGGGCTGAGGATTGAGGATTGAGGATTGAGGATTGAGGATTGAAGATTCAGTATTGACGATTGAAGATTGAGGATTGAGGATTGAGGATTGAAGATTGAGTATTGAGGATTGAAGATTGAGGAATGAGGATTGAGGAATGAGGATTGAGGATTGAGGATTGAGGATGATGTCTGAGGGTTGAGGATTGAGGTTTGAGGACCGAGGACTGAGGATTGAGGACTGAGGATTGAAGATTGAGTATTGAGGATTGAAGATTGACGATTGAGGATTGAGGATTGAGGATTGAGGATTGAGGATTGAGGATTGAAGATTGAGGATTGGGTATTGAGGTCTGAACATTGAGGATTGAGGATTGAGGATTGAAGGTTGAATATTAATGAATGAAGATTAACGATTGAGGATTGAGGGTTGTGGATTGAGGACGAGGACTGAGGGTTGTGTATTGTTACTTGAGGTCTGAGGATTGAGGATTGAGGATTGCGAATTGAGGATTGAAGATTGAAGATTGAGGATTGGGTATTGAGGATTGTAGAATGAGGATTGAGGATTGAGGATTGAGGATTGAGGATTGAGGATTGAAGATTGAGTATTGAGGATTGAGGATGTAGGATTGGAGATTGATTATTGAGGATTGAAGATTGAGGATTGAGGACTGAGAATTGAGAATTGAGAATTGAGGGTGAGGACTGAGGGTTGAGGATTGAGGTTTGAGGAACGAGGATTGAGGATTGAGGATTGAGGACTGAGGATTGACGATTGAGTATTGAAGATTGAGGATTGATGACTGAGGATTGAGGACTGAGGATTGAGGATTGAGGATTGAGGATTGAAGATTGAGTATTGAGGATTGAAAGTTGAGGATTGTGGGTTGAGGATTGAGGTTTGAGAAATGAGGATTGAGGATTGAGGATTGAGGATTGAGGATTGAGGACTGATGATTGTGTATTAGAGATTGAGTATTGATCACTGAGGATTGAGGATTGAGGATTGAGGATTGAGGATTGAGGGTTGAAGATTGAATATTGAGGATTGATGATTGAGGATTGATGATTAAGGATTGAGGATGGAGGATGAGGGCTGAGGGCTGAGGATTGAGGTTTGAGGACTGAGGACAGAGGATTGAGGATTGAGAATTGAGGATTGAAGATTGAGGATTGAGGATTGAAAATTGAGTATTGAGGATTGAGGTTTGAGGATTGAGGACTGACGATTGAGGACTGAGGATTGAGGATTGAGGATTGAGCATTGAGGATTGAAGATTGAAGACTGGGGATTGACGATTGAAGATTGAGAGTTAAGGATTGAGATTGTGGATTGAGGATCTAGGATTGGAGATTGATTATTGAGGATTGAAGATTGAGGATTGAGGACTGAGGGTTGAGGATTGAGAATTGAGGATGACGACTGAGGGTTGAGGATTGAGGTTTGAGGAATGAGGATTGAGGTTTGAGGATTGAGGATTGAGGATTGAGGATTGAGGATTGAGGATTGGGGATTGAATATTGAGTACTGAGGATTGAAGATTGAGGATTGAAGGTTGAGTATTGAGGATTCAGAATTGAGGTTTGAGGGCTGAGGATTGAGGATTGAAGATTGAGGATTGAGGATTGAGGATTGAGGATTGAGGATGATGTCTGGGGTTTGAGGATTGAGGTTTGAGGACTGAGGACTGAGGATTGAGGACTGAGGATTGAGGATTGAGGATTGAGCATTGAGGATTGAAGATTGAAGACTGGGGATTGAGGATTGAAGATTGAGAATTAAGGATTGAAGATTGTGGACTGAGTATCTAGGATTGGAGATTGATTATTGAGGATTGAAGATTGAGGATTGAGGATTGAGGATTGAGAATTGAGGATGAGGACTGAGGGTTGAGGATTGAGGTTTGAGGTATGAGGATTGAGGGTTGAGGATTGAGGATTGAGGATTGAGGATTGAGGATTGAGGATTGGGGATTGAATATTGTGTACTGAGGATTGAAGATTGAGGATTGAGGATTGAGGATTGAGGATGGAGGATGAGGGCTGAGGATTGAGGATTGAAGATTGAGGATTGAGGATTGAGTATTGAGGATTGAGGATGATGTCTGGGGGTTGAGGATTGAGGTTTGAGGTCTGAGGATTGAGGATTGAGGATTGAGGATTGAAGATTGAGGATTGAGGATTGAAGATTGAGTATTGAGAGTTGAGGATTGAGGATTGAGAATTGAGGATGAGGACTGAGGGTTGAGAATTGAGGTTTGAGAAATGAGGATTGAGGATTGAGGATTGAGGATGGAGGGTTGAGGATCGATGATTGAGTATTGAAGATTGAGTATTGATCACTGAGGATTGAGCATTGAGGATTGAGAATTGAGGATTGAAGATTCAAGATTGAATATTGAGGATTGAAGATTGAGGATTGAGGATTGAGGGATGAGGATGGAGGATGAGGGCTGAGGGTTGAGGATTGAGGTTTGAGGACTGAGGACTTTGGATTGAGGATTGAGAATTGAGGATTGAGGGTTGAGGATGTAGGATTGGAGATTGATTATTGAGGATTGAAGATTGAGGATTGAGGATTGAGAATTGAGAATTGAGAATTGAGGGTGAGGACTGAGGGTTGAGGATTGAGCTTTGAGGAACGAGGATTGAGGATTGAGGATTGAGGACTGAGGATTGACGATTGAGTATTGAAGATTCAGGATTGATGACTGAGGATTGAGGACTGAGGATTGAGGATTGAGGATTGAGGATTGAAGATTGAGTATTGAGGATTGAAGGTTGAGGATTGTGGGTTGAGGATTGAGGATTGAGGATTGAATATTGAGGATTGAGGGTTGAGTATCTAGGATTGAAGATTGAGGATTGAGGATTGAGGATTGAGGATTGAGGATTGAGGATGGAGGATGAGGGCTGAGGGTTGAGGATTGAGGTTTGAGTATTGAGTCCTGAGAATTCAGGATATTCTATTGAGTATTGAGAATTGAGGATTGATGGTTAAGTATTGAGGACTGAGGATTGAGGCTTGAAGGTTGAGTATTGAAGATTCAGGATTGAGGTTTGGGGACTGAGGATTGAGGATTGAAGATTGAGTATCAGGGATTGAAGATTGAGGATTGAGGATTGAGGATTGAGGATTGAGGATGATGTCTGAGGGTTGAGGATTGAGGTTTGAAGACTGAGGACTGAGGATTGTAGACTGAGGGTTGAGGATGAGGGCAGAGGGTCAGGGATTGAGGTTTGACGACTGAGGATTGAGGATTGAGGATTGAGAATTGAGGATTGGTGATTGAGGATTGAAGATTGAGGATTGGGTATTGAGGATTGAAGAATGAGGATTGAGGATTGAGGATTGAGGATTGAGGATTGAGGATCTAGGATTGGAGATTGATTATTGAGGATTGAAGATTGAGGACTGAGGATTGAGGATGAGGGCTGAGGGTCGGGGATTGAGGTTTGACGGCTGAGGACTGAGGATTGAGGATTGAGAATTAAGGATTGTTGATAGAGGATTGAAGATTGAGGATTGGGTATTGAGGATTGAAGAATGAGGATTGAGGATTGAGGATTGAGGATTGAGGGTTGAGGATCTAGGATTGGAGATTGGTTATTGAGAATTGAATATTGGGGATTGAGGATTGAGGATTGAGGATTGAGGATTGAAGATTGATTATTGAGGATTGAGGTTTGAGGATCTAGGATTGGAGACTGAAGATTGAGGATTGAGGATTGAGGGTCGAGTACTGAGGACGAGGACTGACGGTCGAGGATTGAGGTTTGGGGATTGAGGATTGAGGACTGAGGCTTGAGGATTGAGGATTGAGCATTGAGGATTGAAGATTGAGGATTGAGGGTTGAGGATTGAGGGTTGATGATAGAATATTGAGGATTGAAGATAGAGGATTGATGATTAAGGATTGTGGATGGAGGATGAGGGCTGAGTGTTGAGGATTGAGGTTTGAGGTCTGAGGACAGAGGATTGAGGATTGAGAATTGAGGATTGAGGATTGAGGATTGAGGATTGAAAATTGAGTATTGAGGATTGAAGATTGAGGATTGAGGATTGACGATTGAGGATTGTGGATTGAAGATTGAGTATTGAGGATTGAAGATTGAGGATTGAGGATTGAGGATTGAGGATTGAGGATTGAGGATTGAGGATTGAGGATTGAAGATTGAGGATAGAGGATTGAGGATTGAGGATTGAGCATTGAGGATTGAAGATTGAATATTGATGGTTGAAGATTGCGGATTGAGGATTGAGTGTTGTGGATTAAGGACGAGGACTGAGGGTTGAATATTGATGATTGAGGTCTGAGGATTGAGGATTGAGTATTGAAAATTGAGGATTGAGGATTGAGGATTGAGGATTGAGGATTGAAGATTGGATATTGAGGATTGAAGATTGAGGATTCAGGATTGAGTACTGAGGATTGAGGCTTGAAGGTTGAGTATTGAAGATTCAGGATTGAGGTATGAGGACTGAGGATTGAGGATTGAAGATTGAGTATTAGGGATTGAAGATTGAGGATTGAGGATTGAGGATTGAGGATTGAGGATGATGTCTGAGGGTTGAGGATTGAGGTTCGAGGACTGAGGACTGAGGATTGAAGACTGAGGCTTGAGGATGAGGGCTGAGGGTCAGGGATTGAGGTTTGACGACTGAGGATTGAGGATTGAGGATTGAGAATTGAGGATTGATGATTGAGGATTGAAGATTGAGCATTGGGTATTGAGGATTGAAGAATGAGGATTGAGGATTGAGGATTGAGGATTGAGGATTGAGGATCTAGGATTGGAGATTGGTTATTGAGTATTGAATATTGGGGATTGAGTATTGAGAATTGAGGATTGAGGATCTAGAATTGGAGATTGATTAGTGAGGATTGAAGAATGAGGGTTGATGATTGAGGATTGAGAATTGGGAATTGAGGATGAGGACTGAGGGTTGAGGATTGAGGTTTGAGAAATGAGGATTGAGGATTGAGGATTGAGGATTGAGGATTGAGGACTGAGGATTGTGTATTAGAGATTGAGTATTGATCACTCAGGATTGAGGATTGAGGATTGAGGATTGAGGATTGAGGGTTGAAGATTGAATATTGAGGATTGATGATTGAGTATTGATGATTAAGAATTGAGGATGGAGGATGAGGGCTGAGGGTTGAGGATTGAGGTTTGAGGACTGAGGACAGAGGATTGAGGATTGAGAATTGAGGTTTGAAGATTGAGGATTGAGGATTGAAAATTGAGTATTGAGGATTGAGGTTTGAGGATTGAGGACTGACGATTGTGGACTGAGGATTGAGGATTGAGGATTGAGCATTGAGGATTGAAGATTGAAGACTGGGGATTGAGGATTGAAGATTGAGAATTAAGGATTGAGATTGTGGATTGAGGATCTAGGATTGGAGATTGATTATTGATGATTGAAGATTGAGGACGAGGACTGACGGTTGAGGATTGAGGTTTGAGGATTGAGGATTGAGGATTGAAGATTGAAGACTGGGGATTGAGGATTGAAGTTTGAGAATTAAGGATTGAGATTGTGGATTGAGGATCTAGGATTGGAGATTGATTATTGAGGATTGAATATTGGGGATTGAGGATTGAGGATTGAGGATCTAGGATTGGAGATTGATTATTGAGGATTGAAGATTGAGGATTGATGTTTGAGGATTGAGAATTGAGAATTGAGGATGAGGACTGAGGGTTGAGGATTGAGGTTTGAGAAATGAGGATTGAGGATTGAGGATTGAGGTTGAAGATTGAGTATTGAGAATTGAGGATTGAAGATTGAGGATTGAGGATTGAGGATTGAGGATGAGGACTGAGGGTTGAGAATTTAGGTTTGAGAAATGAGGATTGAGGATTGAGGATTAGGGATTGAGGGTTGAGGATTGATGATCGGGTATTGAAGATTAAGTATTGATCACTGTGGATTGAGGATTGAGGATTGAGGATTGAGGATTGAGGATTGAGGATTGAAGATTGAAAATTGAGGATTGAATATTGAGGATTGAGGATTGAGGATTGAGGATGGAGGATGATGTCTGAGGGTTGAGGATTGAGGTTTGAGGACTGAGGACTCAGGATTGAGGACTGAGGATTGAGGATGAGGGCTGAGGGTCGGGGATTGAGGTTCGACGGCTGAGGACTGAGGATTGAAGATTGAGGATTGATTATTGAGGATTGAGGATTGAGGATTGAAGATTGAGTATTGAGGATTGAAGATTGAGGATTGAGGATTGAGGATTGAGGATTGAGGATTGAGGATTGGGTATTGAGGATTGAGCATTGAGATTTGAGGACTGAGGGCTGAGGATTGAGGATTGAGGATTGAGGATTGAGGATTGAAGATTCAGTATTGACGATTGAAGATTGAGGATTGAGGATTGAGGATTGAAGATTGAGTATTGAGGATTGAAGATTGAGGAATGAGGATTGAGGAATGAGGATTGAGGATTGAGGATTGAGGATGATGTCTGAGGGTTGAGGATTGAGGTTTGAGGACCGAGGACTGAGGATTGAGGACTGAGGATTGAAGATTGAGTATTGAGGATTGAAGATTGACGATTGAGGATTGAGGATTGAGGATTGAGGATTGAGGATTGAGGATTGAAGATTGAGGATTGGGTATTGAGGTCTGAACATTGAGGATTGAGGATTGAGGATTGAAGGTTGAATATTGATGAATGAAGATTAACGATTGAGGATTGAGGGTTGTGGATTGACGACGAGGACTGAGGGTTGTGTATTGTTACTTGAGGTCTGAGGATTGAGGATTGAGGATTGCGAATTGAGGATTGAAGATTGAAGATTGAGGATTGGGTATTGAGGATTGTAGAATGAGGATTGAGGATTGAGGATTGAGGATTGAGGATTGAGGATTGAAGATTGAGTATTGAGGATTGAAGATTGAGGATTGAGGATTGAGGATTGAGGATTGAGGATTGAAGATTGAGGATTGAGGATTGATGATTGAGGATTGAGCATTGAGGATTGAAGATTGAATATTGATGATTGAAGATTGAGGATTGAGGATTGAGGGTTGTGGATTGAGGACGAGTACTGAGGGTTGAATATTGGTGACTGAGGTCTGAGGATTGAGGATTGAGGATTGAAAATTGAGGATTGAGGATTGAGGATTGAGGATTGAGGATTGAAGATTGAGTATTGAGGATTGAAGATTGAGGATTGAGGATTGAGGATTGAGGATTGATGATTGAAGATTGTGTATTGAAGATTGAAGATTGAGGATTGAGGATTGAGGATTGAGGATTGAGGATTGAGGACTGAAGATTGAGGATTGGGAATTGAGGATTGACGATTGAGCATTGAGTATTGAGGATTGAGAATTGAGGTTTGAGGTTTGAAATTGAGTATTGAGGATTGAAGATTGAGGATTGAGATTTGATTATTGAATATTGTGGATTGAGTATTGAACCATGAGATTTCAGGATATTCTATTGAGTATTGAGAATTGAGGATTGTTCGTTGAGTATTGAGGATTCATGGCTGAGGGTTGTGTGTTGCATATTGAGGGTTGAGGATTGAGGATTGAGGATGGAGGATGAGGGCAGAGGGTTGAGGATTGAGGTTTGAGTATTGAATCCTGAGAATTCAGGATATTCTATTGAGTATTGAGAATTGAGGATTGATGGTTGAGTACTGAGGACTGAGGATTGAGGATTGAAGGTTGAGTACTGAGGATTCAGAATTGAGGTTTGAGGACTGAGGATTGAGGATTGAAGATTGAGTATTGAGGATTGAAGATTGAGGATTGAGGATTGAGGATTGAGGATTGAGGATGATGTCTGAGGGTTGAGGATTGAGGTTTGAGGCCTGAGGACTGAGGATTGAGGACTGAGGATTGAGGATGAGGGCTGAGGGTCGGGGATTGAGGTTTGACGACTGAGGACTGAGGATTGAGGAGTGAGAATTCAGGATTGTTGATAGAGGATTGAAGATTGAGCATTGGGTATTGAGGATTGAAGAATGAGGATTGAGGATTGAGGATTGAGGATTGGGGGTTGAGGATCTAGGATTGGAGATTGGTTATTGAGGATTGAATATTGGGGATTGAGGATTGAGGATTGAGGATTGAGGATTGAAGATTGATTATTGAGGATTGAGGTTTGAGGATCTAGGATTGGAGACTGAAGATTGAGGATTGAGGATTGAGGGTCGAGTACTGAGGACGAGGACTGACGGTTGAGGATTGAGGTTTGGGGATTGAGGACTGAGGCTTGGGGATTGAGGATTGAGCACTGATGATTGTGTATTAGAGATTGAGTATTGATCACTGAGGATTGAGGATTGATGATTAAGAATTGAGGATGGAGGATGAGGGCTGAGGGTTGAGGATTGAGGATTGATGACTGAGGATTGAGGACTGAGGATTGAGGATTGAGGATTGAGGATTGAAGATTGAGTATTGAGGATTGAAAGTTGAGGATTGTGGGTTGAGGATTGAGGTTTGAGAAATGAGGATTGAAGATTGAGGATTGAGGATTGAGGATTGAGCACTGTTGATTGTGTATTAGAGATTGAGTATTGATCACTGAGGATTGAGGATTGAGGATTGAGGATTGAGGATTGGGGATTGAATATTGAGTACTGAGGATTGAAGATTGAGGATTGAAGGTTGAGTATTGAGGATTCAGAATTGAGGTTTGAGGGCTGAGGATTGAGGATTGAAGATTGAGGATTGAGGATTGAGGATTGAGGATTGAGGATGATGTCTGGGGGTTGAGGATTGAGGTTTGAGGACTGAGGACTGAGGATTGAGGACTGAGGATTGAGGATTGAGGATTGAGCATTGAGGATTGAAGATTGAAGACTGGGGATTGAGGATTGAAGATTGAGAATTAAGGATTGAAGATTGTGGACTGAGTATCTAGGATTGGAGATTGATTATTGAGGATTGAAGATTGAGGATTGAGGATTGAGGATTGAGAATTGAGGATGAGGACTGAGGGTTGAGGATTGAGGTTTGAGGTATGAGGATTGAGGGTTGAGGATTGAGGATTGAGGATTGAGGATTGAGGATTGGGGATTGAATATTGTGTACTGAGGATTGAAGATTGAGGATTGAGGATTGAGGATTGAGGATGGAGGATGAGGGCTGACGGCTGAGGATTGAGGTTTGAGTACTGAATCCTGAGAATTCAGGATATTCTTTTGGGTATTGAGAATTTAGGATTGATGGTTGAGTATTGAGGATTCAGAATTGAGGTTTGAGGGCTGTGGATTTGGATTGAAGATTGAGTATTGAGGATTGAAGATTGAGGATTGAGGATTGAGGATTGAGGATTGAGGATGATGTCTGAGGTTTGAGGATTGAGGTTTGAGGACTGAGGACTGAGGATTGAGGTCTGAGGATTGAGGATGAAGGCTGAGGGTCGGGGATTCAGGTTTGACGACTGAGGACTGAGGATTGAGGGTTGAGAATTAAGGATTGTTGATAGAGGATTGAAGATTGAGGATCGGGTATTGAGGATTGA
This sequence comes from Calliopsis andreniformis, assembly GCF_051401765.1. Taxonomy (NCBI): domain Eukaryota; kingdom Metazoa; phylum Arthropoda; class Insecta; order Hymenoptera; family Andrenidae; genus Calliopsis; species Calliopsis andreniformis. Next base: position 2,317,761 of record NW_027480470.1, read on the forward strand.
AGAATGAGGATTGAGGATTGAGGGTTGAGGATTGACCGTTGAGGATCTAGGACTGGAGATTGTTTATTGAGGATTGAGGATTGGGGTTTGAGGATTGAGGATTGAGGATCTAGGATTGAAGATTGATTATTGAGGATTGAGGTTTGAGGATCTGGGATTGGAGGCTGAAGATTGAGGATTGAGGATTGAAGGTCGAGTACTGAGGACGAGGACTGACGGTTGAGGATTGAGGTTTGGGGATTGAGGATTGAGGACTGAGGCTTGAGGATTGAGGATTGAGCATTGAGGATTGAAGATTGAGGACTGGCGATTGAGGATTGAAGATTGAGGATTAAGGACTGAGGATGTAGGATTGGAGATTGATTATTGAGGATTGAAGATTGAGGATTGAGGACTGAGAATTGAGAATTGAGAATTGAGGGTGAGGACAGAGGGTTGAGGATTGAGGTTTGAGGAACGAGGATTGAGGATTGAGGATTGAGGACTGAGGATTGACGATTGAGTATTGAAGATTGAGGATTGATGACTGAGGATTGAGGACTGAGGATTGAGGATTGAGGATTGAGGATTGAAGATTGAGTATTGAGGATTGAAAGTTGAGGAATGTGGGTTGAGGATTGAGGTTTGAGAAATGAGGATTGAGGATTGAGGACTGAGGATTGAGGATTGAGGACTGATGATTGTGTATTAGAGATTGAGTATTGATCACTGAGGATTGAGGATTGAGGATTGAGGATTGAGGATTGAGGGTTGAAGATTGAATATTGAGGATTGATGATTGAGGATTGATGATTAAGGATTGAGGATGGAGGATGAGGGCTGAGGGCTGAGGATTGAGGTTTGAGGACTGAGGACAGAGGATTGAGGATTGAGAATTGAGGATTGAAGTTTGAGGATTGAGGATTGAAAATTGAGTATTGAGGATTGAGGTTTGAGGATTGAGGACTGACGATTGAGGACTGAGGATTGAGGATTGAGGATTGAGCATTGAGGATTGAAGATTGAAGACTGGGGATTGACGATTGAAGATTGAGAATTAAGGATTGAGATTGTGGATTGAGGATCTAGGATTGGAGATTGATTATTGAGGATTGAAGATTGAGGATTGAGGATTGAGGGTTGAGGATTGAGAATTGAGGATGACGACTGAGGGTTGAGGATTGAGGTTTGAGGAATGAGGATTGAGGTTTGAGGATTGAGGATTGAGGATTGAGGATTGAGGATTGAGGATTGGGGATTGAATATTGAGTACTGAGGATTGAAGATTGAGGATTGAAGGTTGAGTATTGAGGATTCAGAATTGAGGTTTGAGGGCTGAGGATTGAGGATTGAAGATTGAGGATTGAGGATTGAGGATTGAGGATGATGTCTGGGGTTTGAGGATTGAGGTTTGAGGACTGAGGACTGAGGATTGAGGACTGAGGATTGAGGATTGAGTATTGAGCATTGAGGATTGAAGATTGAAGACTGGGGATTGAGGATTGAAGATTGAGAATTAAGGATTGAAGATTGTGGACTGAGTATCTAGGATTGGAGATTGATTATTGAGGATTGAAGATTGAGGATTGAGGATTGAGGATTGAGAATTGAGGATGAGGACTGAGGGTTGAGGATTGAGGTTTGAGGTATGAGGATTGAGGGTTGAGGATTGAGGATTGAGGATTGAGGATTGAGGATTGAGGATTGGGGATTGAATATTGTGTACTGAGGATTGAAGATTGAGGATTGAGGATTGAGGATTGAGGATGGAGGATGAGGGCTGAGGATTGAGGATTGAAGATTGAGGATTGAGGATTGAGTATTGAGGATTGAGGATGATGTCTGGGGGTTGAGGATTGAGGTTTGAGGTCTGAGGATTGAGGATTGAGGATTGAGGATTGAGGATTGAGGATTGAGGATTGAGGATTGAGTATTGAGGACTGAAGAATGAGTATTGAGGATTGAAGATTGAGGATTGAGGATTGAGGATTGAGGACTGAGGATTGAAGATTGAGGATTGAGGATTGAAGATTGAGTATTGAGAGTTGAGGATTGAGGATTGAGGATTGAGGATTGAGAATTGAGGATGAGGACTGAGGGTTGAGAATTGAGGTTTGAGAAATGAGGATTGAGGATTGAGGATTGAGGATGGAGGGTTGAGGATCGATGATTGAGTATTGAAGATTGAGTATTGATCACTGAGGATTGAGGATTGAGGATTGAGAATTGAGGATTGAGGATTCAAGATTGAATATTGAGGATTGAAGATTGAGGATTGAGGATTGAGGGATGAGGATGGAGGATGAGGGCTGAGGGTTGAGGATTGAGGTTTGAGGACTGAGGACTTTGGATTGAGGATCGAGAGTTGAGGATTGACGATTGAGGATTGAGGATTGAGGATTGAGAATTGTGGATTGATGATTGAGGGTTGAAAATTGAATATTGAGGATTGAAGATTGAGGATTGATGATTAAGGATTGAGGATGGAGGATGAGGGCTGAGTGTTGAGGATTGAGGTTTGAGGACTGAGGTCTGAGGATTGAGGATTGAGAATTGAGGATTGAGGGTTGAGGATTGAAGATTGAGGATTGGGTATTGAGGATTGAAGAATGAGGATTGTGGATTGAGTATTGAGGATTGAGGATTGAAGATTGAGTATTGAGGATTGAAGATTGACGATTGAGGATTGAGGATTGAGGATTGAGGATTGAGGATTGAGGATTGAAGATTGAGGATTGGGTATTGAGGACTGAACATTGAGGATTGTGGATTGAGGATTGAAGGTTGAATATTGATGAATGAAGATTAACGATTGAGGATTGAGGGTTGTGGATTGAGGACGAGGACTGAGGGTTGAGTATTGATACTTGAGGTCTGAGGATTGAGGATTGAGGATTGCGAATTGAGGATTGAAGATTGAAGATTGAGGATTGGGTATTGAGGATTGTAGAATGAGGATTGAGGATTGAGGATTGAGGATTGAGGATTGAAAATTGAGTATTGAGGATTGAAAATTGAGGATTGAGTATTGAGGATTGAGGATTGAGGATTGAAGATTGAGTATTGAGGATTGAAGATTGAGGATTGAGGATTGAGGATTGAGGATTGAGGATTGAAGATTGAGGATTGAGGATTGAGGATTGAGGATTGAGCATTGAGGATTGAAGATTGAATATTGATGATTGAAGATTGAGGATTGAGGATTGAGGGTTGTGGATTGAGGACGAGCACTGAGGGTTGAATGTTGATGATTGACGTCTGAGGATTGAGGATTGAGGATTGAAAATTGAGGATTGAGGATTGAGGATAGAGGATTGAGGATTGAATATTGAGTATTGAGGATTCAAGTTTGAGGATTGAGGATTGAGGATTGAGGATTGATGATTGAAGATTGTGTATTGAAGATTGAAGATTGAAGATTGAGGATTGAGGATTGAGGATTGATTATTGAGGATTGAGGATTGGGGATTGGGGATTGAGGATTGACGATGGAGGTTTGAGTATTGAGGATTGAGAATTGAGGATTGAGGTTTGAAATTGAGTATTGAGGATTGAAGAATGAGGATTGAGATTTGATTATCGAATATTGTGGATTGAGTATTGAACCATGGGAATTCAGGATATTCTATTAAGTATTGAGAATTGAGGATTGATCGTTGAGTATTGAGGATTCATGGCTGAGGGTTGTGTGCTGAATATTGAGGGTTGAGGATTGAGGATTGAGGATTGAGGATGGAGGATGAGGGCTGAGGGTTGAGGATTGAGGTTTGAGTATTGAATCCTGAGAATTGAGGATATTCTATTGAGTATTGAGAATTGAGGATTGATGGTTGAGTACTGAGGACTGAGGATTGAGGATTGAAGGTTGAGTATTGAGGATTCAGAGTTGAGGTTTGAGGACTGAGAATTGAGGATTGAAGGTTGAGTATTGACGATTGAAGATTGAGGATTGAGGATTGAGGATTGAGGATTGAGGATGATGTCTGAGGGTTGAGGATTGAGGTTTGAGGACTGAGGACTGAGGATTGAGGACTGAGGATTGAGGATGGGGGCTGATGGTCGGGGATTGAGGTTTGACTGCTGAGGACTGAGGATTGAGGATTGAGAATTAAGGATTGTTGATAGAGGATTGAAGGTTGAGGATTGGGTATTGAGGATTGAAGAATGAGGATTGAGGATTGAGGATTGAGGATTGAGGGTTGAGGATCTAGGATTGGAGATTGATTATTGAGGATTGAAGATTGAGGATTGATGATTGAGGATTTAGAACTGAGAATTGAGGATGAGGTCTGAGGGTTGAGGATTGAGGTTTGAGAAATGAGGATTGAGGATTGAGGATTGACGATCGAAGATTGAGTATTGAGAATTGAGGATTGAGGATTGAGGGTTGTGGATTGAGGACGAGTACTGAGGGTTGAATATTGATGATTGAGGTCTGAGGATTGAGGATTGAGGATTGAAAATTGAGGATTGAGGATTGAGGATTGAGGATTGAGGATTGAAGGTTGAGTATTGAGGATTGAAGATTAAGGATTGAGGATTGAGGATTGAGGATTGATGATTGAAGATTGTGTATTGAAGATAGAATATTGAGGATTGAGGATTGAGGATTGAGGATTGAGGATTGAGGATTGAAGATTGAGGATTGGGGATTGAGGATTGACGATTGAGGATTGAGTATTGAGGATTGAGAATTGAGGATTGAAGATTGAGGATTGAGGATTGAGGATTGAGGATTGAGCATTGAGGATTGAAGATTGAATATTGATGATTGAAGATTGAGGATTGAGGATTGAGGGTTGTGGATTGAGGACGAGTACTGAGGGTTGAATATTGATGATTGAGGTCTGAGGATTGAGGATTGAGGATTGAAAATTGACGATTGAGGGTTGAGGATTGAGGATTGAGGATTGAAGATTGAGTATTGAGTATTGAAGATTGAGGATTGAAGATTGAGGATTGGGGATTGAGGATTGACGATTGAGGATTGAGTATTGAGGATTGAGAATTGAGGATTGAAGATTGAGGATTGAGGATTGAGGATTGAGGATTGAGCATTGAGGATTGAAGATTGAATATTGATGATTGAAGATTGAGGATTGAGGATTGAGGGTTGTGGATTGAGGACGAGTACTGAGGGTTGAATATTGATGATTGAGGTCTGAGGATTGAGGATTGAGGATTGAAAATTGACGATTGAGGGTTGAGGATTGAGGATTGAGGATTGAAGATTGAGTATTGAGTATTGAAGATTGAGGTTTGAGGATTGAGGACTGACGATTGAGGACTGAGGATTGAGGATTGAGGATTGAGCATTGAGGATTGAAGATTGAAGACTGGGGATTGACGATTGAAGATTGAGAATTAAGGATTGAGATTGTGGATTGAGGATCTAGGATTGGAGATTGATTATTGAGGATTGAAGATTGAGGATTGAGGATTGAGGGTTGAGGATTGAGAATTGAGGATGACGACTGAGGGTTGAGGATTGAGGTTTGAGGAATGAGGATTGAGGTTTGAGGATTGAGGATTGAGGATTGAGGATTGAGGATTGAGGATTGGGGATTGAATATTGAGTACTGAGGATTGAAGATTGAGGATTGAAGGTTGAGTATTGAGGATTCAGAATTGAGGTTTGAGGGCTGAGGATTGAGGATTGAAGATTGAGGATTGAGGATTGAGGATTGAGGATGATGTCTGGGGTTTGAGGATTGAGGTTTGAGGACTGAGGTTTGAGGTCTGAGGATTGAGGATTGAGGATTGAGGATTGAGGATTGAGGATTGAGGATTGAGGATTGAGGATTGAGGATTGAGGACTGAAGAATGAGTATTGAGGATTGAAGATTGAGGATTGAGGATTGAGGATTGAGGACTGAGGATTGAAAATTGAGGATTGAGGATTGAAGATTGAGTATTGAGAGTTGAGGATTGAGGATTGAGGATTGAGGATTGAGAATTGAGGATGAGGACTGAGGGTTGAGAATTGAGGGTTGAGAAATGAGGATTGAGGATTGAGGATTGAGGATGGAGGGTTGAGGATCGATGATTGAGTATTGAAGATTGAGTATTGATCACTGAGGATTGAGGATTGAGGATTGAGAATTGAGGATTGAGGATTCAAGATTGAATATTGAGGATTGAAGATTGAGGATTGAGGATTGAGGGATGAGGATGGAGGATGAGGGCTGAGGGTTGAGGATTGAGGTTTGAGGACTGAGGACTTTGGATTGAGGATCGAGAGTTGAGGATTGACGATTGAGGATTGAGGATTGAGGATTGAGAATTGTGGATTGATGATTGAGGGTTGAAAATTGAATATTGAGGATTGAAGATTGAGGATTGATGATTAAGGATTGAGGATGGAGGATGAGGGCTGAGTGTTGAGGATTGAGGTTTGAGGACTGAGGTCTGAGGATTGAGGATTGAGAATTGAGGATTGAGGGTTGAGGATTGAAGATTGAGGATTGGGTATTGAGGATTGAAGAATGAGGATTGTGGATTGAGTATTGAGGATTGAGGATTGAAGATTGAGTATTGAGGATTGAAGATTGACGATTGAGGATTGAGGATTGAGGATTGAGGATTGAGGATTGAGGATTGAAGATTGAGGATTGGGTATTGAGGACTGAACATTGAGGATTGTGGATTGAGGATTGAAGGTTGAATATTGATGAATGAAGATTAACGATTGAGGATTGAGGGTTGTGGATTGAGGACGAGGACTGAGGGTTGAGTATTGATACTTGAGGTCTGAGGATTGAGGATTGAGGATTGCGAATTGAGGATTGAAGATTGAAGATTGAGGATTGGGTATTGAGGATTGTAGAATGAGGATTGAGGATTGAGGATTGAGGGTTGAGGATTGAAAATTGAGTATTGAGGATTGAAAATTGAGGATTGAGTATTGAGGATTGAGGATTGAGGATTGAAGATTGAGTATTGAGGATTGAAGATTGAGGATTGAGGATTGAGGATTGAGGATTGAGGATTGAAGATTGAGGATTGAGGATTGAGGATTGAGGATTGAGCATTGAGGATTGAAGATTGAATATTGATGATTGAAGATTGAGGATTGAGGATTGAGGGTTGTGGATTGAGGACGAGCACTGAGGGTTGAATGTTGATGATTGACGTCTGAGGATTGAGGATTGAGGATTGAAAATTGAGGATTGAGGATTGAGGATAGAGGATTGAGGATTGAATATTGAGTATTGAGGATTCAAGTTTGAGGATTGAGGATTGAGGATTGAGGATTGATGATTGAAGATTGTGTATTGAAGATTGAAGATTGAAGATTGAGGATTGAGGATTGAGGATTGATTATTGAGGATTGAGGATTGGGGATTGGGGATTGAGGATTGACGATTGAGGTTTGAGTATTGAGGATTGAGAATTGAGGATTGAGGTTTGAAATTGAGTATTGAGGATTGAAGAATGAGGATTGAGATTTGATTATCGAATATTGTGGATTGAGTATTGAACCATGGGAATTCAGGATATTCTATTAAGTATTGAGAATTGAGGATTGATCGTTGAGTATTGAGGATTCATGGCTGAGGGTTGTGTGCTGAATATTGAGGGTTGAGGATTGAGGATTGAGGATTGAGGATGGAGGATGAGGGCTGAGGGTTGAGGATTGAGGTTTGAGTATTGAATCCTGAGAATTGAGGATATTCTATTGAGTATTGAGAATTGAGGATTGATGGTTGAGTACTGAGGACTGAGGATTGAGGATTGAAGGTTGAGTATTGAGGATTCAGAGTTGAGGTTTGAGGACTGAGAATTGAGGATTGAAGGTTGAGTATTGACGATTGAAGATTGAGGATTGAGGATTGAGGATTGAGGATTGAGGATGATGTCTGAGGGTTGAGGATTGAGGTTTGAGGACTGAGGACTGAGGATTGAGGACTGAGGATTGAGGATGGGGGCTGATGGTCGGGGATTGAGGTTTGACTGCTGAGGACTGAGGATTGAGGATTGAGAATTAAGGATTGTTGATAGAGGATTGAAGGTTGAGGATTGGGTATTGAGGATTGAAGAATGAGGATTGAGGATTGAGGATTGAGGATTGAGGGTTGAGGATCTAGGATTGGAGATTGATTATTGAGGATTGAAGATTGAGGATTGATGATTGAGGATTTAGAACTGAGAATTGAGGATGAGGTCTGAGGGTTGAGGATTGAGGTTTGAGAAATGAGGATTGAGGATTGAGAATTGACGATCGAAGATTGAGTATTGAGAATTGAGGATTGAGGATTGAGGGTTGTGGATTGAGGACGAGTACTGAGGGTTGAATATTGATGATTGAGGTCTGAGGATTGAGGATTGAGGATTGAAAATTGAGGATTGAGGATTGAGGATTGAGGATTGAGGATTGAAGGTTGAGTATTGAGGATTGAAGATTAAGGATTGAGGATTGAGGATTGAGGATTGATGATTGAAGATTGTGTATTGAAGATAGAATATTGAGGATTGAGGATTGAGGATTGAGGATTGAGGATTGAGGATTGAAGATTGAGGATTGGGGATTGAGGATTGACGATTGAGGATTGAGTATTGAGGATTGAGAATTGAGGATTGAAGATTGAGGATTGAGGATTGAGGATTGAGGATTGAGCATTGAGGATTGAAGATTGAATATTGATGATTGAAGATTGAGGATTGAGGATTGAGGGTTGTGGATTGAGGACGAGTACTGAGGGTTGAATATTGATGATTGAGGTCTGAGGATTGAGGATTGAGGATTGAAAATTGACGATTGAGGGTTGAGGATTGAGGATTGAGGATTGAAGATTGAGTATTGAGTATTGAAGATTGAGGATTGAAGATTGAGGATTGGGGATTGAGGATTGACGATTGAGGATTGAGTATTGAGGATTGAGAATTGAGGATTGAAGATTGAGGATTGAGGATTGAGGATTGAGGATTGAGCATTGAGGATTGAAGATTGAATATTGATGATTGAAGATTGAGGATTGAGGATTGAGGGTTGTGGATTGAGGACGAGTACTGAGGGTTGAATATTGATGATTGAGGTCTGAGGATTGAGGATTGAGGATTGAAAATTGACGATTGAGGGTTGAGGATTGAGGATTGAGGATTGAAGATTGAGTATTGAGTATTGAAGATTGAGGTTTGAGGATTGAGGACTGACGATTGAGGACTGAGGATTGAGGATTGAGGATTGAGCATTGAGGATTGAAGATTGAAGACTGGGGATTGACGATTGAAGATTGAGAATTAAGGATTGAGATTGTGGATTGAGGATCTAGGATTGGAGATTGATTATTGAGGATTGAAGATTGAGGATTGAGGATTGAGGGTTGAGGATTGAGAATTGAGGATGACGACTGAGGGTTGAGGATTGAGGTTTGAGGAATGAGGATTGAGGTTTGAGGATTGAGGATTGAGGATTGAGGATTGAGGATTGAGGATTGGGGATTGAATATTGAGTACTGAGGATTGAAGATTGAGGATTGAAGGTTGAGTATTGAGGATTCAGAATTGAGGTTTGAGGGCTGAGGATTGAGGATTGAAGATTGAGGATTGAGGATTGAGGATTGAGGATGATGTCTGGGGTTTGAGGATTGAGGTTTGAGGACTGAGGTTTGAGGTCTGAGGATTGAGGATTGAGGATTGAGGATTGAGGATTGAGGATTGAGGATTGAGGATTGAGGATTGAGGATTGAGGACTGAAGAATGAGTATTGAGGATTGAAGATTGAGGATTGAGGATTGAGGATTGAGGACTGAGGATTGAAGATTGAGGATTGAGGATTGAAGATTGAGTATTGAGAGTTGAGGATTGAGGATTGAGGATTGAGGATTGAGAATTGAGGATGAGGACTGAGGGTTGAGAATTGAGGTTTGAGAAATGAGGATTGAGGATTGAGGATTGAGGATGGAGGGTTGAGGATCGATGATTGAGTATTGAAGATTGAGTATTGATCACTGAGGATTGAGGATTGAGGATTGAGAATTGAGGATTGAGGATTCAAGATTGAATATTGAGGATTGAAGATTGAGGATTGAGGATTGAGGGATGAGGATGGAGGATGAGGGCTGAGGGTTGAGGATTGAGGTTTGAGGACTGAGGACTTTGGATTGAGGATCGAGAGTTGAGGATTGACGATTGAGGATTGAGGATTGAGGATTGAGAATTGTGGATTGATGATTGAGGGTTGAAAATTGAATATTGAGGATTGAAGATTGAGGATTGATGATTAAGGATTGAGGATGGAGGATGAGGGCTGAGTGTTGAGGATTGAGGTTTGAGGACTGAGGTCTGAGGATTGAGGATTGAGAATTGAGGATTGAGGGTTGAGGATTGAAGATTGAGGATTGGGTATTGAGGATTGAAGAATGAGGATTGTGGATTGAGTATTGAGGATTGAGGATTGAAGATTGAGTATTGAGGATTGAAGATTGACGATTGAGGATTGAGGATTGAGGATTGAGGATTGAGGATTGAGGATTGAAGATTGAGGATTGGGTATTGAGGACTGAACATTGAGGATTGTGGATTGAGGATTGAAGGTTGAATATTGATGAATGAAGATTAACGATTGAGGATTGAGGGTTGTGGATTGAGGACGAGGACTGAGGGTTGAGTATTGATACTTGAGGTCTGAGGATTGAGGATTGAGGATTGCGAATTGAGGATTGAAGATTGAAGATTGAGGATTGGGTATTGAGGATTGTAGAATGAGGATTGAGGATTGAGGATTGAGGATTGAGGATTGAAAATTGAGTATTGAGGATTGAAAATTGAGGATTGAGTATTGAGGATTGAGGATTGAGGATTGAAGATTGAGTATTGAGGATTGAAGATTGAGGATTGAGGATTGAGGATTGAGGATTGAGGATTGAAGATTGAGGATTGAGGATTGAGGATTGAGGATTGAGCATTGAGGATTGAAGATTGAATATTGATGATTGAAGATTGAGGATTGAGGATTGAGGGTTGTGGATTGAGGACGAGCACTGAGGGTTGAATGTTGATGATTGACGTCTGAGGATTGAGGATTGAGGATTGAAAATTGAGGATTGAGGATTGAGGATAGAGGATTGAGGATTGAATATTGAGTATTGAGGATTCAAGTTTGAGGATTGAGGATTGAGGATTGAGGATTGATGATTGAAGATTGTGTATTGAAGATTGAAGATTGAAGATTGAGGATTGAGGATTGAGGATTGATTATTGAGGATTGAGGATTGGGGATTGGGGATTGAGGATTGACGATTGAGGTTTGAGTATTGAGGATTGAGAATTGAGGATTGAGGTTTGAAATTGAGTATTGAGGATTGAAGAATGAGGATTGAGATTTGATTATCGAATATTGTGGATTGAGTATTGAACCATGGGAATTCAGGATATTCTATTAAGTATTGAGAATTGAGGATTGATCGTTGAGTATTGAGGATTCATGGCTGAGGGTTGTGTGCTGAATATTGAGGGTTGAGGATTGAGGATTGAGGATTGAGGATGGAGGATGAGGGCTGAGGGTTGAGGATTGAGGTTTGAGTATTGAATCCTGAGAATTGAGGATATTCTATTGAGTATTGAGAATTGAGGATTGATGGTTGAGTACTGAGGACTGAGGATTGAGGATTGAAGGTTGAGTATTGAGGATTCAGAGTTGAGGTTTGAGGACTGAGAATTGAGGATTGAAGGTTGAGTATTGACGATTGAAGATTGAGGATTGAGGATTGAGGATTGAGGATTGAGGATGATGTCTGAGGGTTGAGGATTGAGGTTTGAGGACTGAGGACTGAGGATTGAGGACTGAGGATTGAGGATGGGGGCTGATGGTCGGGGATTGAGGTTTGACTGCTGAGGACTGAGGATTGAGGATTGAGAATTAAGGATTGTTGATAGAGGATTGAAGGTTGAGGATTGGGTATAGAGGATTGAAGAATGAGGATTGAGGATTGAGGATTGAGGATTGAGGGTTGAGGATCTAGGATTGGAGATTGATTATTGAGGATTGAAGATTGAGGATTGATGATTGAGGATTTAGAACTGAGAATTGAGGATGAGGTCTGAGGGTTGAGGATTGAGGTTTGAGAAATGAGGATTGAGGATTGAGGATTGACGATCGAAGATTGAGTATTGAGAATTGAGGATTGAGGATTGAGGATTGAGGATTGAGGATTGAGGATTGAGAATTGAGGATGAGCACTGAGGGTTGAGAATTGAGGTTTGAGAAATGAGGATTGAGGATTGAGGATTGAGGATTGAGGGTTGAGGATCAATGATTGAGTATTGAAGATTGAGTATTGATCACTGAGGATTGAGGATTGAGGATTGAGGATTGAGGATTGAGGATTGAAGATTGAATATTGAGGATTGAAGATTGAGGATTGAGGATTGAGGTTTGAGGATGGAGGATGAGGGCTGAGGGTTGAGGATTGAGGTTTGAGGACTGAGGACTGAGGATTGAGGATCGATAGTTGAGGATTGCGGATTGAGGATTGAGGATTGAGGATTGAGGATTGAGAGTTGAGGATTGATGATTGAGGGTTGAGGATTGAGGATTGAGAATTGAGGATTGAAGATTGAGGATTGAGGATTGAGGATTGAGGATTGAGCATTGAGGATTGAAGATTGAATATTGATGATTGAAGATTGAGGATTGAGGATTGAGGGTTGTGGATTGAGGACGAGTACTGAGGGTTGAATATTGATGATTGAGGTCTGAGGATTGAGGATTGAGGATTGAAAATTGAGGATTGAGGATTGAGGATTGAGGATTGAGGATTGAAGGTTGAGTATTGAGGATTGAAGATTAAGGATTGAGGATTGAGGATTGAGGATTGATGATTGAAGATTGTGTATTGAAGATAGAATATTGAGGATTGAGGATTGAGGATTGAGGATTGAGGATTGAGGATTGAAGATTGAGGATTGGGGATTGAGGATTGACGATTGAGGATTGAGGATTGAAGATTGAGTATTGAGGATTGAAGATTGAGGATTGAGGATTGAGGATTGAGGATTGAGGATTGAAGATTGAGTATTGATCACTGAGGATTGAGGATTGAGGTTTGAGGACTGAGGATTGAGGATTGAAGATTGAGTATTGAGTATTGATGATTGAGGATTGAGGATTGAGGATTGAGGATTGAGGATTGAAGATTGAGTATTGAGGATTGAAGATTGAGGATTGAGGATTGGAGGATTGAGGATTGATGATTGGAGATTGTGTATTGAAGATTGAAGATTGAAGATTGAGGATTGAGGATTGAGGATTGATTATTGAGGATTGAGGATTGGGGATTGGGGATTGAGGATTGACGATTGAGGTTTGAGTATTGAGGATTGAGAATTGAGGATTGAGGTTTGAAATTGAGTATTGAGGATTGAAGAATGAGGATTGAGATTTGATTATCGAATATTGTGGATTGAGTATTGAACCATGGGAATTCAGGATATTCTATTAAGTATTGAGAATTGAGGATTGATCGTTGAGTATTGAGGATTCATGGCTGAGGGTTGTGTGCTGAATATTGAGGGTTGAGGATTGAGGATTGAGGATTGAGGATGGAGGATGAGGGCTGAGGGTTGAGGATTGAGGTTTGAGTATTGAATCCTGAGAATTGAGGATATTCTATTGAGTATTGAGAATTGAGGATTGATGGTTGAGTACTGAGGACTGAGGATTGAGGATTGAAGGTTGAGTATTGAGGATTCAGAGTTGAGGTTTGAGGACTGAGAATTGAGGATTGAAGGTTGAGTATTGACGATTGAAGATTGAGGATTGAGGATTGAGGATTGAGGATTGAGGATGATGTCTGAGGGTTGAGGATTGAGGTTTGAGGACTGAGGACTGAGGATTGAGGACTGAGGATTGAGGATGGGGGCTGATGGTCGGGGATTGAGGTTTGACTGCTGAGGACTGAGGATTGAGGATTGAGAATTAAGGATTGTTGATAGAGGATTGAAGGTTGAGGATTGGGTATTGAGGATTGAAGAATGAGGATTGAGGATTGAGGATTGAGGATTGAGGGTTGAGGATCTAGGATTGGAGATTGATTATTGAGGATTGAAGATTGAGGATTGATGATTGAGGATTTAGAACTGAGAATTGAGGATGAGGTCTGAGGGTTGAGGATTGAGGTTTGAGAAATGAGGATTGAGGATTGAGGATTGACGATCGAAGATTGAGTATTGAGAATTGAGGATTGAGGATTGAGGATTGAGGATTGAGGATTGAGGATTGAGAATTGAGGATGAGCACTGAGGGTTGAGAATTGAGGTTTGAGAAATGAGGATTGAGGATTGAGGATTGAGGATTGAGGGTTGAGGATCAATGATTGAGTATTGAAGATTGAGTATTGATCACTGAGGATTGAGGATTGAGGATTGAGGATTGAGGATTGAGGATTGAAGATTGAATATTGAGGATTGAAGATTGAGGATTGAGGATTGAGGTTTGAGGATGGAGGATGAGGGCTGAGGGTTGAGGATTGAGGTTTGAGGACTGAGGACTGAGGATTGAGGATCGATAGTTGAGGATTGCGGATTGAGGATTGAGGATTGAGGATTGAGGATTGAGAGTTGAGGATTGATGATTGAGGGTTGAGGATTGAGGATTGAGAATTGAGGATTGAAGATTGAGGATTGAGGATTGAGGATTGAGGATTGAGCATTGAGGATTGAAGATTGAATATTGATGATTGAAGATTGAGGATTGAGGATTGAGGGTTGTGGATTGAGGACGAGTACTGAGGGTTGAATATTGATGATTGAGGTCTGAGGATTGAGGATTGAGGATTGAAAATTGAGGATTGAGGATTGAGGATTGAGGATTGAGGATTGAAGGTTGAGTATTGAGGATTGAAGATTAAGGATTGAGGATTGAGGATTGAGGATTGATGATTGAAGATTGTGTATTGAAGATAGAATATTGAGGATTGAGGATTGAGGATTGAGGATTGAGGATTGAGGATTGAAGATTGAGGATTGGGGATTGAGGATTGACGATTGAGGATTGAGGATTGAAGATTGAGTATTGAGGATTGAAGATTGAGGATTGAGGATTGAGGATTGAGGATTGAGGATTGAAGATTGAGTATTGATCACTGAGGATTGAGGATTGAGGTTTGAGGACTGAGGATTGAGGATTGAAGATTGAGTATTGAGTATTGATGATTGAGGATTGAGGATTGAGGATTGAGGATTGAGGATTGAAGATTGAGTATTGAGGATTGAAGATTGAGGATTGAGGATTGGAGGATTGAGGATTGATGATTGGAGATTGTGTATTGAAGATTGAAGATTGAGGATTGAGGATTGAGGATTGAGGATTGAGGATTGAGGACTGAAGATTGAGGATTGGGAATTGAGGATTGACGATTGAGCATTGAGTATTGAGGATTGAGAATTGAGGATTGAGGTTTGAAATTGAGTATTGAGGATTGAAGATTGAGGATTGAGATTTGATTATTGAATATTGTGGATTGAGTATTGAACCATGAGAATTCAGGATATTCTATTGAGTATTGAGAATTGAGGATTGTTCGTTGAGTATTGAGGATTCGTGGCTGAGGGTTGTGTGTTGCATATTGAGGGTTGAGGATTGAGGATTGAGGATTGAGGATGGAGGATGAGGGCAGAGGGTTGAGGATTGAGGTTTGAGTATTGAATCCTGAGAATTCAGGATATTCTATTGAGTATTGAGAATTGAGGATTGATGGTTGAGTACTGAGGACTGAGGATTGAGGATTGAAGGTTGAGTACTGAGGATTCAGAATTGAGGTTTGAGGACTGAGGATTGAGGATTGAAGATTGAGTATTGAGGATTGAAGATTGAGGATTGAGGATTGAGGATTGAGGATTGAGGATGATGTCTGAGGGTTGAGGATTGAGAATTGAGGATTGAGGGTTGAGGATTGAAGATTGAGGATTGGGTATTGAGGATTGAAGAATGAGGATTGTGGATTGAGTATTGAGGATTGAGGATTGAAGATTGAGTATTGAGGATTGAAGATTGACGATTGAGGATTGAGGATTGAGGATTGAGGATTGAGGATTGAGGATTGAAGATTGAGGATTGGGTATTGAGGACTGAACATTGAGGATTGTGGATTGAGGATTGAAGGTTGAATATTGATGAATGAAGATTAACGATTGAGGATTGAGGGTTGTTGATTGAGGACGAGGACTGAGGGTTGAGTATTGATACTTGAGGTCTGAGGATTGAGGATTGAGGATTGCGAATTGAGGATTGAAGATTGAAGATTGAGGATTGGGTATTGAGGATTGTAGAATGAGGATTGAGGATTGAGGATTGAGGATTGAGGATTGAAAATTGAGTATTGAGGATTGAAAATTGAGGATTGAGTATTGAGGATTGAGGATTGAGGATTGAAGATTGAGTATTGAGGATTGAAGATTGAGGATTGAGGATTGAGGATTGAGGATTGAGGATTGAAGATTGAGGATTGAGGATTGAGGATTGAGGATTGAGCATTGAGGATTGAAGATTGAATATTGATGATTGAAGATTGAGGATTGAGGATTGAGGGTTGTGGATTGAGGACGAGCACTGAGGGTTGAATGTTGATGATTGACGTCTGAGGATTGAGGATTGAGGATTGAAAATTGAGGATTGAGGATTGAGGATAGAGGATTGAGGATTGAATATTGAGTATTGAGGATTCAAGTTTGAGGATTGAGGATTGAGGATTGAGGATTGATGATTGAAGATTGTGTATTGAAGATTGAAGATTGAAGATTGAGGATTGAGGATTGAGGATTGATTATTGAGGATTGAGGATTGGGGATTGGGGATTGAGGATTGACGATTGAGGTTTGAGTATTGAGGATTGAGAATTGAGGATTGAGGTTTGAAATTGAGTATTGAGGATTGAAGAATGAGGATTGAGATTTGATTATCGAATATTGTGGATTGAGTATTGAACCATGGGAATTCAGGATATTCTATTAAGTATTGAGAATTGAGGATTGATCGTTGAGTATTGAGGATTCATGGCTGAGGGTTGTGTGCTGAATATTGAGGGTTGAGGATTGAGGATTGAGGATTGAGGATGGAGGATGAGGGCTGAGGGTTGAGGATTGAGGTTTGAGTATTGAATCCTGAGAATTGAGGATATTCTATTGAGTATTGAGAATTGAGGATTGATGGTTGAGTACTGAGGACTGAGGATTGAGGATTGAAGGTTGAGTATTGAGGATTCAGAGTTGAGGTTTGAGGACTGAGAATTGAGGATTGAAGGTTGAGTATTGACGATTGAAGATTGAGGATTGAGGATTGAGGATTGAGGATTGAGGATGATGTCTGAGGGTTGAGGATTGAGGTTTGAGGACTGAGGACTGAGGATTGAGGACTGAGGATTGAGGATGGGGGCTGATGGTCGGGGATTGAGGTTTGACTGCTGAGGACTGAGGATTGAGGATTGAGAATTAAGGATTGTTGATAGAGGATTGAAGGTTGAGGATTGGGTATTGAGGATTGAAGAATGAGGATTGAGGATTGAGGATTGAGGATTGAGGGTTGAGGATCTAGGATTGGAGATTGATTATTGAGGATTGAAGATTGAGGATTGATGATTGAGGATTTAGAACTGAGAATTGAGGATGAGGTCTGAGGGTTGAGGATTGAGGTTTGAGAAATGAGGATTGAGGATTGAGGATTGACGATCGAAGATTGAGTATTGAGAATTGAGGATTGAGGATTGAGGATTGAGGATTGAGGATTGAGGATTGAGAATTGAGGATGAGCACTGAGGGTTGAGAATTGAGGTTTGAGAAATGAGGATTGAGGATCGAGGATTGAGGATTGAGGGTTGAGGATCAATGATTGAGTATTGAAGATTGAGTATTGATCACTGAGGATTGAGGATTGAGGATTGAGGATTGAGGATTGAGGATTGAAGATTGAATATTGAGGATTGAAGATTGAGGATTGAGGATTGAGGTTTGAGGATGGAGGATGAGGGCTGAGGGTTGAGGATTGAGGTTTGAGGACTGAGGACTGAGGATTGAGGATCGATAGTTGAGGATTGCGGATTGAGGATTGAGGATTGAGGATTGAGGATTGAGAGTTGAGGATTGATGATTGAGGGTTGAGGATTGAGGATTGAGAATTGAGGATTGAAGATTGAGGATTGAGGATTGAGGATTGAGGATTGAGCATTGAGGATTGAAGATTGAATATTGATGATTGAAGATTGAGGATTGAGGATTGAGGGTTGTGGATTGAGGACGAGTACTGAGGGTTGAATATTGATGATTGAGGTCTGAGGATTGAGGATTGAGGATTGAAAATTGAGGATTGAGGATTGAGGATTGAGGATTGAGGATTGAAGGTTGAGTATTGAGGATTGAAGATTAAGGATTGAGGATTGAGGATTGAGGATTGATGATTGAAGATTGTGTATTGAAGATAGAATATTGAGGATTGAGGATTGAGGATTGAGGATTGAGGATTGAGGATTGAAGATTGAGGATTGGGGATTGAGGATTGACGATTGAGGATTGAGTATTGAGGATTGAGAATTGAGGATTGAAGATTGAGGATTGAGGATTGAGGATTGAGGATTGAGCATTGAGGATTGAAGATTGAATATTGATGATTGAAGATTGAGGATTGAGGATTGAGGGTTGTGGATTGAGGACGAGTACTGAGGGTTGAATATTGATGATTGAGGTCTGAGGATTGAGGATTGAGGATTGAAAATTGACGATTGAGGGTTGAGGATTGAGGATTGAGGATTGAAGATTGAGTATTGAGTATTGAAGATTGAGGATTGAGGATTGAGGATTGCGGATTGATGATTGAAGATTGTGTATTGAAGATTGAAGATTGAGGATTGAGGATTGAGGATTGAGGATTGAGGATTGAGGATTGAAGATTGAGGAATGGGGATTGAGGATTGACGATTGAGGATTGAGTATTGAGGATTGAGAATTGAGGATTGAGGTTTGAAATTGAGTATTGAGGATTGAAGATTGAGGATTGAGATTTGATTATTGAATATTGTGGATTGAGTATTGAACCATGAGAATTCAGGATATTCTATTGAGTATTGAGAATTGAGGATTGATGGTTGAGTTCTGAGGACTGAGGATTGAGGATTGAAGGTTGAGTATTGAGGATTCAGAATTGAGGTTTGAGGACTGAGGATTGAGGATTGAAGATTGAGTATTGAGGATTGAAGATTGAGGATTGGGGATTGAGGATTGAGGATTGAGGATGATGTCTGAGGGTTGAGGATTGAGGTTTGAGGCCTGAGGACTGAGGATTGAGGACTGAGGATTGAGGATGAGGGCTGAGGGTCGGGGATTGAGGTTTGACGGCTGAGGACTGAGGATTGAGGATTGAGAATTAAGGATTGTTGATAGAGGATTGAAGATTGAGGATTGCGTATTGAGGATTGAAGAATGAGGATTGAGGATTGAGGATTGAGGATTGAGGGTTGTGTATCTAGGATTGGAGATTGGTTATTGAGGATTGAATATTGGGGATTGAGGATTGAGGATTGAGGATTGAGGATTGAAGATTGATTATTGAGGATTGAGGTTTGAGGATCTAGGATTGGAGACTGAAGATTGAGGATTGAGGATTGAGGGTCGAGTACTGAGGACGAGGACTGACGGTTGAGGATTGAGGTTTGGGGATTGAGGATTGAGGACTGAGGCTTGAGGATTGAGGATTGAGCATTGAGGATTGAAGATTGAGGATTGAGGGTTGAGGATTGAGGGTTGATGATAGAATATTGAGGATTGAATATAGAGGATTGATGATTAAGGATTGTGGATGGAGGATGAGGGCTGAGTGTTGAGGATTGAGGTTTGAGGTCTGAGGACAGAGGATTGAGGATTGAGAATTGAGGATTGAGGATTGAGGATTAAGGATTGAAAATTGAGTATTGAGGATTGACGATTGAGGATTGAGGATTGACGATTGAGGATTGTGGATTGAAGATTGAGTATTGAGGATTGAAGATTGAGGATTGAGGATTGAGGATTGAGGATTGAGGATTGAGGATTGAGGATTGAGGATTGAAGATTGAGGATAGAGGATTGAGGATTGAGGATTGAGCATTGAGGATTGAAGATTGAATATTGATGGTTGAAGATTGCGGATTGAGGATTGAGTGTTGTGGATTAAGTACGAGGACTGAGGGTTGAATATTGATGATAGAGGTCTGAGGATTGAGGATTGAGGATTGAAAATTGAGGATTGAGGATTGAGGATTGAGGATTGAGGATTGAAGATTGGATATTGAGGATTGAAGATTGAGGATTCAGGATTGAGTACTGAGGATTGAGGCTTGAAGGTTGAGTATTAGGGATTGAAGATTGAGGATTGAGGATTGAGGATTGAGGATTGAGGATGATGTCTGAGGGTTGAGGATTGAGGTTCGAGGACTGAGGACTGAGGATTGAAGACTGAGGCTTGAGGATGAGGGCTGAGGGTCAGGGATTGAGGTTTGACGACTGAGGATTGAGGATTGAGGATTGAGAATTGAGGATTGATGATTGAGGTTGAAGATTGAGTATTGAGAATTGAGGATTGAAGGTTGAGGATTGAGGATTGAGGATTGAGGATGAGGACTGAGGGTTGAGAATTTAGGTTTGAGAAATGAGGATTGAGGATTGAGGATTAGGGATTGAGGGTTGAGGATTGATGATTGGGTATTGAAGATTAAGTATTGATCACTGTGGATTGAGGATTGAGGATTGAGGATTGAGGATTGAGGATTGAGGATTGAGGATTGAAAATTGAGGATTGAATATTGAGGATTGAGGATTGAGGATTGAGGATGGAGGATGATGTCTGAGGGTTGAGGATTGAGGTTTGAGGACTGAGGACTGAGGATTGAGGACTGAGGATTGAGGATGAGGGCTGAGGGTCGGGGATTGAGGTTCGACGGCTGAGGACTGAGGATTGAAGATTGAGGATTGATTATTGAGGATTGAGGATTGAGGATTGAAGATTGAGTATTGAGGATTGAAGATTGAGGATTGAGGATTGAGGATTGAGGATTGAGGATTGAAGATTGAGTATTGATCACTGAGGATTGAGGATTGAGGTTTGAGGACTGAGGATTGAGGATTGAAGATTGAGTATTGAGTATTGATGATTGAGGATTGAGGATTGAGGATTGAGGATTGAGGATTGAAGATTGAGTATTGAGGATTGAAGATTGAGGATTGAGGATTGGAGGATTGAGGATTGATGATTGGAGATTGTGTATTGAAGATTGAAGATTGAGGATTGAGGATTGAGGATTGAGGATTGAGGATTGAGGACTGAAGATTGAGGATTGGGAATTGAGGATTGACGATTGAGCATTGAGTATTGAGGATTGAGAATTGAGGATTGAGGTTTGAAATTGAGTATTGAGGATTGAAGATTGAGGATTGAGATTTGATTATTGAATATTGTGGATTGAGTATTGAACCATGAGAATTCAGGATATTCTATTGAGTATTGAGAATTGAGGATTGTTCGTTGAGTATTGAGGATTCATGGCTGAGGGTTGTGTGTTGCATATTGAGGGTTGAGGATTGAGGATTGAGGATTGAGGATGGAGGATGAGGGCAGAGGGTTGAGGATTGAGGTTTGAGTATTGAATCCTGAGAATTCAGGATATTCTATTGAGTATTGAGAATTGAGGATTGATGGTTGAGTACTGAGGACTGAGGATTGAGGATTGAAGGTTGAGTACTGAGGATTCAGAATTGAGGTTTGAGGACTGAGGATTGAGGATTGAAGATTGAGTATTGAGGATTGAAGATTGAGGATTGAGGATTGAGGATTGAGGATTGAGGATGATGTCTGAGGGTTGAGGATTGAGGTTTGAGGCCTGAGGACTGAGGATTGAGGACTGAGGATTGAGGATGAGGGCTGAGGGTCGGGGATTGAGGTTTGACGGCTGAGGACTGAGGATTGAGGATTGAGAATTAAGGATTGTTGATAGAGGATCGAAGATTGAGGATTGGGTATTGAGGATTGAAGAATGAGGATTGAGGATTGAGGATTGAGGATTGAGGGTTGAGGATCTAGGATTGGAGATTGATTATTGAGGGTTGGAGGTTGAGGATTGATGATTCAGGATTGAGGATCTAGGATTGGAGATTGATTATTGAGGATTGAAGATTGAGGAGTGATGATTGAGGATTGAGAATTGAGAATTGAGGATGAGGATTGAGGATTGAGGATTGAGGATTGAGGATTGAGGATTGTGGATTGAGGATTGTGTATTAAAGATTGAGTATTGATCACTGAGAATTGAGGATTGAGGATTGAAGATTGAGGATTGACGATTAAGAATTGAGGATGGAGGATGAGGGCTGAGGGTTGAGGTTTGAGGTTCGAGGACTGAGGACAGAGGATTGAGGATTGAGAATTGAGGATTGAAGATTGAGGATTGAGGATTGAAAATTGAGTATTGAGGATTGAAAATTGAGGATTGAGGATTGACGATTGAGGATTGAGGATTGAGGATGAGGGCTGAGGGTCGGGGATTGAGGTTTGACGGCTGAGGACTGAGGATTGAGGATTGAGAATTAAGGATTGTTGATAGAGGATCGAAGATTGAGGATTGGGTATTGAGGATTGAAGAATGAGGATTGAGGATTGAGGATTGAGGATTGAGGGTTGAGGATCTAGGATTGGAGATTGATTATTGAGGGTTGGAGGTTGAGGATTGATGATTCAGGATTGAGGATCTAGGATTGGAGATTGATTATTGAGGATTGAAGATTGAGGAGTGATGATTGAGGATTGAGAATTGAGAATTGAGGATGAGGATTGAGGATTGAGGATTGAGGATTGAGGATTGAGGATTGTGGATTGAGGATTGTGTATTAAAGATTGAGTATTGATCACTGAGGATTGAGGATTGAGGATTGAAGATTGAGGATTGACGATTAAGAATTGAGGATGGAGGATGAGGGCTGAGGGTTGAGGTTTGAGGTTCGAGGACTGAGGACAGAGGATTGAGGATTGAGAATTGAGGATTGAAGATTGAGGATTGAGGATTGAAAATTGAGTATTGAGGATTGAAAATTGAGGATTGAGGATTGACGATTGAGGATTGAGGATTGAAGATTGATTATTGAGGATTGAAGATTGAGGATTGAGGATTGAGGATTGAGGATTGAGGATTGAAGTTTGAGGATTGAGGATTGAGGATTGAGGATTGAGCATTGAGGATTGATGATTGAATATTGATGATTGAAGATTGAGGATTGAGGATTGAGGGTTGTGTATTGAGGACTAGGTCTGAGGGTTGAATATTGATGATTGAAGTCTGAGGATTGAGGATTGAGGATTGAAAATTGAGGACTGAGGATTGAGGATTGAGGATTGAGGATTGAAGATTGGATATTGAGGACTGAAGGTTGAGGATTGAGGATTGAGGATTGAGGATTGATGATTGAAGATTGTGTATTGAGTGTTGAATATTGAGGATTGAGGATTGAGGATTGAGGATTGAGGGTTGAGGATCTAGGATTGGAGATTGATTATTGAGGATTGAAGATTGGAGATTGAGGATTGAGGATTGAGGATCTAGGATTGGAGATTGATTATTGAGGATTGAAGATTGAGGATTGATTATTGAGGATTGAAATTTGAGAATTGAGCATGAGGACTAAGGGTAGAGGATTGAGGTTTGAGGATTGAGGATTGAGGATTGAGGACTGAGGATTGAGGATTGAGGATTGAGCATTGAGGATTGAAGATTGAAGACTGGGGATTGAGGATTGAAGATTGAGAATTAAGGATTGAATATTGTGGATTGAGGATCTGGGTTTGGAGATTGATTATTGAGGATTGAAGATTGAGGATTGAGGATTGAGGATTGAGGATTGAGAATTGAGGGTGAGGACTGAGGATTGAGGTTTAAGGAATGAGGATTGAGGGTTGAGGATTGAGGATTCAGGATTGAGGATTGAGGATTGAGGATTGAGGATTGGGGATTGAATATTGAGTACTGAGGATTGAAGATTGAGGATTGAGGATTGAGGATTGAGGATGGAGGATGAGGGCAGAGGGTTGAGGATTGAGGTTTGAGTATTGAATCCTGAGAATTCAGGATATGCTATTGAGTATTGAGAATTGAGGATTGATGGTTGATTACTGAGGACTGAGGATTGAGGATTGAGGGCTGAGGATTGAGGATTGAAGATTGAGTATTGATCACTGAGGATTGAGGATTGAGGTTTGAGGACTGAGGATTGAGGATTGAAGATTGAGTATTGAGTATTGATGATTGAGGATTGAGGATTGAGGATTGAGTATTGAGGATTGCGAATGATGTCTGAGGGTTGAGGATTGAGGTTTGAGGACTGAGGACTGAGGATTGAGGACTAAGGGTTGAGGATGAGGGCTGAGGGTCGGGGATTGAGGTTTGACGGCTGAGGACTGAGGATTGAGGATTGAGAATTAAGGATTGTTGATAGAGGATTGAAGATTGTGGATTGGGTATTGAGGATTGAAGAATGAGGATTGAGGATTGAGGATTGAGGATTGAGGGTTGAGGACTGGGGATTGAGGATTGAAGATTGAGAATTAAGGATTGAATATTGTGGATTGAGGATCTGGGTTTGGAGATTGATTATTGAGGATTGAAGATTGAGGATTGAGGATTGAGGATTGAGGATTGAGAATTGAGGGTGAGGACTGAGGATTGAGGTTTGAGGACTGAGGACAGAGGATTGAGGATTGAGAATTGAGGATTGAAGATTGAGGATTGAGGATTGAAAATTGAGTATTGAGGATTGAAGATTGAGGATTGAGGATTGACGATTGAGGATTGAGGATTGAAGATTGAGTATTGAGGGTTGAAGATTGAGGATTGGCGATTGAGTGTTGAGGATTGAGGATTGAAGATTGAGGACTGAGGATTGAGGATTGAGGATTGAGCATTGAGGATTGAAGATTGAATATTGATGATTGAAGATTGAGGATTGAGGATTGAGTGTTGTGTATTGAGGACGAGGACTGAGGGTTGAATATTGATGATTGAGGTCTGAGGATTGAGGATTGAGGATTGAAAATTGAGGATTGAGGATTGAGGATTGAGGATTGAGGATTGAAGATTGGATATTGAGGATTGAAGATTGAGGATTGAGGATTGAGGATTGAGGATTGATGATTGAAGATTGTGTTTTGAGTGTTGAATATTGAGGGTTGAGGATTGAGGATTGAGGATTGAGGATTGAGGATTGAGGATTGAAGATTGAGGATTGGGGATTGAGGATTGGCGATTGATTATTGAGTATTGAGAATTGAGGATTGATGGTTGAGTATTGAGGATTCATGGCTGAGGGTTGTGTGTTGAATATTGAGGGTTGAGGATTGAGCATTGAGGATTGAGGATTGAGGATTCAAGATTGAGTATTGATGATTGAATATTGAGGATTGAGGATTGAGGTTTGAGGATTGAGGACGAGTACTGACGGTAGAGGATTGAGGTTTGAGGATTGAGGATTGAGGATTGAGGACTGAGGATTGAGGATTGAGGATTGAGCATTGAGGATTGAAGATTGAAGACTGGGGATTGAGGATTGAAGATTGAGAATTAAGGATTGAAGATTGTGGATTGAGGATCTAGGATTGGAGATTGATTATTGAGGTTTGAAGATTGAGGATTGAGGATTGAGGATTGAGGATTGAGAATTGAGGATGAGGACTGAGGATTGAGGTTTGAGGAATGAGGATTGAGGGTTGAGGATTGAGGATTGAGGATTGAGGATTGAGGATTGTGGATTGAGAATTGGGGATTGAATATTGAGTACTGAGTATTCAAGATTGAGGATTGAGGATTGAGGATTGAGTATGGAGGATGAGGGCTGAGGGTTGAGGATTGAGGTTTGAGTATTGAGGATTGCGGATGATGTCTGAGGGTTGAGGATTGAGGTTTGAGGTCTGAGGACTGAGGATTGAGGACTGAGGATTGAGGATGAGGGCTGAGGGTCGGGGATTGAGGTTTGACGGCTGAGGACTGAGGATTGTGGATTGAGAATTAAGGATTGTTGATTGAGGATTGAAGATTGTGGATTGGGTATTGAGGATTGAAGAATGAGGATTGAGGATTGAGGATTGAGGATTGAGTGTTGAGGATCTAGGATTGGAGATTGATTATTGATGATTGAAGATTGCGGAATGAGGATTGAGGATTGAGTATCTAGGATTGGAGATTGATTATTGAGGACTGAAGATTGAGGATTGAGGATTGAGGATTGAAAATTGAGAGTTGAGGATGAGGACTGAGGGTTGAGGATTGAGGTTTTAGAAATGAGGATTGAAGATTGAGGATTGTGGATTGAGGATTGAGGATTGAGTATTGAGGATTGAGTATTGAAGATTGAGAATTGATCACTGAGGATTGAGGATTGAGGTTTGAGGACTGAGGATTGAGGATTGAAGATTGTGTATTGAGGATTGATGATTGAGGATTGAGGATTGAGGATTGAGGGTCGAGGATTGAGTATTGATGATTGAGGATTGATGACTGAGGATTGAGGATTGAGGATTGGGTATTGAGGATTGAGCATCGAGATTTGAGGACTGAGGGCTGAGGATTGAGGTTTGAGGATTGAAGATTGAGGATTGAAGATTCAGTGTTTACGATTGAAGATTGAGGATTGAGGATTGAGGATTGAAGATTGAGTATTAAGGATTGAAGATTGAGGATTGAGGATTGAGGAATGAGGATTGAGGATTGAGGATTGAGGATGATTTCTGAGGGCTGAGGATTGAGGTTTGAGGACTGAGGACTGAGGATTGAGGACTGAGGATTGAAGATTGAGTATTGAGGATTGAAGATTGACGATTGAGGATTGAGGATTGAGGATTGAGGATTGAGGATTGAGGATTGAGGATTGAAGATTGAGGATTGGTTATTGAGGACTGAACATTGAGGATTGAGGATTGAGGATTGAAGGTTGAATATTGATGAATGAATATTAACGATTGAGGATTGAGGGTTGTGGATTGAGGACGAGGACTGAGGGTTGAGTATTGTTACTTGACGTCTGAGGATTGAGGATTGAGGATTGCGAATTGAGGATTGAAGATTGAAGATTGAGGATTGGGTATTGAGGATTGTAGAATGAGGATTGAGGATTGAGGATTGAGGATTGAGGATTGAAGATTGAGTATTGATGATTGAATATTGAGGATTGAGGATTGTGGTTTGAGGATTGAGGACGAGGACAGACGGTAGAGGATTGAGGTTTGAGGATTGAGGATTGAGGATTGAGGACTGAGGATTGAGGATTGAGAATTGAGCATTGAGGATTGAAGATTGAAGACTGGGGATTGAGGATTGAAGATTGAGAATTAAGGATTGACGATTGTGGATTGAGGATCTAGGATTGGAGATTGATTATTGAGGATTGAAGATTGAGGGTTGAGGATTGAGGATTGAGGATTGAGGATTGAGGATTGAGGATTGAAGGTTGAATATTGATGAATGAATATTAACGATTGAGGATTGAGGGTTGTGGATTGAGGACGAGGACTGAGGGTTGAGTATTGTTACTTGACGTCTGAGGATTGAGGATTGAGGATTGCGAATTGAGGATTGAAGATTGAAGATTGAGGATTGGGTATTGAGGATTGTAGAATGAGGATTGAGGATTGAGGATTGAGGATTGAGGATTGAAGATTGAGTATTGATGATTGAATATTGAGGATTGAGGATTGTGGTTTGAGGATTGAGGACGAGGACAGACGGTAGAGGATTGAGGTTTGAGGATTGAGGATTGAGGATTGAGGACTGAGGATTGAGGATTGAGGATTGAGCATTGAGGATTGAAGATTGAAGACTGGGGATTGAGGATTGAAGATTGAGAATTAAGGATTGACGATTGTGGATTGAGGATCTAGGATTGGAGATTGATTATTGAGGATTGAAGATTGAGGGTTGAGGATTGAGGATTGAGGATTGAGAATTGAGGATGAGGACTGGGGATTGAGGTTTGAGGAATGATGATTGAGGGTTGAGGATAGAGGATTGAGGATTGAGGATTGAGGATTGAGGATTGAGGATTGGGGATTGAATATTGAGTACTGAGGATTGAAGATTGAGGATTGAGGATTGAGGATTGAGGATGGAGGATGAGGGCTGAGGGTTGAGGATTGAGGTTTGGGTATTGAATCCTGAGAATTCAGGATATGCTATTGAGTATTGAGAATTGAGGATTGATGGTTGAGTACTGAGGACTGAGGATTGAGGATTGAAGGTTGAGTATTGAGGATTCAGAATTGAGGTTTGAGGGCTGAGGATTGAGGATTGAAGATTGAGTATTGATCACTGAGGGTTGAGGATTGAGGTTTGAGGACTGAGGATTGAGGATTGAAGATTGAGTATTGAGGATTGAAGATTGAGGATTGAGGATTGAGGATTGAGGATTGAGGATGATGTCTGAGGGTTGAGGATTGAGGTTTGAGGCCTGAGGACTGAGGATTGAGGACTGAGGATTGAGGATTGAGGATTGAGGATTGAGGATTGAGGATTGAGAATTGAGGATGAGCACTGAGGGTTGAGAATTGAGGTTTGAGAAATGAGGATTGAGGATTGAGGATTGAGGATTGAGGGTTGAGGATCAATGATTGAGTATTGAAGATTGAGTATTGATCACTGAGGATTGAGGATTGAGGATTGAGGATTGAGGATTGAGGATTGAAGATTGAATATTGAGGATTGAAGATTGAGGATTGAGGATTGAGGTTTGAGGATGGAGGATGAGGGCTGAGGGTTGAGGATTGAGGTTTGAGGACTGAGGACTGAGGATTGAGGATCGATAGTTGAGGATTGCGGATTGAGGATTGAGGATTGAGGATTGAGGATTGAGAGTTGAGTATTGATGATTGAGGGTTGAGGATTGAGGATTGAGAATTGAGGATTGAAGATTGAGGATTGAGGATTGAGGATTGAGGATTGAGCATTGAGGATTGAAGATTGAATATTGATGATTGAAGATTGAGGATTGAGGATTGAGGGTTGTGGATTGAGGACGAGTACTGAGGGTTGAATATTGATGATTGAGGTCTGAGGATTGAGGATTGAGGATTGAAAATTGAGGATTGAGGATTGAGGATTGAGGATTGAGGATTGAAGGTTGAGTATTGA
Organism: Calliopsis andreniformis; assembly: GCF_051401765.1. Classification (NCBI taxonomy): domain Eukaryota; kingdom Metazoa; phylum Arthropoda; class Insecta; order Hymenoptera; family Andrenidae; genus Calliopsis; species Calliopsis andreniformis. The sequence goes on from NW_027480470.1 coordinate 2,346,860, forward strand.
GGATTGAAGATTAAGGATTGAGGATTGAGGATTGAGGATTGATGATTGAAGATTGTGTATTGAAGATAGAATATTGAGGATTGAGGATTGAGGATTGAGGATTGAGGATTGAGGATTGAAGATTGAGGATTGGGGATTGAGGATTGACGATTGAGGATTGAGGATTGAAGATTGAGTATTGAGGATTGAAGATTGAGGATTGAGGATTGAGGATTGAGGATTGAGCATTGAGGATTGAAGATTGAATATTGATGATTGAAGATTGAGGATTGAGGATTGAGGGTTGTGGATTGAGGACGAGTACTGAGGGTTGAATATTGATGATTGAGGTCTGAGGATTGAGGATTGAGGATTGAAAATTGACGATTGAGGGTTGAGGATTGAGGATTGAGGATTGAAGATTGAGTATTGAGTATTGAAGATTGAGGATTGAGGATTGAGGATTGCGGATTGATGATTGAAGATTGTGTATTGAAGATTGAAGATTGAGGATTGAGGATTGAGGATTGAGGATTGAGGATTGAGGATTGAAGATTGAGGAATGGGGATTGAGGATTGACGATTGAGGATTGAGTATTGAGGATTGAGAATTGAGGATTGAGGTTTGAAATTGAGTATTGAGGATTGAAGATTGAGGATTGAGATTTGATTATTGAATATTGTGGATTGAGTATTGAACCATGAGAATTCAGGATATTCTATTGAGTATTGAGAATTGAGGATTGATGGTTGAGTTCTGAGGACTGAGGATTGAGGATTGAAGGTTGAGTATTGAGGATTCAGAATTGAGGTTTGAGGACTGAGGATTGAGGATTGAAGATTGAGTATTGAGGATTGAAGATTGAGGATTGGGGATTGAGGATTGAGGATTGAGGATGATGTCTGAGGGTTGAGGATTGAGGTTTGAGGCCTGAGGACTGAGGATTGAGGACTGAGGATTGAGGATGAGGGCTGAGGGTCGGGGATTGAGGTTTGACGGCTGAGGACTGAGGATTGAGGATTGAGAATTAAGGATTGTTGATAGAGGATTGAAGATTGAGGATTGCGTATTGAGGATTGAAGAATGAGGATTGAGGATTGAGGATTGAGGATTGAGGGTTGTGTATCTAGGATTGGAGATTGGTTATTGAGGATTGAATATTGGGGATTGAGGATTGAGGATTGAGGATTGAGGATTGAAGATTGATTATTGAGGATTGAGGTTTGAGGATCTAGGATTGGAGACTGAAGATTGAGGATTGAGGATTGAGGGTCGAGTACTGAGGACGAGGACTGACGGTTGAGGATTGAGGTTTGGGGATTGAGGATTGAGGACTGAGGCTTGAGGATTGAGGATTGAGCATTGAGGATTGAAGATTGAGGATTGAGGGTTGAGGATTGAGGGTTGATGATAGAATATTGAGGATTGAATATAGAGGATTGATGATTAAGGATTGTGGATGGAGGATGAGGGCTGAGTGTTGAGGATTGAGGTTTGAGGTCTGAGGACAGAGGATTGAGGATTGAGAATTGAGGATTGAGGATTGAGGATTAAGGATTGAAAATTGAGTATTGAGGATTGACGATTGAGGATTGAGGATTGACGATTGAGGATTGTGGATTGAAGATTGAGTATTGAGGATTGAAGATTGAGGATTGAGGATTGAGGATTGAGGATTGAGGATTGAGGATTGAGGATTGAGGATTGAAGATTGAGGATAGAGGATTGAGGATTGAGGATTGAGCATTGAGGATTGAAGATTGAATATTGATGGTTGAAGATTGCGGATTGAGGATTGAGTGTTGTGGATTAAGTACGAGGACTGAGGGTTGAATATTGATGATAGAGGTCTGAGGATTGAGGATTGAGGATTGAAAATTGAGGATTGAGGATTGAGGATTGAGGATTGAGGATTGAAGATTGGATATTGAGGATTGAAGATTGAGGATTCAGGATTGAGTACTGAGGATTGAGGCTTGAAGGTTGAGTATTAGGGATTGAAGATTGAGGATTGAGGATTGAGGATTGAGGATTGAGGATGATGTCTGAGGGTTGAGGATTGAGGTTCGAGGACTGAGGACTGAGGATTGAAGACTGAGGCTTGAGGATGAGGGCTGAGGGTCAGGGATTGAGGTTTGACGACTGAGGATTGAGGATTGAGGATTGAGAATTGAGGATTGATGATTGAGGTTGAAGATTGAGTATTGAGAATTGAGGATTGAAGGTTGAGGATTGAGGATTGAGGATTGAGGATGAGGACTGAGGGTTGAGAATTTAGGTTTGAGAAATGAGGATTGAGGATTGAGGATTAGGGATTGAGGGTTGAGGATTGATGATTGGGTATTGAAGATTAAGTATTGATCACTGTGGATTGAGGATTGAGGATTGAGGATTGAGGATTGAGGATTGAGGATTGAGGATTGAAAATTGAGGATTGAATATTGAGGATTGAGGATTGAGGATTGAGGATGGAGGATGATGTCTGAGGGTTGAGGATTGAGGTTTGAGGACTGAGGACTGAGGATTGAGGACTGAGGATTGAGGATGAGGGCTGAGGGTCGGGGATTGAGGTTCGACGGCTGAGGACTGAGGATTGAAGATTGAGGATTGATTATTGAGGATTGAGGATTGAGGATTGAAGATTGAGTATTGAGGATTGAAGATTGAGGATTGAGGATTGAGGATTGAGGATTGAGGATTGAAGATTGAGTATTGATCACTGAGGATTGAGGATTGAGGTTTGAGGACTGAGGATTGAGGATTGAAGATTGAGTATTGAGTATTGATGATTGAGGATTGAGGATTGAGGATTGAGGATTGAGGATTGAAGATTGAGTATTGAGGATTGAAGATTGAGGATTGAGGATTGGAGGATTGAGGATTGATGATTGGAGATTGTGTATTGAAGATTGAAGATTGAGGATTGAGGATTGAGGATTGAGGATTGAGGATTGAGGACTGAAGATTGAGGATTGGGAATTGAGGATTGACGATTGAGCATTGAGTATTGAGGATTGAGAATTGAGGATTGAGGTTTGAAATTGAGTATTGAGGATTGAAGATTGAGGATTGAGATTTGATTATTGAATATTGTGGATTGAGTATTGAACCATGAGAATTCAGGATATTCTATTGAGTATTGAGAATTGAGGATTGTTCGTTGAGTATTGAGGATTCATGGCTGAGGGTTGTGTGTTGCATATTGAGGGTTGAGGATTGAGGATTGAGGATTGAGGATGGAGGATGAGGGCAGAGGGTTGAGGATTGAGGTTTGAGTATTGAATCCTGAGAATTCAGGATATTCTATTGAGTATTGAGAATTGAGGATTGATGGTTGAGTACTGAGGACTGAGGATTGAGGATTGAAGGTTGAGTACTGAGGATTCAGAATTGAGGTTTGAGGACTGAGGATTGAGGATTGAAGATTGAGTATTGAGGATTGAAGATTGAGGATTGAGGATTGAGGATTGAGGATTGAGGATGATGTCTGAGGGTTGAGGATTGAGGTTTGAGGCCTGAGGACTGAGGATTGAGGACTGAGGATTGAGGATGAGGGCTGAGGGTCGGGGATTGAGGTTTGACGGCTGAGGACTGAGGATTGAGGATTGAGAATTAAGGATTGTTGATAGAGGATCGAAGATTGAGGATTGGGTATTGAGGATTGAAGAATGAGGATTGAGGATTGAGGATTGAGGATTGAGGGTTGAGGATCTAGGATTGGAGATTGATTATTGAGGGTTGGAGGTTGAGGATTGATGATTCAGGATTGAGGATCTAGGATTGGAGATTGATTATTGAGGATTGAAGATTGAGGAGTGATGATTGAGGATTGAGAATTGAGAATTGAGGATGAGGATTGAGGATTGAGGATTGAGGATTGAGGATTGAGGATTGTGGATTGAGGATTGTGTATTAAAGATTGAGTATTGATCACTGAGAATTGAGGATTGAGGATTGAAGATTGAGGATTGACGATTAAGAATTGAGGATGGAGGATGAGGGCTGAGGGTTGAGGTTTGAGGTTCGAGGACTGAGGACAGAGGATTGAGGATTGAGAATTGAGGATTGAAGATTGAGGATTGAGGATTGAAAATTGAGTATTGAGGATTGAAAATTGAGGATTGAGGATTGACGATTGAGGATTGAGGATTGAGGATGAGGGCTGAGGGTCGGGGATTGAGGTTTGACGGCTGAGGACTGAGGATTGAGGATTGAGAATTAAGGATTGTTGATAGAGGATCGAAGATTGAGGATTGGGTATTGAGGATTGAAGAATGAGGATTGAGGATTGAGGATTGAGGATTGAGGGTTGAGGATCTAGGATTGGAGATTGATTATTGAGGGTTGGAGGTTGAGGATTGATGATTCAGGATTGAGGATCTAGGATTGGAGATTGATTATTGAGGATTGAAGATTGAGGAGTGATGATTGAGGATTGAGAATTGAGAATTGAGGATGAGGATTGAGGATTGAGGATTGAGGATTGAGGATTGAGGATTGTGGATTGAGGATTGTGTATTAAAGATTGAGTATTGATCACTGAGGATTGAGGATTGAGGATTGAAGATTGAGGATTGACGATTAAGAATTGAGGATGGAGGATGAGGGCTGAGGGTTGAGGTTTGAGGTTCGAGGACTGAGGACAGAGGATTGAGGATTGAGAATTGAGGATTGAAGATTGAGGATTGAGGATTGAAAATTGAGTATTGAGGATTGAAAATTGAGGATTGAGGATTGACGATTGAGGATTGAGGATTGAAGATTGATTATTGAGGATTGAAGATTGAGGATTGAGGATTGAGGATTGAGGATTGAGGATTGAAGTTTGAGGATTGAGGATTGAGGATTGAGGATTGAGCATTGAGGATTGATGATTGAATATTGATGATTGAAGATTGAGGATTGAGGATTGAGGGTTGTGTATTGAGGACTAGGTCTGAGGGTTGAATATTGATGATTGAAGTCTGAGGATTGAGGATTGAGGATTGAAAATTGAGGACTGAGGATTGAGGATTGAGGATTGAGGATTGAAGATTGGATATTGAGGACTGAAGGTTGAGGATTGAGGATTGAGGATTGAGGATTGATGATTGAAGATTGTGTATTGAGTGTTGAATATTGAGGATTGAGGATTGAGGATTGAGGATTGAGGGTTGAGGATCTAGGATTGGAGATTGATTATTGAGGATTGAAGATTGGAGATTGAGGATTGAGGATTGAGGATCTAGGATTGGAGATTGATTATTGAGGATTGAAGATTGAGGATTGATTATTGAGGATTGAAATTTGAGAATTGAGCATGAGGACTAAGGGTAGAGGATTGAGGTTTGAGGATTGAGGATTGAGGATTGAGGACTGAGGATTGAGGATTGAGGATTGAGCATTGAGGATTGAAGATTGAAGACTGGGGATTGAGGATTGAAGATTGAGAATTAAGGATTGAATATTGTGGATTGAGGATCTGGGTTTGGAGATTGATTATTGAGGATTGAAGATTGAGGATTGAGGATTGAGGATTGAGGATTGAGAATTGAGGGTGAGGACTGAGGATTGAGGTTTAAGGAATGAGGATTGAGGGTTGAGGATTGAGGATTCAGGATTGAGGATTGAGGATTGAGGATTGAGGATTGGGGATTGAATATTGAGTACTGAGGATTGAAGATTGAGGATTGAGGATTGAGGATTGAGGATGGAGGATGAGGGCAGAGGGTTGAGGATTGAGGTTTGAGTATTGAATCCTGAGAATTCAGGATATGCTATTGAGTATTGAGAATTGAGGATTGATGGTTGATTACTGAGGACTGAGGATTGAGGATTGAGGGCTGAGGATTGAGGATTGAAGATTGAGTATTGATCACTGAGGATTGAGGATTGAGGTTTGAGGACTGAGGATTGAGGATTGAAGATTGAGTATTGAGTATTGATGATTGAGGATTGAGGATTGAGGATTGAGTATTGAGGATTGCGAATGATGTCTGAGGGTTGAGGATTGAGGTTTGAGGACTGAGGACTGAGGATTGAGGACTAAGGGTTGAGGATGAGGGCTGAGGGTCGGGGATTGAGGTTTGACGGCTGAGGACTGAGGATTGAGGATTGAGAATTAAGGATTGTTGATAGAGGATTGAAGATTGTGGATTGGGTATTGAGGATTGAAGAATGAGGATTGAGGATTGAGGATTGAGGATTGAGGGTTGAGGACTGGGGATTGAGGATTGAAGATTGAGAATTAAGGATTGAATATTGTGGATTGAGGATCTGGGTTTGGAGATTGATTATTGAGGATTGAAGATTGAGGATTGAGGATTGAGGATTGAGGATTGAGAATTGAGGGTGAGGACTGAGGATTGAGGTTTGAGGACTGAGGACAGAGGATTGAGGATTGAGAATTGAGGATTGAAGATTGAGGATTGAGGATTGAAAATTGAGTATTGAGGATTGAAGATTGAGGATTGAGGATTGACGATTGAGGATTGAGGATTGAAGATTGAGTATTGAGGGTTGAAGATTGAGGATTGGCGATTGAGTGTTGAGGATTGAGGATTGAAGATTGAGGACTGAGGATTGAGGATTGAGGATTGAGCATTGAGGATTGAAGATTGAATATTGATGATTGAAGATTGAGGATTGAGGATTGAGTGTTGTGTATTGAGGACGAGGACTGAGGGTTGAATATTGATGATTGAGGTCTGAGGATTGAGGATTGAGGATTGAAAATTGAGGATTGAGGATTGAGGATTGAGGATTGAGGATTGAAGATTGGATATTGAGGATTGAAGATTGAGGATTGAGGATTGAGGATTGAGGATTGATGATTGAAGATTGTGTTTTGAGTGTTGAATATTGAGGGTTGAGGATTGAGGATTGAGGATTGAGGATTGAGGATTGAGGATTGAAGATTGAGGATTGGGGATTGAGGATTGGCGATTGATTATTGAGTATTGAGAATTGAGGATTGATGGTTGAGTATTGAGGATTCATGGCTGAGGGTTGTGTGTTGAATATTGAGGGTTGAGGATTGAGCATTGAGGATTGAGGATTGAGGATTCAAGATTGAGTATTGATGATTGAATATTGAGGATTGAGGATTGAGGTTTGAGGATTGAGGACGAGTACTGACGGTAGAGGATTGAGGTTTGAGGATTGAGGATTGAGGATTGAGGACTGAGGATTGAGGATTGAGGATTGAGCATTGAGGATTGAAGATTGAAGACTGGGGATTGAGGATTGAAGATTGAGAATTAAGGATTGAAGATTGTGGATTGAGGATCTAGGATTGGAGATTGATTATTGAGGTTTGAAGATTGAGGATTGAGGATTGAGGATTGAGGATTGAGAATTGAGGATGAGGACTGAGGATTGAGGTTTGAGGAATGAGGATTGAGGGTTGAGGATTGAGGATTGAGGATTGAGGATTGAGGATTGTGGATTGAGAATTGGGGATTGAATATTGAGTACTGAGTATTCAAGATTGAGGATTGAGGATTGAGGATTGAGTATGGAGGATGAGGGCTGAGGGTTGAGGATTGAGGTTTGAGTATTGAGGATTGCGGATGATGTCTGAGGGTTGAGGATTGAGGTTTGAGGTCTGAGGACTGAGGATTGAGGACTGAGGATTGAGGATGAGGGCTGAGGGTCGGGGATTGAGGTTTGACGGCTGAGGACTGAGGATTGTGGATTGAGAATTAAGGATTGTTGATTGAGGATTGAAGATTGTGGATTGGGTATTGAGGATTGAAGAATGAGGATTGAGGATTGAGGATTGAGGATTGAGTGTTGAGGATCTAGGATTGGAGATTGATTATTGATGATTGAAGATTGCGGAATGAGGATTGAGGATTGAGTATCTAGGATTGGAGATTGATTATTGAGGACTGAAGATTGAGGATTGAGGATTGAGGATTGAAAATTGAGAGTTGAGGATGAGGACTGAGGGTTGAGGATTGAGGTTTTAGAAATGAGGATTGAAGATTGAGGATTGTGGATTGAGGATTGAGGATTGAGTATTGAGGATTGAGTATTGAAGATTGAGAATTGATCACTGAGGATTGAGGATTGAGGTTTGAGGACTGAGGATTGAGGATTGAAGATTGTGTATTGAGGATTGATGATTGAGGATTGAGGATTGAGGATTGAGGGTCGAGGATTGAGTATTGATGATTGAGGATTGATGACTGAGGATTGAGGATTGAGGATTGGGTATTGAGGATTGAGCATCGAGATTTGAGGACTGAGGGCTGAGGATTGAGGTTTGAGGATTGAAGATTGAGGATTGAAGATTCAGTGTTTACGATTGAAGATTGAGGATTGAGGATTGAGGATTGAAGATTGAGTATTAAGGATTGAAGATTGAGGATTGAGGATTGAGGAATGAGGATTGAGGATTGAGGATTGAGGATGATTTCTGAGGGCTGAGGATTGAGGTTTGAGGACTGAGGACTGAGGATTGAGGACTGAGGATTGAAGATTGAGTATTGAGGATTGAAGATTGACGATTGAGGATTGAGGATTGAGGATTGAGGATTGAGGATTGAGGATTGAGGATTGAAGATTGAGGATTGGTTATTGAGGACTGAACATTGAGGATTGAGGATTGAGGATTGAAGGTTGAATATTGATGAATGAATATTAACGATTGAGGATTGAGGGTTGTGGATTGAGGACGAGGACTGAGGGTTGAGTATTGTTACTTGACGTCTGAGGATTGAGGATTGAGGATTGCGAATTGAGGATTGAAGATTGAAGATTGAGGATTGGGTATTGAGGATTGTAGAATGAGGATTGAGGATTGAGGATTGAGGATTGAGGATTGAAGATTGAGTATTGATGATTGAATATTGAGGATTGAGGATTGTGGTTTGAGGATTGAGGACGAGGACAGACGGTAGAGGATTGAGGTTTGAGGATTGAGGATTGAGGATTGAGGACTGAGGATTGAGGATTGAGAATTGAGCATTGAGGATTGAAGATTGAAGACTGGGGATTGAGGATTGAAGATTGAGAATTAAGGATTGACGATTGTGGATTGAGGATCTAGGATTGGAGATTGATTATTGAGGATTGAAGATTGAGGGTTGAGGATTGAGGATTGAGGATTGAGGATTGAGGATTGAGGATTGAAGGTTGAATATTGATGAATGAATATTAACGATTGAGGATTGAGGGTTGTGGATTGAGGACGAGGACTGAGGGTTGAGTATTGTTACTTGACGTCTGAGGATTGAGGATTGAGGATTGCGAATTGAGGATTGAAGATTGAAGATTGAGGATTGGGTATTGAGGATTGTAGAATGAGGATTGAGGATTGAGGATTGAGGATTGAGGATTGAAGATTGAGTATTGATGATTGAATATTGAGGATTGAGGATTGTGGTTTGAGGATTGAGGACGAGGACAGACGGTAGAGGATTGAGGTTTGAGGATTGAGGATTGAGGATTGAGGACTGAGGATTGAGGATTGAGGATTGAGCATTGAGGATTGAAGATTGAAGACTGGGGATTGAGGATTGAAGATTGAGAATTAAGGATTGACGATTGTGGATTGAGGATCTAGGATTGGAGATTGATTATTGAGGATTGAAGATTGAGGGTTGAGGATTGAGGATTGAGGATTGAGAATTGAGGATGAGGACTGGGGATTGAGGTTTGAGGAATGATGATTGAGGGTTGAGGATAGAGGATTGAGGATTGAGGATTGAGGATTGAGGATTGAGGATTGGGGATTGAATATTGAGTACTGAGGATTGAAGATTGAGGATTGAGGATTGAGGATTGAGGATGGAGGATGAGGGCTGAGGGTTGAGGATTGAGGTTTGGGTATTGAATCCTGAGAATTCAGGATATGCTATTGAGTATTGAGAATTGAGGATTGATGGTTGAGTACTGAGGACTGAGGATTGAGGATTGAAGGTTGAGTATTGAGGATTCAGAATTGAGGTTTGAGGGCTGAGGATTGAGGATTGAAGATTGAGTATTGATCACTGAGGGTTGAGGATTGAGGTTTGAGGACTGAGGATTGAGGATTGAAGATTGAGTATTGAGGATTGAAGATTGAGGATTGAGGATTGAGGATTGAGGATTGAGGATGATGTCTGAGGGTTGAGGATTGAGGTTTGAGGCCTGAGGACTGAGGATTGAGGACTGAGGATTGAGGATGAGGGCTGAGGGTCGGGGATTGAGGTTTGACGGCTGAGGACTGAGGATTGAGGATTGAGAATTAAGGATTGTTGATAGAGGATTGAAGATTGTGGATTGGGTATTGAGGATTGATGAATGAGGATTGAGGATTGAGGATTGAGGATTGAGGGTTTAGGATCTAGGATTGGAGATTGATTATTGATGATTGAAGATTGGGGATTGAGGATTGATGATTGAGTATCTAGGATTGGAGATTGATTATTGAGGATTGAAGATTGAGTATTGAGGATTGAGGATTGAAAATTGAGAGTTGAGGATGAGGCCTGAGGGTTGAGGATTGAGGTTTGAGAAATGAGGATTGAAGATTGAGGATTGTGGATTGAGGATTGAGGATTGAGGATTGAGGATTGAGTATTGAAGATTGAGTATTGATCACTGAGGATTGAGGATTGAGGTTTGAGGACTGAGGACTGAGGATTGAGAATTGAAGATTGAGTATTGAGGATTGATGATTGAGGATTGAGGATTGAGGATTGAGGGTCGAGGATTGTGTATTGATGATTGAGGATTGATGATTGAGGATTGAGGATTGAGGACTGGGTATTGAGGATTGAGCATTGAGATTTGAGGACTGAGGGCTGAGGATTGAGGATTGAGGATTGAGGATTGAGGATTGAAGATTCAGTATTGACGATTGAAGATTGAGGATTGAGGATTGAGGATTGAAGATTGAGTATTGAGGATTGAAGATTGAGGAATGAGGATTGAGGAATGAGGATTGAGGATTGAGGATTGAGGATGATGTCTGAGGGTTGAGGATTGAGGTTTGAGGACCGAGGACTGAGGATTGAGGACTGAGGATTGAAGATTGAGTATTGAGGATTGAAGATTGACGATTGAGGATTGAGGATTGAGGATTGAGGATTGAGGATTGAGGATTGAAGATTGAGGATTGGGTATTGAGGACTGAACATTGAGGATTGAGGATTGAGGATTGAAGGTTGAATATTGATGAATGAAGATTAACGATTGAGGATTGAGGGTTGTGGATTGAGGACGAGGACTGAGGGTTGTGTATTGATACTTGAGGTCTGAGGATTGAGGATTGAGGATTGCGAATTGAGGATTGAAGATTGAAGATTGAGGATTGGGTATTGAGGATTGTAGAATGAGGATTGAGGATTGAGGATTGAGGATTGAGGATTGAGGATTGAAGATTGAGTATTGAGGATTGAAGATTGAGGATTGAGGATTGAGGATTGAGGATTGAGGATTGAAGATTGAGGATTGAGGATTGATGATTGAGGATTGAGCATTGAGGATTGAAGATTGAATATTGATGATTGAAGATTGAGGATTGAGGATTGAGGGTTGTGGATTGAGGACGAGTACTGAGGGTTGAATATTGATGACTGAGGTCTGAGGATTGAGGATTGAGGATTGAAAATTGAGGATTGAGGATTGAGGATTGAGGATTGAGGATTGAAGATTGAGTATTGAGGATTGAAGATTGAGGATTGAGGATTGAGGATTGAGGATTGATGATTGAAGATTGTGTATTGAAGATTGAAGATTGAGGATTGAGGATTGAGGATTGAGGATTGAGGATTGAGGACTGAAGATTGAGGATTGGGAATTGAGGATTGACGATTGAGCATTGAGTATTGAGGATTGAGGATTGAGGATTGAGGATTGAAGATTCAGTATTGACGATTGAAGATTGAGGATTGAGGATTGAGGATTGAAGATTGAGTATTGAGGATTGAAGATTGAGGAATGAGGATTGAGGAATGAGGATTGAGGATTGAGGATTGAGGATGATGTCTGAGGGTTGAGGATTGAGGTTTGAGGACCGAGGACTGAGGATTGAGGACTGAGGATTGAAGATTGAGTATTGAGGATTGAAGATTGACGATTGAGGATTGAGGATTGAGGATTGAGGATTGAGGATTGAGGATTGAAGATTGAGGATTGGGTATTGAGGACTGAACATTAAGGATTGAGGATTGAGGATTGAAGGTTGAATATTGATGAATGAAGATTAACGATTGAGGATTGAGGGTTGTGGATTGAGGACGAGGACTGAGGGTTGTGTATTGTTACTTGAGGTCTGAGGATTGAGGATTGAGGATTGCGAATTGAGGATTGAAGATTGAAGATTGAGGATTGGGTATTGAGGATTGTAGAATGAGGATTGAGGATTGAGGATTGAGGATTGAGGATTGAGGATTGAAGATTGAGTATTGAGGATCGAAGATTGAGGATTGAGGATTGAGGATTGAGGATTGAAGATTGAGGATTGAGGATTGATGATTGAGGATTGAGCATTGAGGATTGAAGATTGAATATTGATGATTGAAGATTGAGGATTGAGGATTGAGGGTTGTGGATTGAGGACGAGTACTGAGGGTTGAATATTGATGACTGAGGTCTGAGGATTGAGGATTGAGGATTGAAAATTGAGGATTGAGGATTGAGGATTGAGGATTGAGGATTGAAGATTGAGTATTGAGGATTGAAGATTGAGGATTGAGGATTGAGGATTGAGGATTGATGATTGAAGATTGTGTATTGAAGATTGAAGATTGAGGATTGAGGATTGAGGATTGAGGATTGAGGATTGAGGACTGAAGATTGAGGATTGGGAATTGAGGATTGACGATTGAGCATTGAGTATTGAGGATTGAGAATTGAGGATTGAGGTTTGAAATTGAGTATTGAGGATTGAAGATTGAGGATTGAGATTTGATTATTGAATATTGTGGATTGAGTATTGATCCATGAGAATTCAGGATATTCTATTGAGTATTGAGAATTGAGGATTGTTCGTTGAGTATTGAGGATTCATGGCTGAGGGTTGTGTGTTGCATATTGAGGGTTGAGGATTGAGGATTGAGGATTGAGGATGGAGGATGAGGGCAGAGGGTTGAGGATTGAGGTTTGAGTATTGAATCCTGAGAATTCAGGATATTCTATTGAGTATTGAGAATTGAGGATTGATGGTTGAGTACTGAGGACTGAGGATTGAGGATTGAAGGTTGAGTACTGAGGATTCAGAATTGAGGTTTGAGGACTGAGGATTGAGGATTGAAGATTGAGTATTGAGGATTGAAGATTGAGGATTGAGGATTGAGGATTGAGGATTGAGGATGATGTCTGAGGGTTGAGGATTGAGGTTTGAGGCCTGAGGACTGAGGATTGAGGACTGAGGATTGAGGATGAGGGCTGAGGGTCGGGGATTGAGGTTTGACGGCTGAGGACTGAGGATTGAGGATTGAGAATTAAGGATTGTTAAAGAGGATCGAAGATTGAGGATTGGGTATTGAGGATTGAAGAATGAGGATTGAGGATTGAGGATTGAGGATTGAGGGTTGAGGATCTAGGATTGGAGATTGATTATTGAGGGTTGGAGGTTGAGGATTGATGATTGAGAATTGAGGATCTAGGATTGGAGATTGATTATTGAGGATTGAAGATTGAGGTGTGATGATTGAGGATTGAGAATTGAGAATTGAGGTTGAGGATTGAGGATTGAGGATTGAGGATTGAGGATTGTGGATTGAGGATTGTGTATTAAAGATTGAGTATTGATCACTGAGGATTGAGGATTGAGGATTGAAGATTGAGGATTGAGGATTGAGGACTGAAGATTGAGGATTGGGAATTGAGTATTGACGATTGAGCATTGAGTATTGAGGATTGAGGATTGAGGTTTGAGGTTTGAAATTGAGTATTGAGGATTGAAGATTGAGGATTGAGATTTGATTATTGAATATTGTGGATTGAGTATTGAACCATGAGAATTCAGGATATTCTATTGAGTATTGAGAATTGAGGATTGTTCGTTGAGTATTGAGGATTCATGGCTGAGGGTTGTGTGTTGCATATTGAGGGTTGAGGATTGAGGATTGAGGATTGAGGATGGAGGATGAGGGCAGAGGGTTGAGGATTGAGGTTTGAGTATTGAATCCTGAGAATTCAGGATATTCTATTGAGTATTGAGAATTGAGGATTGATGGTTGAGTACTGAGGACTGAGGATTGAGGATTGAAGGTTGAGTACTGAGGATTCAGAATTGAGGTTTGAGGACTGAGGATTGAGGACTGAGGATTGAGAATTGGAGATTGAGTATTGAGGATTGATGATTGAGGATTGAGGATTGAGGATTGAGGGTCGAGGATTGTGTATTGATGATTGAGGATTGATGATTGAGGATTGAGGATTGAGGATTGGGTATTGAGGATTGAGCATTGAGATTTGAGGACTGTGGGCTGAGGATTGAGGATTGAGGATTGAGGATTGAGGATTGAGGATTGAAGATTCAGTATTGACGATTGAAGATTGAGGATTGAGGATTGAGGATTGAAGATTGAGTATTGAGGATTGAAGATTGAGGAATGAGGATTGGGGAATGAGGATTGAGGATTGAGGATTGAGGATGATGTCTGAGGGTTGAGGATTGAGGTTTGAGGACCGAGGACTGAGGATTGAGGACTGAGGATTGAAGATTGAGTATTGAGGATTGAAGATTGACGATTGAGGATTGAGGATTGAGGATTGAGGATTGAGGATTGAGGATTGAAGATTGAGGATTGGGTATTGAGGACTGAACATTGAGGATTGAGGATTGAGGATTGAAGGTTGAATATTCATGAATGAAGATTAACGATTGAGGATTGAGGGTTGTGGATTGAGGACGAGGACTGAGGGTTGTGTATTGTTACTTGAGGTCTGAGGATTGAGGATTGAGGATTGCGAATTGAGGATTGAAGATTGAAGATTGAGGATTGGGTATTGAGGATTGTAGAATGAGGATTGAGGATTGAGGATTGAGGATTGAGGATTGAGGATTGAAGATTGAGTATTGAGGATTGAAGATTGAGGATTGAGGATTGAGGATTGAGGATTGAAGATTGAGGATTGAGGATTGATGATTGAGGATTGAGCATTGAGGATTGAAGATTGAATATTGATGATTGAAGATTGAGGATTGAGGATTGAGGGTTGTGGATTGAGGACGAGTACTGAGGGTTGAATATTGATGACTGAGGTCTGAGGATTGAGGATTGAGGATTGAAAATTGAGGATTGAGGATTGAGGATTGAGGATTGAGGATTGAAGATTGAGTATTGAGGATTGAAGATTGAGGATTGAGGATTGAGGATTGAGGATTGATGATTGAAGATTGTGTATTGAAGATTGAAGATTGAGGATTGAGGATTGAGGATTGAGGATTGAGGATTGAGGACTGAAGATTGAGGATTGGGAATTGAGGATTGACGATTGAGCATTGAGTATTGAGGATTGAGAATTGAGGATTGAGGTTTGAAATTGAGTATTGAGGATTGAAGATTGATAATTGAGATTTGATTATTGAATATTGTGGATTGAGTATTGATCCATGAGAATTCAGGATATTCTATTGAGTATTGAGAATTGAGGATTGTTCGTTGAGTATTGAGGATTCATGGCTGAGGGTTGTGTGTTGCATATTGAGGGTTGAGGATTGAGGATTGAGGATTGAGGATGGAGGATGAGGGCAGAGGGTTGAGGATTGAGGTTTGAGTATTGAATCCTGAGAATTCAGGATATTCTATTGAGTATTGAGAATTGAGGATTGATGGTTGAGTACTGAGGACTGAGGATTGAGGATTGAAGGTTGAGTACTGAGGATTCAGAATTGAGGTTTGAGGACTGAGGATTGAGGATTGAAGATTGAGTATTGAGGATTGAAGATTGAGGATTGAGGATTGAGGATTGAGGGTTGAGGATGATGTCTGAGGGTTGAGGATTGAGGTTTGAGGCCTGAGGACTGAGGATTGAGGACTGAGGATTGAGGATGAGGGCTGAGGGTCGGGGATTGAGGTTTGACGGCTGAGGACTGAGGATTGAGGATTGAGAATTAAGGATTGTTAAAGAGGATCGAAGATTGAGGATTGGGTATTGAGGATTGAAGATTGAGGATTGAGGATTGAGGATTGAGGATTGAGGATGGAGGATGAGCGCAGAGGGTTGAGGATTGAGGTTTGAGTATTGAATCCTGAGAATTCAGGATATTCTATTGAGTATTGAGAATTGAGGATTGATGGTTGAGTACTGAGGACTGAGGATTGAGGATTGAAGGTTGAGTACTGAGGATTCAGAATTGAGGTTTGAGGATTGAGGATTGAGGATTGAGGATTGAGGATTGAAGATTGAGGATTGGGTATTGAGGACTGAACATTGAGGATTGAGGATTGAGGATTGAAGGTTGAATATTCATGAATGAAGATTAACGATTGAGGATTGAGGGTTGTGGATTGAGGACGAGGACTGAGGGTTGTGTATTGTTACTTGAGGTCTGAGGATTGAGGATTGAGGATTGCGAATTGAGGATTGAAGATTGAAGATTGAGGATTGGGTATTGAGGATTGTAGAATGAGGATTGAGGATTGAGGATTGAGGATTGAGGATTGAGGATTGAAGATTGAGTATTGAGGATTGAAGATTGAGGATTGAGGATTGAGGATTGAGGATTGAAGATTGAGGATTGAGGATTGATGATTGAGGATTGAGCATTGAGGATTGAAGATTGAATATTGATGATTGAAGATTGAGGATTGAGGATTGAGGGTTGTGGATTGAGGACGAGTACTGAGGGTTGAATATTGATGACTGAGGTCTGAGGATTGAGGATTGAGGATTGAAAATTGAGGATTGAGGATTGAGGATTGAGGATTGAGGATTGAAGATTGAGTATTGAGGATTGAAGATTGAGGATTGAGGATTGAGGATTGAGGATTGATGATTGAAGATTGTGTATTGAAGATTGAAGATTGAGGATTGAGGATTGAGGATTGAGGATTGAGGATTGAGGACTGAAGATTGAGGATTGGGAATTGAGGATTGACGATTGAGCATTGAGTATTGAGGATTGAGAATTGAGGATTGAGGTTTGAAATTGAGTATTGAGGATTGAAGATTGAGGATTGAGATTTGATTATTGAATATTGTGGATTGAGTATTGATCCATGAGAATTCAGGATATTCTATTGAGTATTGAGAATTGAGGATTGTTCGTTGAGTATTGAGGATTCATGGCTGAGGGTTGTGTGTTGCATATTGAGGGTTGAGGATTGAGGATTGAGGATTGAGGATGGAGGATGAGGGCAGAGGGTTGAGGATTGAGGTTTGAGTATTGAATCCTGAGAATTCAGGATATTCTATTGAGTATTGAGAATTGAGGATTGATGGTTGAGTACTGAGGACTGAGGATTGAGGATTGAAGGTTGAGTACTGAGGATTCAGAATTGAGGTTTGAGGACTGAGGATTGAGGATTGAAGATTGAGTATTGAGGATTGAAGATTGAGGATTGAGGATTGAGGATTGAGGGTTGAGGATGATGTCTGAGGGTTGAGGATTGAGGTTTGAGGCCTGAGGACTGAGGATTGAGGACTGAGGATTGAGGATGAGGGCTGAGGGTCGGGGATTGAGGTTTGACGGCTGAGGACTGAGGATTGAGGATTGAGAATTAAGGATTGATAAAGAGGATCGAAGATTGAGGATTGGGTATTGAGGATTGAAGAATGAGGATTGAGGATTGAGGATTGAGGATTGAGGGTTGAGGATCTAGGATTGGAGATTGATTATTGAGGGTTGGAGGTTGAGGATTGATGATTGAGAATTGAGGATCTAGGATTGGAGATTGATTATTGAGGATTGAAGATTGAGGTGTGATGATTGAGGATTGAGAATTGAGAATTGAGGTTGAGGATTGAGGATTGAGGATTGAGGATTGAGGATTGTGGATTGAGGATTGTGTATTAAAGATTGAGTATTGATCACTGAGGATTGAGGATTGAGGATTGAAGATTGAGGATTGATGATTAAGAATTGAGGATGGAGGATGAGGGCTGAGGGTTGAGGATTGAGGTTTGAGGACTGAGGACAGAGGATTGAGGATTGAGAATTGAGGATTGAAGATTGAGGATTGAGGATTGAAAATTGAGGATTGAGGATTGACGATTGAGGATTGAGGATTGAAGATTGAGTATTGAGGATTGAAGATTGAGGATTGAGGATTGAGGATTGAGGATTGAGGATTGAAGATTGAGGATTGAGGATTGAGGATTGAGGATTGAGCATTGAGGATTGATGATTGAATATTGATGATTGAAGATTGAGGATTGAGGATTGAGGGTTGTGTATTGAGGACTAGGTCTGAGGGTTGAATATTGATGATTGAAGTCTGAGGATTGAGGATTGAGGATTGAAAATTGAGGACTGAGGATTGAGGATTGAGGATTGAGGATTGAAGATTGGATATTGAGGATTGAAGATTGAGGATTGAGGATTGAGGATTGAGGATTGAGGATTGATGATTGAAGATTGTGTATTGAGTGTTGAATATTGAGGATTGAGGATTGAGGATTGAGGATTGAGGGTTGAGGATCTAGGATTGGAGATTGATTATTGAGGATTGAAGATTGGGGATTGAGGATTGAGGATTGAGGATCTAGGATTGGAGATTGATTATTGAGGATTGAAGATTGAGGATTGATTATTGAGGATTGAAATTTGAGAATTGAGCATGAGGACTAAGGGTAGAGGATTGAGGTTTGAGGATTGAGGATTGAGGATTGAGGACTGAGGATTGAGGATTGAGGATTGAGCATTGAGGATTGAAGATTGAAGACTGGGGATTGAGGATTGAAGATTGAGAATTAAGGATTGAATATTGTGGATTGAGGATCTGGGTTTGGAGATTGATTATTGAGGATTGAAGATTGAGGATTGAGGATTGAGGATTGAGGATTGAGAATTGAGGGTGAGGACTGAGGATTGAGGTTTGAGGAATGAGGATTGAGGGTTGAGGATTGAGGATTGAGGATTGAGGATTGAGGATTGAGGATTGAGGATTGGGGATTGAATATTGAGTACTGAGGATTGAAGATTGAGGATTGAGGATTGAGGATTGAGGATGGAGGATGAGGGCAGAGGGTTGAGGATTGAGGTTTGAGTATTGAATCCTGAGAATTCAGGATATGCTATTGAGTATTGAGAATTGAGGATTGATGGTTGATTACTGAGGACTGAGGATTGAGGATTGAGGGCTGAGGATTGAGGATTGAAGATTGAGTATTGATCACTGAGGATTGAGGATTGAGGTTTGAGGACTGAGGATTGAGGATTGAGGATTGAGCATTGAGGATTGAAGATTGAAGACTGGGGATTGAGGGTTGAAGATTGAGAATTAAGGATTGAATATTGTGGATTGAGGATCTGGGTTTGGATATTGATTATTGAGGATTGAAGATTGAGGATTGAGGATTGAGGATTGAGGATTGAGAATTGAGGGTGAGGACTGAGGATTGAGGTTTGAGGAATGAGGATTGAGGGTTGAGGATTGAGGATTGAGGATTGAGGATTGAGGATTGAGGATTGAGGATTGGGGATTGAATATTGAGTACTGAGGATTGAAGATTGAGGATTGAGGATTGAGGATTGAGGATGGAGGATGAGGGCTGAGGGTTGAGGATTGAGGTTTGAGGACTGAGGACTTTGGATTGAGGATCGAGAGTTGAGGATTGACGATTGAGGATTGAGGATTGAGGATTGAGAATTGTGGATTGATGATTGACGGTTGAAAATTGAATATTGAGGATTGAAGATTGAGGATTGATGATTAAGGATTGAGGATGGAGGATGAGGGCTGAGTGTTGAGGATTGAGGTTTGAGGACTGAGGTCTGAGGATTGAGGATTGAGAATTGAGGATTGAGGGTTGAGGATTGAAGATTGAGGATTGGGTATTGAGGATTGAAGAATGAGGATTGTGGATTGAGTATTGAGGATTGAGGATTGAAGATTGAGTATTGAGGATTGAAGATTGACGATTGAGGATTGAGGATTGAGGATTGAGGATTGAGGATTGAGGATTGAAGATTGAGGATTGGGTATTGAGGACTGAACATTGAGGATTGTGGATTGAGGATTGAAGGTTGAATATTGATGAATGAAGATTAACGATTGAGGATTGAGGGTTGTGGATTGAGGACGAGGACTGAGGGTTGAGTATTGATACTTGAGGTCTGAGGATTGAGGATTGAGGATTGCGAATTGAGGATTGAAGATTGAAGATTGAGGATTGGGTATTGAGGATTGTAGAATGAGGATTGAGGATTGAGGATTGAGGATTGAGGATTGAAAATTGAGTATTGAGGATTGAAAATTGAGGATTGAGTATTGAGGATTGAGGATTGAGGATTGAAGATTGAGTATTGAGGATTGAAGATTGAGGATTGAGGATTGAGGATTGAGGATTGAGGATTGAAGATTGAGGATTGAGGATTGAGGATTGAGGATTGAGCATTGAGGATTGAGGATTGAAGATTGAATATTGAGGATTGAAGATTGAGGATTGAGGATTGAGGTTTGAGGATGGAGGATGAGGGCTGAGGGTTGAGGATTGAGGTTTGAGGACTGAGGACTGAGGATTGAGGATCGATAGTTGAGGATTGCGGATTGAGGATTGAGGATTGAGGATTGAGGATTGAGAGTTGAGGATTGATGATTGAGGGTTGAGGATTGAGGATTGAGAATTGAGGATTGAAGATTGAGGATTGAGGATTGAGGATTGAGGATTGAGCATTGAGGATTGAAGATTGAATATTGATGATTGAAGATTGAGGATTGAGGATTGAGGGTTGTGGATTGAGGACGAGTACTGAGGGTTGAATATTGATGATTGAGGTCTGAGGATTGAGGATTGAGGATTGAAAATTGAGGATTGAGGATTGAGGATTGAGGATTGAGGATTGAAGGTTGAGTATTGAGGATTGAAGATTAAGGATTGAGGATTGAGGATTGAGGGTTGATGATTGAAGATTGTGTATTGAAGATAGAATATTGAGGATTGAGGATTGAGGATTGAGGATTGAGGATTGAGGATTGAAGATTGAGGATTGGGGATTGAGGATTGACGATTGAGGATTGAGTATTGAGGATTGAGAATTGAGGATTGAGCATTGAGGATTGAAAATTGAATATTGAGGATTGAAGATTGAGGATTGATGATTAAGGATTGAGGATGGAGGATGAGGGCTGAGGGTTGAGGATTGAGGTTTGAGGACTGAGGACTGAGGATTGAGGATTGAGAATTGAGGTTTGAGGGTTGAGGATTGAAGATTGAGGATTGGGTATTGAGGATTGAAGAATGAGGATTGAGGATTGAGGATTGAGGATTGAGGATTGAAGATTGAGTATTGAGGATTGAAGATTGACAATTGAGGATTGAGGATTGAGGATTGAGGGTTGAGGATTGAGGATTGAAGATTGAGGATTGGGTATTGAGGACTGAACATTGAGGATTGTGGATTGAGGATTGAAGGTTGAATATTGATGAATGAAGATTAACGATTGAGGATTGAGGGTTGTCGATTGAGGACGAGGACTGAAAGTTGAGTATTGATACTTGAGGTCTGAGGATTGAGGATTGAGGATTGCGAATTGAGGATTGAAGATTGAGGATTGAGGATTGGGAATTGAGGATTGTAGAATGAGGATTGAGGATTGAGGATTGAGGATTGAGGATTGAAGATTGAGTATTGAGGATTGAAGATTGAGGATTGAGTATTGAGGACTGAGGATTGAGGATTGAAGATTGAGTATTGAGGATTGAAGATTGAGGATTGAGGATTGAGGGTTGAGAATTGAGGATTGAAGATTGAGGATTGAGGATTGAGGATTGAGGATTGAGAATTGAGGATTGAAGATTGAATATTGATGATTGAAGATTGAGGATTGAGGATTGAGGGTTGTGGATTGAGGACGAGTACTGAGGGTTGAATATTGATGATTGAGGTCTGAGGATTGAGGATTGAGGATTGAAAATTGACGATTGAGGGTTGAGGATTGAGGATTGAGGATTGAAGATTGAGTATTGAGTATTGAAGATTGAGGATTGAGGATTGAGGATTGCGGATTGATGATTGAAGATTGTGTATTGAAGATTGAAGATTGAGGATTGAGGATTGAGGATTGAGGATTGAGGATTGAGGATTGAAGATTGAGGAATGGGGATTGAGGATTGACGATTGAGGATTGAGTATTGAGGATTGAGAATTGAGGATTGAGGTTTGAAATTGAGTATTGAGGATTGAAGATTGAGGATTGAGATTTGATTATTGAATATTGTGGATTGAGTATTGAACCATGAGAATTCAGGATATTCTATTGAGTATTGAGAATTGAGGATTGATGGTTGAGTTCTGAGGACTGAGGATTGAGGATTGAAGGTTGAGTATTGAGGATTCAGAATTGAGGTTTGAGGACTGAGGATTGAGGATTGAAGATTGAGTATTGAGGATTGAAGATTGAGGATTGGGGATTGAGGATTGAGGATTGAGGATGATGTCTGAGGGTTGAGGATTGAGGTTTGAGGCCTGAGGACTGAGGATTGAGGACTGAGGACTGAGGATGAGGGCTGAGGGTCGGGTATTGAGGTTTGACGGCTGAGGACTGAGGATTGAGGATTGAGAATTAAGGATTGTTGATAGAGGATTGAAGATTGAGGATTGCGTATTGAGGATTGAAGAATGAGGATTGAGGATTGAGGATTGAGGATTGAGGGTTGAGTATCTAGGATTGGAGATTGGTTATTGAGGATTGAATATTGGGGATTGAGGATTGAGGATTGAGGATTGAGGATTGAAGATTGATTATTGAGGATTGAGGTTTGAGGATCTAGGATTGGAGTCTGAAGATTGAGGATTGAGGATTGAGGGTCGAGTACTGAGGACGAGGACTGACGGTTGAGGATTGAGGTTTGGGGATTGAGGATTGAGGACTGAGGCTTGAGGATTGAGGACTGAGGCTTGAGGATTGAGGATTGAGCATTGAGGATTGAAGATTGAGGACTGGCGATTGAGGATTGAAGATTGAGGATTAAGGACTGAGGATGTAGGATTGGAGATTGATTATTGAGGATTGAAGATTGAGGATTGAGGATTGAGAATTGAGAATTGAGAATTGAGGGTGAGGACTGAGGGTTGAGGATTGAGGTTTGAGGAACGAGGATTGAGGATTGAGGATTGAGGACTGAGGATTGACGATTGAGTATTGAAGATTGAGGATTGATGACTGAGGATTGAGGACTGAGGATTGAGGATTGAGGATTGAGGATTGAGGATTGAAGATTGAGTATTGAGGATTGAAGGTTGAGGATTGTGGGTTGAGGATTGAGGATTGAGGATTGAATATTGAGGATTGAGGGTTGAGTATCTAGGATTGAAGATTGAGGATTGAGGATTGAGGGTTGAGGATTGAGGATTGAGGATGGAGGATGAGGGCTGAGGGTTGAGGATTGAGGTTTGAGTATTGAGTCCTGAGAATTCAGGATATTCTATTGAGTATTGAGAATTGAGGATTGATGGTTGAGTATTGAGGACTGAGGATTGAGGCTTGAAGGTTGAGTATTGAAGATTCAGGATTGAGGTTTGGGGACTGAGGATTGAGGATTGAAGATTGAGTATCAGGGATTGAAGATTGAGGATTGAGGATTGAGGATTGAGGATTGAGGATGATTTCTGAGGGTTGAGGATTGAGGTTCGAGGACTGAGGACTGAGGATTGAAGACTGAGGCTTGAGGATGAGGGCTGAGGGTCAGGGATTGAGGTTTGACGACTGAGGATTGAGGATTGAGGATCGAGAATTGAGGATTGATGATTGAGGATTGAAGATTGAGCATTGGGTATTGAGGATTGAAGAATGAGGATTGAGGATTGAGGATTGAGGATTGAGGATTGAGGATCTAGGATTGGAGATTGGTTATTGAGGATTGAATATTGGGGATTGAGTATTGAGGATTGAGGATTGAGGATCTAGAATTGGAGATTGATTAGTGAGGATTGAAGAATGAGGGTTGATGATTGAGGATTGAGAATTGAGAATTGAGGATGAGGACTGAGGGTTGAGGATTGAGGTTTGAGAAATGAGGATTGAGGATTGAGGATTGAGGATTGAGGATTGAGGACTGAGGATTGTGTATTAGAGATTGAGTATTGATCACTCAGGATTGAGGATTGAGGATTGAGGATTGAGGATTGAGGGTTGAAGATTGAATATTGAGGATTGATGATTGAGGATTGATGATTAAGAATTGAGGATGGAGGATGAGGGCTGAGGGTTGAGGATTGAGGTTTGAGGACTGAGGACAGAGGATTGAGGATTGAGAATTGAGGATTGAAGATTGAGGATTGAGGATTGAAAATTGAGAATTGAGGATTGAGGTTTGAGGATTGAGGACTGACGATTGAGGACTGAGGATTGAGGATTGAGGATTGAGCATTGAGGATTGAAGATTGAAGACTGGGGATTGAGGATTGAAGATTGAGAATTAAGGATTGAGATTGTGGATTGAGGATCTAGGATTGGAGATTGATTATTGATGATTGAAGATTGAGGACGAGGACTGACGGTTGAGGATTGAGGTTTGAGGATTGAGGATTGAGGATTGAAGATTGAAGACTGGGGATTGAGGATTGAAGATTGAGAATTAAGGATTGAGATTGTGGATTGAGGATCTAGGATTGGAGATTGATTATTGAGGATTGAAGATTGGGGATTGAGGATTGAGGATTGAGGATCTAGGATTGGAGATTGATTATTGAGGATCGAAGATTGAGGATTGATGTTTGAGGATTGAGAATTGAGAATTGAGGATGAGGACTGAGGGTTGAGGATTGAGGTTTGAGAAATGAGGATTGAGGATTGAGGATTGAGGTTGAAGATTGAGTATTGAGAATTGAGGATTGAAGATTGAGGATTGAGGATTGAGGATTGAGGATGAGGAGTGAGGGTTGAGAATTTAGGTTTGAGAAATGAGGATTGAGGATTGAGGATTAGGGATTGAGGGTTGAGGATTGATGATCGGGTATTGAAGATTAAGTATTGATCACTGTGGATTGCGGATTGAGGATTGAGGATTGAGGATTGAGGATTGAGGATTGAAGATTGAAAATTGAGGATTGAATATTGAGGATTGAGGATTGAGGATTGAGGATGGAGGATGATGTCTGAGGGTTGAGGATTGAGGTTTGAGGACTGAGGACTGAGGATTGAGGACTGAGGATTGAGGATGAGGGCTGAGGGTCGGGGATTGAGGTTCGACGGCTGAGGACTGAGGATTGAGGATTGAGGATTGAGGATTGAGGATTGAAGATTCAGTGTTGACGATTGAAGATTGAGGATTGAGGATTGAGGATTGAAGATTGATTATTGAGGATTGAAGATTGAGGAATGAGGATTGAGGAATGAGGATTGAGGATTGAGGATTGAGGATGATGTCTCAGGGTTGAGGATTGAGGTTTGAGGACCGAGGACTGAGGATTGAGGACTGAGGATTGAAGATTGAGTATTGAGGATTGAAGATTGACGATTGAGGATTGGGGATTGAGGATTGAGCATTGAGGATTGAGGATTGAAGATTGAGGATTGGGTATTGAGGTCTGAACATTGAGGATTGAGGATTGAGGATTGAAGGTTGAATATTGATGAATGAAGATTAACGATTGAGGATTGAGGTTTGTGGATTGAGGACGAGGGCTGAGGGTTGTGTATTGTTACTTGAGGTCTGAGGATTGAGGATTGAGCATTGAGGATTGAGGATTGAAGATTGAGGATTGGGTATTGAGGTCTGAACATTGAGGATTGAGGATTGAGGATTGAAGGTTGAATATTGATGAATGAAGATTAACGATTGAGGATTGAGGGTTGTGGATTGAGGACGAGGACTGAGGGTTGTGTATTGTTACTTGAGGTCTGAGGATTGAGGATTGAGGATTGCGAATTGAGGATTGAAGATTGAAGATTGAGGATTGGGTATTGAGGATTGTAGAATGAGGATTGAGGATTGAGGATTGAGGATTGAGGATTGAGGATTGAAGGTTGAGTATTGAGGATTGAAGATTGAGGATTGAGGATTGAGGATTGAGGATTGAGGATTGAAGATTGAGGATTGAGGATTGATGATTGAGGATTGAGCATTGAGGATTGAAGATTGAATATTGATGATTGAAGATTGAGGATTGAGGATTGAGGGTTGTGGATTGAGGACGAGTACTGAGGGTTGAATATTGGTGACTGAGGTCTGAGGATTGAGGATTGAGGATTGAAAATTGAGGATTGAGGATTGAGGATTGAGGATTGAGGATTGAAGATTGAGTATTGAGGATTGAAGATTGAGGATTGAGGATTGAGGATTGAGGATTGATGATTGAAGATTGTGTATTGAAGATTGAAGATTGAGGATTGAGGATTGAGGATTGAGGATTGAGGATTGAGGACTGAAGATTGAGGATTGGGAATTGAGGATTGACGATTGAGCATTGAGTATTGAGGATTGAGAATTGAGGTTTGAGGTTTGAAATTGAGTATTGAGGATTGAAGATTGAGGATTGAGATTTGATTATTGAATATTGTGGATTGAGTATTGAGCCATGAGAATTCAGGATATTCTATTGAGTATTGAGAATTGAGGATTGTTCGTTGAGTATTGAGGATTCATGGCTGAGGGTTGTGTGTTGCATATTGAGGGTTGAGGATTGAGGATTGAGGATTGAGGATGGAGGATGAGGGCAGAGGGTTGAGGATTGAGGTTTGAGTATTGAATCCTGAGAATTCAGGATATTCTATTGAGTATTGAGAATTGAGGATTGATGGTTGAGTACTGAGGACTGAGGATTGAGGATTGAAGGTTGAGTACTGAGGATTCAGAATTGAGGTTTGAGGACTGAGGATTGAGGATTGAAGATTGAGTATTGAGGATTGAAGATTGAGGATTGAGGATTGAGGATTGAGGATTGAGGATGATGTCTGAGGGTTGAGGATTGAGGTTTGAGGCCTGAGGACTGAGGATTGAGGACTGAGGATTGAGGATGAGGGCTGAGGGTCGGGGATTGAGGTTTGACGGCTGAGGACTGAGGATTGAGGATTGAGAATTAAGGATTGTTGATAGAGGATCGAAGATTGAGGATTGGGTATTGAGGATTGAAGAATGAGGATTGAGGATTGAGGATTGAGGATTGAGGGTTGAGGATCTAGGATTGGAGATTGATTATTGAGGGTTGGAGGTTGAGGATTGATGATTGAGGATTGAGGATCTAGGATTGGAGATTGATTATTGAGGATTGAAGATTGAGGAGTGATGATTGAGGATTGAGAATTGAGAATTGAGGTTGAGGATTGAGGATTGAGGATTGAGGATTGAGGATTGTGGATTGAGGATTGTGTATTAAAGATTGAGTATTGATCACTGAGTATTGAGGATTGAGGATTGAAGATTGAGGATTGATGATTAAGAATTGAGGATGGAGGATGAGGGCTGAGGGTTGAGGATTGAGGTTTGAGGACTGAGGACAGAGGATTGAGGATTGAGAATTGAGGATTGAAGATTGAGGATTGAGGATTGAAAATTGAGGATTGAGGATTGACGATTGAGGATTGAGGATTGAAGATTGAGTATTGAGGATTGAAGATTGAGGATTGAGGATTGAGGATTGAGGATTGAGGATTGAAGATTGAGGATTGAGGATTAAGGATTGAGGATTGAGCATTGAGGATTGATGATTGAATATTGATGATTGAAGATTGAGGATTGAGGATTGAGGGTTGTGTATTGAGGACTAGGTCTGAGGGTTGAATATTGATGATTGAAGTCTGAGGATTGAGGATTGAGGATTGAAAATTGAGGACTGAGGATTGAGGATTGAGGATTGAGGATTGAAGATTGGATATTGAGGATTGAAGATTGAGGATTGAGGATTGAGGATTGAGGATTGATGATTGAAGATTGTGAATTGAGTGTTGAATATTGAGGATTGAGGATTGAGGATTGAAAATTGAGGATTGAGGATTGAGGATTGAGGATTGAGGATTGAAGATTGAGTATTGACGATTGAGGATTGAGGATTGAAGATTGAGTATTGAGGATTGAAGATTGAGGACTGAGGATTGAGGATTGAAGGTTGAGTATTGAGGATTCAGAATTGAGGTTTGAGGACTGAGGATTGAGGATTGAAGATTGAGTATTGAGGATTGAAGATTGAGGATTGGGGATTGAGGATTGAGGATTGAGGATGATGTCTGAGGGTTGAGGATTGAGGTTTGAGGCCTGAGGACTGAGGATTGAGGACTGAGGGTTGAGGATGACGGCTGAGGGTCGGGGATTGAGGTTTGACGGCTGAGGACTGAGGATTGAGGATTGAGAATTAAGGATTGTTGATAGAGGATTGAAGATTGAGGATTGCGTATTGAGGATTGAAGAATGAGGATTGAGGATTGAGGATTGAGGATTGAGGGTTGAGTATCTAGGATTGGAGATTGGTTATTGAGGATTGAATATTGGGGATTGAGGATTGAGGATTGAGGATTGAGGATTGAAGATTGATTATTGAGGATTGAGGTTTGAGGATCTAGGATTGGAGACTGAAGATTGAGGATTGAGGATTGAGGGTCGAGTACTGAGGACGAGGACTGACGGTTGAGGATTGAGGTTTGGGGATTGAGGATTGAGGACTGAGGCTTGAGGATTGAGGATTGAGCATTGAGGATTGAAGATTGAGGACTGGCGATTGAGGATTGAAGATTGAGGATTAAGGACTGAGGATGTAGGGTTGGAGATTGATTATTGAGGATTGAAGATTGAGGATTGAGGATTGAGAATTGAGAATTGAGAATTGAGGGTGAGGACTGAGGGTTGAGGATTGAGCTTTGAGGAACGAGGATTGAGGATTGAGGATTGAGGACTGAGGATTGACGATTGAGTATTGAAGATTGAGGATTGATGACTGAGGATTGAGGACTGTGGATTGAGGATTGAGGATTGAGGATTGAAGATTGAGTATTGAGGATTGAAGGTTGAGGATTGTGGGTTGAGGATTGAGGATTGAGGATTGAATATTGAGGATTGAGGGTTGAGTATCTAGGATTGAAGATTGAGGATTGAGGATTGAGGATTGAGGATTGAGGATTGAGGATGGAGGATGAGGGCTGAGGGTTGAGGATTGAGGTTTGAGTATTGAGTCCTGAGAATTCAGGATATTCTATTGAGTATTGAGAATTGAGGATTGATGGTTAAGTATTGAGGACTGAGGATTGAGGCTTGAAGGTTGAGTATTGAAGATTCAGGATTGAGGTTTGGGGACTGAGGATTGAGGATTGAAGATTGAGTATCAGGGATTGAAGATTGAGGATTGAGGATTGAGGATTGAGGATTGAGGATGATGTCTGAGGGTTGAGGATTGAGGTTTGAAGACTGAGGACTGAGGATTGTAGACTGAGGGTTGAGGATGAGGGCAGAGGGTCAGGGATTGAGGTTTGACGACTGAGGATTGAGGATTGAGGATTGAGAATTGAGGATTGGTGATTGAGGATTGAAGATTGAGGATTGGGTATTGAGGATTGAAGAATGAGGATTGAGGATTGAGGATTGAGGATTGAGGATTGAGGATCTAGGATTGGAGATTGATTATTGAGGATTGAAGATTGAGGACTGAGGATTGAGGATGAGGGCTGAGGGTCGGGGATTGAGGTTTGACGGCTGAGGACTGAGGATTGAGGATTGAGAATTAAGGATTGTTGATAGAGGATTGAAGATTGAGGATTGGGTATTGAGGATTGAAGAATGAGGATTGAGGATTGAGGATTGAGGATTGAGGGTTGAGGATCTAGGATTGGAGATTGGTTATTGAGGATTGAATATTGGGGATTGAGGATTGAGGATTGAGGATTGAAGATTGATTATTGAGGATTGAGGTTTGAGGATCTAGGATTGGAGACTGAAGATTGAGGATTGAGGATTGAGGGTCGAGTACTGAGGACGAGGACTGACGGTTGAGGATTGAGGTTTGGGGATTGAGGATTGAGGACTGAGGCTTGAGGATTGAGGATTGAGCATTGAGGATTGAAGATTGAGGATTGAGGGTTGAGGATTGAGGGTTGATGATAGAATATTGAGGATTGAAGATAGAGGATTGATGATTAAGGATTGTGGATGGAGGATGAGGGCTGAGTGTTGAGGATTGAGGTTTGAGGTCTGAGGACAGAGGATTGAGGATTGAGAATTGAGGATTGAGGATTGAGGATTGAGGATTGAAAATTGAGTATTGAGCATTGAAGATTGAGGATTGAGGATTGACGATTGAGGATTGTGGATTGAAGATTGAGTATTGAGGATTGAAGATTGAGGATTGAGGATTGAGGATTGAGGATTGAGGATTGAGGATTGAGGATTGAGGATTGAAGATTGAGGATAGAGGATTGAGGATTGAGGATTGAGCATTGAGGATTGAAGATTGAATATTGATGGTTGAAGATTGCGGATTGAGGATTGAGTGTTGTGGATTAAGGACGAGGACTGAGGGTTGAATATTGATGATTGAGGTCTGAGGATTGAGGATTGAGGATTGAAAATTGAGGATTGAGGATTGAGGATTGAGGATTGAGGATTGAAGATTGGATATTGAGGATTGAAGATTGAGGATTCAGGATTGAGTATTGAGGATTGAGGCTTGAAGGCTGAGTATTGAAGATTCAGGATTGAGGTATGAGGACTGAGGATTGAGGATTGAAGATTGAGTATTAGGGATTGAAGATTGAGGATTGAGGATTGAGGATTGAGGATTGAGGATGATGTCTGAGGGTTGAGGATTGAGGTTCGAGGACTGAGGACTGAGGATTGAAGACTGAGGCTTGAGGATGAGGGCTGAGGGTCAGGGATTGAGGTTTGACGACTGAGGATTGAGGATTGAGGATCTAGAATTGGAGATTGATTAGTGAGGATTGAAGAATGAGGGTTGATGATTGAGGATTGAGAATTGGGAATTGAGGATGAGGACTGAGGGTTGAGGATTGAGGTTTGAGAAATGAGGATTGAGGATTGAGGATTGAGGATTGAGGATTGAGGACTGAGGATTGTGTATTAGAGATTGAGTATTGATCACTCAGGATTGAGGATTGAGGATTGAGGGTTGAGGATTGAGGGTTGAAGATTGAATATTGAGGATTGATGATTGAGTATTGATGATTAAGAATTGAGGATGGAGGATGAGGGCTGAGGGTTGAGGATTGAGGTTTGAGGTCTGAGGACAGAGGATTGAGGATTGAGAATTGAGGATTGAAGATTGAGGATTGAGGATTGAAAATTGAGTATTGAGGATTGAGGTTTGAGGATTGAGGACTGACGATTGAGGACTGAGGATTGAGGATTGAGGATTGAGCATTGAGGATTGAAGATTGAAGACTGGGGATTGAGGATTGAAGATTGAGAATTAAGGATTGAGATTGTGGATTGAGGATCTAGGATTGGAGATTGATTATTGATGATTGAAGATTGAGGACGAGGACTGACGGTTGAGGATTGAGGTTTGAGGATTGAGGATTGAGGATTGAAGATTGAAGACTGGGGATTGAGGATTGAAGATTGAGAATTAAGGATTGAGATTGTGGATTGAGGATCTAGGATTGGAGATTGATTATTGAGGATTGAAGATTGGGGATTGAGGATTGAGGATTGAGGATCTAGGATTGGAGATTGATTATTGAGGATTGAAGATTGAGGATTGATGTTTGAGGATTGAGAATTGAGAATTGAGGATGAGGACTGAGGGTTGAGGATTGAGGTTTGAGAAATGAGGATTGAGGATTGAGGATTGAGGTTGAAGATTGAGTATTGAGAATTGAGGATTGAAGATTGAGGATTGAGGATTGAGGATTGAGGATGAGGACTGAGGGTTGAGAATTTAGGTTTGAGAAATGAGGATTGAGGATTGAGGATTAGGGATTGAGGGTTGAGGATTGATGATCGGGTATTGAAGATTAAGTATTGATCACTGTGGATTGAGGATTGAGGATTGAGGATTGAGGATTGAAGATTGAAAATTGAGGATTGAATATTGAGGATTGAGGATTGAGGATTGAGGATGGAGGATGATGTCTGAGGGTTGAGGATTGAGGTTTGAGGACTGAGGACTGAGGATTGAGGACTGAGGATTGAGGATGAGGGCTGGGGGTCGGGGATTGAGGTTCGACGGCTGAGGACTGAGGATTGAAGATTGAGGATTGATTATTGAGGATTGAGGATTGAGGATTGAAGATTGAGTATTGAGGATTGAAGATTGAGGATTGAGGATTGAGGATTGAGGATTGAGGATTGAGGATTGGGTATTGAGGATTGAGCATTGAGATTTGAGGACTGAGGGCTGAGGATTGAGGATTGAGGATTGAGGATTGAGGATTGAAGATTCAGTATTGACGATTGAAGA
Organism: Calliopsis andreniformis; assembly: GCF_051401765.1. NCBI lineage: Eukaryota > Metazoa > Arthropoda > Insecta > Hymenoptera > Andrenidae > Calliopsis > Calliopsis andreniformis. Next base: position 2,379,271 of record NW_027480470.1, read on the forward strand.
TTGAGGATTGAGGATTGAGGATTGAAGATTGAGTATTGAGGATTGAAGATTGAGGAATGAGGATTGAGGAATGAGGATTGAGGATTGAGGATTGAGGATGATGTCTGAGGGTTGAGGATTGAGGTTTGAGGACCGAGGACTGAGGATTGAGGACTGAGGATTGAAGATTGAGTATTGAGGATTGAAGATTGACGATTGAGGATTGAGGATTGAGGATTGAGGATTGAGGATTGAGGATTGAAGATTGAGGATTGGGTATTGAGTTCTGAACATTGAGGATTGAGGATTGAGGATTGAAGGTTGAATATTGATGAATGAAGATTAACGATTGAGGATTGAGGGTTGTGGATTGAGGACGAGGACTGAGGGTTGTGTATTGTTACTTGAGGTCTGAGGATTGAGGATTGAGGATTGCGAATTGAGGATTGAAGATTGAAGATTGAGGATTGGGTATTGAGGATTGTAGAATGAGGATTGAGGATTGAGGATTGAGGATTGAGGATTGAGGATTGAGGATTGAAGATTGAGTATTGAGGATTGAAGATTGAGGATTGAGGATTGAGGATTGAGGATTGAGGATTGAAGATTGAGGATTGAGGATTGATGATTGAGGATTGAGCATTGAGGATTGAAGATTGAATATTGATGATTGAAGATTGAGGATTGAGGATTGAGGGTTGTGGATTGAGGACGAGTACTGAGGGTTGAATATTGGTGACTGAGGTCTGAGGATTGAGGATTGAGGATTGAAAATTGAGGATTGAGGATTGAGGATTGAGGATTGAGGATTGAAGATTGAGTATTGAGGATTGAAGATTGAGGATTGAGGATTGAGGATTGAGGATTGATGATTGAAGATTGTGTATTGAAGATTGAAGATTGAGGATTGAGGATTGAGGATTGAGGATTGAGGATTGAGGACTGAAGATTGAGGATTGGGAATTGAGGATTGACGATTGAGCATTGAGTATTGAGGATTGAGAATTGAGGTTTGAGGTTTGAAATTGAGTATTGAGGATTGAAGATTGAGGATTGAGATTTGATTATTGAATATTGTGGATTGAGTATTGAACCATGAGATTTCAGGATATTCTATTGAGTATTGAGAATTGAGGATTGTTCGTTGAGTATTGAGGATTCATGGCTGAGGGTTGTGTGTTGCATATTGAGGGTTGAGGATTGAGGATTGAGGATGGAGGATGAGGGCAGAGGGTTGAGGATTGAGGTTTGAGTATTGAATCCTGAGAATTCAGGATATTCTATTGAGTATTGAGAATTGAGGATTGATGGTTGAGTACTGAGGACTGAGGATTGAGGATTGAAGGTTGAGTACTGAGGATTCAGAATTGAGGTTTGAGGACTGAGGATTGAGGATTGAAGATTGAGTATTGAGGATTGAAGATTGAGGATTGAGGATTGAGGATTGAGGATTGAGGATGATGTCTGAGGGTTGAGGATTGAGGTTTGAGGCCTGAGGACTGAGGATTGAGGACTGAGGATTGAGGATGAGGGCTGAGGGTCGGGGATTGAGGTTTGACGGCTGAGGACTGAGGATTGAAGATTGAGGATTGATTATTGAGGATTGAGGATTGAGGATTGAAGATTGAGTATTGAGGATTGAAGATTGAGGATTGAGGATTGAGGATTGAGGATTGAGGATTGAGGATTGGGTATTGAGGATTGAGCATTGAGATTTGAGGACTGAGGGCTGAGGATTGAGGATTGAGGATTGAGGATTGAGGATTGAAGATTCAGTATTGACGATTGAAGATTGAGGATTGAGGATTGAGGATTGAAGATTGAGTATTGAGGATTGAAGATTGAGGAATGAGGATTGAGGAATGAGGATTGAGGATTGAGGATTGAGGATGATGTCTGAGGGTTGAGGATTGAGGTTTGAGGACCGAGGACTGAGGATTGAGGACTGAGGATTGAAGATTGAGTATTGAGGATTGAAGATTGACGATTGAGGATTGAGGATTGAGGATTGAGGATTGAGGATTGAGGATTGAAGATTGAGGATTGGGTATTGAGTTCTGAACATTGAGGATTGAGGATTGAGGATTGAAGGTTGAATATTGATGAATGAAGATTAACGATTGAGGATTGAGGGTTGTGGATTGAGGACGAGGACTGAGGGTTGTGTATTGTTACTTGAGGTCTGAGGATTGAGGATTGAGGATTGCGAATTGAGGATTGAAGATTGAAGATTGAGGATTGGGTATTGAGGATTGTAGAATGAGGATTGAGGATTGAGGATTGAGGATTGAGGATTGAGGATTGAGGATTGAAGATTGAGTATTGAGGATTGAAGATTGAGGATTGAGGATTGAGGATTGAGGATTGAGGATTGAAGATTGAGGATTGAGGATTGATGATTGAGGATTGAGCATTGAGGATTGAAGATTGAATATTGATGATTGAAGATTGAGGATTGAGGATTGAGGGTTGTGGATTGAGGACGAGTACTGAGGGTTGAATATTGGTGACTGAGGTCTGAGGATTGAGGATTGAGGATTGAAAATTGAGGATTGAGGATTGAGGATTGAGGATTGAGGATTGAAGATTGAGTATTGAGGATTGAAGATTGAGGATTGAGGATTGAGGATTGAGGATTGATGATTGAAGATTGTGTATTGAAGATTGAAGATTGAGGATTGAGGATTGAGGATTGAGGATTGAGGATTGAGGACTGAAGATTGAGGATTGGGAATTGAGGATTGACGATTGAGCATTGAGTATTGAGGATTGAGAATTGAGGTTTGAGGTTTGAAATTGAGTATTGAGGATTGAAGATTGAGGATTGAGATTTGATTATTGAATATTGTGGATTGAGTATTGAACCATGAGATTTCAGGATATTCTATTGAGTATTGAGAATTGAGGATTGTTCGTTGAGTATTGAGGATTCATGGCTGAGGGTTGTGTGTTGCATATTGAGGGTTGAGGATTGAGGATTGAGGATGGAGGATGAGGGCAGAGGGTTGAGGATTGAGGTTTGAGTATTGAATCCTGAGAATTCAGGATATTCTATTGAGTATTGAGAATTGAGGATTGATGGTTGAGTACTGAGGACTGAGGATTGAGGATTGAAGGTTGAGTACTGAGGATTCAGAATTGAGGTTTGAGGACTGAGGATTGAGGATTGAAGATTGAGTATTGAGGATTGAAGATTGAGGATTGAGGATTGAGGATTGAGGATTGAGGATGATGTCTGAGGGTTGAGGATTGAGGTTTGAGGCCTGAGGACTGAGGATTGAGGACTGAGGATTGAGGATGAGGGCTGAGGGTCGGGGATTGAGGTTTGACGACTGAGGACTGAGGATTGAGGAGTGAGAATTCAGGATTGTTGATAGAGGATTGAAGATTGAGCATTGGGTATTGAGGATTGAAGAATGAGGATTGAGGATTGAGGATTGAGGATTGGGGGTTGAGGATCTAGGATTGGAGATTGGTTATTGAGGATTGAATATTGGGGATTGAGGATTGAGGATTGAGGATTGAGGATTGAAGATTGATTATTGAGGATTGAGGTTTGAGGATCTAGGATTGGAGACTGAAGATTGAGGATTGAGGATTGAGGGTCGAGTACTGAGGACGAGGACTGACGGTTGAGGATTGAGGTTTGGGGATTGAGGATTGAGGACTGAGGCTTGGGGATTGAGGATTGAGCACTGATGATTGTGTATTAGAGATTGAGTATTGATCACTGAGGATTGAGGATTGAGGATTGAGGATTGAGGATTGAGGGTTGAAGATTGAATATTGAGGATTGATGATTGAGGATTGATGATTAAGAATTGAGGATGGAGGATGAGGGCTGAGGGTTGAGGATTGAGGATTGATGACTGAGGATTGAGGACTGAGGATTGAGGATTGAGGATTGAGGATTGAAGATTGAGTATCGAGGATTGAAAGTTGAGGATTGTGGGTTGAGGATTGAGGTTTGAGAAATGAGGATTGAAGATTGAGGATTGAGGATTGAGGATTGAGCACTGATGATTGTGTATTAGAGATTGAGTATTGATCACTGAGGATTGAGGATTGAGGCTTGAGGATTGAGGATTGAGGGTTGAAGATTGAATATTGAGGATTGATGATTGAGGATTGATGATTAAGAATTGAGGATGGAGGATGAGGGCTGAGGGTTGAGGATTGAGGTTTGAGGACTGAGGACAGAGGATTGAGGATTGAGAATTGAGGATTGAAGATTGAGGATTGAGGATTGAAAATTGAGTATTGAGGATTGAGGTTTGAGGATTGAGGACTGACGATTGAGGACTGAGGATTGAGGATTGAGGATTGAGCATTGAGGATTGAAGATTGAAGACTGGGGATTGACGATTGAAGATTGAGAATTAAGGATTGAGATTGTGGATTGAGGATCTAGGATTGGAGATTGATTATTGAGGATTGAAGATTGAGGATTGAGGATTGAGGATTGAGGATTGAGAATTGAGGATGAGGACTGAGGGTTGAGGATTGAGGTTTGAGGAATGAGGATTGAGGGTTGAGGATTGAGGATTGAGGATTGAGGATTGAGGATTGAGGATTGAAAATTGAGTATTGAGGATTGAGGTTTGAGGGTTGAGGACTGACGATTGAGGACTGAGGATTGAGGATTGAGGATTGAGCATTGAGGATTGAAGATTGAAGACTGGGGATTGACGATTGAACATTGAGAATTAAGGATTGAGATTGTGGATTGAGGATCTAGGATTGGAGATTGATTATTGAGGATTGAAGATTGAGGATTGAGGATTGAGGATTGAGGGTCGAGTACTGAGGACGAGGACTGACGGTTGAGGATTGAGGTTTGGGGATTGAGGATTGAGGACTGAGGCTTGAGGATTGAGGATTGAGCATTGAGGATTGAAGATTGAGGACTGGCGATTGAGGATTGAAGATTGAGGATTAAGGACTGAGGATGTAGGATTGGAGATTGATTATTGAGGATTGAAGATTGAGGATTGAGGACTGAGAATTGAGAATTGAGAATTGAGGGTGAGGACTGAGGGTTGAGGATTGAGGTTTGAGGAACGAGGATTGAGGATTGAGGATTGAGGACTGAGGATTGACGATTGAGTATTGAAGATTGAGGATTGATGACTGAGGATTGAGGACTGAGGATTGAGGATTGAGGATTGAGGATTGAAGATTGAGTATTGAGGATTGAAAGTTGAGGATTGTGGGTTGAGGATTGAGGTTTGAGAAATGAGGATTGAGGATTGAGGATTGAGGATTGAGGATTGAGGACTGATGATTGTGTATTAGAGATTGAGTATTGATCACTGAGGATTGAGGATTGAGGATTGAGGATTGAGGATTGAGGGTTGAAGATTGAATATTGAGGATTGATGATTGAGGATTGATGATTAAGGATTGAGAATGGAGGATGAGGGCTGAGGGCTGAGGATTGAGGTTTGAGGACTGAGGACAGAGGATTGAGGATTGAGAATTGAGGATTGAAGATTGAGGATTGAGGATTGAAAATTGAGTATTGAGGATTGAGGTTTGAGGATTGAGGACTGACGATTGAGGACTGAGGATTGAGGATTGAGGATTGAGCATTGAGGATTGAAGATTGAAGACTGGGGATTGACGATTGAAGATTGAGAATTAAGGATTGAGATTGTGGATTGAGGATCTAGGATTGGAGATTGATTATTGAGGATTGAAGATTGAGGATTGAGGACTGAGGGTTGAGGATTGAGAATTGAGGATGACGACTGAGGGTTGAGGATTGAGGTTTGAGGAATGAGGATTGAGGTTTGAGGATTGAGGATTGAGGATTGAGGATTGAGGATTGAGGATTGGGGATTGAATATTGAGTACTGAGGATTGAAGATTGAGGATTGAAGGTTGAGTATTGAGGATTCAGAATTGAGGTTTGAGGGCTGAGGATTGAGGATTGAAGATTGAGGATTGAGGATTGAGGATTGAGGATTGAGGATGATGTCTGGGGTTTGAGGATTGAGGTTTGAGGACTGAGGACTGAGGATTGAGGACTGAGGATTGAGGATTGAGGATTGAGCATTGAGGATTGAAGATTGAAGACTGGGGATTGAGGATTGAAGATTGAGAATTAAGGATTGAAGATTGTGGACTGAGTATCTAGGATTGGAGATTGATTATTGAGGATTGAAGATTGAGGATTGAGGATTGAGGATTGAGAATTGAGGATGAGGACTGAGGGTTGAGGATTGAGGTTTGAGGTATGAGGATTGAGGGTTGAGGATTGAGGATTGAGGATTGAGGATTGAGGATTGAGGATTGGGGATTGAATATTGTGTACTGAGGATTGAAGATTGAGGATTGAGGATTGAGGATTGAGGATGGAGGATGAGGGCTGAGGATTGAGGATTGAAGATTGAGGATTGAGGATTGAGTATTGAGGATTGAGGATGATGTCTGGGGGTTGAGGATTGAGGTTTGAGGTCTGAGGATTGAGGATTGAGGATTGAGGATTGAGGATTGAGGATTGAGGATTGAGGATTGAGGATTGAGGATTGAGGACTGAAGAATGAGTATTGAGGATTGAAGATTGAGGATTGAGGATTGAGGATTGAGGACTGAGGATTGAAGATTGAGGATTGAGGATTGAAGATTGAGTATTGAGAGTTGAGGATTGAGGATTGAGGATTGAGGATTGAGAATTGAGGATGAGGACTGAGGGTTGAGAATTGAGGTTTGAGAAATGAGGATTGAGGATTGAGGATTGAGGATGGAGGGTTGAGGATCGATGATTGAGTATTGAAGATTGAGTATTGATCACTGAGGATTGAGGATTGAGGATTGAGAATTGAGGATTGAGGATTCAAGATTGAATATTGAGGATTGAAGATTGAGGATTGAGGATTGAGGGATGAGGATGGAGGATGAGGGCTGAGGGTTGAGGATTGAGGTTTGAGGACTGAGGACTTTGGATTGAGGATTGAGAATTGAGGATTGAGGGTTGAGGATGTAGGATTGGAGATTGATTATTGAGGATTGAAGATTGAGGATTGAGGATTGAGAATTGAGAATTGAGAATTGAGGGTGAGGACTGAGGGTTGAGGATTGAGCTTTGAGGAACGAGGATTGAGGATTGAGGATTGAGGACTGAGGATTGACGATTGAGTATTGAAGATTGAGGATTGATGACTGAGGATTGAGGACTGAGGATTGAGGATTGAGGATTGAGGATTGAAGATTGAGTATTGAGGATTGAAGGTTGAGGATTGTGGGTTGAGGATTGAGGATTGAGGATTGAATATTGAGGATTGAGGGTTGAGTATCTAGGATTGAAGATTGAGGATTGAGGATTGAGGATTGAGGATTGAGGATTGAGGATGGAGGATGAGGGCTGAGGGTTGAGGATTGAGGTTTGAGTATTGAGTCCTGAGAATTCAGGATATTCTATTGAGTATTGAGAATTGAGGATTGATGGTTAAGTATTGAGGACTGAGGATTGAGGCTTGAAGGTTGAGTATTGAAGATTCAGGATTGAGGTTTGGGGACTGAGGATTGAGGATTGAAGATTGAGTATCAGGGATTGAAGATTGAGGATTGAGGATTGAGGATTGAGGATTGAGGATGATGTCTGAGGGTTGAGGATTGAGGTTTGAAGACTGAGGACTGAGGATTGTAGACTGAGGGTTGAGGATGAGGGCAGAGGGTCAGGGATTGAGGTTTGACGACTGAGGATTGAGGATTGAGGATTGAGAATTGAGGATTGGTGATTGAGGATTGAAGATTGAGGATTGGGTATTGAGGATTGAAGAATGAGGATTGAGGATTGAGGATTGAGGATTGAGGATTGAGGATCTAGGATTGGAGATTGATTATTGAGTATTGAAGATTGAGGACTGAGGATTGAGGATGAGGGCTGAGGGTCGGGGATTGAGGTTTGACGGCTGAGGACTGAGGATTGAGGATTGAGAATTAAGGATTGTTGATAGAGGATTGAAGATTGAGGATTGGGTATTGAGGATTGAAGAATGAGGATTGAGGATTGAGGATTGAGGATTGAGGGTTGAGGATCTAGGATTGGAGATTGGTTATTGAGGATTGAATATTGGGGATTGAGGATTGAGGATTGAGGATTGAGGATTGAAGATTGATTATTGAGGATTGAGGTTTGAGGATCTAGGATTGGAGACTGAAGATTGAGGATTGAGGATTGAGGGTCGAGTACTGAGGACGAGGACTGACGGTTGAGGATTGAGGTTTGGGGATTGAGGATTGAGGACTGAGGCTTGAGGATTGAGGATTGAGCATTGAGGATTGAAGATTGAGGATTGAGGGTTGAGGATTGAGGGTTGATGATAGAATATTGAGGATTGAAGATAGAGGATTGATGATTAAGGATTGTGGATGGAGGATGAGGGCTGAGTGTTGAGGATTGAGGTTTGAGGTCTGAGGACAGAGGATTGAGGATTGAGAATTGAGGATTGAGGATTGAGGATTGAGGATTGAAAATTGAGTATTGAGGATTGAAGATTGAGGATTGAGGATTGACGATTGAGGATTGTGGATTGAAGATTGAGTATTGAGGATTGAAGATTGAGGATTGAGGATTGAGGATTGAGGATTGAGGATTGAGGATTGAGGATTGAGGATTGAAGATTGAGGATAGAGGATTGAGGATTGAGGATTGAGCATTGAGGATTGAAGATTGAATATTGATGGTTGAAGATTGCGGATTGAGGATTGAGTGTTGTGGATTAAGGACGAGGACTGAGGGTTGAATATTGATGATTGAGGTCTGAGGATTGAGGATTGAGTATTGAAAATTGAGGATTGAGGATTGAGGATTGAGGATTGAGGATTGAAGATTGGATATTGAGGATTGAAGATTGAGGATTCAGGATTGAGTACTGAGGATTGAGGCTTGAAGGTTGAGTATTGAAGATTCAGGATTGAGGTATGAGGACTGAGGATTGAGGATTGAAGATTGAGTATTAGGGATTGAAGATTGAGGATTGAGGATTGAGGATTGAGGATTGAGGATGATGTCTGAGGGTTGAGGATTGAGGTTCGAGGACTGAGGACTGAGGATTGAAGACTGAGGCTTGAGGATGAGGGCTGAGGGTCAGGGATTGAGGTTTGACGACTGAGGATTGAGGATTGAGGATTGAGAATTGAGGATTGATGATTGAGGATTGAAGATTGAGCATTGGGTATTGAGGATTGAAGAATGAGGATTGAGGATTGAGGATTGAGGATTGAGGATTGAGGATCTAGGATTGGAGATTGGTTATTGAGGATTGAATATTGGGGATTGAGTATTGAGAATTGAGGATTGAGGATCTAGAATTGGAGATTGATTAGTGAGGATTGAAGAATGAGGGTTGATGATTGAGGATTGAGAATTGGGAATTGAGGATGAGGACTGAGGGTTTAGGATTGAGGTTTGAGAAATGAGGATTGAGGATTGAGGATTGAGGATTGAGGATTGAGGACTGAGGATTGTGTATTAGAGATTGAGTATTGATCACTCAGGATTGAGGATTGAGGATTGAGGATTGAGGATTGAGGGTTGAAGATTGAATATTGAGGATTGATGATTGAGTATTGATGATTAAGAATTGAGGATGGAGGATGAGGGCTGAGGGTTGAGGATTGAGGATTGAGGATGAGGACTGAGGGTTGAGAATTTAGGTTTGAGAAATGAGGATTGAGGATTGAGGATTAGGGATTGAGGGTTGAGGATTGATGATCGGGTATTGAAGATTAAGTATTGATCACTGTGGATTGAGGATTGAGGATTGAGGATTGAGGATTGAGGATTGAGGATTGAAGATTGAAAATTGAGGATTGAATATTGAGGATTGAGGATTGAGGATTGAGGATGGAGGATGATGTCTGAGGGTTGAGGATTGAGGTTTGAGGTCTGAGGACTCAGGATTGAGGACTGAGGATTGAGGATGAGGGCTGAGGGTCGGGGATTGAGGTTCGACGGCTGAGGACTGAGGATTGAAGATTGAGGATTGATTATTGAGGATTGAGGATTGAGGATTGAAGATTGAGTATTGAGGATTGAAGATTGAGGATTGAGGATTGAGGATTGAGGATTGAGGATTGAGGATTGGGTATTGAGGATTGAGCATTGAGATTTGAGGACTGAGGGCTGAGGATTGAGGATTGAGGATTGAGGATTGAGGATTGAAGATTCAGTATTGACGATTGAAGATTCAGGATTGAGGATTGAGGATTGAAGATTGAGTATTGAGGATTGAAGATTGAGGAATGAGGATTGAGGAATGAGGATTGAGGATTGAGGATTGAGGATTATGTCTGAGGGTTGAGGATTGAGGTTTGAGGACCGAGGACTGAGGATTGAGGACTGAGGATTGAAGATTGAGTATTGAGGATTGAAGATTGACGATTGAGGATTGAGGATTGAGGATTGAGGATTGAGGATTGAGGATTGAAGATTGAGGATTGGGTATTGAGGTCTGAACATTGAGGATTGAGGATTGAGGATTGAAGGTTGAATATTGATGAATGAAGATTAACGATTGAGGATTGAGGGTTGTGGATTGAGGACGAGGACTGAGGGTTGTGTATTGTTACTTGAGGTCTGAGGATTGAGGATTGAGGATTGCGAATTGAGGATTGAAGATTGAAGATTGAGGATTGGGTATTGAGGATTGTAGAATGAGGATTGAGGATTGAGGATTGAGGATTGAGGATTGAGGATTGAAGATTGAGTATTGAGGATTGAAGATTGAGGATTGAGGATTGAGGATTGAGGATTGAGGATTGAAGATTGAGGATTGAGGATTGATGATTGAGGATTGAGCATTGAGGATTGAAGATTGAATATTGATGATTGAAGATTGAGGATTGAGGATTGAGGGTTGTGGATTGAGGACGAGTACTGAGGGTTGAATATTGGTGACTGAGGTCTGAGGATTGAGGATTGAGGATTGAAAATTGAGGATTGAGGATTGAGGATTGAGGATTGAGGATTGAAGATTGGATATTGAGGATTGAAGATTGAGGATTCAGGATTGAGTACTGAGGATTGAGGCTTGAAGGTTGAGTATTGAAGATTCAGGATTGAGGTATGAGGACTGAGGATTGAGGATTGAAGATTGAGTATTAGGGATTGAAGATTGAGGATTGAGGATTGAGGATTGAGGATTGAGGATGATGTCTGAGGGTTGAGGATTGAGGTTCGAGGACTGAGGACTGAGGATTGAAGACTGAGGCTTGAGGATGAGGGCTGAGGGTCAGGGATTGAGGTTTGACGACTGAGGATTGAGGATTGAGGATTGAGAATTGAGGATTGATGATTGAGGATTGAAGATTGAGCATTGGGTATTGAGGATTGAAGAATGAGGATTGAGGATTGAGGATTGAGGATTGAGGATTGAGGATCTAGGATTGGAGATTGGTTATTGAGGATTGAATATTGGGGATTGAGTATTGAGAATTGAGGATTGAGGATCTAGAATTGGAGATTGATTAGTGAGGATTGAAGAATGAGGGTTGATGATTGAGGATTGAGAATTGGGAATTGAGGATGAGGACTGAGGGTTTAGGATTGAGGTTTGAGAAATGAAGATTGAGGATTGAGGATTGAGGATTGAGGATTGAGGACTGAGGATTGTGTATTAGAGATTGAGTATTGATCACTCAGGATTGAGGATTGAGGATTGAGGATTGAGGATTGAGGGTTGAAGATTGAATATTGAGGATTGATGATTGAGTATTGATGATTAAGAATTGAGGATGGAGGATGAGGGCTGAGGGTTGAGGATTGAGGATTGAGGATGAGGACTGAGGGTTGAGAATTTAGGTTTGAGAAATGAGGATTGAGGATTGAGGATTAGGGATTGAGGGTTGAGGATTGATGATCGGGTATTGAAGATTAAGTATTGATCACTGTGGATTGAGGATTGAGGATTGAGGATTGAGGATTGAGGATTGAGGATTGAAGATTGAAAATTGAGGATTGAATATTGAGGATTGAGGATTGAGGATTGAGGATGGAGGATGATGTCTGAGGGTTGAGGATTGAGGTTTGAGGTCTGAGGACTCAGGATTGAGGACTGAGGATTGAGGATGAGGGCTGAGGGTCGGGGATTGAGGTTCGACGGCTGAGGACTGAGGATTGAAGATTGAGGATTGATTATTGAGGATTGAGGATTGAGGATTGAAGATTGAGTATTGAGGATTGAAGATTGAGGATTGAGGATTGAGGATTGAGGATTGAGGATTGAGGATTGGGTATTGAGGATTGAGCATTGAGATTTGAGGACTGAGGGCTGAGGATTGAGGATTGAGGATTGAGGATTGAGGATTGAAGATTCAGTATTGACGATTGAAGATTCAGGATTGAGGATTGAGGATTGAAGATTGAGTATTGAGGATTGAAGATTGAGGAATGAGGATTGAGGAATGAGGATTGAGGATTGAGGATTGAGGATTATGTCTGAGGGTTGAGGATTGAGGTTTGAGGACCGAGGACTGAGGATTGAGGACTGAGGATTGAAGATTGAGTATTGAGGATTGAAGATTGACGATTGAGGATTGAGGATTGAGGATTGAGGATTGAGGATTGAGGATTGAAGATTGAGGATTGGGTATTGAGGTCTGAACATTGAGGATTGAGGATTGAGGATTGAAGGTTGAATATTGATGAATGAAGATTAACGATTGAGGATTGAGGGTTGTGGATTGAGGACGAGGACTGAGGGTTGTGTATTGTTACTTGAGGTCTGAGGATTGAGGATTGAGGATTGCGAATTGAGGATTGAAGATTGAAGATTGAGGATTGGGTATTGAGGATTGAAGATTGAATATTGATGATTGAAGATTGAGGATTGAGGATTGAGGGTTGTGGATTGAGGACGAGTACTGAGGGTTGAATATTGGTGACTGAGGTCTGAGGATTGAGGATTGAGGATTGAAAATTGAGGATTGAGGATTGAGGATTGAGGATTGAGGATTGAAGATTGAGTATTGAGGATTGAAGATTGAGGATTGAGGATTGAGGATTGAGGATTGATGATTGAAGATTGTGTATTGAAGATTGAAGATTGAGGATTGAGGATTGAGGATTGAGGATTGAGGATTGAGGACTGAAGATTGAGGATTGGGAATTGAGGATTGACGATTGAGCATTGAGTATTGAGGATTGAGAATTGAGGTTTGAGGTTTGAAATTGAGTATTGAGGATTGAAGATTGAGGATTGAGATTTGATTATTGAATATTGTGGATTGAGTATTGAACCATGAGATTTCAGGATATTCTATTGAGTATTGAGAATTGAGGATTGTTCGTTGAGTATTGAGGATTCATGGCTGAGGGTTGTGTGTTGCATATTGAGGGTTGAGGATTGAGGATTGAGGATGGAGGATGAGGGCAGAGGGTTGAGGATTGAGGTTTGAGTATTGAATCCTGAGAATTCAGGATATTCTATTGAGTATTGAGAATTGAGGATTGATGGTTGAGTACTGAGGACTGAGGATTGAGGATTGAAGGTTGAGTACTGAGGATTCAGAATTGAGGTTTGAGGACTGAGGATTGAGGATTGAAGATTGAGTATTGAGGATTGAAGATTGAGGATTGAGGATTGAGGATTGAGGATTGAGGATGATGTCTGAGGGTTGAGGATTGAGGTTTGAGGCCTGAGGACTGAGGATTGAGGACTGAGGATTGAGGATGAGGGCTGAGGGTCGGGGATTGAGGTTTGACGACTGAGGACTGAGGATTGAGGAGTGAGAATTCAGGATTGTTGATAGAGGATTGAAGATTGAGCATTGGGTATTGAGGATTGAAGAATGAGGATTGAGGATTGAGGATTGAGGATTGGGGGTTGAGGATCTAGGATTGGAGATTGGTTATTGAGGATTGAATATTGGGGATTGAGGATTGAGGATTGAGGATTGAGGATTGAAGATTGATTATTGAGGATTGAGGTTTGAGGATCTAGGATTGGAGACTGAAGATTGAGGATTGAGGATTGAGGGTCGAGTACTGAGGACGAGGACTGACGGTTGAGGATTGAGGTTTGGGGATTGAGGACTGAGGCTTGGGGATTGAGGATTGAGCACTGATGATTGTGTATTAGAGATTGAGTATTGATCACTGAGGATTGAGGATTGATGATTAAGAATTGAGGATGGAGGATGAGGGCTGAGGGTTGAGGATTGAGGATTGATGACTGAGGATTGAGGACTGAGGATTGAGGATTGAGGATTGAGGATTGAAGATTGAGTATTGAGGATTGAAAGTTGAGGATTGTGGGTTGAGGATTGAGGTTTGAGAAATGAGGATTGAAGATTGAGGATTGAGGATTGAGGATTGAGCACTGTTGATTGTGTATTAGAGATTGAGTATTGATCACTGAGGATTGAGGATTGAGGATTGAGGATTGAGGATTGGGGATTGAATATTGAGTACTGAGGATTGAAGATTGAGGATTGAAGGTTGAGTATTGAGGATTCAGAATTGAGGTTTGAGGGCTGAGGATTGAGGATTGAAGATTGAGGATTGAGGATTGAGGATTGAGGATTGAGGATGATGTCTGGGGGTTGAGGATTGAGGTTTGAGGACTGAGGACTGAGGATTGAGGACTGAGGATTGAGGATTGAGGATTGAGCATTGAGGATTGAAGATTGAAGACTGGGGATTGAGGATTGAAGATTGAGAATTAAGGATTGAAGATTGTGGACTGAGTATCTAGGATTGGAGATTGATTATTGAGGATTGAAGATTGAGGATTGAGGATTGAGGATTGAGAATTGAGGATGAGGACTGAGGGTTGAGGATTGAGGTTTGAGGTATGAGGATTGAGGATTGAGGATCTAGGATTGAAGATTGATTATTGAGGATTGAGGTTTGAGGATCTGGGATTGGAGGCTGAAGATTGAGGATTGAGGATTGAGGGTCGAGTACTGAGGACGAGGACTGACGGTTGAGGATTGAGGTTTGGGGATTGAGGATTGAGGACTGAGGCTTGAGGATTGAGGATTGAGCATTGAGGATTGAAGATTGAGGACTGGCGATTGAGGATTGAAGATTGAGGATTAAGGACTGAGGATGTAGGATTGGAGATTGATTATTGAGGATTGAAGATTGAGGATTGAGGACTGAGAATTGAGAATTGAGAATTGAGGGTGAGGACTGAGGGTTGAGGATTGAGGTTTGAGGAACGAGGATTGAGGATTGAGGATTGAGGACTGAGAATTGACGATTGAGTATTGAAGATTGAGGATTGATGACTGAGGATTGAGGACTGAGGATTGAGGATTGAGGATTGAGGATTGAAGATTGAGTATTGAGGATTGAAAGTTGAGGAATGTGGGTTGAGGATTGAGGTTTGAGAAATGAGGATTGAGGATTGAGGATTGAGGATTGAGGATTGAGGACTGATGATTGTGTATTAGAGATTGAGTATTGATCACTGAGGATTGAGGATTGAGGATTGAGGATTGAGGATTGAGGGTTGAAGATTGAATATTGAGGATTGATGATTGAGGATTGATGATTAAGGATTGAGGATGGAGGATGAGGGCTGAGGGCTGAGGATTGAGGTTTGAGGACTGAGGACAGAGGATTGAGGATTGAGAATTGAGGATTGAAGTTTGAGGATTGAGGATTGAAAATTGAGTATTGAGGATTGAGGTTTGAGGATTGAGGACTGACGATTGAGGACTGAGGATTGAGGATTGAGGATTGAGCATTGAGGATTGAAGATTGAAGACTGGGGATTGACGATTGAAGATTGAGAATTAGGGATTGAGATTGTGGATTGAGGATCTAGGATTGGAGATTGATTATTGAGGATTGAAGATTGAGGATTGAGGATTGAGGGTTGAGGATTGAGAATTGAGGATGACGACTGAGGGTTGAGGATTGAGGTTTGAGGAATGAGGATTGAGGTTTGAGGATTGAGGATTGAGGATTGAGGATTGAGGATTGAGGATTGGGGATTGAATATTGAGTACTGAGGATTGAAGATTGAGGATTGAAGGTTGAGTATTGAGGATTCAGAATTGAGGTTTGAGGGCTGAGGATTGAGGATTGAAGATTGAGGATTGAGGATTGAGGATTGAGGATGATGTCTGGGGTTTGAGGATCGAGGTTTGAGGACTGAGGACTGAGGATTGAGGACTGAGGATTGAGGATTGAGGATTGAGCATTGAGGATTGAAGATTGAAGACTGGGGATTGAGGATTGAAGATTGAGAATTAAGGATTGAAGATTGTGGACTGAGTATCTAGGATTGGAGATTGATTATTGAGGATTGAAGATTGAGGATTGAGGATTGAGGATTGAGAATTGAGGATGAGGACTGAGGGTTGAGGATTGAGGTTTGAGGTATGAGGATTGAGGGTTGAGGATTGAGGATTGAGGATTGAGGATTGAGGATTGAGGATTGGGGATTGAATATTGTGTACTGAGGATTGAAGATTGAGGATTGAGGATTGAGGATTGAGGATGGAGGATGAGGGCTGAGGATTGAGGATTGAAGATTGAGGATTGAGGATTGAGTATTGAGGATTGAGGATGATGTCTGGGGGTTGAGGATTGAGGTTTGAGGTCTGAGGATTGAGGATTGAGGATTGAGGATTAAGGATTGAGGATTGAGGATTGAGGATTGAGGATTGAGGATTGAGGACTGAAGAATGAGTATTGAGGATTGAAGATTGAGGATTGAGGATTGAGGATTGAGGACTGAGGATTGAAGATTGAGGATTGAGGATTGAAGATTGAGTATTGAGAGTTGAGGATTGAGGATTGAGGATTGAGGATTGAGAATTGAGGATGAGGACTGAGGGTTGAGAATTGAGGTTTGAGAAATGAGGATTGAGGATTGAGGATTGAGGATGGAGGGTTGAGGATCGATGATTGAGTATTGAAGATTGAGTATTGATCACTGAGGATTGAGGATTGAGGATTGAGAATTGAGGATTGAGGATTCAAGATTGAATATTGAGGATTGAAGATTGAGGATTGAGGATTGAGGGATGAGGATGGAGGATGAGGGCTGAGGGTTGAGGATTGAGGTTTGAGGACTGAGGACTTTGGATTGAGGATCGAGAGTTGAGGATTGACGATTGAGGATTGAGGATTGAGGATTGAGAATTGTGGATTGATGATTGAGGGTTGAAAATTGAATATTGAGGATTGAAGATTGAGGATTGATGATTAAGGATTGAGGATGGAGGATGAGGGCTGAGTGTTGAGGATTGAGGTTTGAGGACTGAGGTCTGAGGATTGAGGATTGAGAATTGAGGATTGAGGGTTGAGGATTGAAGATTGAGGATTGGGTATTGAGGATTGAAGAATGAGGATTGTGGACTGAGAATTGAGAATTGAGAATTGAGGGTGAGGACTGAGGGTTGAGGATTGAGGTTTGAGGAACGAGGATTGAGGATTGAGGATTGAGGACTGAGAATTGACGATTGAGTATTGAAGATTGAGGATTGATGACTGAGGATTGAGGACTGAGGATTGAGGATTGAGGATTGAGGATTGAAGATTGAGTATTGAGGATTGAAAGTTGAGGAATGTGGGTTGAGGATTGAGGTTTGAGAAATGAGGATTGAGGATTGAGGATTGAGGATTGAGGATTGAGGACTGATGATTGTGTATTAGAGATTGAGTATTGATCACTGAGGATTGAGGATTGAGGATTGAGGATTGAGGATTGAGGGTTGAAGATTGAATATTGAGGATTGATGATTGAGGATTGATGATTAAGGATTGAGGATGGAGGATGAGGGCTGAGGGCTGAGGATTGAGGTTTGAGGACTGAGGACAGAGGATTGAGGATTGAGAATTGAGGATTGAAGTTTGAGGATTGAGGATTGAAAATTGAGTATTGAGGATTGAGGTTTGAGGATTGAGGACTGACGATTGAGGACTGAGGATTGAGGATTGAGGATTGAGCATTGAGGATTGAAGATTGAAGACTGGGGATTGACGATTGAAGATTGAGAATTAGGGATTGAGATTGTGGATTGAGGATCTAGGATTGGAGATTGATTATTGAGGATTGAAGATTGAGGATTGAGGATTGAGGGTTGAGGATTGAGAATTGAGGATGACGACTGAGGGTTGAGGATTGAGGTTTGAGGAATGAGGATTGAGGTTTGAGGATTGAGGATTGAGGATTGAGGATTGAGGATTGAGGATTGGGGATTGAATATTGAGTACTGAGGATTGAAGATTGAGGATTGAAGGTTGAGTATTGAGGATTCAGAATTGAGGTTTGAGGGCTGAGGATTGAGGATTGAAGATTGAGGATTGAGGATTGAGGATTGAGGATGATGTCTGGGGTTTGAGGATCGAGGTTTGAGGACTGAGGACTGAGGATTGAGGACTGAGGATTGAGGATTGAGGATTGAGCATTGAGGATTGAAGATTGAAGACTGGGGATTGAGGATTGAAGATTGAGAATTAAGGATTGAAGATTGTGGACTGAGTATCTAGGATTGGAGATTGATTATTGAGGATTGAAGATTGAGGATTGAGGATTGAGGATTGAGAATTGAGGATGAGGACTGAGGGTTGAGGATTGAGGTTTGAGGTATGAGGATTGAGGGTTGAGGATTGAGGATTGAGGATTGAGGATTGAGGATTGAGGATTGGGGATTGAATATTGTGTACTGAGGATTGAAGATTGAGGATTGAGGATTGAGGATTGAGGATGGAGGATGAGGGCTGAGGATTGAGGATTGAAGATTGAGGATTGAGGATTGAGTATTGAGGATTGAGGATGATGTCTGGGGGTTGAGGATTGAGGTTTGAGGTCTGAGGATTGAGGATTGAGGATTGAGGATTAAGGATTGAGGATTGAGGATTGAGGATTGAGGATTGAGGATTGAGGACTGAAGAATGAGTATTGAGGATTGAAGATTGAGGATTGAGGATTGAGGATTGAGGACTGAGGATTGAAGATTGAGGATTGAGGATTGAAGATTGAGTATTGAGAGTTGAGGATTGAGGATTGAGGATTGAGGATTGAGAATTGAGGATGAGGACTGAGGGTTGAGAATTGAGGTTTGAGAAATGAGGATTGAGGATTGAGGATTGAGGATGGAGGGTTGAGGATCGATGATTGAGTATTGAAGATTGAGTATTGATCACTGAGGATTGAGGATTGAGGATTGAGAATTGAGGATTGAGGATTCAAGATTGAATATTGAGGATTGAAGATTGAGGATTGAGGATTGAGGGATGAGGATGGAGGATGAGGGCTGAGGGTTGAGGATTGAGGTTTGAGGACTGAGGACTTTGGATTGAGGATCGAGAGTTGAGGATTGACGATTGAGGATTGAGGATTGAGGATTGAGAATTGTGGATTGATGATTGAGGGTTGAAAATTGAATATTGAGGATTGAAGATTGAGGATTGATGATTAAGGATTGAGGATGGAGGATGAGGGCTGAGTGTTGAGGATTGAGGTTTGAGGACTGAGGTCTGAGGATTGAGGATTGAGAATTGAGGATTGAGGGTTGAGGATTGAAGATTGAGGATTGGGTATTGAGGATTGAAGAATGAGGATTGTGGATTGAGTATTGAGGATTGAGGATTGAGGATTGAGGATTGATGATTGAAGATTGTGTATTGAAGATTGAAGATTGAGGATTGAGGATTGAGGATTGAGGATTGAGGATTGAGGATTGAAGATTGAGGATTGGGAATTGAGGATTGACGATTGAGCATTGAGTATTGAGGATTGAGAATTGAGGTTTGAGGTTTGAAATTGAGTATTGAGGATTGAAGATTGAGGATTGAGATTTGATTATTGAATATTGTGGATTGAGTATTGAACCATGAGATTTCAGGATATTCTATTGAGTATTGAGAATTGAGGATTGTTCGTTGAGTATTGAGGATTCATGGCTGAGGGTTGTGTGTTGCATATTGAGGGTTGAGGATTGAGGATTGAGGATGGAGGATGAGGGCAGAGGGTTGAGGATTGAGGTTTGAGTATTGAATCCTGAGAATTCAGGATATTCTATTGAGTATTGAGAATTGAGGATTGATGGTTGAGTACTGAGGACTGAGGATTGAGGATTGAAGGTTGAGTACTGAGGATTCAGAATTGAGGTTTGAGGACTGAGGATTGAGGATTGAAGATTGAGTATTGAGGATTGAAGATTGAGGATTGAGGATTGAGGATTGAGGATTGAGGATGATGTCTGAGGGTTGAGGATTGAGGTTTGAGGCCTGAGGACTGAGGATTGAGGACTGAGGATTGAGGATGAGGGCTGAGGGTCGGGGATTGAGGTTTGACGACTGAGGACTGAGGATTGAGGAGTGAGAATTCAGGATTGTTGATAGAGGATTGAAGATTGAGCATTGGGTATTGAGGATTGAAGAATGAGGATTGAGGATTGAGGATTGAGGATTGGGGGTTGAGGATCTAGGATTGGAGATTGGTTATTGAGGATTGAATATTGGGGATTGAGGATTGAGGATTGAGGATTGAGGATTGAAGATTGATTATTGAGGATTGAGGTTTGAGGATCTAGGATTGGAGACTGAAGACTGAGGATTGAGGATTGAGGGTCGAGTACTGAGGACGAGGACTGACGGTTGAGGATTGAGGTTTGGGGATTGAGGACTGAGGCTTGGGGATTGAGGATTGAGCACTGATGATTGTGTATTAGAGATTGAGTATTGATCACTGAGGATTGAGGATTGATGATTAAGAATTGAGGATGGAGGATGAGGGCTGAGGGTTGAGGATTGAGGATTGATGACTGAGGATTGAGGAC